>NC_090325.1:38918777-39561059 GCF_035084215.1 Heptranchias perlo
AGGGAGGAAGATCGTGTATCACGTCCCTCTTCTGGATCATGTCAAAACTGTTTTGCTTCTGGGTAAGAGGGTGTGAATCCTGTCGAAGAAATATACTTCAGGGTGGGAGGCAGAATTATCACATATACTTCTGCATGTAGAGTTCAAAATTTGGCTTCTGTGACTGGTTGGGTCATGTGGAATGAGGGAAGTTGTTGCTGCAAAGCACATGGACTAAAAGATGGTTTAAAGGGAACATCAATAAGAAGCACCTATTCTGAGAGGATTGGTGACCAGCTGTATCCCTGTTGAAGGTCAGTAATGAAATGAACAATTCAATTTTGTTAAAATGTGAGGCAATTTTCTTATTTGCAGGTTGCTGCTGAATGCAACAAATTCTCTGTACAACGATGCAAATTCCATGATTAATTATTTAGATTTTCTTGTAGCAGTCACCTGTTCATTGGCTGAATAAATGATATGCTCATTTAAAAAAAAAATTAAACCATTAAAAAGCAGTTGTGTGCGTAATAAGAGCATATTTTAATTTTGTATTTGTCTTGGATTTTATGGCAGTAATTTCTCAAATTACAGTATTAGGAATGGTCTACCCGAGGGCACTGTTGAAAGTTTGCTCAAGTAATATTAAACTGGAGAGCTCTGCTTGACACTTTGTATTTATAACAACTGGATAGTCCTTCTGAATTTAGGTTTCATTTTTTTCCTGAATTTGGATCAAAAAATTGGGTGAAATCTTTTGAGTCAAAAATGAAAGAATTTTAGGAGGAACAGAAAAAAAATTACAATCCTGTCTTCAGAATGTATAATGCGAAAAGGAGTTCACGTGCATTAGCTGAACAGTCAGTACTTCCTACCTTATAGAATTATATTCAATGGTTTGTACGTGACAGTAGTAATTTAAGGTATATTCTGCATTGATGCTGCCATTCGGTTTGGAGAGAAGATTGAATACTAACTGCAACAAATGGGAAAAGTAGCTTTGTGTGTTGTCAACAGCAATTTGCATTTATATAGCTCCTTTAATGTAGAAAAATGTTCCAAGGCACTTCAGAGGCAGAGTGAAAAACTGGCTCTGAGCTGAAGAAGGAAGGATTGAGTAGGAGGAGTGACCAGAAGCTTCATCAAAGGGGTGGGTTTTGAGGAGGGTTTTGGAGGTGGAAGGATTTATCGAGTGAATTCGAGTGCGGAGCCAAGACATCCCTGGAACTGCAGTCCTTGTCGCTTCTGAGTTTTTATTGGGTTTAACTCTTAACTTTGGAATTGAGTGAGTAATGCGTTTAACCTTAAAATGATTAGTAGGCTTACTAATGCTGAATTGACAGAATTGAAATGTGTTTTTTATGTTGAATTTACAGTTTTCTTTCCTCTTGTGTATAGTTTTCCATTGTAAGCCTCACAGCAACTTTGGCTTCCTGCTCAAGTCTCTCCACAAGTTCTTTCGAGCTGTTCATGTATTGATATCCTGCTGTTGGTGGCAGAAGGGCAGTACTCTTGCTGCTGGTGGCAGAGATGAACTCTGACTCCAACACAACTTTTTGTGGGTCCATGGAGTTGGAGGTTGGACAGGTGGGAAATGTGCATCTTATTCTTTTGGCCATCCAGTAGGGCTGGAGGCACAGATATCTTTAGAGTGGAGATTAGTGCTTAGATGTCTGCACTTGAACAATGCTTTCCTGGAGCCTGAGAACCAGCATAAAAGAGCCTTTGGTCGGGGCATTTTAACAGCATTATTGCCACTGTTTTGTGTTGGGGCTATTTGGTAATTGTCTTTTATTGTACAGATATATTGCAAAGCTGGTTCAGGAAACAGTTCTATAATGCCAGCTCCAGGTCCTGGGTGCTGTCAAAGCTGCCTGTTACTAATGCAGCTGATTTCATTATATTTTTAAAAAATGCTTACTCATGCGTTTTGCAACCATGCAGGTGGTGGCAACAACATCCTCACATTCTGGGAAAAGGTCTTTACAAACATGAACTGGTGGCTGAGCCACTCAGCTTGCCAATGGCCAAAAATAACACAGTTGCTTCCAAAAAGCAAGCCTATATTTTGATCATGGTAGTTTGTTATCATGATATCAGAAAAAGGTTTAAGTTGGGCACGTGAATTTTTTGTATAGAGTCTACTTGAACTGTGGATTGCATCCAACATTCCAATGAAAGATTTGTGTCCTTCCAAAATGTAGTTGTGTCTGGAGTGTGTGTTTTTTCCCGTAGAAGACGAGGATGAACTACTGGTGGCTGCACACTTTCCCATGGGAACAATTTAGAGTGCTGCCACGGGTGTAGTCATGCTCTACAATGTTAGCATCGGTGTGAAGCCAAAACAAATTCTCTCACACACTAAACTTGCAATACGAATTGAATGGCGAGGCCTGAAATAACTCTGACCTCAACTAGACTAAGACTACCTACCTCCTCCAGGATGTATCTCGCAGCATGGTTCTGGTGTTGGGTTGGGTACTGGTGGATTCAGACTGCATTTACACTATAACTAGCACCAATCCAAAGCCAACTGCTTTGCACCGACACTACAGTTGTCGTGTGACTGCTTCCTGAGACTCATACAAGCTAGTACCCTTCAATGTTGTGCAATATACTTGAGTGGGTTTTTTAGTACTGTTGCGTTGCTTGTAGGAACCATCTCTGTTGGTGGCATGCCTGTCACTGGCTGCAGTGCTGTAGCATCGCCAGTTCACAAACTGACGGTGGAAATGGAGCGTGACTTTTTGTATTTTTTTTGATGGTAAAGTGACGGTTATGTTAAGAGTTGGCCCCGAGTAGCTTTGAAGGTGCCTCTTCCTATTTGATTGTGTTGTTTACAGTTGCAGTCTATGTTGTATAGTATTACATAAAAATACCATTGAAGGTGTTACAGTACAAAGTATCAACAGTTGAAAGGCTCAGGTGTCAGCAGTATGTACTTACGCAAGCTTAGCACTTCAGATTTATCTGTAAATAAATATGCTGTGTCAACTTGTTTGATCAGCTCAGTAAGACAATGTCCTGCTTGTAGTAAGATAAGTGGTTCTAAGCTTATAGACATTTGTATTGTCTGTAGTGACTTAAACTCTGTTACAGCATTTTTCTCCCTCTCTGCCCATTAAAGACAGCTTTGGGATTTAGATATAAAATAGAAAATGCTAGAAATATACAGTAGGTCAGTGCATCTATTAAGAGAAAAGACAGGGTGTGTCATTTTGGGTGTGTACCCCTCTGATTAAGGGTACACACCTGAAATGTCATAACCTACCATTTCTCTTTAAAGATGCTGACTGACTGGCTGTATATTTCTGGCATTTTCTGTGTTCATTTGATTTTCAGCATTTGTAGTTTTCCCTGTTTTATTTTGTTTTTTGGGAGTTAGAACTGTTAAGAGAACCTTATTGGGCTTGAGCTGTTAAATCAAAGTAGCATGTCAAGCACAGCTGCCCCATTGTGTGGAATATACCATCAATTCCAGACATCTCAGTGCTAATTATATGAAGTTATAAAGTGTCCACTAACGATTAATTTGATGGAAGTGGAGTTTAACCAAATTGGAATAATAGCTGCTTTGTTATTTGTGCATTAGTAAACAACAGTACATATGTGTTTAATGGCTATAATTCCAAAATGAATGCAACTGTGCTAAAACATACAATAAATCTAGAGAATTCATATTTTTTAATCATAGTGGATCATTTTCACTTCTATTTCCTTTTTCATTACTCCCAGTTTTTTTTGGAGCAAACAAAAAGTGGATTACCAAACTTGGTCGCTACGCTGCTGAAATTCTGTGTTGGGAGACTTGGGTTCGAATTGTCTCAACTCAGATTTGTTTGCACTTGAGCTCCCTATGGAAGGTACATTTATGGATCTTGGCCAGGTCATCTGGGAAAAGGTGAAAAAAAAATTTCAGGAATATGAAATTGCATTCTGCAACATGCATGAAAAGAAACTGTTTTTGGTAGATTTGTTCCAGAGGATGAACATTTCACAGATTAAGATGGGAGGACTTGGGTATTCCAATACAAGGTGAGAAGGGGGAGACTGGAGAAAGTCTTGAGTCCAATCTTGCCCTTGACTACCTGTCAAGAACAGTACAAAGGAAAGTAATTGAGCAATATCACAATGTTGTGAAGCAAAGAGCTAATCGTGGGGAAAAGATTGACACTATCCATGGGGACAGGCATGTGCCCGTAGTGGGAGATGTCATAATTAACTTGCAGTTGCAACCATAAGTCTGTAATGCTGTGTTGCCTCCCAGGCAGTTGAAGATAACTAAAGCAAATATCAGAAACAGAGGGCAGCAAGAGGACACAGATTTAAGGTGATTGGCAAAAGAACCAGAGGCGAGATGAGGAAACATTTTTTTAATGCAGCGATTTATGATGATCTGGAATGCACTGCCTGAAAAGGTGGTGGAAGCAGATTCAATAATAACTTTCTAATAATTTTTTCCTTTAACAGGGCTGTGAGGCAAGAGCAGGGGAGTGGGACTAATTGGATAGCTCTTTCAAAGAGCCGGCACAGACACGATGGGCCAAATGGTCCCCTTCTGTGCTGTAACATACAATGATAGGTTAGAGTGACTGCCCTTGACATCAAGGCAGCAATCGACCAAGTGTCGCACCAAGGAGCCATAGTAAAACGCAAGTAAATTGGGATCAGGGTGAAAACTCTCCAGTGGCTGGAGTCATATCTGGCACAAAGGAAGATGGTTGTGGTTGTTGGAGGCCAATGATATTAGCTCCAGGACATTGCTGTTGGAATTCCTCAGGGCAGTGTCCTAGGTCCAACTGTCTTCAGCTGCTTAATCAGTGACCTCTCCAAGAGTGACTGCACTGCAAAAGTGGTTCATTGGCTGTGAAGGTTTTGGGACGTCCTGAGGTTGTGAAAGATGCTATATAAAATGAAGTTGGTTCGTTTTTCTTTGCATTTCACCATTTTGCGTTCAGTTTCTGATTCCAGGTCATTTATGCAAATTGAAAACAGAAATAGCCTCACTCCAGAGACTCGAGCACATAATCTTGACCTGCTAAGTATTCTCTTTCTGCTCCCCACCTCCCAACCCTCGAACATGCGCCTGTTTTTTTTTCTACCTGTCAGTTTCATATCCATTCCTAAGATTTACTGAATCTCCACAGCTGTGAGTTTAACACACATCCTTTCCTGTGAAGCTTTATAAAATGCCTTTTGGTAGTCTCGGCACAACATGTCAGGTATTCACAGTCCACTTGGAATGGCATTTCCTCAAAGAAGTCAATGACATTAGTCAGACAGGATCTACCCTCTCTGAATCCAGGTTGACAACTGTTAACTCGGTTATTATTGCACAGATAATCCTCAAGATTAGTTCCACTAACTTCTTTGTCCTTGCTTTATTTAGAATGATTCTGTCACCAGAGACTGGTCACTTTACAAGGATTGGTGTTTCTTGCGTATGTTAGCTTAATACCATTGTGGTTTACAGCACAGGAGGAGGCCAGTTGATTTGTCATGTCCTATTTAATGGGGCTATACATGTTCAAAAACTTATGACCTTGTCACACTGGTAAGTGGGAAAATATACAAGATCCTCCCTTGAAGAGTAAATATTGACCATTAATATTTAATTTGTAATGTGCACTTTTCGTACAGTTCATCCAGCAGAACAGAAATTTAAATGGTGCTTCAATTTCTGCCCAACAACATGTAAGTTAATGCATTCATGTCCTGTACAACTTGTTTACGGCATCTGTGACTTAGCTGTTTTGCATAGGTGTTTTCTGCCTTGGCTTAGTAGTAGCAGTCTGTGTCAGAAAGTTGTGGGTTCAAGGCATCCTAGCCAATATTTATCACTCAAGCAAAATCACTAAAATAGATTATAACCTCACTTACCTTATTGCTGTTTATGGGACCTTGAGGTATATAAAATTGGCTGCTGTGTTTCCCTACATTACAACAGGGAATGTGCTTCAAAAGTACATCATTGGCGCTGAGGTGCTTTAGGGCGTCCTGAGGTAGTGAAAGGCACTATATCAATGCAAGTTCTTTTATTGTTTCTTGAGCTTGAATAGGACAATTGTAAACAATTTTACAACACCAAGTTATAGTCCAACAATTTTATTTTTAATCCCACAAGCTTTCGGAGGCTTCCTCCTTCCTCAGGTTATTTCCACACCACCTGAGGAAGGAGGAAGCCTCCGAAAGCTTGTGGGATTAAAAATAAAATTGTTGGACTATAACTTGGTGTTGTAAAATTGTTTACAATTGTCAACCCCAGTCCATCACCGGCATCTCCACATCTTGAATAGGACAAGTTGAGATGGCTGTTAAAAAAGCATATGGGATCCTTGGCTTTATGATTAGATTACAAAAGCAAGGAAGTTATGCTGAACCTTCATAAAACACTGGTTAGGCCCCAGCTGGAGTATTGTGTCCAATTTTGGGAAGGATGTCAAGGCCTTATAGAGGATGCAGAGGAGATTTACTAGAATGGTACCAGGGATGTGGGACTTCATGGAGAGACTAGAGAAGCTGGGGTTGTTCTCCTTGGAGCAGAGAAGGTTATGGGAAGATTTAATAGGTGTTCAAAATAATGAAGGGTATTAATAGAGTAAATAGGGCGAAACTGTTTCAACTGGGTGAAGTTGACAAAAAAATCAAGGTAATTGGCAAAAGAACCAGAGGTGAGATGAGAAGAAATGTCGCACAGCAAGTAGTTATGACCTGGAAGGGTGGTGGAAGCAAATTCAATAATAACTTTCAAAAGGGAATTGAACAAATACATTAAGGGGAAAATTTTTCAGTGCTATGGGGAAACGGCAGGAGAGTGGGACTAATTGGATAACTCTTTTTCAAAGAGCAGGCACGATGGGCCAAATGGCGGCCTCCTGTGCTGTATCATTCTATGATTCTATAACAGGTGGCTGACCAGTATGTTGTGAGTTGCATGCACCTCTTGTGCAGCTGGAGCGTACCTCTTCTGCTTTGTTTAGCTTCCCTGCCCATATACTTTGCTAATATCAAAAGGTTCAGAATAACGAATGATGTGATCAACCACAGTAAATCAGCTAACCTTGCTTCTTTTGAGATTTGACTAACTTGATTGTCATATATTAACTGTTCACTGCTGGATGTGAACAGTACCATCCTCCATTCTATCCGAATTTACAAAGGAAGATATGGATCCTAAATTTGGGTTTTATTTTCTGAAAAGTGAAGTTTTTTTTTTAATGATACAACCGTTTTTCGAAACAGAATTTATGCTCTGCTTAATCAGTTCACTTTCATGTGTTGATGCTTTAAATTCTTCAAGTGTTTCCAATGTGATACTTGCAATTTTCCTGTTTTCAGTATTGGCAGGCATTAACTTGATTGCAGCAACAACCTTTTGTAAGTTTTAAAATGGTTCTTTTACGTTCTATTTTCCAGAAGGGGAAAGTTAGTTCATACTATTCTTCGATAATATCCAGTGAAAACAATTGAGCTTCACCGTTGAATACCAAGCATTTCATTAGGTTCTGATTCATAGATTATAATCCAGAACACCCAAGGTTTTCCTAAGATGTATACTTTTCTCTTGTACATAAATGCCTTCAGTATCTAGCACAAGACAGGAATATAATGTGCCAACCACAATACTAAATAGGTCACGAATATGTCTGGGAAATTATATAGAGATGAGTTTTTGTGAAAGAAAACTGTGTCTCCAGTCTTTGGATTTATGAGATAAAGAGCAGGTAACTGGGTGAGAGAGTGAAGAATAGTGTTAGTAAGTGGGAAGCAGAATAAAAATGAAAGACTGGAATGAGTGAGTGCAAATAGCAGAGAGGAAACGAGAGAGAAACTGAGATACTGCAAAGGTAAAAGAGGGAATAAGACTTCCAGAGAGGTAATAGGGCATTAAAAAGAGGCAATGAGTGTGGCCAGGACAGAAAGGAGTGAGAAATAGAAGGAATGAAAAAGGCTAAGAATGAGCAATGGAATTTGTGTATATAGTCCAGATTTGATGTAAATAGTTGGAAGTGCAGTACAGCAAAACTCTGACTGGGCTAGGTATCAAAATTTGTGACATGGTATAGTTTAATTACAGTAAGAATATCTGTGGGCATACTACTACATTATATTAAATTAAAGAATGTGTGGCTCTTTGGTGCACTATGTTCTGCCTTGAATGGTTGCTGCTGCACTAGAATCTTGTACTTCATGATTTGATTTTTTTAGCTCTGTAGCATTTGCTGTATTTGTAATCAATTTGTAGTTAGTGCTGCACAGTTGAACAAGACAGGTGGATGGAATGTGGCTGGTTTACTTCATTCTGTTCAATGTTAATCTGCAGGCTGCCTGGACTTACAAATTCTAACCAACCTATAAGAATGTGGTCATTGTGGAATCTGCATGCAAGTTACTTGGGTCACATACTTCCTTACCTCTATCTGTCTCATAAGAGCTGTAAATCATTAATAAATTTTAGATGGCTGCAAACAACTAAGTTCAACATACCACATCTATCGGATAGCAATCTGACATCGTTCCAGCTGAATTCAATATGGATTTAACTGGAGAATTAACAGGTTTCTTGCAAATGGCTTTACTGCTCAGCCAGTATTGAAGACAGGAGTATGTGCAGTCCCCTTCGGTAGTTTATGTCTAACAAAAGTTAAATCTTACCTTATTTTGACAGAAATTTTAATTTAATTGACCAGATGCCTTCTGAAATTCAGATAAACAAAATAAACAGACGGGCAACTTGACACTTCAGTGTATGGTTTTGTTGTAATCTAATTTTGTCCCTTTCGTTACAGCATTATCTTCTATTGTGAAACATTCACTGATGTTTCAGCAATGGGCAATTGAACCATATTTCATTTTTTAAAAATTAAAATGGAGAAATTGTTGTTTTTTGTTGACTGATTTTTTAAAAAATCACCACGGAGCAGGCCCCTCTCTTTTCAAAGCTGCTCCAACTTGGTGATTCTGAGCACTACATACTGTTGGGGGAATTCTTGAGAACAACAATTGCAGAATTCAGCAACCAGAATTGCGTAGGAGAGGCTCTGAGGGGACAAGAAAAGTGGGAGGGAGAGGCAGGATGATGGGGGTGTGAAGGTGACAAAATGGATAGCAAGGCAAGGATGGAAATGGATCGCAATCGAGGTGAAGGGAAAGAAATAAACGATAATGCCTAAAATTTCCTCCAATTAAGTGCCAACTTGGCTTCGTGATAACATTCTTGTATCTGAGCCAGCAGGCTATGGGTTCAAGCTCCATTGCTGATTTGAGTACATAATCTTGGCTGACTCTCTGGTGCAGTACTGACTGAGTGTTGCATTGTCGATGTATCATTCTTCAGATGAGATGTTAAACCAAGGCCTTACTTGCTTGCTCAGTTGGATGAAGAAGAGTATTAAGTGCTCCCAGTTACCTGGCCAATATTTCTCCCTCAACTACCTCTACAAAAGCAGGTTATCTGGTCGTCCATCCGTTTGCTGCTTGTGAGACCTTGCTGGGCACTGCTGTATCTGTCTATATAACAGTCACTGCACTTCAAAAAGTAATCAGTTAATTGTAAAGTACTTTGGGATATCCTGAGAATGTAATAAGGTGCTCTATAAATGCACGGTCTTTCCATGTATATTGTATTGTGGATTCCCTGCCCCCCCCCCAATCTGATTTTATTGTGTTGAACACAAGGTTTTCATCATTTCGTTTCTGTTGGCTTTTGTTCATTGTTTAATATGTGCAACACTTTAGTCCTGTTCCTGGTCCTGTAACTTAACAGGAAACATAGCTTCCCATCATTATTTAGGCTTGAAAGTAAATTTGGCTAAACCCAGTTGTTGCACTCCATTTCAAATAGTTTTGAATGCGCTTTGTGGCTGTGGTAAGATCTTTCTGCTTCATGAAAAGGAATGATAATTCGGTAGAAACAAATTTTAGCTCTGTTTTTGAATTTGTTTAAGATTGACTGCATTACTGGAGTAATTAATTGGGAAGGAGGATTCATTAAAAATTTCAGCCTAAGTATTAGTTTTCTGTTCATCCACTGGGAATTTTTCACTATGCTGAGCGAGCTCTGTGTTGTTTCTGCTGGTTCTCATCATTTCGCTCCCTTGCTGCTGAATGATCTCTGCTTTTCTGTTTTCTGCTTGCTTCCTGTGGCCATTGACTCCACTCATGCTTCAGAACTCTTGCGTTGTGCTTCACTGGACTGGGTTGGAAGGGCAGCTCAAGCTCCGACTGCTGCTCCTGATGTGTGCTCCTTGTTCCGTGAACCAACACCCTCATTTGCACTGGCCCTGTGGATTTATGTGTCTCACTCTCCTGGCATCTTGGACTTCTTCTCTTGGTCCTTGGGTTTAACTCCCACTGCTCCTAGTTCCTCTGCTGGTATACCAAATCCACTGGTGCACACTGCTAATACCTGCAGTGACTGCTTACTTCTGCTGGACCCCTGGATCAACCTCTGCTGACTCATGGTTAACTGTTCACTCCTCCTTGGCCCATTTTCCACAACCTCCAGAAACGTGCCCACTGATGCTCTGCACCTCGAACAGCTCCGAGATTAACTCCCCCTCCACCAGTGTCTCTGAATCTGACATTGGTTCGTCAATGTTCCACCCTGACTAGAAATCAAATTTATCTGACCACAGTTTAACTTTTGATTCTCTCAAATCGTCGTCCTCCTGTCCTCTGTTTACGACCAGAACACGCCTCTCTCCTAAATTTTGGCCTGCCTTTGTAACCTGACTTCACCATGTGGCTATTTACATGCACATTTAGGCTGCTGCTCCAGATCCAAGCTCAATACTCAGATGTCCCTCTAAGGCAAACATAGGTCCCTTAGAGGATGAGACCGGGAAATTAATGGTGGGAAACATGGAGATGGCAAAAATGCTGAACAAATATTTTGTTTCAGTCTTTACAGTAGAGGACACTAAGAATATCCCTACACTGGACAAACAGGGGACTCTCGGGGGGGAGGAGCTAAATACGATTAAAATCACTCAGGAGATGGTACTCAGTAAAATAATGGGACTCAAGGCGGATAAATCCCCTGGACCTGATGGCTTCCATCCTAGGGTCTTGAGGGAAGTGGCAGTAGGGATTGTGGATGCTTTGGTGATAGTTTTCCAAAATTCCCTGGACTCAGGAGAGGTCCCGGCAGATTGGAAAACTGCTAATGTAACACCGTTATTTAAAAAGGGTAGTAGGCAGAAGGCTGGAAATTATAGGCCAGTTAGCTTAACATCTGTGGTGGGTAAAATTTTGGAGTCTATTATTAAGGAGACAGTAACGGAACATTTAGATAAGCATAATTTAATAGGACAAAGTCAGCATGGCTTCATGAAGGGGAAGTCATGTCTGACAAATTTGCTTGAGTTCTTCGAGGATATAACGTATAGGGTGGATAAAGGGGAACCAGTGGACGTAGTGTATTTAGACTTCCAGAAGGCATTCGACAAGGTGCCACATAAAAGATTATTACTTAAGATAAAAAATCACGGGATTGGGGGTAATATTCTGGCATGGGTGGAGGATTGGTTATCAAACAGGAAGCAGAGAGTTGGGATAAATGGTTCATTTTCGGACTGGCAACCAGTAACCAGTGGTGTTCCACAGGGGTCGGTGCTGGGTCCCCAACTCTTTACAATCTATATTAACGATTTGGAGGAGGGGACCGAGTGCAACATATCAAAATTTGCAGATGATACAAAGATGGGAGGGAAAGTAGAGAGTGAGGAGGACATAAAAAACCTGCAAGGGGATATAGACAGGCTGGGTGAGTGGGCGGAGATTTGGCAGATGCAATATAATATTGGAAAATGTGAGGTTATGCACTTTGGCAGGAAAAATCAGAGAGCAAGTTATTTTCTTAATGGCGAGAGACTGGAAAGTACTGCAGTACAAAGGGATCTGGGGGTCCTAGTGCAAGAAAATCAAAAAGTTGGTATGCAGGTGCAGCAGGTGATCAAGAAAGCCAACGGAATGTTGGCTTTTATTGCTAGGGGGATAGAATATAAAAACAAGGAGGTATTGCTGCAGTTATATAAGGTATTGGTGAGACCGCACCTGGAATACTGCATACAGTTTTGGTCTCCATACTTAAGAAAAGACATACTTGCTCTCGAGGCAGTACAAAGAAGGTTCACTCGGTTAATCCCGGGGATGAGGGGGCGGACATATGAGGAGAGGTTGAGTAGATTGGGACTCTACTCATTGGAGTTCAGAAGAATGAGAGGCGATCTTATTGAAACATATAAGATTGTGAAGGGTCTTGATCGGGTGGATGCAGTAAGGATGTTCCCAAAGATGGGTGAAACTAGAACTAGGGGGCATAATCTTAGAATAAGGGGCTGCTCTTTCAAAACTGAGATGAGGAGAAACTTCTTCACTCAGAGGGTGGTAGGTCTGTGGAATATGCTGCCCCAGGAAGCTGTGGAAGCTACATCATTAGATAAATTTAAAACAGAAATAGACAGTTTCCTAGAAGTAAAGGGAATTAGGGGTTATGGGGAGTGGGCAGGAAATTGGACATGAAGCTGAGTTCGGTTCGGTCAATGCCCTGTGGGTGGCGGAGAGGGCCCAGGGGCTATGTGGCCGGGTCCTGCTCCGACTTCTTGTGTTCTTTAGATTTGTGGTTGGGATCAGATCAGCCATGATCTTATTGAATGGCGGAGCAGGCTCGAGGGGCCGATTGGCCTACTCCTGCTCCAATTTCTTATGTTCTTATGTTCTTATCTGTTTCCTGCTACCTTTCACTTCTCCCTTTCCCCAATCCATCACTACTACTCTGCCATCTACATTTTAACTGCGAGTTTCAACTTGAATTACCCTTGATATATGCCCATGGCTATCCTATGTGCCTCTCTACATTCTCCGAAGGGCTCATTGAGGCACTTGTAGCTGTCTCCTTACGAGAAGGCAGCCTCATCTTTCCATCCCTCCGACTTTTTCGCCCAGTCCACCTGCTGGAGGCGAATCTCGCCAACCTCCTTCCCATCCCACTCGACCTACCCACCTCTGCCCCCTTAGATTCTGCCAGTGGATCAACTGTCACTGCTCCTCAAGAATGTCGATTGATTGTGAACAAGGCTCTTGCCATCCACAACCTCACTGTGGGCAATTGTATTGACAACTTTTCTTCGACTGAAAGTTTGCTCATGGATGGTGACCACTTCCACTTCATTGAAGCCGCTCCACCTCGCTATATTTTCCACCATGTGCTTCATCCAAATTGCTGCGGTGACTGTGTGGGCCTCAGAAACAAATCACACCATGGTCTCTTCCTCCTACTTCTCTGGTAACTTATCTTTCGAGCACTCATGCTTCTTCTTCAAAATCTTGGTTGTCTACTGCAACCCCTTCCCCCTCACCCCCCTCCCCCCTCTCACCCCCCTCCCCCTCCCCCCCCTCCCCCTCCCCCCCCCTCACCCCCTTCCCCCTCACCCCCTTCCCCCTCACCCCCTTCCCCCTCACCCCCTTCCCCCTCACCCCCTTCCCCCTCACCCCCTTCCCCCTCACCCCCTTCCCCCTCACCCCCTTCCCCCTCACCCCCTTCCCCCTCACCCCCTTCCCCCTCACCCCCCCTCCCCCTTCCCCCTCACCCCCCCTCACCCCTCCCCCCTCCCCCCCCCTCACCCCTTCCCCCTCACCCCTTCCCCCCTCACCCCTTCCCCCCTCACCCCTTCCCCCCTCACCCCTTCCCCCCTCACCCCTTCCCCCCTCACCCCTTCCCCCCTCACCCCTTCCCCCCTCACCCCTTCCCCCCTCACCCCTTCCCCCCTCACCCCTCCCCCCCTCACCCCTTCCCCCCTCACCCCTCCCCCCAAAGCCCCACCTGAGTTTCTGACCACAATATCCTCCCTCAGCCTTTGCACTGAGCGATGACTCATTCTCCATGAATTCAGTCTGTCTCAACTTGCCTTCTCTCGTTTGGTTTCATTGCCCTCCTATCCTCCCTAAACAGCTCCCTCTATATAAACTCTTCGACCAGTATTTACAGCTACCCATCACTCTTGCTTTCCCCCCTCTGCTCCCATGCTCTTGATCACAGAGAAGGTCATCTCCAACCTTTTTGTATCCCTTACCACCCGCATGCCACTACCCTCTTCTGTCTTCATTTTCTTCTGTGTCTGCCCCTGGAAAAAACTCTCCAAGTTAGCTACTGTGAAGCTGCCAACTGTGAAGTCTTTGGCCCTCCATTAGCCACAATACTTGAGCAGCTTTTGATCTTCTCGACCACTCCCCCATTTCCAGATTTGATGTCTTTCTCTCCAACAAAACCATTACTCTCCTCTGTCCTGGTCATTTCCCTGGTATGGCCCCATCTTCACTTCAAGTATATGGGGTGCAGACTGGAGTGTGTCTGGTGCACAATTGGCTTATCCATCTATCGCCAGATCAGGCTAAACTGCATCAAGCACTATCGGGCCTCACGCTCCTCTGCCAGGAACATTGTAGAGAGGAAAGATAACCCCCAGTTGTTTTTTCTCCACCACCAATTGACCCCTTAAACCCCTTTGTTCTGCTTCCTCCACCCTTGCATCCAACAACAATTGGAAGGAATTTATGGACTTCTATGTCATTAAAATTGAAGACCATCTGTTCAGCTGCCTCTGCAGCCTCTCCCACTTCACCTTGTTCACAAAGCCAAACCTCCCGCCAGCCCGAACCATGAATCCGCTTCTTTCTCTAGCTGCTGTTGTATTTACCTTTGTGCCATTCAAAACTCATCTTGTCCATGAGACTGACCCCTTGCTCCCTTTTGCGTATTTCCACTAAACTGCTGACCACCCAACATCTCCTCCTGGCCCCCATGTGAGCTGACAATGTTAATGGATTCCTCTTCTCAGGTGCTGTTCCCCTCCTTTTGAAAGCCACTACCACCACCTCCCCAAAAAACCTGTCCTTGCAAAGCACCACTGCATTTCCAACCTTCTTTCCCTCTCCAAAGTCATTGAACATGTTGCCACCTCCCGAATCCATGCTCATCTTTCCCCCAACTCCATGTTTGAATCTCTCCAATCTTGTCTGTGCCTCTGCCACAGCACTGAAGTGGCCATAGTCAAAGTCACAAATGACATCCTCTGTGACTGTGGTGTATTATTCCTTCTCGGGCCTTTCACAAGATTGACTGCACCATCCTCCATGAATACCTCTACTCCATTGTCCATCTCAGTGGGATTGCCTTCACTTGGGTTCCACTCTAACGTATCCAATGGTAGACAGAGCATCTCCAGCAATGGCTTTTCTTCCTGCCCTGCACCGTTACTGTTGGAATTCTCCAGCGATCTATCTATGGCCCCCTCCTCTTTCTCACTTACACGCTACCTGTTGGCAACATTTGGAGAAGTTACGACGGTTGAGGGAGAGCAGTTCTGAGGAAATTCCCAGCCAATATTGTCTTCAAATCCAGGCAACAATTTTTTTTATTCAAAGAGAAACACCAAACCAATTATCTACCTCCAAAGCTGTTTATGCAGTAATAATACAAAGTTCACCTTCCAAATTTAATTTTGGGACTGAATCATGCTCGACAGATCCTTGGTCATTACAATGATTTTAAAATGCTGTTGGCATTGTTGAGTTGCAGCCCTAACTCTTGTTTGGATTTTTTGTTCATTGCACGAATTTATAGTATTGTCGTGATGATCTTAAATTGTTCAGATGCTAAGTTTAGCTACCCTTCGGGTGCATTCATACTAGAACAATTGAGGCAAACTGCTTTATACCAACACTAAACTTGTAGTGTAAATTCACCCTTGTATTACTTGATGCCTGCTCATTTAAGAGCCATCTTTGTCCCAGTGTCTTTACTGTTCTAAATCTGAGTTACGTTGCATGTACAGCACAGAAACAGGCCATTCAGCCCAACAGGTCCATGCCAGTGTTATGCTCCACACGAGCCTGCTCCCTCCCTACTTCATCTAACCCTACCAGCATATCCTTCTAGGTTAATACTGGATTTCAATTCATTTATTTGTTTTTGCAAAACTTGGTGCAACTTATTTAAAGCCCTGTCTGCATACGATTGAGGCCTACGCATGCCTAAAACACAGGTCTCAGAGTAGCATTGCAAAATCAGGTGCAAAGGACTTCAAGGACATGAGGTCCTTTGTCCAATTTTGTAACTCTTGATTTTGTGAGTCCTTTAATGGTCATGAGTGGCCTCACAAAATCAGGGTTCAGACGATTGGACTTGTGCTGAAGCATTGGGTAACTGTTTTGAAGGTGTATTTTTAAGCTCTTCAGTATCAATTAGATGGGACTACTATGTCAACATTTGCCTACTTTATTGTACTCTTGTCATTGCTTGCTTCCGACCAGAATAAAACAGATTTTTAGTGGTATAAGCTTATGTGATTAGTGTACAGGGCAGAGATTGCTAGTAGAAACTGCAAGCCATGACTGCTTTTAGCAACACTTGATTTGTGCTTGAAGAAGTCTTAACATATTAGTTCTGAAATTGTTTTGAGGTGATCCGACTGTAAAATGTTCTTCCAGTGTTGCTACAGAACACGAATGCAAGGTATGGATGATAGTTTCTTAAATGCTGATATTTTTCAAGGAAATCTAAACTTTTTCCATTAGTTCCATTGTGCACAGTATCTGCATTACAGGCCTGAATATTCAGAGATCATTCCAGCAGGGGATCACTGGATAGCAGTCAAGAGTGGGAACTTGGGCTGATTACAATTGGCCCACTGGCCCTTAATTGAATGAGTCTGCTGCCATTGCAGCTGGTAACATTTAAAGCACAGACTGGGATTGAACCTTGCATCTTATTGGTCTTTATCGTTCAGGTAATACTGGAATACCAAGTCATCGGTGGGGTGGCGTTGACATTATCCACTATTTGGCTTGGAACTTGTGCACCTATGTTGTTCAGTAACCAAACAAGACTTTTAAAAAAAGACTATTCTTTATCCTTCTGCTTTCAGGAAGAATCCCGTGTTCTCAGAGTCAAAGTTATTTCAGGCATTGATCTGGCTAAAAAAGACATCTTTGGAGCCAGGTATGTAGTGAATACAATCATTTCACAGAGTTCTTAGTTTTTGACCAATCTCATAACAATAACCATGAAGAAATGCATGCAATGGACAGTGAGTGACCTTTCAAAAAGCCTATGGAAATGAAAATGTCATTGCTTAGGGGCTATCATATTCCTAGAAATAATGCTTATATTTTACATTTTTACGATGGACATTGACTCGTCAATTTATTTTTCAACAATCTCCCACAGTGTGCAATCAGGGACCCAGACTTAGTGTAATCTTCAGGTAAGGGGGCAGGAGATAATTGTATTAGGGTAATAAGACATAATTCAGTCTCCATTTTAAAATCATACATTATGTTCTAAATTTTTATATAATTTGATACTTCTAGTTAAATAACGACTTGAAGAAAGTTGGGAAGTAATGTAAAAGCTTTTCTGCAGTGTGGACTGAGGAGCTGCAAGTTGCAAAACTAAGGTGCTCCAATGCCACCATTGGCCAGATGGCATAATTACAATAAGACAAAT
The DNA here is from genome assembly GCF_035084215.1 of Heptranchias perlo. NCBI lineage: Eukaryota > Metazoa > Chordata > Chondrichthyes > Hexanchiformes > Hexanchidae > Heptranchias > Heptranchias perlo. The sequence goes on from NC_090325.1 coordinate 38,936,266, forward strand.
TCACATGAGCAGTTTTTATTATAAATGTGAACATAAGGGGGAAAAAGTTGACATGCAAGTGAGGATTTGTGCATGCAGGTGTAAGAATTTTAAACATATGTATGCTAGCTCTTGTTTTCATTGATGTTTTGGTAAACAAATGACTTCAGCATTTTTTTTCCTTGTTGGATTTAGATCTTGTAGGGAGAGTGCCGGGATGTTTTGGCCAGCAAATTAGTCACCTGTATCCAAACAGTGGGCCTTTAACATTCTTTGTAGTAGTCTGAAATTCAAATCTGCTTCATTGTCTATGCAGGCTTTTCCTTTGCTCAGTTTAAGAGGTAGAATTGTAACACAAAAACTGTCCAATCACTACTTTTGTTACTATTGAGGTCCATTATTCAAAAGTGTGGCCACCCTTTTTTTAAAACCACAAACCTTTTTTTTCCCAAAAAAGACTTCATTGTTATTTTAAAGGTATAAATTGGTTCATAAAGTGGCTGTTCCTATTATTGAATTATTCCATCATCTCTGATGCTGGATGTCTTTCTCATAACACAGTAACCAGAATTATGCACAGTGCAGCAGGTGGGGCAAGACGCGTACTCTGCATAACCTCAGTTACTTGGAGATTTGTGATCGATTACTCTGCCTATACGGCCCTAAATCCTATTTGCTTTCTTCACTGCTGCTGCTACACTGTGCTAATGGCTCCAGCAGTTCATCTTGCAATATCTCCAAGTCCCTCTCCTGTGTCATTTCCTGTAGGGCAACTTGCATATTAGCAAATGGACCGCCAAGGCAAGTAATGTTGGGAAATAATATTAATTGTTATCAGCTAATATGCAAGAAAGTACAATACTCAACTGCGACTTGAGGTTAGAAATGGATTGAATCAATTTGTTGCGTTACAGTAAAGCAAAAGTGAAGAACAAAGTAGTGAATTGGCATGCCATTCATGTATTAAGGCATTGTACAATGTCTCTTCTGTATTTGTTGTGTATATTATGATTATGCAAAATATGTTTGTACTTAATCTTCAATTACAGTTTGAACTGAAATTTATTCATGTTGACGACAATGTGCTCTTGAATTCAAATCAAAAGAAAGAAAATATATGTATGCAAGTTTCAAGTTTATTTTCCACGATTCAATATCTATGTCAAGACATATGTAACTTAGAATAGACAACAAAATAAACAAAAAAGAAATGCATGAAGGTGCTGGCATTGAGAAAATAGTGCTTTTTACTCAAACAATATAATTATTGGCCAGCCGACCGGAAGGATTCATCTTTCTCAATGTTCTTCTATTCTTCATCATGCCCATCATCTCCATCAACTTGCTCATCCTCACTTTCGACAATATCTTTATAACCAGCAGCTGGTAGACCTATATTGTCACAGTTCTTGCATGTGCACAATTGTACAGGGGATACTCAAAGACATACGGCATTTGTCGTCTGCCTTGTCTGCTTTGCACTTGTACTTTTTGCATGTGCAGTACGCAAGTTCAAGAATGCTTTGTTCAGCTGGTTACGTTTCCATCCAGTCAATTCCTAGGGTGTCGTTGATCAACTTCCACCCATGTCCAACAGGAAACGGAATATCTCGGAATATGCGATTCTAAGCTGCACTTATAGATGGTTGCCTGGAAGTTAGCACATTGAACGTGTTTATGCAAGGCATCATGATTAGGTGGCATGACATACTCTGCTCTTGTAGCCATTGAAAACATGGCATATCGGGTGTTATTGACGTGGCTGGCCATAGAGTTGGCACACAAAGGGCTCGAGAACAGTTACCACATTAACTGTTATTGTGGAAGATTCTCCTAGTGACTGAAATGCAGGACAGAATGTTGGGTTTTGCACAAGTTTAATTGCCTTCATCTTGCTTTTGCCAAAAAATGCACTTATTGAATCACAGCCAGTGAAGTAGTGAAGGCCGATGAGTGCATTGGTGACATCAACTCAAAGGTGCTGCTTTATAGCATGTATGTGGATGTTGCGAATATTCTCATCTCTCCCAGTGTGGAAATGGAACTGGGAGCTGCCAAGACTTCAAGTTAATGCGATGCTGATAACAAACCCATCAGTTTAGGAATCTCTGACTGTGTTGTCACCGGATTTGGCGATGTAGCAAGCAGGCAAAAACGTTCTGGTGTTGGCTTCTTCATGCACATAATGCAGCAGAGTGTCCTGTACAGCAACTGTTTCATGTTCAGTGAAATACTGGTATCATTTTAGATGGCAAAGGAATGTTCCATAGATTATGATCTTGCACAAACCACTTCGGTATTTCAGCCTGATTTCCGACCAAATCGCTACACTATGTAAAAATGTTGTCCACATTGATTACGTGCATGGTCAGACATCTCCAACATTAGAAATGTGGGCGGAACACCTTTTAATTGAAGAAGTTATTGCTACCAAATCGGCCATAATATTAAGGGATGCTTTTTTCAATTCTGAAGGATTACATAGATTCCGAAAGTTTTATTTATTCCTTCGTGGGATGAGGGTGTGGCTGGCAAGGCCAGTATTTATTGCCCATCCCTTATTGTCCTTGAGAAGGTGGTGGTGAGCCGGCGTCTTGAACCGCTGCAGTCCGTGCGGTGAAGGTTCTCCCACAGTGCTGTTCGGTAGGGAGTTCCAGGATTTTGACCCAGCGACGATGAAGGAACGGCAATAGATTTCCAAGTCGGGATGGTGTGTGACTTGGAGGGGAACGTGCAGGTGGTGTTGTTCCCATGTGCCTGCTGCCCTTGTCCTTCTAGGTGGTAGAGGTCGCAGGTTTGGGAGGTGCTGTCGAAGAAGCCTTGGCGAGTTGCTGCAGTGCATCCTGTGGATGGTACACACTGCAGCAGTGGTGCGCCGGTGGTGAAGGGAGTGAATGTTTCGGGTGGTGGATGAGGTGCCAATCAAGGCGGCTGCTTTGTCCAGGATGGTGTTGAGCTTCTTGAGTGTTGTTGGAGCTGCACTCATCCAGGCAAGTGGAGTGTATTCCATCACACTCCTGACTTGTGCCTTGTAGATGGTGGAAAGGCTTTGGGAAATCAGGAGGTGAGTCACTCGCTGTAGAATACCCAGCCTCTGACCTGCTCTTGTCACAGTATTTATATGGCTGGTCCAGTAAGTTTCTGATCAATGGTGACTTCCAGGTTGTTGATGGTGGGGGATTCAACGATGGTAATGCCATTGAATGTCAAGGGGAGGTGGTTAAACACTCTCTTGTCAGAGATGGTCATTGCCTGGCACTTGTCTGACGTGAATGTTATTTGCCAATTTTCAGCCAAAGCCTGGATGTTGTCCTGGTCTTGCTGCATGCACTGCTTCATTATCTGAGGGGTTGCGAATGGAACTGAACACTGCGCAATCATCAGCGAACATCCCCATTTCTGACCTTAGAATGGAGGGAAGGTCATTGATGAAGCAGCTGAAGATGGTTGGGCCAAGGACACTGCCCTGAGGAACTCCTGCAGCAATGTCCTGGGGCTGAGATGATTGGCCATCAACAACCACTACCATCTTCCTTTGTGCTGGGTGTGACTCCAGCCACTGGAGAGTTTCCGCCCTGATTCCCGTTGACTTCCCGGGTACGGTGGCATAGTGGTTATGTTACTGGACTTGTAATCCAGAGGCCTGGACTAATAATCCAGAGTCGTGAGTTCAAATCCCGCCATGGCAGATGGTCTACGTGTAACTCCAGACCCACAGCAATGTGGTTGATTCTTCATCGCCATCTGAAATGGCCCAGCAAGCCACTCAGTTGTACAATCTCACTACTAAAAGACCACCCGGCATCGGTCCACCAGGCACCGGACACGACAAAGGCAAACCAAGCCCAGTCGACGCTGCAAAGTCCTCCTCACTAACCTCTGGGGACTTGTGCCAAAATTGGGAGAGCTGTCTGGTAGGCCAGACCGACCAGAGGTGGCAGTACAGTGAAATACAGTCAGGAGGGAGTGGCCCTTGGAGTCATTAACATTGACTCCTGATGCCATGAGATTTCATGGGGTCCAGTCAAACATGGGCAAGGAAACTTCCTGCTGATAACCTCCTACTGCCGTCCCTCAGCTGATGAATAAGTACTCCTCCATGTTGAGCACCACTTGGAGGAAGCACTGAGGGTAGCAAGGGCACAGAATGTACTCTGGGTGAGTGACTTCAATGTCCATCACCAAGAGTGGCTTGGTTGCACCACGACTGACCAAGCTGGCCGAGACCTGAAGGACATAGCTGCCAGACTGGGCCTGCGGCAGGTGGTGAGTGAACCAGTAAGAGGGGAAAAGCATACTTGACCTCGTCCTCACCAATCTACCTGTTGCAGATGCATCTGTCCATGATCGTATTGGTAGGAATGACGACCGCACAGTCCTTGTGGAGACTAAGTCCCATCTTCACATTGAGGACACGATCTAACGTGTTGTGTGGCACTTACACCGTGCTGAATGGGATAGATTCAGAACAGATCTAGCAGCTCAAAACTGGACATCCATGAGGCGCTGTGGACCATCAGCAGCAGCAGCAGAATTTTATTCTAGCACAATCTGTTACCTCATGGCCCAGCATATTCCTCACTCTACCATTACCAACAAGCCTGGGGATCAACCCTGGTTCCATGAGGAGTGCAGAAGAGCATGCCAGGAGTAGCAGCAGGCGTACCTAAAAATAAGGTGCCAACCTGGTGAAGCTACAACACAGGACTATACATGCATGCCTAACAGTGGAAGCAACATGTTATAGACAGAGTTAAGCGATTCCACAACCAACGGATCAGATCAAAGCTCTGCAGTCCTGCCACATCCAGTCGTGAATGGTGGTGGACAATTAACAACTAACGGGAGGAGGAGGCTCTGTAAACATCCCCATCCTCAATGTTGGCAGAGTCCAGCACGTGAGTGCAAAAGACAAGGCTGGAGCGTTTGCAATGACCTTCAGCCAGAAGTGCAGAGTAGATGATCCATCACTGCCTCCTCCCGATATCCCCATCATCACAGAAGCCAGTCTTCAGCCAATTCGATTCACTCCACGTGATATCCAGTGCACTCATCCATTTCTTGTTACAACAAAGGCTATGGCCCCCGACAACATCCTGGCTGTAGTGCTGAAGACTTGTGCTCCAGAACTAGCCGCGCACCTCTAGCCAAACTGTTCCAGTACAGTTAAAACAATGGCATCTACCCGACAATGAGGAAAATTGCCCAGGTATGTCCTGTCCACAAAAAGCAGGACAAATCCAATCCGGCCAATTACCGCCCCATCAGTCTACTCTCAATCATCAGCAAAGTGATGGAAGGTGTCGTCGACAGTGCTATCAAGCGGCACTTACTCACCAGTAACCTGCTATAACCGCTGCTCAGTTTGGGTTCCTCCAGGACCACTCTGCTCCAGACCTTATTACAGCCTTGGTCCAAACATGGACAAAAGAGCTGATTTCCAGAGGTGAGGTGAGTGACTGCCCTTGACATCAAGACAGCATTTGACCGAGTGTGGCACCAAGGAGCCCTAGTAAAATTGAAGTCAATGGGAATCAGTGGCTGGAGTCATACCTAGCACAAAGGCAGATGGTAGTGGTTGTTGGAGGCCAATCATCTCAGCCCCAGGGCATTGCTGCAGGAGTTCCTCGGGGCAGTGTTTTAGGCACAACTATCTTCAGCTGCTTCATCAATGACCTTCCCTCCATCATAAGGTCAGAAATGGGGATGTTTGCTGATTGCGTAGTGTTCAGTTCCATTTGCAACCTCTAAGATAATGAAGCAGTCCGTGCCCACATGCAGCAAGACCTGGACAACAACCAGGCTTGGGCTGACAAGTGGCAAGTAACATTCGCGTCACAGAAGTGCCAGGCAATGACCATCTCCAACAAGAGAGTCTAAACACCTCCCCTTGACAATGAACGGCATTACCATCACCGAATCCCCCACCATCAACATCCTGGGGGCCACCATTGATGAGAAACTGAACTGGACCAGCCATATAAATACTGTGGCGACAAGAGTAGGTCAGAGGCTGGGAATTCTGCGGCAAGTGACTCACCTCCTGACTCCCCAAAGCCTTTCCACCATCTACAAGGCACAAGTCAAGAGTGTGATGGAATATTGTCCACTTGCCTGGATGAGTGCAGCTCCAACAACACTCAAGAAGCTCGACGCCATCCAGGACAAAGCAGCCCGCTTGATTGGCACCACATCCACCACCCTAAACATTCACTCCCTTCATCTCTGGCGCACTGTGGCTGCAGTTTGTACCATCCACAGGATGCACTGCAGCAACTCACCAAGGCTTCTTCGACAGCACCTCCCAAACCCGCGACCTCTGCTGCCTAGAAGGACAAGGGCAGCAGACACATGGGAACACCACCTGCACGTTCCCCTGCAAGTCACACACCATCCCAACTTGGAAATCTATCACCGTTCCTTCATCGCTGCTGGGTCAAAATCCTGGAACTCCCTACCAAATAGCACTGTGGGAGAACCTTCACCACATGGACTGCAGCGGTTCAAGGCTGCGGCTCACCACCACCTTCTCAAGGGCAATTAGGGTTGGGCAATAAATGATGGCTTTGCCAGCGACGTCCACAACCCATGATCGAATTTTAAAAAAAATAAAAAAATTTTGATAGGGAAAATTTAGGAATCACCAAAAATGAAATTACTAAACATTTGGATGAAGAGAAAACAATCAATAATATCAACAACTTGCATTTATATCGCACCTTGAAAAAGTAAAACATCCAAGGATACTTCACAAGAGCGTTATCAAACAAAATTTCACAGAGCCACATAAAGAAGTATTGGGACTGGTGACCCAAAGCTTGGTCAAAGAGGTAGTTTCAAGGAGCTTCTTAAAGGAGGAGAGAGAGGTAGAGTACTTTAGGGAGGGAATTCCAGAGCTTAGTGCCTAGGCAGCTGAAAGCAAGGCTGTCACTGGTGGAGTGATGAAAATCGGGGATGCACAAGAGGATGCTCAGTTGTTGAGTATATTCAAGGCTGAGATTGATCGATATTTGGATATCAAGGGATATGGGCGGGAAAGTGGAGTTGAGGTACAAGATCAGCCATGATAGTGAATGGCGGAGAAGGCACAAGGGGCCGTATAGCCTACTCCTACTTACGTTCTTATGTTTGTGCTCTGAAGCTTCTCCAGATCAATGGAGGCAGTGGAAGCACTCCATAAGAATGCAAATAGTTTGTTCCACAATGATTTGAGACCTGGTGTGCGCCTCTCTCTTTCCTCTGCAAATATGGAAGGGATACAGACCAGGAGTACAAGCCACGGTAGCAAGAGATAACCCGAATGAGAAAGTAGGCAGCCAGACCCTTCTACTTTTCCCTGGGAACGAGATGGGCTGCTGCAGTTCCTCAGTATTGTGGTTGCGGCCAGCATATCTGACACTGATCTGCAGGATCGTGTACAGAAAAGTGTGAAGTGATACATTTCGGTAGGACGTACGAGGAGAGGCAATATCAACTGAAGGGCACAATTCTAAAAGGGGTGCAGGAACACAGAGATCTGGGAGTATATGTGCACAAATGCTTGAAGGTGGCAGCGCAGGTTGAGAAAGTGATTAAGAAAGCATACAGGATCCTGGGCTTTATAAATAGAGGTATAAAGTACAAAAGCAAGGAGGTTATGATGAACCTTTATATAAAACACTGGTTCGGCCGCAACTGGAGTATTGTGTCCAGTTCTGGGCACAGCACTTCAGGAAGGATGTGAAGGCCTCAGAGGGAGTTCAGAAGAGATTTACTAGAATGGTTCCAGGGATGAGGGACTTCAGTTACGTGGATAGACTGGAGAAGCTGGGGTTGTTCTCCTTGGAACAGACAAGGTTGAGAGGAGATTTTATTGAGGTATTTAAAATCATGAAGGGTCCAGACAGTAGATGGAGAGAAGTTGTTCCCATTGGCGGAGGGGTCAAGAACCAGAGGACATAGATTTTAAGGTCATTGGCAGAAGAACCAAAGGTGACATGAAAAAATACTTTTTTACACAGTGAGTCCTTATGATCTGGTATGCACTGCCTGAGGGGGTGGTGGAGGCAGATTCAATTGTGGCTTTCAAAAGGGAATTGGATGTGTACTTTAAGGAAAAAAAAATTGCAGGTCTATGAGGCTAGGGCGGGGGAGTGTGATTTCTCTGAGAGAGCCGGCACGGACTCGATGGGCTGAATGGCCTCCTTCCGTGCTGTAACCATTCTGATTCTACTACCTGAAAATTGAGGGAGTTGAAACCCATGTGACTTAACGAGTTCAGGCAATTATGAGAAGGTCCGTATTGCTCCATAGCCCCTTGCACCAAACTGAAACCAGCCTATGATTCAAGTTTAAAACCCCCTGATACTTTTCCTGTGCTGACAATCCAAATCATAGGCTGCAAATTGCGTAATGCTGCAGACATTAGCAGATGGAGACTGAAAAGACCCTGTCACTTGGAAATTGGGAGCTGTGGTGACTTTCAGTTGGACCAAGAGTGCAATGGATGTGCAAGAGCAGGCTGTCATCTGTGAAACGGGAGGCACGACCAAGTAGAGTGTTGGAGGTGGCTGGGGGGGAAAAGCATGAAATTGAGGGTCCTTTCGATTCAAACTTGCAGTAATGAGGAGCTTAAGGTCATAACTCACCAGCGCAACATTGCTCTTGGTTTTAATTCTGATGGGAGTAATATTTATTCAAAAAAGCAGTGTGAAGAATGCATTGAAACTGAATCAACAGGCATGCATGCTCTATTCAGCCATCATTAGTCTTTCATAATTCAAAATGGATGGTTTTGACAAGGAAGCTTAGCAGAATCAATAGTATTTCACAGAATGTCTGCAGCAGAATTGCATGATGAGAAAATAGATATTTTCTTAGTTAACCGAGTCACAGATTTAATATACAAACCACATACGGCTCCTGGTTTTCATCAACAGTTTTGCTTTGAATTGCAAATACAGCTACAAATGTAAATATTTCACCTTGTGGTTTCTCATCTGTTTTCAAGATCAGAGGTGTAAAATACCATGATTTGAACAAAAATACAAAGTTGTGTTCCACGTGACCCAGAACACTTGGGGAAGGGGAGGGGCAACTGTCATCAGCTTGTGTTTGGCAAGATTAGCCTATCATCAATTTAAAGGTGACTCCTTGTGTTACGCTGACAAAAAATATTTGATTGTAAAAAGTGAATGCTGTACATTCTTTATCAACATGCTTGCTGTGCTTTTGAATAGAGGATGTGTTGCAGTGGAATTATGGCATCTTTTCGAAGTGGTGTAATTTTGATCAAGCATGACAGTAGATATGCAACAGCTTGAAATTGTTCGTATGATGTGGCTTAATCAAAATTCGTATCTAACGAGTTCAGTGGTTCTTTGTGTTCAGTACATTGTTTTCTTTTATTGATTTACAATGATGAGCATTGACAAAATATCGAATCGTTCAGTATGGCTCTTCAGCTGAGTGTGATCCACTGTCCACTGAATTCAAGTCCACTGAGCATGAGTTGGCTTCAACTAATAAAAGGGAATCCTTACAATGCAATGTGCTGTACCAACAAAAAAAAAGCTTATCTAAAGACTTTAATGTGAGACAGAGCATTGAAGCTTGATGTTGAAAGTTCAGTTTGCAAAATGAGCAATTAGACTTTCAAACAGTGACCTGAATTTTGAACATTTGCAAACTTAAAAATGAATACAATGAAGCAAGGAACTCTCTCCTTCACAAAGGCTCCCTCTCTTTGTGATCAGTCAGCATAAGTTAGAAGGAATAGCGCATGCCTGACATATCTACCGAAGTTCTTCAAGGAGTTAAGCTAGCTAGTGGATGATAACCCAGTAGATGTAGTCTAATTGGATTTTCAAAAGGCATTTGGTAATGTTGCTGATGTGATGGGAGTGAAGGAAGATGACAATAGATGGAATAGACGACAATGACCGAGAAGGATTGACAAATGGCTTGGTAGGAGAAGTTGGAGAGTGATGAGTTACTTGGATTCTATAAGCGATCTATTTGATACACTTGCTGTTCACAAAATTTGTCAATGATCAGTAGGACTGGAAGTAATAATTTGGAAGTAACAATTATATGGATAAAGATTAATCTCCTTTCTCATAGTTTCTGAAGATAATGTAGATAGATTGATATAGTGAAGAGGACATGATGCTGGTTTTCAAAATCAAAGCTTTTGATAAAGTCGAAGTGGACAATTTAACATGAAAAATAAAGATAGGACAAAAGCAAAATACTGCGGTTGCTGGAAATCTGAAATAAAAACAGGAAATGCTGGAAATATTCAGGAGGTCAGAGAGAGAAAGTGATGTTATGTTTCAGGTTGATGACCTTTCATTAGAACTCGAAGTTAGAGATTTAACAGTTTTTAAGCCAGGGAAAGAAGTGGGGGTGGGGGAGGGAGGAAAGAACAAAAGGGAAAGGTCTCTGTTAGGGTGGAGGGCAGGACTCAGTAAATGACAAAAGGGTTGATGGTGCAAGGCAAAAGGGGGTGGTAATGGGACAAGTAAAGGAACAAAAGATGGATCTGGAGGAGCCGTAAGTGCCAATAACAGAACCACTACCATTACCAGCACCAGCTGGTTTTCAAAATCATAGGTCTGATAAAGTTTAAGTGGACAATTTAACCTGAAAAATAAAGGTAGGACAACAGCAACTTGCATTTATATAGCGCCTTTAACACAGTAAAACATCCCAAGGCGCTTCACGAGCGCTTATCAAATAAAATTTGACACTAAGCCACATGAGATATTAGGACAGCTGACCAAAAGCTTGGTCAAAAAGGTAGGTTTTAAGGAGCTTCTTAAGGGAGGAGAGAGAGGTAGAGAGGTGGAAAGGTTTTGGGAGGGAATTCCAGAACTTAGGGCCTCGGCAGCTGAAGGCAAGGCCTTCAATGGTGGAGCGATTAAAATTGGGGATACGAGAGAGGCCAGAATTGGAGGAATGCAGTGATCTCGGAGCATTGTAGGGCTGGAAGAGGTTACAGAGATGGGGAGGGGCAAGGCCATGGAGGGATTTGAAAACAAGGATAAGAATATTAAAATGGAGGCGTTCCCAGACCGTGATCCAATGTCGGTCAGTGAGCACAGGGCTGATGGGCAGAGAGTAGCTGCTATCGACGGAGTCTGGTTTCGACAGAGTCCATAATTGGGAATTTGGTGAGTGAGGGGATTCAGTGTCGGAAGGGGTGAGGTGCATTTGATCGGCAGAGTGGAGAGGAACATACCGAGAGCGGGTCACAGCAACAACAAAACAAAACTGCAGTGTGACGTCACAGGTAAGGCAGGTAGGTGATTGGTGGTGAGTATCTTTTCTGTTTTCTTCTTCCTTAGGACTGTGGGCTAAGTAACTTATTGCATAAAACTAAATTTTAAAAAAACTAAGTTTAATTTAATAAATTAAAGAAGGCCAGTACCTGATTGAACCTAAAAATAATTTGATTGGCATTGAAGTAATCAATTAAATAAAGCGAATAGTTATGACAGGGCAGGAGATGTATTGCAGCTGCAATATGTGGGAGCTACCGGACAGTTTTGTCCAGGGCGACGACACCTGCAGTAAGCGTCTGCAACTGGAGGAACTTCGGCTCCGAGTTGAGCTGGAGTCCGAGCTGCAGACACTGCAATGCATCAGGTATGGGGATGTTATCTGGATACTTTGATCCAGGAGGCAGTCACACCCCTTAGACTAAATACTGTAGAATTGGTACGTGGTCAGGGACAGAAGAGTGTGACTGTGAGTGAGGCAAGTACGGGGATCCAGGAGGTAGCATTGCAGGAGCCTCAGCCTCTGCATTTGTCCAATAGATACGAGGTTCTTGCAGCCCTTGTGGACGAGTGCAGAGAGGATGAGCCAACTGGCTACGGCTCTGTGGTTCAAGTGGGGGGAGTAAAAAGGAATGTGGTTGTATTAGGCGACAGTATAGTTAGAGGGATACACACTGTTCTCTGCAGCCAAGAGCGAGAGTCCCGAAGGCTGTGTTGCCGACCCAGTGCCAGGGTTAAGGACATCTCCTCAGAGCTGGAGAGGAACTTGGAGTGGAAGGGGGAGGATCCAGTTGTCGTGGTCCACGTAGGTACCAATGACATAGGTCGGACTAAGAAAGGTTCTGCTGAGGGAGTTGAGCAGCTGCGGACTAAATTTAAAAAGCAGAACCACCGAGGTGGTAATCTCTGGATTATTATGAGCCACAAGCAAATTGGCACAGTGTAAATCAGATCAGAGATGAATGCGTGGCTCAATGATTGGTGTGGGAGAAGTGGGTTTCGATTCATGGGGCACTGGCACCAGTACCGGGGAAAGAGAGCTGTTGCGTTGGGATGGGCTTCACCTGAACCATGCTGGGACCAGTGTTCTGGCGAACAGAATTATTAGGGCGGTAGAGAAGGCTTTAAACTAAATAGTGGGGGGGGTGGCGGTGAGGGTTCAGGTGGGACGAAGTTTAGATTGATAAAGAGAAAAGACAAGTAAGTAATACAGCCAAGTGATGGGGGTAATGATAAACAGTGTGTCAGGAAGAGACAGAGCATACAAAGATAAGAGTGCACTAGCAAATGGGGCCGGGGTAGGATAGAATGTTTTTTTTAAAAAAAACAAAATGAAATGTTCTTTATGTGAAGGCATGCAGCGTTTGTAATAAGATAGATAAATGGACGGCACAAATAGAAACAAATGGGTATGATCTCGTGGCCATTACAGAGACGTGATTACAAGGTGACCAAAGTTGGGAGCTAAATATTCAGGGTTATTTAACATTTCGGAAGGATAGGATAAAAGGTAAAGGTGGTGGGGTAGCTCTGTTAATAAAGGATGAAATTGTATAATAGTGAGATATGATCTTGGCTCAGAAGATCAAGATGTCGAATCAATTTGAGTGGAGGTAAGAAATAACAAAGGAAAGAAATCACTGGTGGGAGTGGTATACAGGCCCCTTAACAGTAGCTACACTGTAGGGCAAAATATAAATCAGGAAATAAGGGGGGCTTGTAAAAAAGGTAATGAAATAATCATGGGCGGTTTTAACTTTCACAAAGATTGGACAAACCAAATTGGCCAAAGTAGCCCTGAGGAGTTTTTCATAGTGTCTTATGGACTGTTTCTTGGACCAACACATCGAGGAACCAATCAGGGAACAGGCCATTTTGGATCTGGTAATGGGTAACGAAACAGGATTAATTGATCTCAAAGTAAAGAATCCCTTGGGAAGCAGTGATCATAACATGATAGAATTTCGCATCCAGTTTGAGAGTGAGGATCTTGGGTCTGAACCTACTGTATTAAACTTAAATAAGGGCAATTACAAAGGAATGAGGGCGGAATTGGCTAAAGTGGACTGGGTAAGCAGATTAGATGGTATGATGGTGGATAAGCAGTGGCAAACATTTAAAAAGATATTTTATGACTCACAACAAAAATATATCCCTGTGAGGAGGAAAGACTCCACAAAAAGGGTGAACCAACCATGGTTAATTAAGCAAGTAAAGGATGGTATGGGGTCGAAAGAAAAAGCATACAATATGGCAAAGATTATTGGTAAGCCCGAAGATTGGGATAACTTTAAAAACCAGCAAAGGACGGCCAAAAGAATAATGAGGGAGAAAATAAATCATGAGAGTAAACTAGCAAAAAATATAAAAACTAACAGTAAAAGCTTCTACAAGTATATAAAAAGGAAGAAGGTAGCTAAAGTAAACATTGATCCCTTAGAGGATGAGACTGGGGAAATAATAATGGAAAACAAGGAAATGGCAGAGGAATTGAACAGATATTTTGTATCTGTCTTCACAGTAGAAGACACTAATAACATACCAATAATAGTAGATAATCAAGAGGCAAAGGAGAGGAAGCAACTGAAAACAATCACTATCACAAGAGGGAAAAGCACGAGGTAAATTAATGGGTCGAAAGGCTGACAAGTCCTCTGGACCCGATGGCTTGCATCCGAGGGTCTTCAAGGAAGTGGTTATGGAGATAGTGGATGCCATTGGTTGTGATTTTCCAGAATTCACAAGATTCTGGAAAGGTCCCAGCGGATCGGAAAACCGCAAACGTAACACCCCTATTCAAGAAGGGAGTGAGGCAGAAAGCGGGTAACGATAGACCATTTAGCCTAACATCTGTTATTGGGAATTTTTTTAAATTATTCATTCATGGGATGTGGGCGTTGCTGGCGAGTCTGGCATTTATTGCCCGTCTGTAATTGGCCTTGAGAAGGTGGTGGTGAGCCGCCGCCGTGAACCGCTGCAGTCCGTGCGGTGAAGGTTCTCCCACAGTGCTGTTAGGAAGGGAGTTCCAGGATTTTGACCAAGGGACGATGAATGAACGGCGCATTTTTTTCCAAGTCAGAATGGTGTGTGACTTGGAGGGGAACGTGCAGGTGGTGCTGTTCCCATGTACCTGCTGCTCTTGTCCTTCTAGGTGGTAGAGGTCGTGGGTTTGGGAGGTGCTGTCGAAGAAGCCTTGGTGAGTTGCTGCAGTGCATCCTGTGGATGGTACACACTGCAGCAGTGGTGCGCCGGTGGTGAAGGGAGTGAATGTTGAGGGTGGTGGATGGGTTGCCAATCAAGCAGGCTGCTTTGTCCTGGATGGTGGTGAGCTTCTTGAGTGTTGTTGGAGCTGCACTCATCCAGGCAAGTGGAGAGTATTCCATCACACTCCTGACTTGTGCCTTGTAGATGCTGGAAAGGCTTTGGGGAGTCAGGAGGTGAGACACTCGCCGCAGAATACCCAGCCTCTGACCTGCTCTTGTAGCCACAGTATTTATATGGCTGGTCCAGTTAAGTTTCTGGTCAGCGGTGACCCCCAGGATGTTGGTGGGGGATGCGGCAATGGTAATGCCATTGAATGTCAAGGGGAGATGGTTAGACTCTCTCTTGTTGGAGATGGTCATTGCCTGGCACTTGTCTGGTGCGAATGTTACTTGGCACTTATGAGCGAGCACAAGCCTGGATGTTGTCCAGGTCTTGCTGCATGCGGGCTCGGACTGCTTCATCATCGGAGGGGTTGCGAATGGAACTGAACACTGTGCAATCATCAGCGAACATCCCCATTTCTGACCTTATGATGGAAGGATGGTCATTGATGAAGCAGCTGAAGATGGTTGGGCCGAGGACACTGCCCTGAGGAACTCCTGCAGCAGTGTCCTGGGGCTGAGATGATTGGCCACCAATAACCACCACCATCTTCCTTTGTGCTAGGTATGACTCCAGCCACTGGAGAGTTTTCCCCCTAATTCCCATTGACTTCAATTTTACTCGGGCGCCTTGGTGCCACACTCGGTCAAATGCTGCCTTGATGTCAAGGGCAGTCACTCTCACCTCACCTCTGGAATTCAGCTCTTTTGTCCTTGTTTGGACCAAGGCTGTAATGAGGTTTGGAGCCGAATGGTTCTGGCGAAACTCAAACTGAGCATCGGTGGGCAGGTTATTGGTGAGTAAGTACCGCTTGATAGCACTGTCGACGACACCTTCCATCACTTTGATGATTGAGAGTCGACTGATGGGGCGGAAATTGGCAGGATTGGATTTGTCCTCCTTTGTGGGGACAGGACATACCTGGGCAGTTGTCCACATTGTCGGGTAGATGCCACTGTTGTAGCTGTACTGGAACAGTTTGGCGAGAGGTGCAGCTAATTCTGGAGCAGAAGTCTTCAGCACAACAGCTGGGATGTTGTCGGGGCCCATAGCCTTCGCTGTATCCAGTGCACTCAGCCGTTACTTGATATCACGTGGAGTGAATCGAATTGGCTGAAGACTGGCTTCTGTGATGGTGGGGATATCGGGAGGCGGCCGAGATGGATCATCCACTCGGCACTTCTGGCTGAAGATGGTTGCAAACGCTTCAGCCTTGTCCTTTGCACTCGTGCTGGACTCCGCCATCGTTGAGGATGGGGATGTTTGCAGAGCCTCCTCCTCCCGTTAGTTGTTTAATTGTCCACCACCATTCACGACTGGATGTGGCAGGACTGCAGAGCTTTGATCTGATCCGTTGGTTGTGGAATCGCTTAGCTCTGTCTATAGCATGTTGCTTCCGCTGTTTAGCATGCATGTAGTCCTGAGTTGTAGCTTCACCAGGTTGGCACCTCATTTTTAGGTAGGCCTGGTGCTGCTCCTGGCATGCTCTTCTACACTCCTCATTGAACCAGGGTTGATCCCCTAGCTTGTTGGTAATGGTAGAGTGAGGAATATGCCGGGCCATGAGGTTAGATTGCGTTGGAATACAATTCTTCTGCTGCTGATGGCCCACAGCGCCTCATGGATGCCCAGTTTTGAGCTGCTAGATCTGTTCTGAATCTATCCCATTTAGCATGGTGGTCGTGCCACAGAACACGTTGGATGGTGTCCTCAGTGTGAAGACAGGACTTCATCTCCTCAAGGACTGTGTGGTGGTCACTTGTACCAATACTGTCATGGACAGATGCATCTGCGACAGGTAGATTGATGAGGATGAGGTCAAGTAAGTTTTTCCCTCGTGTTGGTTCGCTCACCACCTGCCGCAGGCCCAGTCTGGCAGCTATGTCCTTCAGGACTCGGCCAGCTCGGTCAGTAGTGGTGCTACCGAGCCACTCTTGATGGACATTGAAGTCCCCCACCCAGAGTACATTCTGTGCCCTTGCTACCCTCAGTGCTTCCTCCAGGTGGTGTTCAACATGGAGGAGGACTGATTCATCAGCTGAGGGAGGGCGGTTGGTGGTAATCAGCAGAAGGTTTCCTTGCCCATTTTTGACCTGATGCGATGAGATTTCATGGGGTCCGGAGTCAATGTTGAGGACTCCCAGGGTCACTCCTGACTGTATATCACTGTACCGCCACCTCTGGTGGGTCTGTCCTGCCAGTGGGACTGGACATACCCAGGGATGGTGATGGTTGAGTCTGGGATGTTGGTTGAAAGCTATGATTCTGTGAGCATAGCTATGTCAGGCTGTTGCTTGACTCGTCTGTGGGACAGCTCTCCCAATTTCGTCACAAGGCCCCAGATGTTAGTGAGGAGGACTCTGCAGGGTCGACTGGGCTTGGTTTGCCATTGTCATGTCCGGTGCCTCGTGGTCGGATGTCGGGTGGTCCGTCCGGTTTTGTTCTTATTGTGACTTTTTTTAGCGCGATTTTACAACTGAGTGGCTTGCTAGTCCATTTCAGAGGGCAATTAAGAATCAACCACATTGCTTTGGGTCTGGAGTCACATATAGGCCAGACCGGGTGAGGACGGCAGGTTTCCTTCCCTGAAGGACATTGGTGAACCAGATGGGCCACCTAAAGGACACTAGTGAACCAGTTTCATGGCCACCATTACTGATACTAGTATTTAATTCCAGATTTTTATTTAATTAATTGAATTTAAATTCCCCAGCTGCCATGGCGGAATTTGAACTCATGACTCCGGATTATTAGTCCGGGCCTCTGGATTACTAGTCCAGTAACATAATCACTATGCTACTGTACCCTATACGTGAGAATCCATTATTAAAGTAGTAGTAGCAGGCCATTTGGAGACTTATAATGCAATCAAGGAGAGTCAACATGGTTTTATGAAGGGGAAATTGTGTCTGACAAATTCATTAGAGTTCTTTGGAGGAAGTTATCAGCAGGATGGATAAAGGGGAACTAATGGATGCAGTATATTTGGATTTCCAAAAGGCATGCGAAGAGGTGCCACATAAAAAGTTACTGCACAAGATAAGAGCTCGTGATGTTGGGGGTAATACACTGGCATGGATAGAGGATTGACTAACTAACAGAAAACAAAGAGTCGGGATAAAAGGGTCTTTTTCAAAATGGCAATCATTAACTAGTGGGGTGCTGCAGGGATCAGTGCTGGGGCCTCAACTATTTACAATCTATATCAATGACTTGGATGAAGGAACGGATTGTATTGTGGCCAAATTTGCTGATACCAAGATAGGTGGAAAAGCAAGTTGTGAGGAGGACACAGTGTCTGCGAAGGGATATTAACAGGTTAAGCGAATGGGCAAAAATTTGGCAGATGGAATATAATGTGGGAAAATGTGAAGTCATCTACTTTGGGAGGAAAAATGTAAAAGCAAAATATTATTTGAATGGAGAAATACTACAAAATGCTGCGGTACAGAGTGAACTGGATGTCCTCGTACATGAAACAGAAAAAGTCAATATACAGGTAATCGGGAAAGCAAACGGAATATTGGCCTTTTTCTTTTTTTTAATTCGTTCACGGGATGTGGGCGTCGCTGGCAAGGCCGGCATTTATTGCCCATCCCTAATTGCCCTCGAGAAGGTGGTGGTGAGCCGCCTTCTTGAACCGCTGCAGTCCGTGTGGTGACGGTTCTCCCACAGTGCTGTTAGGAAGGGAGTTCCAGGATTTTGACCCAGCGACAATGAAGGAACGGCGATATATTTCCAAGTCGGGATGGTGTGTGACTTGGAGGGGAATGTGCAGGTTGTGTTGTTCCCATGCGCCTGCTGCCCTTGTCCTTCTAGGTGGTAGAGGTCGCGGGTTTGGGAGGTGCTGTCGAAGAAGCCTTGGCGAGTGGCTGCAGTGCATCCTAGGGGGATGGAGTATAAAAGCAGCAAAGTCATGCTACAATTGTACAGGGTGCTGGTGCGACCACACCTGGAGTACTGCATACAGTTCTGGTGCCCTTATTGAAGGACGGATGTACTTGCATTGGAGGCATTTCAGAGAAGGTTCACTCGGTTGATTCCAGGTATGGAATTATTGTCTTATAAGGAAAGATTGAACAGGTTGGGTCTATACTCATCGGAGTTTTGAAGAATGCGAAGAGATCTTATTGAAACATACAAGATTCTGAGAGGACTCGATAGGGAAGATGCTGAGAGGATGTTATCCCTCATGGGGGAATCTAAAACTAGGGGGTCGCCCATTTAAGACGGAAATGAGGAGGAATTTCTTCTCCCAGAGCGTCGTGAAATTTTGGAATTCTTTACTCCAAAAAGCTGTGGAGGCTGAGTCATTGAATACATTGAATACATTCAAAGCTGAGTTAGATAAATTTTTGATCAGCACGGTCATCAAAGGATATGGGGAAAAGTTGGGAAAATAGAGTTGAAGTAAAAATTGGATCAGCCATGATCTCATTAAATGGCGGAGCAGGCTCGAAGGGCCAAATGGCCGACTCCTGCTCTTATGGAGGCCAGCCAGGAGAGCATTGGACAAAAGCAAAATAACGGGAGCAGTGATTAAGATTTGAAGTTGTTGAAATGTGTCGAGCCTGGAAGATTATGAAGTGCCTAATCGAAAGATGAGGTGCTGTTCCTCGAGCTTCCGTTGAGCTTCATTGGAACAGTGTAGAAAGCCATGGAGAGACAAGTCAGAGTGGAAGTGGAACAGAGAATTAAAATGGCAAGCGAACAGAAGCTCATGGTCACGCTTGCGGACTGAACAGAAGTGTTCAGCAAAGTGATTGCCCAATCTGCGTTTGGTCTCCCGATTGTAGAGGAGATTGCATCGTGAGCAGTGAATGCAGTGTACTAAATTGAAAGAAGTGCAAGTAAATCGCTGTTTCACCTGGAAAGGAGTGTTTGGGGCCCTGGATGGTGGGAAACATAGAACTAGAGGATAGAATTACAAAATTTATAATCCTTGATCAAAATTAAAGAATGTAAGAATCCCATCGGATAGTAGATATATGGAACTGATTCCTGGAATCATTGAGTAACTTACATAGAATTGCATAGAATTTCCAGCACAGAAACAAGCCATTCGGGCCAATCAGTCGCTGCGAGTGTTTCTGCTCCACACGAGCCTCCTCCCGCTCTATTTACTTCATCTCACCCTATCGACATATCCTTGTATTCCTTTCTCACTCGTACTTTGCTAGTTTCCCCTTAAACGCATCTATACTATTCACCTCAACCACTCCTTATGGTACCGAGTTCCACGTTCTCAATACTGAGTAAAGAAGTTACTCCTGAATTCGCTATTGGATTTATTAGTGACTATCTTATATTTATGGCCCCTTGTTTTGGACAAGTGGAAACATCTTCTCTGCATCTACCCTATTGAATGCCTTCATAATTTTGAAGAACTCTATCAGATCACTTCTCAATCTTCTGTATTATAGAGAAAAGAACCCCAAGCTGTTCAGTCTTTCCTGATGTACCCTCTCTGTTCTGGTATCACCTTTGTAAATCTTTTTTGCACTTTCTTCTGTGCTCCTATATCCTTTTTGTAATATGGAGACCAGAACTCTGCACAGTACTTGAAGTGTGGGCTAACCAAGGTTCGATATAAGTTTTAACATAATTTCTCTGCTTTTAAATTCTGTTTTTCTAGAAATGAACCCCACTGCTTTGTTTGCACTTTTAATGGCTTTGTTAACGTGCATTGCTACTTTTAACCATTCGTATATCTGCAAACTGTAGATCCCTCTGCTCCCCTACCCCATTTGGACTCTTATTTTCCAAGGTGTATGTGGCCTCGTTATTCCTTCTACCAAAATGCACCACCTCACACTTATCTATATTGAGATTAATTTGCCAATTACACGTCTGTTCTGCATGTTTGTTAGTGTCGTCTTGTATTTTGTCTTAGTCCACCTTGGTATTAACTATAAACCCTTAATTTGTGTCATCTGCAAATTTTGATGTTACATAGAATTACGTAGAATGTACAGCACAGAAACAGGCCATTCGGCCCAACAGGTCCATGCCGGTGTTTATGCTCCACACGAGCCTCCTCCCTCCCGACTTCATCTAACCCTGTCAGCATATCCTTCTATTCCTTTTGCCATCATGTGTTTATCTAGCTTCCCCTTAAATGTATCCATACTAGTTGCCTCAAGTACTCGTTAGAGGGAATTCCACATTCTAACCACTCTCTGGGTAAAGCAGTTTTTCCTGAATTCCCTATTAGATTTATTAGTATCTACCTTATACTAAAGGCCCTTGTTCTGGTCTCTTCCGCAAGTGGAAACATCTTCTCTACGTTTACCCTATCGAACCCTGTCATAATCTTAAATACCTCTTTCAGGTCACTTCTTTTCTAGAGAAAAAAGCCCCAGCCTGCTCAATCATTCCTGATAGGTATAACCTCTCAGTTCTGGTATCATCCAAGTAAATTTTTTTGCACCCTCTCCAATACCTCTATATCGTCTTGAAAATATGGAGACCAGAACTGTTCGCAGTACTCCAAGTGGAGTCTAACCAAGGTACTATACAAGTACAAGGGGGCAGAAGTTATGCTGCAGCTATACAAAACCCTGGTTAGACCACACCTGGAGTACTGTAAGCAGTTCTGGGCACAGCACCTGCAGAAGGACATATTGGCCTTGGAGGGAGTGCAGCGTAGGTTTACTAGAATGATACCCGGACTTCAAGGGTTAAGTTACGAGGAGAGATTACACAAATTGGGGTTGTATTCTCTGGAGTTTAGAAGGTTAAGGGGTGATCTGATCGAAGTTTGTAAGATATTAAGGGGAACAGATAGGGTGGATAGAGATAAACTATTTCCGCTGGTTGGTGATTCTAGGAGTAGGGGGTACAGTCTAAAAATTAGAGGCAGACCTTTCAGGAGTGAGATTAGAAAACATTTCAACACACAAAGGGTGGTAGAAGTTTAGAACGCTCTTCCGCAAATGGCAGTTGATACTAGCTCAATTGCTAAATTTAAATCTGAGATAGATTGCTTTTTGGTAACCAAAGTTATTAATGTATATGGGCCAAAGGCAGGTATATGGAGTTAGATCACAGATCAGCCATGATCTTATCAAATGGCGGAGCAGGCACGAGGGGCTGAATGGCTTACTCCTGTTGCTATGTTCCTAGGTAACGTAACTTCTCTGCTTTTCAATTTTATCCCTCCAGAAATGAACCCCAGTCCTTGGCTTGCTTTTTTATGGCCTTATTAACTTGCGTTATTACTTTTAAATGATCTGTATGTCTACCTACAGATCCCTCTGCTCCTATACTCCATTTAGACTCTTATTATCCAAGCAGTACGTGGGCTCCTTATTCTCCCGACATAAATGTAATACTTCACACATATCAATATTGAAATCCATTTACCAATTATATGCTTATTCTGAAAGTTTATTGATGTCTTTCCTATATTTTGTCTCAGTCCTCCTTGGTATTAACTATACCCATTTTGGTATCTGCTAATTTTGAAATTGTACTTCTGATCATTGAGTCCAAATCGTTTGTCAATGGTGAACAACAGTGGTCCCAGCACCGATCCCTGTGGAACACCACTTCCCACCTTCCACCAGTCTGACCCCATCTCTCTCCTGTTTTGTAGCCAGCTTGCTGTCCATTCTGCTACTTGTCACCTAATACTACATACTCTTATGTTAGTCATGAGTCTACTATGTGATACCTTATGTGGAAGGCCTTTTGAAAGTTCATGTATATCACATCCATTGCATTACCCTTGTCTACTCTTTGTTACTTCTTCAAAGAATTCAGTAGGGTTGGTCAAGCGCGACCTTCCCTTTTGAAATCCATGCTGACTGTTATATACAAAAAACAGAAAATGCTGTAAAAGCTCAGCAAGTCAGGCATCATCTGTGGATAAAGAAACAGACTTGAAGTGTTAAACTTTTTAAGCAAGCCAGGAGGATGGAGAGGAGGGGAGGAAAGAACAAAAAGGAATAAACAAAATGTGATAGGGTAGAGGACAAGAGTGGTTAAATGACAAAAGGAATCATGGTGCAAGGCAAGGAAGGTGGTAATGGGACAGGTTAAGAAACAGAGATTGGTCAGGAGTAGCTGTAAATGGCAACAGCAGAACAATGGAAAATAGGCCATTCGGCCCTTCGAGCCTGCTCCGCCATTCAGTATGATCATAGGAACGTAGGAACAGGAGTAGGCCATTCAGCCCCTCGTGCCTGCTCCGCCATTTGATAAGATAATGGCTGATCCTCTATCTCAATACCATATTCCCGCTCTTTCCCCTTGATGCCTAGAAATCTATCTATCTATCTATCTCCTTAAATATATTCAGTGACTTGGCCTCCACAGCATTCAGTGGTAGAGAATTCCACAGGTTCACCACCCTCTGAGTGAAGAAATTTCTCCCCATCTCAGTCCTAAATGTCCTGCTCCATATCCTGAGACTCTGACCCCTCGTTCTGGACCACTCATTCTTCTAAACTCGAGTGAATACAGGCCAAGTCGACCCAATCTCTCCTCATATGGCAGTCCTGCCATCCCAGGGATCAGCCTGGTGAACCTTCGCTGCACTCCCTCTATGGCAAGGGAATCCTTTCTTAGGTAAGGAGACCAAAACTGCACACAATACTCCAGGTGTGGTCTCACCAAGGCCCTGTGTAACTGCAGTAAGACATCCTTGCTCCTGTACTCAAATCCTCTTGCAATGAAGGCCAACATACTATTTGCCTTCCTAACCTGCATGTTTGCTTTCAGTGACTGGTGTACAAGGACACCCAGGTCCCTTTGTACATCAACATTTCCCAATCTATCACTATTTAAATAATATTTTGCCTCTCTGTTTTTCCTCCGAAGTGGATAACTTCACATCTATCCACATTATACAGCATCTGCCATGTATTTGCCCACTCACACAACTTGTCTAAATCGCCTTGAAGCCTCTTTGCATCCTCCTCACAACTCATGATCCCACCTCGTTTTGTGTCATCAGCAAACTTGGAAATATTACATTTGGTTCCCTCATCCAAATCATTGACAAATATTGTGAATAGCTGGGGCCCCAGCACTGATCCCTGCGGTACTCCACTAGTCACTGCCTGCCACCCCGAAAAAGACCCATTTATTCCTACTTTCTGTTTCCTGTCTGTTAATCAATTTTCAATCCATGCCAGTATATTACCCCCAATCCCATGTGCTTTAATTTTGCACACTAACCTCTTATGTGGGACTTAATCAAAGGCCTTCTGAAAATCCAAATTAACCACATCCACTGATTCTCCCTTATCGATTCTACCAGTCACATCCTTAAAAAAAAAACTCCAGCAGGTTTGCCAAACATGATTTCCCTTTCATAAATCCATGTTGACTTTGTCTAATCCCGTTACCATTACCAGCACTTGCTGTCCGAAAATTTGGGAGCAGTGGTTATGATCTGAAGGTATTGAAATCAGTCAGTCTGGAAAATTGTAAAGCGCCGAAACGAAAGATGAGGCTCTGTTCCTCGAGCTTACATTGACCTTCATTGGAACAGTGTAAGAGGCCGAGGACAGAGGTGGGAGAGGGACGGGGAATGAAAATGGCAAGCGACTGGCAGGTCAGGGTCACACTTGTGGACAGAGTGGAGGTGTTCAGCAAAGCGATCACCCAGTTTGCGTTTGGTCTCTAACGTAGAGGAGATCGCATTGTGAGCAGCGAATACAGTCTACTAAATTGAACAAAGTACAAGTAGACTGCTGCTTCACCTGGAATGAGTGGGGCCCTGGATGGTGGGAAAGGAGGAGGTGAAGGGGCAGGTTTGCATCTCTTGCACTCGCACAGGAAGGTGCTGTGGGGAGGAGAGCGGGTGTTGGGGGTGATGGAAGAGTGGACCAGGGTGTCGCGGAGGGAACGGTCCCTTGGGAATGATGAATGAGGAGGGGAGGCAAGATGTGTTTGGTCGTATCTTCCCCTCATCTTTCGTTTCGGCACTTCACAACTTTCCGGACTTGAAACTGATTTCAATAACTTCAGATCATAACTACTGCTCCCATTTTCTCGGACAGCAAGTGCTGGTAATGGTTCTGCTATTGCCAATCTCTTGACCAATCTTTTGTTTCTTAACCTGTCCCATTACCACCTTCCTTGCCTTGCACCATCATCTTTTGTCATTTAATCACTCTTGTCCTCTACCCTATCACAGACCTTGCTTTTTTTCTTTCCTCCCCTCCCCCCTTCCCCTGGCTTTGTATGTGTTTATAAACTTGAACTCATTAACAGTTCTGACAAAAGTTCTCCGACCTGAAACATTAATTCTATTTCTTTCTCCACAGATGTTGCCTCACTTGCTGAGCTTCTCCAGCATTTTGTGTTTTTATTTCAGATTTCCAGCATCCACAGCATTTTGCGTTTGACTCTTCATTATATTTTTGGTTTCTAGATTTTTTTTCTATTACATCTTTGAATAAAAATTCCAATATCTTTCCTGCCACTGACATTAAGCTAACTGGTCTATAACTTCAGATGAAGCAGAGATCATGTCAACATTTAAGAATAGGTTAGATAGATGGTTGAAGAAGAAGGGAATAAAGGGATTCCCTTTAGGGTAGGCACATGGGATTAGAATTACTGCTTTTGTGGAGGATAAATGCCGACACTTGTTGGGTTGAACAGCCCGTTTTCATTTTGTAATTTCTATGAAATATAATGAACCATTTTTCCTATGCAATCATAAAAGTTAAACTGAGAAAAGAGCTCATTCTGGTTTTTAAGATTTCCGTCTATGGATGTCGGTGTTGCTGGCAAGGACGACATTTACTGCCCATCCCTCGTCGCCCTCAAGAAGGTGGTGGTGAGACGCCTTCTTGAACCACTGCAGTCCGTGTGATGAACGTGCTCCCACAATTTCTGTTAGGTGGAGAGTTCCAGGATTATGACCCAGCGACTATGAAGGAACGGCGATTGATATCCAAGTCAGGATGGTGTGTAACTTAGAGGTTGGATGAAATTCCAGTATATATCGTGAGTGCTTTTGTAGCAAAAAGTTATATCTCATTGGAGAATGTGAAAAATTCTCAGCAGTTTGGAATAAATGTCGGTTGTGCATGTTTATTGAAAGAAGCCTTTATTCTCCTCGCTTGACCATGTGCCAAGTGCAGCTGAATTGGCTGGCAGCTTGCTCCGATCTTTGACAGTGGCAGTCTGACCGAGACACTGGAAGCTGTATTTATTTGGTCAGCTGGGTGACATGCATGAGAAATGTACAAAGTTCATTTCTGTTTGTCCTATATGGAGTGAAAGGAAGAATGAACTTGCATTTTATGTAGAATCATAGGAAATTTACGCCGCAGAAGGAGGCCACTCGGCCCTGGATGTCACGAAGCATTCAGGGTAAGCTAAGGCAGAAAAAGAAAGCCTATGCTAGACACCGGGAACTCAGTACTACAGAAAGCTTCGAGGAGTATACAAAGTGCAGGGGTGAAGTTAAAAAGGAAATTAGGAAAGCAAAGAGGGCATGAAAAAATATTAGCAGATAAAATCAAAGAAAACCCAAAGATGTTTTATAAATACATTAAGAGCAAGAGGATAACTAAGGAAAGAGTGGGGCCAATTAGAGACCAAAAAGGTAAACTATGTGTGGAGGTGGAAGATGTGGGTATGGTTCTAAATGAATACTTAGCATCTGTCTTCACAAAGGAGAGAGATGATGCAGGGATTGAAGT
Organism: Heptranchias perlo; assembly: GCF_035084215.1. Taxonomy (NCBI): domain Eukaryota; kingdom Metazoa; phylum Chordata; class Chondrichthyes; order Hexanchiformes; family Hexanchidae; genus Heptranchias; species Heptranchias perlo. The sequence continues at coordinate 38,962,538 of NC_090325.1, forward strand.
TAAGGAGGAGGTGTGTGAAATATTAGATGGGATAAACATAGTGAGGGAGGAAGTATTAAGGGGATTAGCATCTTTGAAAGTGGATAAATCACCAGGGCCGGATGAAATGTATCCCAGACTGTTAAAAGAAGCCATGGAGGACATAGCGGAGGCTTTAACAATCATTTTCCAAACTTCACTGGATACAGGCGTAGTGCTGGAGGATTGGAGGACTGCTAACGTTGTACCGTTGTTTAAAAAGGGAGTGAAAGATAGACCGAGTAATTACAGGCCAGTCAGCCTAACCTCGATGGTGGGCAAATTATTGGAATCAATTCTGAGGGACAGGATAAACTGTCACTTAGAAAGGTATGGATTCGAGGACAGTCAGCACGGATTTGTTACGGGGAGGTCGTGTCTGACTAACTTGATTGAATTTTTTGAGGAGGTGACAAGGAGGATCGATGAGGGTAGTGCAATTCATGTCGTCTACATGGATTTTAGCAAGGCTTTCGATGAGGTCCTACATGGCAGATTGGTCAAAAAAGTAAAGGCCCATGGGATCCAAGAGACTGTGGCTAATTGAATCCAAAATTGGCTCCGTGGCAGGAAGTGAAGGGTAATGGTCTGATGTTTTTGTGACTGGAAGGCGGTTTCCAGTGGGGTGCCGTTGGGCTCGGTACTCGGTCCTTTGCTTTTTGTGGGATACATTAACGATTTGGACTTAAACTTAGGGGACATGATGAAGAAATTTGAGGATGGCACAAAGATAGACCATGTGGTTGATAGTGAGGAGGAATGCTGTAGACTGCAGGAAGATATCAATGGACTGGTCAGATGGGCAGAAAAGTGGCAAATGGAGTTCAATCCGGAGAAGTGTGAGGTAATGCATTTGGGGAGAGCAAACAAGGCAAGGGAATACACAATGGGTGGATACTGAGAGGTGTAGAGGAAGTGAGAGACCTTGGAGTGCATATCCACAGATCCCTGAAGGTAGCAGGACAGGTAGATAAGGTGGTTAAGAAGGCAAATTGAATGCTTTCCTTTATTAGATGAGGCATAGAATATAAAAGCAGGGATGTGATGCTGGAACTGTATGAAACACTAGTTAGGCCACAGCTTGAGTACTGTGCACAGTTCTGGTCACCACATTAAAGGAAGGATGTAATTGCACTAGAGAGGGTGCAGAGGAGATTTACAAGAATGTTGCCAGGACTCGAGAATTTTAGCTATGATGACAGATTGGATAGGTTGGGGTTGTTTTCCTTGGAACAGAGGGGGCTGAAGGGTGATTCGATTGAGGTGTCCAAAATCATGAGGGTTAGATAGGAAGGACCTATTTCCCTTAGCGGAGGGGTGAATAACCAGGGAGCATAGATTCAAAGTGATTGGTCGATGGATTAGAGCTGAAATGAGGACAATATTTTTCACCCAGAGGGTGGTGGGGGTATGGAACTCACTGCCAGAGAGGGTGGTAGAGGCAGAAACCCTCAACTCATTTTAAAAAGTAGTTGGGTGTGCACTTGAAGTGCCGTAAACTGCAGGGCTATGGACCAAGTGCTGGAAAGTGGGTTTAAGTTGGATAGCTTTTTTTCTTGGCTGACACTGACCCGATGGGCCGAATGGCCTCCTTCTGTGCCGTAAATTTTCTATGATTTCATTGTGTCAGCGCTGGCTGAGAAACGAGCCACCCAGCCTAATCCCACTTTCCTGCATTTAGTCCGTAGCCCTGCAGGTCACAGCTCTTCAGGTGCACGTCCAGGTATTTTTTAAATGAGTTGAGGGTTTCTGCCTCTGCCACTCTCTCAGGCAGTGAGTTCTAGACCCCCACCACCATCTGGGTGAAAAAATATTTCCTAATTTCCGCTCTAATCCTTCTACCAATGACTTTAAATCTATGCCCCCTCGTTATTGACCCCTCCGCTAAGGGAAATAGGTCCTTTCTATCCAGGCCCCTCATGATTTTGTAGACCTCAATCAAATCACCCCTCAGCCTCCTCTGTTCCAAGGAAAACAACCCCAGCCTATCCAATCTGTCATCATAGCTAAAAGTCTCCAGTCCTGGAAGCATCTTCGTAAATCTCCTCTGGTGCAATTACATCCTTCCTTTAATGCGGTGATGAGAACTGTGCACAGTACTCCAGCTGTGGCTTAACTCGTGTTTTATAGAGTTCCAGCATAACATCCCTGCTTTTATATTCTATGCCTCGGCTAATAGAATGGAGTGCCTTTCATGACCTCGGAGTGCCCCAAAGTGCTTTACGGACAAGGAAATACTTTTGAAGTGTTGTGACTTGTACTGGAAGGAAATGTGCCAGACAATTTGCAAGGTCTCACAGCAATGAGATAAATTACCAGATGATTTTTTTTTTGTGCTGTTAGTTGAGGAATAAATGTTGGCCAGGACACCAGAAGAACTTCCTTGTTCTTCATATCGTGCCATGGGATCAATAATGTCCACCTGAGAGAGTAGATGGAGCCTTGGTTTAATGTCTCATCTAAAAGACGGCACCTCCGATAATGCAACACTCTCTCAGTATTGCACTTCAGTGTCAGCGAAAATAATGGGCACAAGTCTCTGGAGTGGGCCTTGAACCCATGATCGTCTGACTCAGAGGTGTAAGTGCTACCACTGTGTCAAAGGACACTTCATTTAACTTAATCTGGAGAGCTTAATTGTAGGTTGGCAAGGGACATAACATTGGAACCCCCAAATGTGTGTTGAATTCTGCTGGACTTTAACCAGCTAAAACCCTACACCTTACCAGCACAAAGCATTTGTAAGCTGCTCGCTGCTTGTTCAGCTAAGACCATCCTACCTGTTATGGGATTGGCTTGCAATAACAAGAAATTGCATTGATATAGCACCTTCAACAAAGTAAAATGTCCCAAGATGCTTCACAGGAGCAATTATCAAACAAAATTTGACACTGAGCCACATAAGGAGATATTAGGATAGGTGACCAAAAGCTTAGTCAGAGGTTTTTAAGTCGCATCATAAAGGAGGAGAGAGAGGTGGACAGGCGGAGAGGTTTAAGGAGGGAATTCCAGAGGTTCGGGCCGAGGCAGCTGAAGGCATGGCAGCCAATGGTGGAGCGATTAAAATCGGGGTGCGTACGAGGCCAGAATTGGAGAAGCGCAGAGATCTTGGAGGGTTGTAGGGCTGGAAAAGTTTGAGGTGGGGAGGGGTGAGGTCACGGAGGGATTTGAAAACAAGGATGCGAATATCAAAGTCGTTTAGTTCCTGGACCGGGATCCATCATAGGTCAGCGAGCACAGGGGTGATGGGTGAACGCCACTTGGTACAAGTTAGGATGCGAGCAGTAGAGTTTTGGATGAGCTGAAGTTCATGGAGGGTGGAAGATGGGAGGCCGATTAGGAGAGCATTGGAATAGTCAATTCGAGAGTTAACAAAGGCATGGATAGGGGTTTCAGCAGCAGATGAGCTGAAGCGGGGTGGAGACGGGCGATATTATGAAGGTGCAAGTAGGCGGTCTTAGTGATGGAGTGGATACGTGGTCGGAAGCTCATCTTTGTCAAATGCATTTATGTAGTACCATTTAGAAAGAAAGAACGTGTCATATTGGCATTTATATAGTGCCTTTAACTCAGGATGTCCCAAAGTCAATGAAGTACTTTTTTTGAGGTGCAGGCACTGTTGTAATATAGGACATGTTGCAGCCAATTTGCACACAAGGATTCCACAAACAGCAAAGAGATAATGACCAGATAATCTGTTTTAGATATTTTTTTGAGGGCTAACTATTGGCCAGGACACCAGGGAGATCTCCCCAGCTCTAAATTGAGTCATGCCATGGGATCTTTTACGTCCTTGTCAGAGGGCAGACCACGCCTTGGTTTAATGTCTCATCCAAAAGACAGCACCTCTGACAGTGCAGCACTCAGTACTGAAGTGTCAGCTTAGATTATGTGCTCAAGTCTCTGGAGTAGGAAGTAAACTCTTAACCTTCTGACTCAGGTGAGGGTGCTACCACTGAGCCAAGGCTACTACCTTTGCAGAAAATGTACCAAATTACTTCAGAAGTGAAATGGAGGCCAAACACTCAGTATAAGGTTAGGAGATATGACTGACTGCATCGTGACAGGTTTTCAGGCAAGGAGAGAAGTAGCAAGGTGAGATTGTGTTTGGGAAAAGAGTTTGAGAGGAAGGCCTAGATACCTGAAGATTCATCCACTGATGATGGAGCAGTTTTGGGAGTTATGGTTCGTATTAGTATTATGCATCGGAGTCTTGTGTCAGGATTGTATGATATACGGTGGGATGCAGTGCTGGAGTCGGTTCCGGAGGACGGCGCAAGGAATTTTAATTCGCTACTTTGGGGGGACTTTGAGCAAGAGGAATATGATGTAACCAAAGATGCAGATGGTGGAGTTTTGAGCAAGTTGGAGATTGTGAAGGCTGACGCTTGGGAAGCCAGTGAGGAAGCCAACAAGGAAGCGCTTGAAGTCAAGCCAAGAGGTAACAAAGGCATGGATAAGGGTTTCAGTGACAGCTGGATTGAGGTAAGGGAAGGGGTGAGTGGTGTTGCAGAGGTGCAAGTAAGTGGTCCTGATGATTGCGATGTGGGATTTAAAGTTAAATTTCATCTCTGGATTGAACAGGACACTGAGATTGTGTACCATCTGGTTTAGCCTGAGTGAGCAGCTGGAAAGGGAGCCAACAGCACAGAGTTGTTTTTGATGCAGCCAAATGCCATACCTTTGATCTTAATATTCATTTGGCAGAAGTTTTGGCTCGGTTACAAGTTAATGTTGGACAGGCAGTGGGTGGAGTGAGTGAGGGAGGTGGTGGTAAGATAGAGTTGGGCAACATCAGCATACAAATGGAAACTGACCCTGTTTCTGCAGAAAATATTGCCATGGGGAAAGGGATAAATGGGGAAAAAAAGGGGTGAAGGATGGAACTTTGAGAATATTTCAAAGTGCTTAGAGTTAGTTCACAGATAAGATAATAGTCAATGGCGTCAAATGCTGCAGATATCAATAAAAGTTAGTGTGCCGTAGTTGCAGTCCCAATAAATGCTCGTGACTTTGACCAGGGGTCCCTGTGTTATGCACAGGGCAGAGATTGGACCGTGAAGATTGGACCAGGAAATTATGGGTAAAGGAGAACGTAGAACTGGGTTACTGCAATGAAGCGAGCAGAGAGCCAGTCCAAGGCCTACCCACTCTGATTTTTGCTTTTTTCTGCAGAGGTAGTTGAATCCCCATTTGAAAGTCAAATATTCTGTTCATTCTTTATGTAATCCGCAGAGTTTATATTTATAGTTAAATTGTAGTTGATTAGAGCATATGAATTTCTCTGCAGGGTCGGCTGAGGAGCTGCAAGATGCAAAACTGAGACGCTACAGTGCACCCTTGACAGTAGGGTGTAATTACAGCATGGTGACTTACACAGGCAATTTCTGTCATAAATGTGGACGTAGGAAGAAAGTTGACAGGAAGTGCACCCACACAAGGTTTTTAATATATTTAACCTTTGTATCTAAAAGTCATATTTATAATAGATTAAAAATGTGTGTGGTTGGACTTCCTGGTTTATCCTGAACAGTAACTTCAGTAACTGTAGATCTGCCTAGCTCAGATATTGGACCCCAGAGATTGTGGTGGGTTGACTGTTAGAATTTTCTTTGGTGAACCGTAGGAAATTAGTTATTAGTTGGCCATGTGACAAATGATAAGTGTAGGTTTGATCCTCTTAAGGCAAATAGTAGATATTAAGAATTCTTAAGACTTGCATTTGTGTAGGATCTTCAATTTAAAAAAAATAGTTCCAGGGTTCACACATACAGAGAATTTAGAGAGTGGCTGTTGATTCGCAAAGACAGATTAGGAGGAGTGACTGCAAGTTTGGTCTCACATAGTCGTGTATGTGCGCGCACACTAAAATCCCCTGTTCCTTTTCTACCTAGTGTCGTGTATATTCTGGGTATTATAATTTCATTGGAACCAGGTGAAAACGAGAGCTCTCATCATGCAGTTCTCTCGCATGTACACAAATGGAATTTGTCCATAGTGCTAGAAATACCAGCACCAAGCTCATTGAAATTTTCAGCTGAAACCTTGGGTTCTACAGAGAAGGGCAGTCTTATTAATAATTTCTTTTCAAATTGTGTAATTTTGTTTGTAGTATGTTATTTTTAGTATATATACATTAACCTGAGTGAAGAAGAGAAATGGCTGTTAAAAACAGTGTGAAGAGCATATTTCAACAGCTTGGTTGGTGTTGTGGTATTTGCTAGTTTCTGAGAATTTTAAGCACAGAGCTTGGTGAGAGTTGGGTAAATCTGCTCAATGGAGTGAGGACAGGAATTTGGTAAAAGTGGGAATTCGGTGCAGAGGGGGAAAGAGGTGCTAAGTAATGTAAACCAAGGGGCAACACTAAATATATAAATAATCAGTAATTAATTAGAACTGAGGGGATAAAATTAAAATTAACTAAGTAGAGGATACCCACATTAAAGGGATCCAAATTGCATTAAATAAAAATCTGGTATACATTAGTATCCCCCCCTCACTCCTATTTGTTATTTATTAAACCAAAAACATATAACAAGATATATATATGTATGTGTATGTTATACATATTTGTTGCTATATATATTTATATAATTAATTTGTATTTATATATGATCGGACAGCTGAGACCCATTGCCTACAATTCCTGTGCCATGTGGGAATTCCAGGATGCTTCATGTGTCCCATATAACCACATACGCAGGAAGTGCCTTCAGTTGCTCGAACTCAAGCTCGGGGTTTCTGAGCCTGAGCGGCTAGAGTCACTGCAGCGAATTTCCTGAGTGCACGTTCCAGGAGGTGGTCACCCTGCAGCTACAGAGAGTTCAGGAGGATAGTAAATGGGTGGCCATCCAGCAGAGATGGAAGAGGCAGGCAGTGCAGGAATCCTCCGGGAGTGTGGCACACTCGAACCGGTTTTCAGTGTTGAATGACCACACCTCGGGGGAGTGCAGTCTAGAGCACATCCACGGCACCGTAGGGCAAATGACAGCACGGGGGCGCACAGAAAAATGTAGAATTAGAGTGGTCATTGAGGATTCGATAGTCGGGGATAGACAGGCGCTTCTGCAACCACCGACGTGAGTCCCGCATGGTTTGTTGTCTCCCTGGTGCCACGGTAAAGGACATCACTGAACGGGTGCAGAACATTTTGCGGGGGGAAGGGGAACAACCAGAAGTTGTGGTCCATGTTGGAACCAATGACATAGGTAGGAAAAAGGTTGAGGTCCTGCAGATAGAGTTTCAGGAGCTGGAGAGGAAGTTAAAGAGCAGGTCCTCAAAGGTAGTAATCTCTGGATCGACTCCCAGTGCCACATGCTCGTGGGTATAGGAGCAGTAAGATAAGACAGGTTAACGCGAGGCTGGAGAAATGATGCAGGAGGGAGGGCTTCTGATTCCTGGGGCAGGAGGGACCTGTACAAAATGGACGGGTTGCACTTCAACAGGTCTGGGACCAATGTCCTCGCAGGGAGGTTAACTGGTGCTGTGCAGGCGGTTTTAAACTAATTCGGCAGGGGGGGGTGGGAGCACCAGGATGAAGCATGAGAGAGGATTTACAAGGTGCACAGAGGACTCGGATAGACAAACAGCATTAGAATGAAGAGTAGTTCAGAAATAGGAGAGATCAGACATGGGGGAATGCGAGGTAGACTAAGATGGGTTTAGAGTGCATGTGCGTAAATGTACGTAGCCTGGTAAATAAGGTTAATGAGCTGCAGGCATGAGTAGCCATATGGGATTATGATATAGTGGCAATAACAGAGACATGGCTCAAAAAAGGGGAGGAATGGGCACTTAATATTCCTGGCTACAATGTATTCAGGAAAGTTGGAGGGGAGTGGCAGTGTTGATCAAACAAACTGTTGCAGCACTCGAAAGGGATCATGTACTTGAGGGTTCAAAGACAGAATCCATTTGGTTAGAATTAAGAACAGTAGAGGAGCTATTACTCTGCTGGGTATATACTATAGGCCAGCAAATAATGGGAAGCAGATAGAGGAGCAATTTTGCAGGCAAATTGCAGGAAGATGCCTGAACATTAGTAGTGATAATGGGGGACATCAATTATATTAATATAGGCTGGACAAATAATAGTGCCAAGGGCAAAGAGGGGGAGGAATTCCTGAAATGCACACAAGAGAACTTTCTTGGTAAGTATGTTCCAGCCCAACGAGGAAGGAAGCAATGCTGGAATCTAGTTCTGGAGAATGAAGTGGGGCAAGTGGGAGAGCATTTGGGAAACAGTGACCACAATATTGTTAGGTTTGGACTCCTTATGGAAAAGGACAAGGAAAAATCAAATGTGGAAATAGTCAACTGGAGGAGGGCTAATTTCAGTGAGTTGAAAAGGGATCTTCCCCAGGTAGATTGGAATGAAAGATTGGCAGGTAAAACAGTAAATGAGCAATGGAAGGCCTTCAAAGAGGAGATAGTTTAGTTACAGAGCAGACACATTCCCACGAGGGGGAATGGAAGGGCATCCAAAGCCAGAGCTCCCTGGACGATTAAAGATATAGAGACTAAAATGAAACCAAAAAAGGAGGCTTATGATAAATGTCAGGTTTATAATTCAGCAGAGAACTAGTACTGTAAAAGGGAATTAAGAGGGACAAAGAGAGTATGAGAATAGATTAGTGGGTAACATAAAAGGGAATCCGAAAGTCTTTTATAAACATAAATAGTAAAAGGGTAGTCAAAGGAAGGGTGAGGCCAATTTGGGATCAAAAAGATTATCTTGTGGAGGCAGAGGGCTTGGCTGAGGAACTAAATGAGCACTTTGCATCTGTCATAATAAAGGAGAAACTGGATAGGATAAAAATAGGTCAAGAGGAGTTGCTAAAGTGGTTGGCAGCGCTCAAAGTAGACAAGTCACTCGGTCCAGATGAGATGCATCCTAGGCTAATGAGGGAAGTAAGTGTGGAAATTACAGAAGCTCTGGCCACAATCTTGTAATCCTCCTTGGATATGGAAGTGGTGCCAGAGGACTGGAGGATTTCAAATGTTACACCCCAGTTCAAAAAAGGGGAGAGTGACAAACTTGGCAACTACAGGCCAGTCAGTCTAACGTCAGTGGTGGGGAAACTTTGAGACAGTAGTCTGAGACAAAATTAATTGGCACTAAGCAAAATAAGGGATAATAAATGAAAGCCAGCACAGAATTGTTGAAGGCAAATTGTGTTTGACTAATTTGATTGAGTTCTTTATGAAGCAACGGAGAGGGTTGATGAGGGTAGTGCAGTTGATGTGTATGTGGATTTTCAGTGTATATGGATTTTCAAAAGGCCTTTGATGAAGTACCACACAATGGACTTGTTAGCAAAATGGAAGCCCATTGGATTAAAGGGGCAGTTGCTGCGTGGATACAAATTTGGCTAAGGGACAGAAAGCAGAGACTAGTGGTGAATGGTTTTTCAGACTGGAGGTAAGTGTGCAGTGGTGTCCCCCAGGGATCAGTGTTGGGACCATTGCTCTTTTTGGTATATATTAGTGACTTGGACTTGGGTGTACAGGACATAGTTTCAAAGTTTGCGGATGACCCGTAGGTACGGGGGTGGTGCCAGAGGACTGGAGAATTGCAAATGTTAGACCCTTGTTCAAAAAAGGGTGTAAGGATAAAACCAGAAACTATGGGCCAGTCAGTTTAAACTCAGTGGTGGGGAAACTTTCAGAAACGATAATTCGGGACAGAATTAACGGTCATTTGGACAAGTGTGGATTGATTATGGAAAGCCAGCATGGATTTGTTAAAGGCAAATCATGTTTACCTAACCTGATTGAGTTTTTTGATGAGGTAACAGAGAGGGTAGATGAGGGCAATTGAGTTGATGTGGCGTATATGGACTGTCAAAAGGCGTTTGTTGAAGTGCTGCACGGTAGGCTTATCAAGATTGCGGCCGATGTAATAAAGGGGGCAGTCGCAACATGGGTACAGAATTGGCTAAGGGACAGGTAACAGAGTAGTGGTGAACAGTTGTTTTGCTGACTGGAGGGGAGGTGTACAGTGGTGTTCCCCAGGGGTCAGTGCTGGGACCACAGCTTTTCTTGATATATATTAATGACTTGGACTTGGGTGTACAGGGCATAATTTCCAAATTTGCAGATAACGCACAACTTGGAAGGGTAGTAAACAGTGAGGAGGATAGTGATAGACTTCAAGAGGATATCGACAGGTTGGTGGCATGGGCGGACACGTGGCAGATGAATGTGAAGTGATACATCTCAGTAGGAAGAACGAGGAGAGGCAATATAAACTAGAGGGCACAATTCTAATAGGGGTACCGGAACAGAGAGATCTGGGGCTACATGTGTACAGGCTGAGAAGGGGTTAGAAAAGCATACGGGATCCTGGGCTTTATAAATAGAAGCATAGAGTACAAAAGTATGGAAGTCACAATGAACCTTTAAAACAATGGTTCGGCCAAAACTGGAGTATTATGTCCAGTTCTGGGCACCGCACTTCAGGAAAGATGTGAAGGCCTTAGAGAGGGTGCTGAAGAGATTTACTAGAATGATTCCAGGGATGAGGGGGCTTCAGTTACATGGATAGACTGGAGAAGCTGGGGTTGTTCTCCTTGCAACAGAGAGGGTTGCAAGGAGATTTGATAGAGGTATTCAAAATCATGAAGGGTCTAGACAGAGTAGATAGAGAGAAACTTTTTCGATTGGCGGAAGGGTCAAGAAACAGAGGACACATTTTTAAGGTGATTGGTTCGTTTGCCAAAGGTGACATGAGGAAAAACTTTTTTACACAGCGAATGGTTAGGATCTGGAATGCACTGCCCGAGGGGGTGGTGGAGGCAGATTCAATCATGGCCTTCAAAAGGGAACTGGATAAGTACTTGAAAGGAAAACATTTGCACGGCTACGGGGATAGGGCGGGTGAGTGGGACTAGCTGGATTACTCTTGCATAGAGCCAGCGTGGACTCGATGGGCTGAATGGCTTCCTTCTGTGCTATAACCTTTCTATGATTCTATGACATGAAACTCGTAAACAGTGAGGAGGACAGTTACGGACTTTCTGCCCATTGCCCAACAGGTGAAATGGGCAGACACATGGCAGATGAAATTTAATGCAGAGAAGTGTGGAGTGATTCATTTTGGAAGGAAGAATGAGGAGAGGCAATGTAAAGTAAATGGTGCAGTTTTAAAGGGGTACAGGAACAGAGAGACCTGGGGGTGTATGTCGATAAAGCTTTGAAAGTGGCAGGACAAGTTGAGAAGGCTGTTAAAAAAAAGCATATAGGATCCATGGTTTTATTATTAAAGGCATAGAGTACAAAAGCAAGGAAGTTATGCTGAACCTTTATAAAACACTAGTTGGGCCTCAGCTGGAGCATTGTGTCCAATTCTGGGCTCCACACTTGAGGAAGGATGTCAGAGGGTGCAGAAGAGTTTCAGTAGAATGGTACCAGGGATGAGGGGCTTCAGTTATGTGGAGAGACTGGAGAATCTGGGGAGATTTAATAAAGGTGTTCAAAATCATGAACCGTTTCTGTGGAGTAAATAAGGAGAAACTGTTTCCAGTGTCAGAAGGGTCGGTAACCAGAGGACACTGATTTAAAAATAATTGGCAAAAAAAACCAGAGGCAATATGAGGAAAAACATGTTTATGCAGCGAGTTGCTATGATCTGGAATGCACTGCCTGAAAGGGCAGTGGAAGCAGATTCTTTCAAAAGGGAATTGGATAAATACTTGAGTCGGAAAATGTTGCAGGGCTTTGGGTAAAGAGGGGGGGAATGGGACTAATTGGATAGCTCTTTCAAAGAGCCAGCACAGGCATGATGGGGCTGAATGGCCTCCTTCTGTGCTGTATCATTCTATGATTCTATTAGCTTTGAAAACCAAGTTGGGGGGGCTTAAATATTGTTTTCTGCTGATAACTCATTGTTCTATGGTGCATTTTAGTTACCTTTTGATTTGTTCACATTTAGTCAATCAGATATTTGAATTGTAACTTAAGATAGTTGATTATTTGAACCAATCAGTGTTTTGATTTGGAGGCATCACATTTTTGAGGTGTGATGGCTTTGAGGTTATATTTTAATGTGTATTGGTGGATGGATGCAAGACTTTTTTAATGGAACAGATACATTGTAATTTTGCTAAAAATGCAGCTAACTGTAATGAAATAAAAGGTCAAAATTACTCTCTTCATTTTCATTTTGCTTGGTAATTGCTTTCACGGCTGATACATTTATTCAGCAATGCAAGATACGAAAGTTCATATTACTGAAATAAGGTGGCAGATCAGTTTAGTCTAGAGTTACCAACCATAATGCAAAGCTGACTTGTATCCTATTAATATTGCCCTGTCCCAGTAATTGGACAGATAAAGATAGGCTTGGGATGGTTGAACTGGCTTTCCACATTTCTTGTAATGCTATTCTCATGATACCACGTACCGTTGCGAAGGCCAAATCAATCAAAGTTATTGAAGTTGCCAGTTAACCAATTTGTCTTCATTAATGAAACTTTCTTCTGAATCCTCGTCTTACTTTATCATCTTTTATGCTGTAGTTTTTTTAATGACGGAGAAAAATTACATCTTGTCTAATTCACTGTTGCTCTGATGAGTTGTCAGTGGTGCTCATATCAAAGCAATGCACAGAGGAATTATAAATGAGCACAGTGCAAATGGCTTTAAATGAAATGTTTAAATAAAATTATTCCAGTTTGCACTTTTCTGACAGTATTGTAACTAACACTTGCAAATATAAGAAAATGATGGGCAGGGAAAGACCAGCTGATCTATGAAGCTTGCCCCACACTCTCAATGGGTGAAGCATCATGACTGGACACTTCCAACCCCCCGACAGTCATGCATTCTTCGAGAGACAGAAAAAAACCCCTCCGGACCAATAAGGTGGGGGGGGGGGGGGGGAAGGGAAGTCCGGAAAGTTGCTCTCCGAGCACGTCGGGCGAATGAAACCAGTCCAGGAGGTCACGGTGACCGTGCATACATCAACTGTTAATCCATTTGCTTACTGTATGATGTGATCTTTGCCCCAGCCAAGGAACCAGCCCAGTTCCCTGTTGAAGGCATGCAGAGAATTGGCACGCATCGTACCAGTTGGTAACGCATTCCAGAGGCTCATTACTATCTGAGAAAAGAACAACTGCCTAACATCTCACCTCTTCCTACTTTTGCTAGTTTAAATGTATGCCCTCTGGTTGCCCCCAGTCTGTCAAACTAAAGTAATCTATCAATCGGCACGCAATCCATCCCTTTCAGTATTTTATGTACCTCTGTCAGGTCAGCTGTAAATCTACCCTGCTCTTAAAGTAAATAGACCTAGTTCTTCAAGCCCATCTGAGTAACTAAGGTTCTTTAAACTTGGAATCATTCTTGTCACTCTCCTTTGAACCTTTTCCAAGGCCACTCTGTCACACATCATGTGAGGGGACCAAAGCTGAGAGCAGTACTCCAGACGCAGTCTAACCAACGATCTGTATGATGACAGAATATGGTGTCCTTTGTTTTGTACTGAGTGGATGCCTTAATACAACCCAATACCGTGTTTGCTTTGGCTGCAGCTTCCCTGCATTGGTCATGAACCTTCAGTGATATGTGCACAGTGACATGTAGGTCCTTTTCTCTCAACTGATATTAGTATCGTTCTCTGTAAATAAGTGTATTCTGTGTTGGTCCTACCTACATGCATGACACTGCATTTAGCTAGGTTAAATGCGATTTGCCATTGTTTGGCCCGTTAGCCTGGTGCATCTAAATCTCTTTGTATTAGATTGTACTCCTGTACTGTCTTAACCCTTGCACAGACTTTAGTGTCATCTGCAAACCTACTGACCATACCCCCCAACATCACTGCCCAGGTTATGAATAAAAATAGTGAACAGTAGCGGCCCTAAGCTCAATCTCTGAGGACAGTACTAATAATGTACCTCCAGGCTGATCCACAACCGTTGACTACACCATTTTGGCAGTGGGAATGGAACCAATTCCTAATCCAGTGTATCAAATTCCCACTGATAGCACAAGATTCTATCTTGTGAAGCAATTTAATGAAAGGTACCTTATCAAAGGCTTTCTGAAAGCCCAGGTGGACAATTTCAACCAGATTGCCCTCACCCACTAACCTTCTTCAAAAAAAAATCCTCAATCAAGTTTGTAAGACACAAGCTTCTTTTCTGGAAGCTGTGTTAAGTATCCTGAAAAACTCATTCTCTTTGCCAGATAATCAGGAATTAATTGGAAGCTTGGAAGCTTTTTGCACTCATGCTAATTTATAGATAGTCAATCTAGAGGATACTTATTGAAAATTAACTGAAAACTACAGCTATTCAGTTATGAATGGAATAACAATATGAAGAGCAATACCATTAAAACTGAATTGTGAAAGTCTTGAAAGTGGTGAGATTTGTAGCTTTAACATGGGGAAGATGGGTATAGAGGGATATGGGCCAAGTGCAGGCAATTGGGACTAGCTTAGTGGTATAAACTGGGCGACATGGACATGTTGGGCCGAAGGGCCTGTTTCCATGTTGTAAACTTCTATGATTCTAACATATCCTTAGTCTTTTATGCCTGTCAAGTATTGTGGGAAAATACTGTAAATTATGACTGTCCTTATTTGTACAAGTGCCTCATTGGTACTTTGCTGTTGGTTGGTGGGCAGTTGCCCAACCAACAAAATAAGTTGGCATTGGCATGATGCACCTCACTTCAATTCCTGTTCCATGGCACATTGTACATGTCATGAAAATAAATAAGCTCCATTTAAAATGCATTAGCAGGTTTTGCGGTAATTTATATGTAAGACATGAAATTTTCACAATAATGACCAAAGCGAAAAGGGCATGGGGAGGCGCACTTGGCTGTTTGAGTTAAGAAAGTGAGGTCACCCATTAAGTAGTAAAAAAAAATCACGAACAGATCAAAATGGGGGAAGCAAAGGGTTAAATGGGTAGTACCACTTGGCTTGAGAATGAGAACAAGAGGCTCAGCATGGGCAAAAGTGATAGAGAAGACTTATTAAGGTAGCAGGAGAGCAACAACAACTTGTATTGGCATAGTGCCTTCAACTAAGAAAAACGACCCAAGGAGTTTCATTGAGGTGTAATCAGACAAGAATCGTTGCCAAGCCAAAGGAGCAGATATTAGGAGGATGGCCAAAAGCTCAGTAGGAGGGTCTTGGAGTTTTAAGGAGGGTCTTAAAGCATCAGAGGGAGGTGGAGAGATTTAGGGAGGAAATTCAGGAACGTTGGACGTCGATGGCTAAATCCACGGCCACCAATGGTGGGGTGAAGGAAAGGTGGAATGTGCAAGAGGCCAGAATTGAAGGAATGGAGTGGTTCGGTGTGGGGGCGGGGGGTTTGAAAGTGGGCTTGTCGGGCTGGGAGAAGTTTGAGATAGGGAGGGACCAGGCCATGAAGGAATTTAAACAGGAGGATAAGAATTTTACATTGAAAGCGTTGGTGAATAGGGAGCCCCAATAGATCAGCAAGGATAGGGAGTGATGCGTGAGTGGGGCTTGGTACAGAGTAGAATATGAGCAGCAGAGTTTTGGATGAGCTGAAGGTTACGGAATGGTGAATGGGAGGCTTTGGGAATACAGTCCCCACCACTTAAAACGTACACATTTAAAACAGGTTGTTGTTTACATCGGCCTAAAAGTGACAACCATTACCCGTTTGCATTAATGTCAATTTCAGAGTTGCGGGTTATAGCATCTCAAGTGCTCTGTTTATGTTATGCAGAAACAGCTTTGTTTACCTGCGTTTGCAAGGAATAGAATAAAAGAGCCTCTGGCAGTCTTCAATAAAAGATATTATTTTGATGGAAGAACTTTTTATTTCCATTCCATTGAAATTATGGCCAATATAATGTTATGATATAATGGGCATACACATTGCTCAAAGCTCGAGGCACTAAAAGTGACTTGTTTATTGCTGCAGGTACGAAACAGCACTGGGTAATCTTGTAAAGACTCTGCAAAATCTTGTATCAAACTACAGCTCCCAAAAAACAGACATGTGCAAAAAAAAAAGACACTTATTGACAGTCCCAAATAACTTGCATTGTAACAGATACAAGCTGCACCTTGAAACCACAGACACTTGCAAATTACAAACTACTGGCAGCCTTCACTGCACCAAGTCGGTTTACAACTTAAAACACGGGACATGCAGGTCAGCGCAAGGTGGCAGCAGGTGAAAGAAACGGCTTTTGTGGAACGGGGAGCTCTTTACCCAGCATCCAGAACAACAGAGAAACTGCTCTATCTCTGGGACTGAATGTTTGCACGGCTCGCTCCCAGGGATAGAGCGGTTTCTCTGTTGTTCTGGATACTGGGTAAAGAAACTCCCCATTACACAGAAGTCGGGAACTGCACTGGGCAACATCACACCTCACTCCACCAGTACGGCAGGCACTGATGAGCTTTGAACAGCCCCCTACCCATCCGCCAGTACTTCAAACATTGGCAGCTGCAGCACACGGAGGGAGTGGGTTCCAGACAGGCATCTGCAGGGCCCCTAATTTGGCTTGGATCTCCCTGGCACTCTGGCCCAACAGCAGCCGCCTTGCCCTGTGCAGGCTGTCAATATAGCAGATCCTAGGATCACGACATCCCTCCCTCACTGGAAAACAACCCTGGGAAGGCAATGGGAAACCCAACAAACAGAAAGTGAACTGAAATCACATCCCACTGGCGGGGCTCCAGAATTGGGCACAATCCCAGGTGAGGGCGAACAAAAGGAATGCAGTGCGAGATATAGCCAATCCCGGGATATTTGGATGATCCGGTTTACTCTGCATAAAATGACCACTTTGAAAATAAGGATACCTGCAAAAACAGGACACTTGATGCAAATCCTTTGGGTGTCCTCAATTCAACAGTGACAATATACTTAGATTTAATCTAATCAAGCAAACAAAAGCTTCTGACAATTTAATGCCTTCATAACCATTTTAAGGCTAAAAGCCAGCTAAGGTGAAAAGGTGGTCACATCGTAAAGCAAAACCAAAGTAGTTAACTGGTCATTTGCACGGACAAATTAGACTGATTCAAAAATACTTTTACAAATTATTAGAAAATAATTCTCAGGAGAACAGGGAGAGATACTGAACTCAACTTCAGGTTGCAAAAGCTGCCATTAGCATGGTTGAAAAGGTAGTTGAAAAGAAGATTGTGGTTAACAATCATAGCAACAGCTAAGTTTTTTTAGTTATGTTAGGACACCGAAGGATGAGTCACCATTTCCTATAGATAGCTAAAAGATCCCACAATTAAGGGATCAGGTCAATGTTCTGCGGTCTTGCCGCATCCAGTCGCAAATGGTGGTGGATAATTAAATAACTAACAGGAGCAGGAGGCTTTGTGAACATCCCATTGTCAATCATCAATGATTGTCAATCATCATACAACAGATGATTTAATTAGAAAAGAAACATCCAAGACATTTTACATACTAAAAATATTTGCATAAAAAAAACTTCATGAATATCTTGTCTTAATTTTCAAGGATTTTTACACAGTATTATCAAACACACAACCATTTGCAATAAACTCCCATTGTCTTTTATTGAGTGAGACAAATGTACTCGAATTGTATCTATCGCATGAATTTTATCTGTATAAGACCTTGCTCCTCACAATACCAAAAAGAATAAATATCTTTGCCATTTGCTGAGCTAGAATAAATCTCTGCCCATCTTTCCCATAGCTCCATGTTTTAGCCTCTCTAATCAGGTTTCTACCCTTGCATTAATACGGCACTAATCAAAGGCAAAAATTACATCCTCTGTGACTGTTACTGTGATGCAATATTCCTCCCCTGAACAGGGAGTGTGGAAGATCATCCTGGCTTAATATAGATAAGTGTATAACATTTTGGTAGTAAGAATAAGGAGGCCACATACTCCTTGGAAAATAAGAGACTAAATGGGGTAGCGGAGCAGAGGGATCTGGGGGTACATATCATCAAAAGTAATGATGCAGGTTAATAAGGCCATTCTTAAAAAAAAAAGCAAATCAAGCACTGGGATTCATTTCTAGAGGAATCGAATTGAAAAGCAGAGAAGTTATGTTAAATTTGTATAGAGCTGTAGACACTTTGTGATCTATGCACAGTTCTAGTCTCCATATTAAAGAAAGGAGGACATAAAGGCACTGGAGAAAGTGCAAAATAAGATTTACGAGGATGATACCAGAACTGAGAGGTTATACCTATCAGGAAAGATTGAGCAGGCTGGGGCACTCTTTAGAAAAGAGAAGACTGAAGGGTGACATGTATCCTGATTGAGATCTTGAAGATTATGGAAGGGTTTGAAAGGGTAGACGTAGAGATGATGTTTCCACTTACAGGGGAGACCAGAATTAAAGGCAATAAATATAAGATAGTCGGTAATAAATCCAATATGGAATTCAGGAGAAACTTCACCCAGAGAGTGGATAGAATGTGGAACTCGCTACCGTAAGGAGTAGTTGAAGCGAGGAGCATGGATGCATTTTTAAAAATTCATTCATGGGATGTGGGAGTTGCTGCCAAGCCCAGCATTAATTGCCCTTGAGAAGGTGGTGGTGAGCCCCCTTGAACCGCTTCAGTCTGTGTGAAGGTTCTCCCGCAGGGCTGTCAGTAGGGAGTTCCAGGATTTTGACCCAGCGACTAGGAAGAAAGGGCGATATATTTCCAAGTCAGGATGGTGTGTAACTTGGAGGGGAACATGCAGGTGATGGTGTTCCCATCCGCCTGCTGCCCTTGTCTTTCTAGGTGGTAGAGGCCACGTGTTTGGGAGGTGCAATCGAAGAAGCTTTGGTGAGTTGCTGCAGTCCATCTTGTAGATGGTACACACTGCAGCCACGGTGCGCCGGTGGTGGAGGAATTGAATGTTTGGAGTGGTGGATGGAAACATAGAAAATAGGAGCAAAAGTAGGCCATTCGGCCCTTCGGGCCTGGTTTCCTATTCAAAATGATCATGGCTGATCGTCTAACTCAGTATCCTGTTCCTGCTTTTTCCCTATGTCCCTTGATCCCTTTCGATCACCTCTCATTCTTCTAAACTCTAGTGAATATAGGCCGAGTCGACCCAACCTCTCCTCATATGACAGTCCTGCCATCCCAGGAATCAGTCTGGTAAATCTTCGTTGCATTCCCTCCATGGCAAGGACATCCTTCCTCAGATAAGGAGACCAAAACTGCACACAATACACCAGATGTGGTCTCACCAAAGCCCTGTATAACTGCAGTAAGACATCCCTGCTCCTGCACTCAAATCCTCTTGCAATGAAGGCCAACATACCATTTGCCTTCCTAACTGCTTGCTGCACCTGAGCGTATGCTTTCAGCGACTGGTGTACAAGGACACCCAGGTCTCGTTGCACCTCCTTTTCCCAATCTATCACCATTCAGATAATAATCTGCCTTTCTGTTTTTACAACCAAAGTGGATAACCTCACATTTATCCACGTTATAATGCATCTGCCATGTTCTTGCCCAAATCACATTGGAGCCTCTTTGCATCCACTTCACAGCTCACATTCCACCCCAGCTTTGTGTCATCTGCAAACTTGGAAATGTTACATTTAGTTCCCTCATCCAAATCATTGATATATATTGTGAATAGCTGGGGCCCAAGCACTGATCCCTGTGGTACCCCACTAGTCACTCCCTGCCGCTGACTCTTCGATGATTGAGAGTAGACCAATGGGGCGGTAATTGGCCAGATTGAATTTGTCCTGCTTTTTGTGGACAGGACATACTGGGCAGTTTTCTATTTTGTCGGGTCGATACCAGTGTTGTAGCTGTACTGGAACAGCTTGGCTGCAGGTGTGGCTAGTTCTGAAGCACAAATCTTCAGCACTGCAGCTGGGATGTTGTCGAGGCCCGTAACCGTTGCTGCATCCAGCGCACTCAGCTGTTTCTTGATATCATGTGAATCGAATTGGCTGAAGACTGGCTTCTGTGATGATTGGGATCTTGGGGGGGAGGCAGAGATGGATCAACCACTCGGCACTTCTGACTGAAGATGGTTGCAAACGCTTCAGCCTGGTCTTTTGCACTCTTGCTGAGCTCTGTTATCATTGTGGATGGGTATGTTCACGTTTAAGGGCTAGCTAGATAAACATGAGGGAGTAAGGAATAGAAGGATATTCTGACTGGGTTAGATGAAGTAGGGAGGGAGGAGACCCGTGTGGAGCATAAATACCATGATGGACCTATTGGGCCGAATGGCCTATTTTTGTGCTGTACATTGTATGTAATTCTAGTTTCAAAGCAGAAAACAAATTGTCTGATAGGACTGAAGCTGGTGGCGGGGGGCAGGGGGTAGAAGAAACTAAAACTGATTCGACTTGGTGTACTTGTAGATTCCGTGCCTCGGTGCTCTAAATATGTGACCAGATCCACAGTGCTGGAATACGGATCAGGTTTAAAATCTCCAGATAAGCTAATCATATGGCTCTATTCAGTTTGTAGATAACAACTATTCGGTAGAAAAGATTAATCCTACACTGGGGTGAATTGAGATGGGAAGCATTGAAGTGTCATCGTTAATACCGGGCATTTATATTGATGGAAATCTCTTTGTGCAGAGAGAAGAAGGTGCATCTACCATTGTTGATGATAAGTATTAAACCTGGTGAGGAAGGAGGAAGCCTCCGAAAGCTTGTGAATTTCAAATAAAATTGCTGGACTATATAACTTGGTGTTGTAAAATTGTTTACAATAAACCTGGTGAGAACAAAGAAAATGTAGCAGCATCTTCAGGAAAAAAAAATTAGACCAGCAAACCAGAAAGGAAAGCACACTCCAGAAAGGAATAGAATGCCAAGCTTGTCCCAGTGCCTACAATAGATTGAGATATGACCATACTTCTCCCCTGGATGAATCAGGGAGGGTAAACCTATAGTTTGTAAAATCAGTGTACGTTTGAGAAACCAGTTTAAACAATTATGGATAGTTTTTTTGCAGTACTTTTTCCACAAACAAAATCGGTGTAAATTTGTTTTCGAAGGAGCAAGACATTTGACATTAACACAAAATACTGAAGATAATATATTCATTTAACCACATTAAAAGTTCAGCACCTCCTGCTGCTTTTTAAAAAAATATTATTGGGAGCACCATTTTTAAAAAAATCTTTTGGTTTTAACTTATGTGTGGTAGGAATGTTAATTGAGGGTAGGTACTGATTAGAAATTTGTTGTAAGTAGTTGTTTGGTCTATCTGCATAAAATAAATGAACATCCTGCAATGATAAACATTTATCTTATGTGGGTGTTCGTTCTGTGTAGGACTCACTGCAGCTGTTTTACTAACTGCAACATTGTTTGCTTGACTTTAAACAAAATGTTACCAATCAATGGGTTCAGTCCCTCGTCATTCTCAGAACCTGATTCAAATGAAACGCCAACACTACTTTGAAAATCTCTTCTTAAGCCATAGTGCTCTCAACACACCTGATATTTTAGACGAGCTGCTTCAAGGTGATGCATTGCAAACCTTAGCGTTATTCCCGTGAAAGCTGGATTTCCAATCACTTTTGCAAACTTAATGCGGTAAATTACATTCCCACTGGCCAGGTTGAACCTTCCTGTCACTCAAGAAGACTAAAATAACTACAGGAGAGTTGCTTAATAGCGTCCTAGCGGGACTAATTTGTTCACTATAAATGGGTAATACAATTATTACATGTAAACAGTGTTTATATTGGATACAATTATGGACATTTTGATGTGTTCATTGTGAGCAGGGATTTGTTGTAAGTGGTTTGGAATAAGTAGGGTAATTGACGAAAGGTGACAGTTGCAGTAATGCCTGAGATTTTGCTCTGCATAACAAAGTTGAAGACATCATGCTGCATCCCTTGAGTTTACTCGATTTGCTGAGTTTAAAAGGCAATATGTTGTTAAAATGCAATGTTAGTTTTTGTTGATAAACCCGCATAGTTAGCTGGAGATAATGTATTTCAGTGTATTTAAGGACAATGGGAATTATGAATTGAAAAGCAAGGTAATTTGATAAAAGAATTCAATAATATTACAAACTACACATGAAGCTTGAATGATTGGCACCATCTGAATTTCAGTGGAACATAGTTACTCCCAGATCCCTCTGCTCCTCAACCTCATTTAGATTCTTATTTTTCAAGGTGGATGTGGCCTCCTTATTCTTCCTTACAAAATGTACTGTCTCACAATTACCTACATTTGCCAACCACACGCCCATTCTGCAAGTTTATTAATGTCTTCCTATATTTTGTCTGTCTTCCTCGCCATTAACTATACCCCCCAATTTGGTGTCATCTGCAAATTTTGAAATTGTACTTCCAATTCCTGAGTCCAAATCGTTTGTGAATGGTGAACAGCAGTCCCAGCACTGATCCTTGTGGAACACCACTTCCTACCTTTTTCCAGTCTGAGTAACTACCTTTAACCCCTATTCTGTTTCCTGTTTTGTAACCAGCTTGCTATCCATTCTGCTACTTGTCCCCCGACTCCACATGCTCTGACCTTTGTCATGAGTCTACTATGCAGTACCTTATCGAAGGCCTTTTGAAAATCCAAATAGATTACATCTATTGTGTTACCGTTGTCTATCCTTTCTGTTACTTCAAAGAATTCAGTAAGGTTGGTCAAGCATGACCTTCCCTTTTGAATTCCGTGCTGACTATTCTTTATTATAATTTTCATTTCTAGATGTTTTTCTGTTACATCTTTGAGTAAGGATTCCATTATCTTTCCTACCACTGATGCTACGCCATAGTTCCCTGGACTTGTTCTGTCTCCCTTACCAAATATAGGAATCACATTAGCTGTCCTCTGGCACTATTCTCTTTTCTAATAAGTTTTTACAAATATGTAATAGTGCCTCTGCTTTCTACTTCATTGGCTGTAAAGTGTTTTGGGATGCCCTGAGGATGTGAAAGGCGCTAAAGAAATGCAAGTCTTTCTTCCTTCCCTAACTTCTTTTAATATGCGCGATTGTAATCCATCCGGACTAGGGGTTTTATCCTCTCTAAGTTTGATTATCAATAATCTTCATCTCTTCTCACCCCCCACCCCTCCCCCTGACTTTCTATCGTAAATGACGTTATATCTTCTTTGATCTCTTCTAATGTCATGCCCACCATGTTCGTCTCCTTGATAAATATTGAGGTAAAGTAATTATTTAATATTACTGCCATTTCGTTGTCATTACCTGTGAGGTTATCATGTGTATCCCGCAGGTTCCCTATCCTGACTTTTCTTTTGTTATTTATATGTCGGTAGAATGCTTTACTATTTCTTTTTATGTTCCTTGAAATTTGATTTCGTAGTTTCTCTTTGCCTTCCTAATTTTTTTAAACTTATTTCCTAACCTGTTCGTATTCCCTTTTGTCATCCTCCCTTTATTGTCTATGTACTTAGTGTATGACTTTTTCTTCAGTTTCAGTTTTGCCCTTATTTCTTTATTCATCCATGGTGTGTCATTACTGGCTAGTTTGCTCTTGCTTTTTAGTGGGATATATTTCTCCTGGACTCCAGATCGCCACTTTAAATGTTTCCCGCAGCTGTTCTATTTCTTTGATCATCAGTAAATTTTTCCTGTTAAGTTTCCCGAGTTCCATTCTCATCCTCTGAAAATCAGCTTTTTTCCATTTTATTACTTTGGCCTTTCTTACTTCTGTTCTTAATCTTTATCTTAAACCTGATTATGTTGTGATTGCCATTGCCGAGATGTTCCCCTACACTTACTTCTCTTATCTGTTTGGGTTCATTTCCCATCACGAGATCGAGCAGTGCTTCCTCTTTTGGGCTTTTTACATTCTGGTTAAGAAAGGAGTCCTGCACACATGGTAAAAACTCCATTCCCTGTACCCCTTTACCGACCTCTTGCCAGTTTATTTGGGGACAATTAAAAATCTCCCATGATTAATATTCTATGTCTTTTACTCATTTAGCATATTTGAACATAAGAACATAAGAACATAAGAAATTGGAGCAGGAGTAGGCCAATCGGCCCCTCGAGCCTGCTCCGCCATTCAATAAGATCATGGCTGATCTGATCCCAACCACAAATCTAAAGAACACAAGAAGTCGGAGCAGGACCCGGCCACATAGCCCCTGGGCCCTCTCCGCCACCCACAGGGCATTGACCGATCCGAACTCAGCTTCATGTCCAATTTCCTGCCCGCTCCCCATAACCCCTAATTCCCTTTACTTCTAGGAAACTGTCTATTTCTGTTTTAAATTTATCTAATGATGTAGCTTCCACAGCTTCCTGGGGCAGCAAATTCCACAGACCGACCACCCTCTGAGTGAAGAAGTTTCTCCTCATCTCAGTTTTGAAAGAGCAGCCCCTTATTCTAAGATTATGCCCCCTAGTTCTAGTTTCACCCATCTTTGGGAACATCCTTACTGCATCCACCCGATCAAGACCCTTCACAATCTTATATGTTTCAATAAGATCGCCTCTCATTCTTCTGAACTCCAATGAGTAGAGTCCCAATCTACTCAACCTCTCCTCATATGTCCGCCCCCTCATCCCCGGGATTAACCGAGTGAACCTTCTTTGTACTGCCTCGAGAGCAAATATGTCTTTTCTTAAGTATGGAGACCAAAACTGTATGCAGTATTCCAGGTGCGGTCTCACCAATACCTTATATAACTGCAGCAATACCTCCCTGTTTTTATATTCTATCCCCCTAGCAATAAAAGCCAACATTCCGTTGGCTTTCTTGATCACCTGCTGCACCTGCATACCAACTTTTTGATTTTCTTGCACTAGGACCCCCAGATCCCTTTGTACTGCAGTACTTTCCAGTCTCTCGCCATTAAGAAAATAACTTGCTCTCTGATTTTTCCTGCCAAAGTGCATAACCTCACATTTTCCAATATTATATTGCATCTGCCAAATCTCCGCCCACTCACCCAGCCTGTCTATATCCCCTTGCAGGTTTTTTATGTCCTCCTCACTCTCTACTTTCCCTCCCATCTTTGTATCATCTGCAAGTTTTGATACGTTGCACTCGGTCCCCTCCTCCAAATCGTTAATATAGATTGTAAAGAGTTGGGGACCCAGCACCGACCCCTGTGGAACACCACTGGTTACTGGTTGCCAGTCCGAAAATGAACCATTTATCCCAACTCTCTGCTTCCTGTTCGATAACCAATCCTCCACCCATGCCAGAATATTACCCCCAATCCCGTGATTTTTTATCTTAAGTAATAATCTTTTATGTGGCACCTTGTCGAATGCCTTCTGGAAGTCTAAATACACTATGTCCACTGGTTCCCCTTTATCCACCCTATACGTTATATCCTCGAAGAACTCAAGCAAATTTGTCAGACATGACTTCCCCTTCATAAAGCCATGCTGACTTTGTCCTATTAAATTATGCTTATCTAAATGTTCCGTTACTGTCTCCTTAATAATAGACTCCAAAATTTTACCCACCACAGATGTTAAGCTAACTGGCCTATAATTTCCAGCCTTCTGCCTACTACCCTTTTTAAATAACGGTGTTACATTAGCAGTTTTCCAATCTGCCGGGACCTCTCCTGAGTCCAGGGAATTTTGGAAAACTATCACCAAAGCATCCACAATCCCGACTGCCACTTCCCTCAAGACCCTAGGATGGAAGCCATCAGGTCCAGGGGATTTATCCGCCTTGAGTCCCATTATTTTACTGAGTACCATCTCCTGAGTGATTTTAATCGTATTTAGCTCCTCCCCCCCGAGAGTCCCCTGTTTGTCCAGTGTTGGGATATTCTTAGTGTCCTCTACTGTAAAGACTGAAACAAAATATTTGTTCAGCATTTTTGCCATCTCCATGTTTCCCACCATTAATTTCCCGGTCTCATCCTCTAAGGGACCTACGTTTGCCTTAGCCACCCTTTTTCTTTTTATATAACTATAGAAACTCTTGCTATCTGTTTTTATATTTTTTGCTAATTTCTTTTCATAATCTAACTTCCCTTTCTTAATCAATCCTTTAGTTACTTTTTGCTGTCTTTTGAAGAATTCCCAATCTTCTATCCTCCCACTAAGTTTGGCTACCTTATATGTCCTTGTTTTTAGTCGGATACTATCCTTGATTTCTTTACTTAGCCACGGGTGGCTGTCATTTCTTTTACACCCTTTTTTCCTCAGTGGAATATATTTATTTTGAAAGTTGTAAAATAACTCCCTAAATGAACACCACTGCTCATGTACCGTCTTACCCTTTAATCTATTTTCCCAGTCCACTTTAATCAATTCCGCTCTCATACCATCATAGTCTCCTTTATTCAAGCTCAGTACGCTTGTTTGAGAATCAACCTTCTCACCCTCTAATTGGATATGGAATTCAACCATGTTGTGGTCGCTCGTTCCAAGGGGATCCTTAACTAGGACATTATTAATTAATCCTGACTCATTACACAGGACCAGGTCCAAGGTTGCCTGCCCCCTTGTAGGATCAGTTACATACTGCTCAAGAAATCCATCCCTGATGCACTCAATGAACTCGTCCTCAAGGCTGCTCTGCCCAATTTGATTTGTCCAGTTAATATGATAATTAAAATCCCCCATAATTATGGCTGTTCCCTTATTACATGCCCCGACTATCTCCTGATTAATACTTCTTCCAGCAGAGTTGCAACTATTAGGAGGCCTATATACTATGCCCACTAATGTTTTTTTTCCCTTATTATTCCTTATCTCCACCCAAACTGTTTCATTATCTTGATGCTTTGTCCCAATATCATTTCTCTGTATTACAGTGATTCCTTCCTTTATTAACATAGCCACCCCACCTCCCCTTCCTTCCTGCCTGTCCTTCCTGATTGTTAAATACCCTGGCATATTTAATTCCCAGTCGTTGTCACCCTGCAGCCATGTTTCTGTAATGGCCACAAGATCATACCCATACGTAGTTATTTGTGCCGTTAACTCGTCCATTTTATTACGAATGCTACGTGCATTCAGATAAAGAAATTTCAAATCTGTTTTGTGACGCTTAGTTCCTGCTTTTTCCTTTTTTAACACTTTACCTATTACTCCATACCTTCTGTCCCTTCCTGTTACGCTTTCCTCTCTCTCCCTGCTCAGGTTCCCAACCCCCTGCCACTTTAGTTTAAACCCTCCCCAACAGCACTAGCAAACACTCCTCCTAGGACAGCGGTCCCGGCCCTGCCCAGGTGCAGACCATCCGGTTTGTACTGGTCCCACCTCCCCCAGAACCGTTTCCAGTGTCCCAGGAATTTGAATCCCTCCCCCTTGCACCATTCCTCTAGCCACGTATTCATTTGAAATATCCTTCTATTTCTACTCTGACTAGCACGTGGCACTGGCAGCAATCCTGAGATTACTACCTTTGAGGTCCTATTTTTTAATTTACCTCCTAACTCCCTATATTCTGCTTTTAGGACCTCATCCCCTTTTTTACCTATATCGTTGGTGCCTATGTGCACCACGACAGCTGGCTGTTCGCCCTCCCCCTCCAAAATTTGCTTGCATATTGCCTCCTCCACCTCCTTTCCACTAGTAGGTGTTCTGTAGTATACCCCTATTAGTGTCATCGATCCCTTCTTAGCTTTTATTTCAATCCATATAGATTCTGTTTCTTTGCTTCTGTTCGTTATGTTGTTTTTTTTTAAACAGCCATTATGTTACTTCGAATTGGTGCAGCTACTCCACCCCCTTCTCTATCCTTTGAGTGTTATGTCCTGCAATACTTAGTTGCCAATCCTGTTCTTTATGTAGCCATGTTTCAGTTATTCCTACAACATCATCTGGTTCCTCGCTACAGATTATTGCCTCCAGTTTCCCCTGTTTTATTTTGGATGCTGTATACATTGCTGCACAGGCAGTTTAATTCATCTTTAATAGTTGTTCCTTTCACTTGATTTTTAACTCCTTTTATACTTCTGTTCTATAACTGTATTTTTTTCCTTGACTGTTATCTTTGTTTCTTGCCCTGATCGGACCTTTACGTGCATCTCCTATTTCTTTTATCTTTAGGCTTTTGTTATTGCTACCAGATTCCTCTCCCTGTCATGTTAATTTAAAGCCTTATCCGCTGCCCTGTTTATCGTTTCCACTCAGACTTTGGTCCCATTCCCATCCCGGTGGAGCCTGTCTCAATGGTACAGCTCCTTTCTGTCCAAGTACCAGTGCAAGTGTCCCATGAAATGGAACCCTTTCAGCCATGCATTCACCTTTCTGATCAGCCTATCCCTATGTCAATTAGCACGTGGCTCAGGTAATAATCCTGAGATTACCTCCTGGAGGTCCTGCTTTTTAAATTTAATTCCTAGCTTCTGATGTTCCCTTAGCAGGAGCTCCTCCTTATTCTTATGTCATTGGTGTCAACATGGACCACGACAACTGAGTCCTCCCCCTCCCTTTCCAAGTTCCTCTCCAGTTGCTCTGAGATGTCCTTTACCCTTCCGCCAGGAAGGCAACACACCCTCCTGCACTCAGGATTATGACTGCAGAGGATGCTATCTAGCCCCCTAATTATAGAATCCCCAATGAGTACAAGCTTTTGATTCTGAACCCCTGCCCTTGGACTGCCTCATGCTCCATGGTTAGCATTCTGGGCATCCTCCCTGTTGCCTTCGTCCTTATTCTCACAGGTATCAAGTACCTCGTATCTGTTGGGCAGGACCAGTGTCTGTTGGACCTCCTTCTCTACCTCTCCGAGGTTCCCACTACCCTGCTGACTAACAGTCACACTCTGTCCTTCCTGCACCTGTTCTTTCCTCTGAGGTGTGACTGTACTCTAGAGACATCTTATCTACATATTCCTCCCCCTCCTTTGTGTTGGAGTTTCTCTGACTTGCACTCCAGCTTGAAAACTCTGAGCCGGGGTGTCTCAAGCCAGAGACATTTACTGCAGATGTGGTGTCTCACATATTAGTCTTGGCAAACAGCTGGGACTTCCATTTGTAGTATTTATTTATCAGTAGTTTATTCCTAGGACTAATAGAATCACTTGAGATCTAGATTATATTTAGTAAATGGATTTAGCTTGATTTTGAAATAATTAGGAATTACTTAGTTTTTTAATGTATTTTTTTAAAATTTAAGTTTTAAAAGTTGATTAGTTTATAGAGCCTTGGTTTAAATCACATAGCACCTCCTTCCCACACTCACCAAATTCCCATTTGAATATCCTCACTTTGTTAGCAATTCACTCCATTGAAAGATCCCTTTCTGTCCTTATCAACCTCTGTGCTCTGTGTTGAACTTGTACCAACTGTAAACAATTTTACAACACCAAGTTATAGTCCAGCAATTTTATTTTAAATTCACAAGCTTTCGGAGGCTTCCTCCTTCCTCAGGTGAACGAAATGAAATTGAGGAAGGAGGAAGCCTCCGAAAGCTTGTGAATTTAAAATAAAATTGCTGGACTATAACTTGGTGTTGTAAAATTGTTTACAATTGTCAACCCCAGTCCATCACCGGCATCTCCACATCATTGTACCAACTGATGAAAGGACACTGTTTAATTGTATTACTTTTTTCATTATTTGTTCTTGGGATGTGGGTGACGCCTGTAATGTAGCAGTTATTGACCAGCCCTAGTTGCCTCGAGGGCATTGAGAGTCAACCACGTAGTGTAGAACTGGAGTCACGTGTAGGGTAAACCTGGTCCTAAGTTCCTTTACAGATCATTGGTGAGCCAGTTGGCTTTTTACTATAATTTGTCAGTTTTAATGTTAACTTTTTCTGGTTCTAGTCTGCAAATTACCAGACTGCCATTGTAGGATGTTAACTTAGAGCCTCTGGGGTGCTAGTCATAACTGCCAGGCCACCAAATCCTGCACCAATGTGTCCTGAATTCTGCATTTTTCTGTGTGGTGACTT
This sequence comes from Heptranchias perlo, assembly GCF_035084215.1. Classification (NCBI taxonomy): domain Eukaryota; kingdom Metazoa; phylum Chordata; class Chondrichthyes; order Hexanchiformes; family Hexanchidae; genus Heptranchias; species Heptranchias perlo. The sequence continues at coordinate 38,992,351 of NC_090325.1, forward strand.
AATAGCACATTTAGTATATCCGGCAAGAGGAATAGAAATGCGTTCTGCAGTTCTAGCATTGTTTTCTTACGGACAGATAATTCTGTCTTTTTTGAAAGTTAGACTGGAGGCCCTTAGAAATCTGTAAGTATTTGTAGGGGTTCATAATTGCAGGTGTACTCCACACAGTTAAGCTTGTAAACCAGCCAGGTGGGACTGGGGCCTACACTGCTGTGGTAGGAAATCTACAAGACCAGGACTCCAGTCATGTGTTTCAAATACAAATTAATGCAACTCTTGTCGAATTGAAAGGTGCTGTGAAGGGATTTCAGGTTCTGATTTAAGTTTTTTCTGGAGGGGGGAAAAAATACGGCAACTCAATTAGATTTGGAGTCGGCGCGCACACATTCTGACTATGTTGATCTGGAGTCTTAGATATTCATATCCATAGTGATGCATACCAGGGTTGTAGTGATGTATTGTGGTCATATTGCTATTTATTGTGCACCCTTGCATGCAGACAGTTCAGTTCAAGTCCAGTTGTTCCAGGTATGCAGATGCAGCAAAGTTCTAATTGAAAACAAACTGGAGTCCTGACTGGCAGTTCAAAAAAAAACTAATTTTGTTTAAACAGCCCCGATGACTATCCTGAGGAACTGGTTTGGAGGAGTTAGTGGTCGTGACCTGATCAAGTGAAAGACTGCAATTAACATTTACAGTTGAGATGACATTCATATGCTGCTGAGGGTAAATTATTCCTAGCTAATGTTAATTTGAGCTCTGTGATATTTTTAAGCTCATTATCCAGCTCCCATGCCAATGCAAATTTCCCAGCCTGGAGTATAGTTTCCTTGGATTCGGAGTGCTTAGGTCGGCTTAAAGTCCCACCCTCTGTTTTTAATAGAGCAGTTCCGGAGTGCTGTCCCTAATTCAGGCCACCAGAGAGGCTGAACGGGGGAGTGAAATCCACTTTGAAGGTTTCTATAGTGGCAAGAAAATTGACGTCTTCAAGAAAGTTCAAGGAGTTTCTGGTAATGCTGTCATTTTTTTCTATGTAAAGATGGGGGAGTACTTTGATACTTTTAGCAGTAGCATGATCAGTTTAAAATTCCTTATTTAACTTCTGGGAGGCCTGTCTCTCCCTTTCTCACTCAGGGAAAATATGCATCTTAATTAATGTTAATGTTAATATTTTGAAGTGGGTTGTTGGTCCCTTATGAGGTGGATTGCTAACGAGTATTGCAGGTGACTGCCATTATCTGTACTAAGGAGTCCTCTTTTGGGCGGACGGGGGCAGGGGGATTCCTCTATCACACTCCATCAGAATTGTTTTGTTTCAAGGGCAAACTTGACAAAGTCACATGACTTTTGCACTGGGCAAGAGAAAAAATATTTGCAGCTCGAATTGTAGCAGAAGCATTGTATGTAATATATAGGGTTGTATTCCATTGAGTATCAAGTTTAAGGGGTGATCTAATTGAGGTGTTTAAGATAATTAAAGGATTCGACAGGGTAGATGGAGAGAAACTCTTTCCTCTGGTGGGGGAGTCCAGAACAAGGGGGCATATTAAAATTAGATCTTGGCGGTTCAGGGGTGATGTTGGGAAACACTTATTCACACAAAGGGTAGTGGCAATTTCAAACTGCCTCTCCCAAAAAGCTGTTGAGGCTAGGTCGATTGATAGATTTTATTAGGCAAGGGTCCTAAGGGATATGGAACAAAGGAGGGTAAATGGATTTCAGATACAGATTAGCTATGATCTAATTAAATGGCAGCACAGGCTTGAGGGGCTGAATGGCCTACTCTTGTTCCTATGATTGTGTTCAATGCATTTAGAATTCCTTCGTTCTCCTTTCAATGCAATAGGCTATGAGGCAAACCCACGAAGTCCGTGGGAAAGTTTGAGATGCCTGTTTCTTAACACAGTACACTAACGACCCATTACTTGACCTGGTTTCCTGAACCCTATGCCATCTCTTTGCAGTATAGTTCCCCTGTTTATGACATTCACAAAAAGACAATATGTCAGTGTGAGATTGCGTGTGCAGTTCCAATGGGTGTGTGAACTTGTATTTGGCTAGTTATTGAGGGGCATTATTAAATGTTTGTATGTATGCCAAGTACTGGCTGAAACATTTGAATATATTGCAGGAAATCCCTTTCTGTTATCGAGCATAACCAGCACTTGCATTTAATAGCAAATTTAGCATTGCACAAAATCTTTCAATGATTCTATGATGCAAAAGGCATTGGTATTGAAGGACTGATCGATAAAGTCAGGATGGCTGCAGGATTTGAGCATTTTCCCATGTTTACATGTTTATAACTTAGTTGCTTGTTTTGTATGCTTTATTTTATATGTTAACATTTAAGCTTCAAACATCACCTATCGTGCATACATGAAAATATAATTAAATTGTAATAAGCCAGTGCTTTACTGCTAGTTCCAGAAATTTTTTGCTTGCAGTTCAAATAGTGATGTCCTTCAGTCTTCCTAGTTTTTATATACTAATTTGACAGCAGACACTGTACCTTTTTCACACGTTACCAGATATATGTCAACATAGAAAACTATCAATAGCTGCCAAATGGCTTCAAAAAAGCTGACACAACCCCAAAAAGCTGAGAATTCGAAAATAACCATTATTATAAGTCTGTGATGTGAAAACAAGGAGTTATGTGGGCATTTTTACTTAACTGTAGATATCCTAAACATTCCTTCACTAAATACATGAAAGGGGAAAATACAAATATTAATGGTTTGAAATTGATGGTGTATTTCTAGAGGGCCAATGAATATCCCTGGAAAGCTTTGGAATTCTACATTAAAAATGATGCAGTGCTGATTTTAACACTCTTGCTTTTCTCAATTTATAGATCTTTTTAAATCTTAAAAGAAAAAGTGACTGTTATCTGATCAATCAAATCACCATTCCCCAAAAGTTACCTCAACACCGCTATTCAAGAAAGGAGGGAGAGAGATAACAGAGAACTGCAGGCCAGTCAGCCTGACATCAGTCGTTGGGAAAATGCTGGAATCCATTATTAAGGAAGTGGTAACAGGGCACTTGGAAAATCATAACATGTTTAGGCAGAGTCAACATGGTTTTATGAAAGGGAAATCGTGTTTGACAAATTTTAGTTTTTTGAGGATGTAACTAGCAGGGTAGATGCAGGGGAACCATTGGATGTAGTATATTTGGATTTTCAAAAGGCATTCGATAAGGTGCCACATAAAATGTTGTTACGCAAGATAAGGGCTCATGCAGTTGAGGGTAATATATTCGCACGGATAGAGGATTGGTTAACAGACAGAAAACAGAGACAGGGATAAACGGTTCATTTTCAGGTTGGCAGGCTGTAACTAGTGGGGTGCCACAAGGATCAGTGCTTGGGCCTCAGCTATTTACAATCTATATTCATGACTTAGATGAAGGGACCGAGTGTAATGTATCCAAGTTTGCTGATGTTACAAATCTAGGTGGGAAAGTAAGCTGTGAGGAGGACACAGTCTGCAAAGGGATATAGACGGGCTAAGTGAGTAGGCAGGAAGATGGCAGATGGAGTTTAATGTGGGGAAATATGAGGTTATTCACTTCGGTAGGTAAAATAGAAAAACAGAATATTTTTTAAACGGTGAGAAACTATTAAATGTTGGTGTTCAGAGAGACTTGGGTGTCCTCATACAAGAAACATAAAGTTAGCATGCAGGTACAGCAAGCAATTACGGAAGGCAAATGGCATGTTGGGCTTTATTGCAAGAGGGTTGGAATGCAAGAGTAAGGATGCCTTACTACAATTGTACATGGCTTTGGTGAGACCACACTTGGAGTACTGTGTATAGTTTTGGTCTCTATCTAAGGAAGGATATACTTGCCTTGGAAGCGGTGCAACGAAGGTTCACTCGATTGATTCCTGGGATGAGAGGGTTGTCCTATTACGAGAAATTAATTAGAATGGGCCTATACTCTTTGGAGTTTAGATGAATGAGAGGTGACCTCATTGAAACACATAAGATGCTGAGAGGTTGTTTCCCCTGGCTGTAGAACTAGGAGGCATAGTCTCAGGATAAGGGGTTGGCCATTTAAGACTGAGATGAGGAATTTCTTCAGACAGAGTTGTGAATCTTTGGAATTCTCTGCCCCAGGGGGCTGAATGCTGACTTGTTGGGTATATTCAAGGCTGAGATCGATAGATTTTTGGACTTCAGGGGAATCAAGTGATATGGGGATTTGGGGGGGGTAAGTGGAGTTGAGGCCGAAGATCAGCCATGATCTTATTGAATGGCAGAGCAGGCTCGAGAGGCCATGTGGCCTACTTCTGCTCCTATTTCTTATGTTTGTGTTTCTAACAGTCACTCTCCATTAAACCTCCACCATTCCATTTGAGAGGCACTTTCTCCCTCCAGACCCAATTCACAAAGACAGTACCCCATCCAACTCTCGATCTTTTCAGAGGCATGCTATTCCTCCAACCCTCCTAGTTCATACATTAGCGCTCTCCCTCATCCCCACCCCCCACCCCCCTTTCAATTCAGCATAGTGCCCTTCTAATTCTCCAATCCAGTTCAAGCTGGAACTCTTCCACCCCCTGCCCCATCCCCGCTGGCACTAATTCTTTCCCTTGCTGTTCCTGACAGTTCAAGCCACTCCGTTTATGCTGGTTCTCTCTTCCCACCTCAGTACAAGCTGTTTCTCTCTCTCTTTCTCTACTCCCTTTAAATAGTGCTGGCGCTCCCCTTCCTCCCCCAGCCCAAAGTATTGCTCCTACTTCTCTCCCCTTCCCAAGTTGGTGGGCAGGGATGAAGTTGGAGTTGCTGGTAAGTGTATTAATTTTGTTGTGGGGACAGAAGACCTTGGAGAGGAAAGGAAAGTTATAATTTGAGGGTAATTATCAAAGACAGTGGGGTTGAGGATGGGTTCTTTTGAGAAAGGGGTGATGGTGGCTTTGAAAGGGAGAGGAACATTGAGGGCTATATCAGCTAAAATCAGGGCCATGAAGGGAAGTTGGGTGACCAGGAGTTTTGTGGGAATTGGGTCAAGGAGTAGGAGGTACACCTTGTGGATGAGATAAATTTGGACAGAGCATGGAGTAAATGGGCGGGACAACTAGAGAGAGATGGGGCTTTAGGGCTGGGACGCGATGGAGGTGCAGCTTACAGCTTAAGGGGATGGGGAAAGTAGCTCAATGGATGGTTTAGTGATGAAATTCATGAGCTTTTCACACTTCTGAGAGGTGAGTGGGAAGGGGCTTCAAGAGGTGTTTGATAGATAAAAGAAGTCCGGGGTTATCTTTGCACTCCAGGCTGATCCTGGAGTACTGGGTGTTTTTGACAGAGCAGAGCCAGCTTGATGTGGTCCTGCCAGATCTGCCAATGGATAGCTAAGCCAGTCGTCCACTAAGTAAGCTCAAGTGTGCACTCCTTGGACTTGAGGGAGCGAAGATAGGGGCCATAATAACAACAACAACATCATCATTTGCACTTATATAACGTCTATATATAATATAGAACGTTCCGCACTGCTTACGGAGGAAATGACCAGTATGGGAGATTGTGAAGGTTTAGTTAGCGATTAGGGCATCATAGGTGGTGGCTAAGAACTGGGTGAGCAAATCAACAGCTGCAGCGGCATCGTGGCAAATGGAGGGTGAAAAGCTAACCAGGTGGGAGTTTGTAAGTGCCTTGAGGAAAGCTTTTCCCGTCGGTGGATGCAGAGGAAATAGGGATGAAGAATGGGTGATGAGGGATACAAGGAAGTGGTTGGAGATAGACATAGAAAATTTTGTTTTTAGATTTTTCTGTATCTTCAAATTTCTACCTGTAGGGTAATGCAGTGGGTAAGTGGTTAGAGTTATATGAAGTATTTATATAAAGGAGTAATATATGTATTAAAGACCAGTGGGCTGAATTTGTATGGAAATATTATCTATTCCAAGCAATCTATTTTCCAAACTTGATAAATGGATACTTCGACTTACTGAGCGACAGTCTAATGTTGGTTGTCATATAATTATAAATATATTTAATCTAAAAGAATCCTGTTGCTGGAATATGATGATCTGACTCAGTAGTGAATAATAGTGGAAATAGATTGTAAGTTGAGGGCTGTTGCTAATGTATTGAAGTCCAGTGTCCCCCTGCTGTTGTGCTGGAATATATAATGTTGCATCTTGTCTAGCGACTGTCCGTGTTCCAACAGTTCCTGACCCTCGCTGATTTAATGTAAAAATAGCTAAAATAAGCTGACAATGCAGACCTTGGTGTGTATTTCTTTTCACTTAAACAAAAACAAGCACAAGATGATGATAAATATTTCAACTTAGTGTATTGATAAAATATTTATTGTTTGAAGAGATTTTTTAAATTCAGGTGTGAAGTGTGTTATTGTTTGTACCAGTTTAATTGAAGAAGCAGATGGTGTCTAGATCAGGCTGGTTCACTTATTTAAATTGCTAATGGTTCCATCAATTATAAAGGCAGAGTTTTCCAATAATCCACTCTGACTGGAAATGTCTTCGCTAGCCGAGCCCTTGTCTAAAAACTTGCAAATTGTGTGAATCTTCACAAATATAAAAGTGTATTCTTGCTGATGGGATCATGTGATTGTGCACCTGAATAATGTATTTAAGGCATATATAATTGGAGTTGTAGTGTGTTCAGTTCACCTAAAAACTTGACTTCAAAAGAATTGAGCTTAGAGCAAATCTTTGAACAGTACTGCAGTTTCTCTACTTTAGGGATCAGTCAGATGGAATGCTCAGTTTAACTCCCTGGTTGAGGGAGACATTTTGTTACACCTATACCACTTGGTGCAATGAAGACAAAATACCTTGCCACTAACGAGGAATTTTTATCAAAGATAACTGATTCATTACAAACTTTATAAGTTGAAACCCTCATCCATGCCATTGTTACCTCTAGACTTGACTCTTCCAATGCTCTCCTGGTTGACCTCCCATCTTCCACCCTCCATAAACTTGAGCAAAATTCTGCTGTCCATATTCTAATTTGCACCAAGTCCCGTTCACCCATCACCCTTATGGTCGCTGACCTACATTGGCTCCCAGTTCTGCAGTGCCTTGATTTTAAAATTCTCATCCTTGTTTTCAAATCCCTCCATGGCCTCGCCCCTCCCTATCTCTGTAACCTCCTCCAGCCCTACAACCCGCTGAGATTTCTGCGTGCCTCCAATTTTGGCCTCTTGCGCATCCCCAATTTTAATCGCTTCATCATTGGCGACCATGCCTTTAACAGCCTAGGGTCTAAGCTCTGAAATTCCCTGCTTAGACCTCTCAACCTCTCTCTTCTCTTTCAAGATGCTACTTAAAACCTATCTCACCTGTCCTAATAGCTCCTAATGTGGCTCGATGTCAAATTTTGTTTGGTAATGCTCCTGTGAATCCCCTTGGGATGTTTTACTCCGTTAAAGGTGCTATATAAGTGCAAGCTGTTGTTTGTTACTGTATGTACATTTATCGACACTACTAATATTTGGCCGAACATTTATGTTCCATATCTTTAATTGGAAGCCCATTTGCTATGGTCTGTAACACCTGATCTGAGCTTAATAGCTGTGGTTCTAAGGTGAGTTGATTGGATGGTGTAAAACCATATTTAATCTAGCAAGAAAATTATTGTTGGTAATGTCGTCGTTGATCTTCAAATTACATAATTCGAAGGGCAGAATACTAAAGAAATACTGCTTCTGGATTGTAAGGATGAAGGTCCTTCTGTGGGAACTACTGCTGATTCATTTAAAGGCAGTGTTTTTTTCTTAAACCTGAAATTAATAGAAAATTTTTCTGGTAAACTTGCATTGTGCGGATTCACTTTCATGACCATGTTTGAATTGTGAGATTTTCAAAAATCCAGGTTGTACGTCAAGGAGATCATTGTTTAATGATCTTAAGTATATTGGTTTACAGAGTGTAAAACAAATGGAATAAACTTATGTCCCAATAACTGGCATTTAAAAGTATGGTGCAAACTGTTGTCATAAAGTGCACATGTCCATAAATACTTCAGACAACACACTTTGATTAATGACAATTTTAGATTTAAACATAACTATGTTTGGGACTTCTAATTTAAAAATTGATGTGCTGTTTGCAAATGCGAATATATTTTTGTTGACAAAGACAAAATTTATTAAGTCAGAAGCCTGATATGTCATATAATCATACAGCACAGAAGGTCATTTGGCCCATTGTGCCTGTACCGGCCCTTTGAAAGAGCTATCCAATTAGTACCATAGTTGTGCACATTTTTTTTTCAAGTATGTATCCAGTTCCCTTTGGAAAGTTACTATTGAATCTGCTTCCACCGCCCTTTCAGGCAGTAAGTTCCAGATCATAACTCGCTGCATAAAAAAAAAAATGTCCATCTTCATCTAGTTCTTTTGCCAGTTATCTTAAATCTGTGTCCCCTGGTTACCAACCCTTCTGCCAGTTAAAACAGTTTCTCCTTATTTACTCAATCAAAACCATTCATCATTTTGAATGCCATTGTTAAATCTCCCCTTATCCTTCTTTGCTCCAAGGAGAACTACCCCAGCTTCTCTAGTCTCTCCATACAACTGAATTCCCTCATCCCTGGTATCATTTCTGGTAAATCTCCTCTGCACCCTCTCCAAAGTCTTGACATCCATCCTGAAGTGTGGTGCCCAGAATTGGACACGGTACTCCAGCTGAGTCCTAACCAGTGATTTATAAACATTTCGCATAACTTCCTTGCTTTTGTATTCTATGCCTCTATTTATAGAGCCATGAATCCTGTCTTTTTTCAACTTGTCCTGTCACTTTCAAAGATTTGTGTATGTGAACCCCCCCTCTCTCTTCCTGCACTCCCTTTAAATTTGTACCATTTAGTTTATATTGCCTCTTCTCATTCCCAAAATACCATCACTTCACACTTTCCTGTCTCATCTCATGGTGATTGTAAACAATTTTACAACACCAAGTTATAGTCCAGCAATTTTATTTTAAATTCACAAGCTTTCGGAGACTTCCTCCTTCCTCAGGCAAATGTTTCAGGATCTCCTTGAAGCCTACGCATTTATACATATAGAACAATACTGTTCTATATGTATAAATGCGTAGGCTTCAAGGAGATCCTGAAACATTTGCCTGAGGAAGGAGGAAGTCTCCGAAAGCTTGTGAATTTAAAATAAAATTGCTGGACTATAACTTGGTGTTGTAAAATTGTTTACAATTGTCAACCCCAGTCCATCACCGGCATCTCCACATCATCTCATGGTGAACATAGAATCATAGAAGTTACAACATGGAAACAGGCCCTTCGACCCAACATGTCCATGTCGCCCAGTTTATACCACTAAGCTAGTTCCAATTGCCTGCACTTGGCCCATATCCCTCTATACCCATCTTACCCATGTAACTGTCCAAATGCTTTTTAAAAGACAAAATTGTACCCGCCTCTACTACTGCCTCTGGCAGCTCGTTCCAGACACTCACCACCCTTTGAGTGAAAAAATTGCCCCTCTGGACCCTTTTGTATCTCTCCCCTCTCACCTTAAATCTATGCCCCCTCGTTATAGACTCCCCTACCTTTGGGAAAAGATTTTGACTATCGACCTTATCTATGCCCCTCATTATTTTATAGACTTCTATAAGATCACCCCTTAACCTCCTACTCTCCAGGGAAAAAAGTCCCAGTCTGTCTAACCTCTCCCTATAAGTCAAACCATCAAGTCCCGGTAGCATCCTAGTAAATCTTTTCTGCACTCTTTCTAGTTTAATAATATCCTTTCTATAATAGGGTGACCAGAACTGTACACAGTATTCCAAGTGTGGCCTAACTAATGTCTTGTACAACTTCAACAAGACATCCCAACTCCTGCATTCAATGTTCTGACCAATGAAACCAAGCATGCCGAATGCCTTCTTCACCACCCTATCCACCTGTGACTCCACTTTCAAGGAGCTATGAACCTGTACTCCCAGATCTCTTTGTTCTATAACTCTCCCCAACGCCCTACCATTAACGGAGTAGGTCCTGGCCCGATTCGATCTACCAAAATGCATCACCTCACATTTTAATATGTCTCTTTTTCAAGTAACTAATTTTGTTGTTGAAGTAATTTATGGACTCTCCATCAAAAGTGAGGAGGCGGAGTAGTAATTGTGCTTTCTAGCCCCTTTCCAAAAACACCTTCTCTGCTGGTCCTGAAAAGGTTAAACATTTTAATTACGTTCGTAATCCCACTTTTGAGTTGCACAAGAAGGTTTTAAATTTCAAAACAGCTGCTCGGATCAATGTTCTTGGGTTACTGCCAGCACCAATGTTGGGGAAATTGTGTCATTGAGCTTTATCTGTTGGTAGAAAAATACGGCAGTATCGGGCGTCAGTTACAATTTAATGAATCTGCAGTATGTATCCTGTCCCACTTGTCCATCACCCCTGTCCTCACTGACCTACATTGGCTCCCTATTCCCCAATGCAATAAAATTAAGATCTTCATCTTATGTAGTTTACTCCGTGCCCTATTTCTGCAATCTCCTCCCCAAACCCCGACAACTCGATTCCTCTGACTCCAGCCTTTTCAGCCACCCCCTCCCCATTCACTCCTCTATTTCAGCCTCCTGCATCTTGATCTCCATAATTACCATCGCCCTCTTAAACCTTTCTGCCTCTCCACCTCTCCCTCCTTTGTTTGTAGTTGCCTTGTATCATTGCCGTGATAACTGCCACGTTCATGAAAGAACTGAAGGATGAATCGAGTAATGTCCCTTCTCTTCAGTGTGGAAAGGTGGGATCAAAGGACTTGGTTGGTTACTGTGGACGAAGGTTTGGGCAGTCAATGTCCACCATTTGGATGACTGCTTGTGCATTTGTATGTGAGCTAGGTTTTGAAGAATGAAGATGGGGGGTGTATTGGAGGTGGGGAGTTCAAAAAAGAAAGAACAAACTTGCATTTTTAGAGTGGCTTTCACTATTTCTGGATGTCACGAAGAGCTTTACGGCCAGTCAGGTACTTTTAAAGTGTAGTCACTTGTAATGTAGGAAACGCAACAGCAAGGTATAACAAACAGCAATACTTTCACATACCGGCTCCAGACCTCATTCCACCTTAGGTTAAAAAGTGGACGTGAGATGAGTGTGATGGCCCTTGGCATCAAGGTAGCATTTGACCGGGTGTGCAACCAAGGAGCCTGAGTCAGGTCAGAAGTGTGGTTGTTAGTGATGATTGGACGGTTTTCAGCTCCATTCGCAATTCCTTACATAATGAAGCAGTTCATGCCCGCGTGCAGCAAGATCTGAACAACATCTAGGCTTGGGCTTATAATTGGCAAGTAATATTTGCACCACACAAGTGCCAGGCAATGACCATCTCCAATAAGAAAGAGCCGAACCATCTATCCTTGACATTCAATGGCAGTTCCATTGGTGAGTCCCTACTATCAACATCCTGAGAGTCACCATTCACCAGAAACTCACTGGATCAGCTTCGTGAATGCCATGACTACTGGAGCAGGTCAGAGGCTGGGTATTCTGTGATGAGTGGCTCACCTTCTAACTCCCCAAAGACACTCCACCATCTACAAAGGCATAAGTCAGGAGTGTAATGGAATACTCTCCACTTGCCTGTTTGGGTACAGCTACAACACTCGAGAAGCTGGACACCATCCAGACGACTTCCACCACCGAGAAGGACAGGGGCCGCAGAGACATGGGAACACCATCACCTCCAAGTTCCCCTCGAAGTCACACGCCACCCTCAAAATTCTGGAACTCCTTACCTAATTGCACTGGGGGAGCACCTTCGCCACAGGGACTGCAGTGGTTCAAGAAGAAGGCCCACCAGCACTTTTGAAGGATCACGAGGGATGAACGATAAATGCTGGCGTTGCCAGCGACATCAGCATCCCTTTTGACCTGATGATTCATTGGTTTTAGTATCCCCTGGAGGATTAGTGAATTGCATGCTGTTTAAAATTCTCAGTTATGTTCTGGCATTGTGATATGGTGGCTCGAAGGCATTAAAATTCCAGTCATGATTGTAAAGTTGTCATGCTACCCCTCCCTGAATTTAAAAAGAAATATCTGCAGTCACACTCTTCACGTATTTTTTTTGAAAAATGGCTAATGTTTGACCTTCTGGGAACATAGGTTCTAATCGATTCTTGTTAAAGGACCTGCATGCGTCAATTTTTTATCCTAATGTTTTAAAGATATCACTGGAATGACAATTTTTGATACTTTTTAGCGTGTGTGTGTGTGTGTGTGTGTGTGTGTGTGTGTGTGTATTTTTACTGCATTAACTTCGTGCTGCAATTGCCCAGCTAGTAGGAGACTTGATTTGAAAATTGCAGACTGACAATTTTAGGGATCAATGAAGTCAAAATTACTGCCCACTCTCCCCAAATTTTAAAAGAACTACTGGGAAACCAAAAAAAATGGATTGTTCGAGGTCCACCTTAGCATTGGTGAATTTAATCCGAACACTCAATTAGTTTATCTTTGTCGTACATTTTTTAAATATCTGTGTTTTTGAATAGAATAATGCTTAACTATTGTGCTGTAAACTTGCACAATTTTACAGAATAGTGCATCTGTTTCATATATACAGTGGTCATATCCTGCATAGTTGTAATATTTTATATTTATCAGTTACAGAAGAGACAATGTCACACCTATGCACAGAGGGTTATGGAATTTTGGAAGTATTTTGTTCAGACCCCATGCAGTGTCTGTTTGGCTGAAAGTATTGCAAGCCAAAATGTATTATTGTAACCAGACTTGTATCTAAAGGAGCCAATTAAATTGTGAAGGAATTGGAAGATTGGGGGTGGGGTGATAAGTTACATAACACTAGGATTTGCATATACCAGAGCTATGTATGTGAGTGTCAGTGTGCACCACGGTACCAAAATCCTTATGTTAAGCTTTTTGGAACCTTGTCTTAACCACTCTTGACTGCTGTTTGATTTTTAACAAGTTTTCCTTACAGTGGTGGGTATAAATACTTATTTTAGGGGGGTGGGGAGGTTGGCTCTATCTTCTTAATGGGCTGCAGTGGTCGTGTGTGCTGAGTATTCATGTGATGCACATCATTGAATTTTCCCATTGGAATCTGTAACAAATGCTTCGGCAAAATTTTGATGGAGTTTTATGTATTTAATACAGAGCTCCCCCTGCTGCCGACACGGAGGTACTATTTTTAGTTGTGATGAATTCTGGTTTGTGAGAACCTCGAATTTTATCGTAATATTATCGATGTCGATAAGACAGTCTATACCTTGTGGGCTCCACCTATCACTGAAGGCCCCAAACGTACCGGTGGACACCACATGTTCCCTCTCCAAGGCTACCCATGGGGATGGACGAACAGGCAAAAGAGAGACAGGCAGTCAACTCCGTTGATTGCGCTCACCCTGGACTTGTGAATGGCTGTCTTCACCAGGCTTGGGAATAGACACAAGAAGATCCTCTGACATGCGGCCCCCCCCTCCACTCTACCGGGTGGCCAAAGATCAGAAGCATTGGGCTAAAGTACAGCCAAAAATTGCAGAGCAGCCCCCTTAAGTAAATGGGATAGGTCTGCAATCTCTTATGCCATATAGAACAACAAATTGCATTTATATCTTGCCTTTAACATAGTAAAATGCCTCAAGGCACTTCACAGGAAAGTTATCAAAAATAAATTGGACACCCAACCATGTAAGGAGATATTAGGGCAGGTGGCCAAAAGCTTGGTCAAAGAGAGAGGTTTTAAGGAGCGTCTTAAAGGAGGCGAGAGAGAGAGAGGCGGAGAGGTTTAGGGAGGGAATTCTGGAACTTAAGGCCTAGGCAGCTGAAGGCACAGCCGCCAATGGTGAGCGATTAAAATTGGGGATTAACTCGGCAAAAATTGGAGGAGCGCAGAGAGTGCAAGGGTTGTAGGGCTGGAGGAGGTTAGATAGAAAGAGGGGCGAGGCCATGGAAGGATTTAAAAAGGACGAGAATTCTAAAATCGAGGCATTCCCAGACCGGGAGTTAGTGTGGGTCCTTCTCCGCTGTTCCTTCATCATCGCTGGGTCAAAATCCTGGAACTCCCTTCCTAACAGCACTGTTGGGAGTACCTTCACCACACGGACTGCAGTGGTTCAAGAAGGGACTCACCACCACCTTCTTAACGGCATTTTGGGATGGAGCCACTGAAGGCTAGAATCAGAGGAATGGAGTGTTTGGGAAGGACAAAAAGCGATTGCAGAGATAGTGGGCCAAGGCCATGCAGTAATTTAAAGCTGAGGACCAAGATTTTGAAAAGAATGCATTGGAGAATATTGGTTGGTCAGTCAAGACTTTCAGCGATGGACAAGTGGAATAGGATTGGTGGAGATGAGCTTGCTTTGCAGCAGCGGTCAGTGGAAAATGATGAGCTATGGCTGCTTTTTCTTGTTTTTCTCTTGACCCTTGCAGCCCAGGAATATTGAGACTAATATATTACATCGACTGATATCCTAGTTCAGGTCAGTTAATTCGGTACAGATGACTGGTAGAACTTGGGACCTCCTTAAGTTTTATGGTTCACCATGGGATGCATTTACCCTTTAATCCACCAGGAAACTAACTTAATCCATATAATGAGGGTGGGGTGGAAAAACATTGGAATACTTCTGACATTTATTTTAATTTTTGTTATTCATTGGAGGCCAACTACATTCCAGCCATGTAATTCATAAATTGTTAATTTGTGCAAAAGTAACCTTCATTTTGCTGCATATTGTGAATTGTTCCCTGTTGTGGTGCATGTGAGTCGCTGATTTGATATGTTCTAAACAGTGGAATTTCTTTTATGTCTAGTCGTATGATAAATATTTCTGTTCAGTGAGCAGCCATTATTGGCTTGTTTCCAACCAATTGGATTGATGTATAACAGCAAATGGGTGGGGGGGGGGGTGGTGGTGGGGTGCGCAGTGCATGTGGAAACCTTTCCTGCATCCCAAGGCTAGCCACATTATTGAGTGGACATTGGGGAAGTCCAATTAAACCGCCTTGTGCTGTTGAAAATAGCTTTCACAGAAGAGCTCTGTAAGTGGTTAACTTACTTTCTTTGCCAGTCAGGCAGTGATTGTGGCATGGAGAGACTAAAAATAAGAAGGTCCAAATAAAGCTGAAGCTAATGTTATTTTTAACTTTTTTTCATTTTTAGTGACCCTTATGTGAAGTTGTCCTTGTATGTGGCCGATGAGAACCGAGAACTCGCTTTGATTCAGACAAAAACGATCAAAAAGGTAAGTTCCAGGAATTATTTGGCTCTTGTCAGCAGTGCAAGGAATCTACTAGTTTGGCCAGATTTCAAGGGGCCGTCCTATTACTTTTTTAAAAAAAAATGCTTTTCAGTAACCGAAGTCTCAAGTGCAATTGAATCTGACACATGTAACAAAAGGTGTTTGAGGTGGGGCTCGATGATAGTGATGTTCAAGATGCCTGCCTCCTCCTCTTGTTACTGCACTTAGGTACCTGTGATGCTCATTTGGGGCTGGTAGGAAGAGGTCACATTTTCTCGTGCCATTGATCCCTGTCTTTGGATCAATCAACTTAGTTCACAGAAGCCACCTGGAATGTGGATTTAGGCTGCTTTATATTGTACTCTGCAGTCGGTGGTGGGAATATTGTGCAGTTACTAGCACAGTAATGGTGCAAAAGTACCTAAACTAAGAAAAGTAAACAGACTCTTAAGTAGAGCTAGATTTGAAAGTAAACATTAGAAATAAGAAGAAAATGTGGAGATCTGAAATAGAAACAGAAAATGCTGAAAGTATCAGTAGTTTTTGAAGAGTTTGGGTGAGACCTGTTCTGATGGGTTTACATCCAAAATTACCTTTCCTCATCACAAACGCTGACTGACTTACTATGTATATTCTGCTTTTATTTTGAATACAAACAGAACAGGAATGGCTAAGGTAGGAATAAATTGAGTGGGCAAAATTTTCTCAGCAAATTTGTATAGATAGAGATTATTTCTTTGAAAAATGTTATCAGCCCTACATACTAAATGTACTGCTTTCTAGAATTTCATGATGGGCAGATTTCTGCTCATAAGGCTAAATTTAATTTTTATTTGTTTTTGGACATAATTATGTTTTCCACAGTTTTTTCAAATAGCTACAGCTGCAAACTTAGGTTAATATGGCAATTTTACAATTAATATTAGAAATTTGTTTTCATGTCTAATCAGGGTGTTCAAACTTTTTGTCTTGGAGGGATGTTTATTTATTATGGAGCCTTGTGTGCCAAATGTGAAGTATTTATTTATATAACTTACTGAATTCAATGATTGAAGACACAATTGCCCCTCATTTGAATTTGCTAAAATTAAACTGAAGTGGTTTGTTATTTTTCTTCAATCTGCAGTCAGGATGGAGCTGCCCCATAACTAATGTGTGCATGGATACCCATTGCAGGGTTTTGTTTACATGTGCATTATGTGATTTGAATCTATGTGCACCTGTGCAGGCAAATGTAGGTGAAAGGTTTCTTCATGTCATTTACATGGTCGTGTTTAATGAGACAATACCACTTACCCTCATTCGTGACCTTTTTTGAACAAATATATAATTTAAATTCAGTAATGTACACAGGAAAATATTAAGTCATTCTCAGAGATCCCAATTTATACTGAAACTTTGAACTAAACTATTGAAAGTAAATTAAACTGGTTGGGAAGGATTACAGTGAGGTGACAGGTATCAGTTTGTAGCTTGGGTTGTTGTAAGACACAACGAGGCCTATAATGTGGTCTTGCACTTTGGCAGAGGAGTACTACTGTTTGAGGACTGTGCATACACTTTCAAAGCTATGAGATGACCCCGCACAAAATACTAAATCAGCCCATTAGCATAACATGGCAGTGCTGCCCTGTGACTGCATAGCCTGCCGACTCTGACCGTCAAAGGCTCGTGTGAATAATGAATCATTTCTGTTCGTCTTTAAAAAAAAATTTACAGTTTGGTAATGCCAAGCTTTTTAACGTTCTCTATTTAAGTTACATTTTCACCTTACAGAAAGCACTTTGTAGATAGATCTGTAACCATATAGTATTTTAGTGTTCTAAGTCTTGGTGCTTGTTTTTCTGCTATTATCTAATTTGAAAACGCTGACCTTTTTTAAGCTGCAAAATATTGACACTGGCCCATTTATTTTAAGCACTGATTGCAGTTTCAAATTAAATGAAGGTGACTTTATTTTAAGTACTAATCTTGGTTCGCAATTAAGGAGTAAATGTGAAGAAATTAAAAACACACATTGCCTAAAATAATTGCAACTTGCACATTGCGGTTGTTGCAGAAAGCAGGCAAAATTGCTATGTATTGTATGGAATCTTAAAAGTTTTAAGGTTATTTGTGTTTGTGGTTTGTACAAATATAAAAACAAAACTGATGAATACAATTTTCTTTTGCAGACCTTAAATCCAAAATGGAATGAAGAATTTTTTTTCAGGGTAAGTACTAATGAAACTCTTGAGTGACATAAATATCTAATCTTTTTACAAATGACAACCAACCTGCTTTTTTTTTACTGTAAGGGCAAGTATGGTAGTGTAACGATTATGTTATTGGACTAGTAATCCAGAGAACGCGAGTTCAAATGCTACTACGAAATTCAGTTTTAAAAGTTGGTATCAGGAAAAGTGACCGTGAAGCTGTTGGATTGTCGTAAAAATCAAAAAGTGGATTACTGATGTCCTTTATGGAAGGAAACCTGTCATCCTTACCTGGTCTGGCCTATATGGACTCCAGTCCCACACCAACGTGGTTGACTCTTACCTGCCTTCTCATGTGGCCTAGCAAGTCACTCATTTGTATCAAACCACTATCAGGGCACTTGGGATGGACAATAAATGCCAGCCTTTTTAAAAAAAAAATGAGCTGAAGGTTGTTGCCATGTGCATTGGACCATGTATGCCTTGCCAGTAGACGCTCATGTTTGATTATTTGCTTGCAGCCAGGTAATGTATGTTGTTTCTGCAATATTGTGAGTTTAATTTTTTTTATATATAAAAATGTTTAGTTGGAGGTTTAAATGGTGATTTTTTTTTTCATACAGCTAAGTTTAATGAATACAGGACCCAATTCTGATGGGCTTGTGCACATATTTTGACTGCTGTAGTGTAAGGTGGAATCTAGGTCTTTTTCTATGTATTTGCAGATTATGGTTTATCATTAGCACTTCCAGTCACAGACCTGCTATGAACTAATTCATTATTTCCACTTGGATGACTGAGCACAGATTCAATTGTAGCCTGCCAACATGTATATGGTAAAAACAGAATCAAAAGCAAAATACTCCGGATGCTGGAAATCTGGATTAAAAATCTGTATATGGTAAATGTGGTTTTAATGTAAAGTTAGTTTTGAATTTAAACAAAAACTGACTGAATTTTGAAACAAAACCAGAAAAAGATAGACATGCGCAGCAGGTCAGTCAGCATTTATAGAGAGAAAGGACATCCTGACAGGGCCCTCTTCAGAACTGAAAACTGAAAGATCAGCAAATATTTTAACAGAATTTTTTAGAAAAAGAGGAAGGAGCATCACTTCACTGCTCTTTCTGATTTATATTAATGACCTGGACTTGGGGAGAGAGAGGTTTTATTTCAAAGTTTGCAGATGACACGAAACTCGAAAATGTAGTAAACAATGTGAAGGATAATAGACTTCAGGAGGACATAGACTGATGAAATGGACAGACACATGAAATTTAATGCGTGAAGTGATGCATTTTGTAGGATGAGGAGAGGCAATATAACTAAATGGTACAATTTTAAAGGTGATGCAGGAACAGACACACCTGGGGATGCACATACACAAATCTTTGAAGGTGGCAAGACAAGTTGAGAAGGCTGTTTTTCAAAAGAAAAAACCTATGGGATCCTGAGCTTTATTAATAGAGGCATGGAGCACAAAAGCAAGGAAGTTATGCTCAACCTTTATAAAACACTGGTTCGGCCTCAGCTGGAGTATTGTGTCCAATTCTGGGCACCAAACATTGGGAAGGATGTCAAGCCTTCGAGAGGGTGCAGAAGAGACTTAGAATGGTACCAGGGATGAGGGACTTCAGTTAGATGGAGAAGCTGGGGTTGTTCTTCTTCGAGCAGAGAAGGTTAAGGGGAGATTTGACAGAGGTGTTCAAAATCATGGATGGTTTTGACAGAGCAAATAAGGAGAATTTTTTTCTCGTGGCAGAAGGGTTGGTAACCAGAGGACCCAGATTTAATGTGATCGGCAAAAGAGCTGGAGGTGACATGAGGAAACATTTTTTACGCAGCGAGTTGTAATGTACTGCCTGAAAGGGTGGTGGAAGCAGATTCAATAGTAACTTTGAAAAGGGAACTGGACAAATACTTGAAGGGAAAAAATTTACAGGAATATGGGGAAAGAGCAGGGGAATGGAACTAATTGGATAGCTCTTTCAAAGAACCGACACAGGCACGATGGGCCGAATGGCCGCCTCCTTTGCTATACCTACTATGATACGGTAAAAGAGGAAAAAAAGTACTGCGCGCACAAGCAGAATGTTAATGGATTAAGTGACTTGTAACCTGAAATAGCAAGAAATGTTAAAGAAATTAAACACATTGAGCATGCAAACAGTTAGGGCAGTGCGAAGCCCACCAAAGGGAAAATGAGAATATGAAGGAATTGGGCAAAAAAAAGCCAAAAGCCAGGAGATTCATGTGTGAAAATACTGGCAAAACAGTGGGTCTGCAAGTCCTTTCAAGAGGAAAAAGGATAACAAATATAACTTTGCTTTCTGTTAAGGTAATATTCCAGTCAAATTGGTCCTCAAACATTCATATAATCATGCAACAGTGATAGTGAACCTCTCATTACTCGGGTCTCCCATAACGTTTACACAAACTGAAGGGAAAGAGTAGGCTGAAGATTTCTGACTCTTTTCCTGACACTTGACAGTAGTTTCCTATCACTGCCACTAGGGTGGGATGGAAATCAAGAAATAAAAACTCGAACGTGTGTTTTAGTTGAAGACTTGCATCTGTAGGTTTTCTATTTTTTTTCAATTCCTTATTTTCTCATCTTTTCCAAGGTCCATCAGTATCTGAAAAGAGAAGTGATATATAAATGTTTTTGATGGCGACACTTTCTCAGAGCACCAGAAATTGAAGAGCCTGGCAGCCTGTTAACTGCTGAGTTGAAATATTGTGGGTGCTACTGGTGGTATCCATGTACTTGGACAGCTGGAATAGCTAGCTTGTACCTGGATTTATTCATACTGTTTGGGTTGGTTTTCAGGCACTTGAACATCCCCAAAGAAAAAAGTTTGTGCTAAATATTCTCAGTGGAAGTCTACTGTTCTGAAACAATTTCAACATTTGAGTTCATGTTGATAATGTAACAGCAGGTTAAATTAATTGATGGGTGTGTGACGTGAGCCCAGCTGTAATATTAATTACTTAAATTGCAGGTCAATCCCCAGAATCACAGGCTGCAGTTTGAAGTCTTCGATGAAAACCGACTGGTGAGTACAAAGTGAAATAATTTGCTCCTCCCATTATGCACTGATTTCAAAGGAGACATCAACTTATCTGGGTATCTTGCCACTTGTTTTCCTTGGTATTTCCCATGAATTGATGGGTTGGCGCACACAGTTTCAGCAGGCTTGTGCTTTACTTGGTGATGTTCTTTGTTTGCTCATAAAATGCCACATTGTTCATTGTAGAATTGCATGCATTGGTAAATTGTCACGTTTTGTTCAAGTACCTTTTAAGATCTTCCTTCTATGGAAAATAAAGCTATTAGAAAATAAACTTTGCAGTTCAGTAGTACTTAGATTGTCTAAAGAGCGATTAGGCATAATTTCAAAGGAACACTATTTTCCAATGAACATTATTTGTGTGTACAAGGCCATACTGTTTGTACCTTTGTAAAGATGGGATGTTTTAATTTTTTGTAGCTTTCAATGACAATGTATGAATACTTTGCCAGTGCCAATAGTTACTCCTCTCTTGCTACTTTATGTTGGTCTGTTATGCTGAGATGTGTTTTAAAAACTAAAAACTTGGATTTGATGGAATCCAATAACTGAATACAAGAGTGTGTCCGATAACTTTCTTAATAGGAGTCCTGTATCCCGCTTGTGAAAATGTGAAAGTTTCCCAAAGGTTCTGTAATTGGTCTGCTTAAGATCATTGAGCCTAGTGTCAGTGGAAAATCAATGATTATATAAAGACAATGAACAATGGCTGACTCATAATACTTACTTTACCCAATAGAAGCCTATTGGAACATTTGAAGCAAATTTGAAGGATGGTTTTAATTTCCCATTTCTATATTAGCTATTGGTTGCAATGCTAAATCTCTAATGCTGCAAAAAATATTAAATAGATGAGAAGTCCTGGAGGTAAAATTATTTAGCATTGATTTCTGTCTTTGCTGGGTAAGAACTGTCATCCAATATGTATATATGAAATAACAGCTATGCAAATAGATGAAATCTGATTGTTCCATTTTTTAATATTACAAAGTACTGCCACGCTTGTCTCCACTCTCCCAAAAGTGCACAGTAGAAATAAAATTATATTAAAATATATGTGGAGCTTTAACCCCCTAGTTTCTTTATTCAAAATAGAATATTAACTAAAGCAGTTGATTTTTTAAGAAGTGACATTTTTGAAATGCCATTTGAATTTTAACTGGTAATTTGGTGACCATTTACTATAGCCATTTTGTCCATCAGCACTATTGCTCAAACAATTTTTGGGATACAATTTATATACCCACAGCAAATGCATAGTGCTTAACTAATAACTATTCATGTACTTGCTATTTTACTGCCATGCAGCAAATGAGTTAGCTGAGAATTGGCACAGTAGGAAAAAGATGGGTTAACAGCCATCACAAATGACTGGGGAGACTTGCTGTCAAGGAATTTAACGGTCACCCAATTACTGATGTTTGAACAAAAATCTGGATTTATCAAGAAGTAGAAAAGAATCAGTTAATTGCTTAACACCTCAAATCATGCATTTCCGATTTCCAAGTTTTTCTTGAGCTTTGGATAAGAGAAACATTCTTAAAAAATTCAGGATGTGGTTTAGCATTGCTCTCAAGTGATTTGTGCTTTATTCAATGCACAACATAGTATTGCTTGAATCAGGTGTTGTTCAGTGTGACTCAAACAGAGTAATATATGACACTGCCCGTGTCATGCAGTTTACCTGACCTTGTGTGGATCATTTCTTGAGTACACTGTCAAACCAGGTTCAAAAAGTGCTCGGGCAATCCGACCTTGTACTTTTTGTAATATTTTGGGAAAGGTTTCCTACACACTCAAATGTTAGATATTTACTGGTGGGGAAACAGAGCTCTGTGCACGCACTTGTGCGTGTATGTGCAGAGCTGTCTCCAGACTATTGGTGTATGATTTATAGCCATTGGATCACATAGGTTCTGACTGTTGTGAAATGCTTTCTGCTGCTAGTAACATCAGACTAGTAGCTACAGTATAACTGCAGAATTGAGATGTGTTTAAGACTGTCCTTTGTAAACGTGATTTGAGCTTCACCATTCCTGTTCATGAAGTGTAATTAAGAGAAACTAGTTATAAGGATAAGAGTAGATGGGGTTCTGATTGAGGTGCTCTGTGAAATGGGGTAGACAGCACAGTTGGTGTATGTATCAAAAGCTGCTCATACTTTGTGATTTAGATATTGAAGGTGTTAATCATGTTGAACTGCCATAGTACCAAGCTACTGGAAAAATGAGGTTGTGTTGACTCTTTGTTACACACTGCATTTCTTTGTATGAAGAACTTGCATGTTATGCGGTTGATAGTTAGCTTCTAATTGAGATGCAGATTTCTAACTTTTGTGGTTTCAAAATATTTTGATATTCTTGCCCCCTCCCCATCCACAGTTTTGCCATCTCATGAGAAATTTTAAAGCAAGATCAATTCCTGCAACACTTTTGTTTCAGAAACTCAGCTCAAAAGCAGACAGGTTAGATATTTTGTGAATACAGCATCTGCTGCAACAACTTCTGCAAAGTTCATGGTCGGGGTGGAAGGCTTTTATGTTTACTTGATGCATGTAATTGAAGGAAGTTTTCTCGCATGAAGTTAACAGAACAGCATTTTAACTGTTCTGTAAAAAGGGTTTGCACAGAACAAGATTGTTCATAATGAAATAATGTCATGGAAATATTTAACTAGGGCAGTGAGCAGTCAGATTTTCTTCTCTTTCAGTTTTGAATCCTATACATTGGAACTAATGAGAGTCTAAGCCATAGGTCATTCCCAGCACTTAAGGGCTGTAGCTGCGTGCACTCTTACCTTGCTTCCTTCACACCACAATTCCAAAATGAATCAAAAATTGCAATGAAATATGCATGCATACCACAGGGAATCAGACAGAAGAATGGTCTCTTATCCCTCTCTCCCTCTGCTCTTTCTCCTTTTCTCAAAATGAAAACATTGATTAGACTTCGATTGCCACATGCAGTACATTCTGAGCACTTGGGTAAGTATGAGCTGATCAAAGTGAGTCTGCATGGATTTGTGAAAGATATGTCATGTCTCAATAATCTTGTGAATTCTATGAGGAAGTAACTAGCATGGTGTGTAGGGCAGTGTCTATGGAACTTGTCTACGTGAACTTCTAGAAGGCATTCAAATTTAAAAATTATCTCCTTGCCACCTTCCCCCTCTTTTTCCTCCTTCATTTCTCTTTCATGCATTCTATTCTCCATCTTCCGTTTGTCACCTCTTCCGCATCCCCCCTGCCCCCTCCCCCCACCCCCCGCGCCGTCCTGGAAAATGTTGGGGGTGGTGGTGGTAAGGTGCTTTGATACATGTAGGTGACGACCAAGACCCATAAGTATAAGAGATGACAAAGATAGATACAAGTAGGCAGAATGAGCTCCTAGTCATTAGAGAGCAGTAATCTCTGATTCTTATCAGCTTTGACTACAGAGGGAAGTAAAACCTTTAAAAGTTTGCTTGAGCTTTTAACCGGCATTTTTTTGCCATCCTAGATGTTGTTCACTCGGTACCAGTAAATTCAGATCCATCCTTGATGTAAAGGTACTCTTTTTTAAAAAAAAAACACTGAAGTAATCGAATATGTTCACGAAAATGACATTTTACTAGTTTTGGTGTTACCTTGGCAGCTGCTCAGCTTGTCAGGTGGTTCATGTGGAAGGTAGTACATGGGGTTTGGCGATTCACTCACTTGTCTCAAAACAGAGTTGTTTTTGCCAATCGTAACGTGCCGAGTCAGGAAAAAAGCTCGATGTTCTCCCATGGAATTTTGCAGTCATCAAAAACAGAAATTGAAAGACTTAACAAGTTCTCAGTGTTCGCAGGATTATAGGCGAACATTGACAAAAGATAATTTTTCTCTGCCATTACGTTTAAAATACCTTGTTATAATACACCCCTTCTTTATCACTGCTGACTTCATTGCTTGCAGTAACATCATCATGACAGCAAATAGTCTTGATTTTAATGCTAGGTAAGCAGTTGTCTGTGGTGATAGTCCAAGGTTTTAATTGTAAAAATCACTTTTTTTGTAGCCATAATTTTTGCAATCTGGGTCGATAGCTTTTGACCACTAGTTGTGTGGAGGTACCAGTAAAAGGGGCTGCAACTCCATTTTAATTTCAAGGTTCACAAAGTAGGACTGCTGTCTCCTCCAAAGGAATTCTGGGATGGACTGACAAATGAAATGAGGTTTCTTTGCAACACCAAGGCTGCTGTCCCCAGAGTAAACATTTCAAGGGGTGTCTTCAGTTGTTTTGCATCACTGGCTCTGAAATCTTCAATCTGCAAGTCCTGGTAACATATTTTACAGAAATAATTTTTCCAGATTTTGTTTTGCCCAGGTTTGGGTGGGGGGGGGGTGCAGAATCACCCAGGGTTCTCACCACTGCTCACTATTCAGCGATGCCTTCTGGAAAGGTGCAATATAACCTCTCCCCACTGTCCTCCAAATGACCCGGTAGAATACCTTACCAAAGCTAGTGAGCTCACACGTGAAACAAAGAAAGAAAGACTTGCATTTATACAGTGCCTTTCATTACCTCAGGACGTCCCAAAGCACTTTACAGCCAATGAAATACTTTTTTGAAGTGTTGTAAAGTAGGCAAAATATAATACAACTTCACTTCTGCATTGTAATATTTTCCTTCCTCTCATTGCTGCCAACTTTCTGCCCTGCAGTCCTGAAAACAATGTTTCCTTACTGCGAATGCTGGATAATAATCAGGAGAAGGAGGATTCCTGACTGTTGCCTTCACTCTTGCCTTCCCCTCACCCTGAGTGCTGAAGCTGATTGTGGCACTCATATAGAAATCCCAGCTGAGATTGGCTAATTCGACCAGGAATCATTGCAGGTTTTCAGCTGCTCACTGCCCTAATCAGCTGAGCCACAAAAACCCAGGACATCATTATTGAAAATAAATATCTCGAGTCCAGCCCAGTAAGCCAGGAGGAAACACGGCAACCAATTTGTACACAGCAAGGTCCCGCAAATAGCAATGTTATAATAAGATAATCTGTTCTTTTGTGGTGATTGAGGGTTAAATATTGGCCAGGCTACTGGGGAGAACTTCCCTGCTCTTTGAATAGTGCATTAGGAATCTTTACGCCCACCTGAGAGTGTAGATGCGGCTGTGGGTTTAACACCTGATCTGAAAGACGGCGCCTCTGACAGTGCAGCACTCCCTCTGTACAGTACTGGATTTTGTGTTCAAGTCTCTAGAGTGAGGCTTGAACCTACAACCTAACTTGGGGGCGAATGTGCTACCAACTGAGCCATGGTTGACACTGTGATAATGAAGAATGATCATTTGAGTAAAGGCTATGATGACCGCTTATTCATGAATTGTTGTTTTCAAGAGAAGAGTCTGCTGCGAAGAGTAAAATGAAAAACAGCTTTGAAGAAGTGCTGCAAAGCAAATTCATTTTGTTTAAGCTTGCCTTGACCACCCCCCAAAAGTAATGTTTCTCTGTTCTGGTCTTGCAGGTGACTCCTACTGATGACATGCTCCTAAACTTCTGACTTTTGAGTTCGGTGGTAGGAGGTGGTCAGTGGTGTGATGCCTCCCTCTGAATTCTTTTTCCAGGCATCTCATGATAGTAGTGCGGATACAGTTGGGAACTCAAAACAGCATGAAATTGAATCACACTGCACGGTGATGCAGCTCATTGTTGCTCCAACAAACCATGTCTCTGCAATGCCCTTGTGGCTAAGTAATAGCCTGATGATTATATTTATGGGATTAATTAGCATTTAATGCCTTTGCTGAGTATAAACGAGTTTAGTTTTAAAAAAATCTCTAGTTTAGAGTTGGTTACATGGATGGTGCAGGGTATTTAATAAGACTATTCGGACACAATCTAATGTATCGATGAGAAAGGAAATGTGCAGCGTAAACAATTTGCAAGTGGTAAGTCGTGGAGTTCAGATTTTTTTCCAAAATTAATGTTTTTGTCAGAAAAGATGACATTTCATGCAGACTTAAGTGAATTCTGGGTGGCCTAATAATTGCTGGTGAGGAGTCATCAGTAAGGAATATATGCTTTTGGTGAACTTTCTCTGAATGTGATTTATCTTAATATTGCTAGGATTGCTATTTTGGAACCAGGCTGCTGACCACCAGGGTACCTTGACGTTTTTTGACTTTTGAAGTACAGTTTCTGGAAAATGCTATGTATAAATATTTTCGTATGTTTTTTTCTCTTGTTTGTAGTGGTATTTTCATACCAAAATTATACGAAATAAATTTGAAGTAAAAATGAAAGTTTTCCTTTGAAAAGGAAAAAGAAATTGGCTGAAGTCAAAAAGAATGTCTGCATGGACTACTGGGCCATATCATGGCGAAGGCAATGGAAGACTGATCACTATGGAAACCTACGTACCTGAGCCACTTCGAAGACAAAGGATAAGGCTAGTGTCAATCAATTCAAAGGAGCCAGACAGAAATGAGGAAACGCGATACAGACCATACACAGAGTGTGAAGTGGAAACCTTGGAACTAGGAAAAGAAGCACATAAGATGGCAAACAATTGCCCCAAACGCATGGGGTGCGAAATTGGGCAGCGTAGTGCACATTTTGTAGGCGCTACGTGGATACCTCAGCCCCGAAAATGACCTCCGAAGTGCGCACGCACACTTCCGACGTGAAGTGCGCAGGACGCGATCTTGGTAAAGGGGTTTGCGTGCGCACGTGCGCACCTAACGACCGCCAGCAGCATGTAGAATAGGGAGATTATGATGCGAATCAGTGTGCAACTCCTGGCTCGATCCAACACTCTGTCTTAACCCCACACAACTGAACGTGACTTAAACTGCATGAAGAACCCCCCCAACAGCAGTATTTAAAGGGATCATGCAGGTGTTACAGGTTAGTTGCTGGATTGTTTCTTCTGGCTGCTGGTATAATTGTACGTGTTTTTGGATGTTTCATAAAATTGGCTTGAATTGCAATATTATATAGAATGTGGTCTGGCTGGTCTTGCAGTACTGTTAGTGGCATTTAAAATATTGTGATGATAAAAGCTGCTTCCAGACATGGGTGGCCTGCTCGAGCTTCTTCTGGGAATTGAACATGACTGGGAGAATGAAGAGAGGCCACGCAGATCAGGACAAGCTATGAGAAGAAGGAGCAGGGCACTCAGCACGAGGCCATATCGAACAATGACCTTCAGGGACCAATTCTGTTACCTCAACTTCAGCGACGACCAGTGTATCAGACAGCTGCGGTTCACTAAAGAGGCCGTGACTGAAATTTGTCTGCTGCTGCAGCGACAACTGCAGCCTCAGAGCAGGGCAAGGACAGAATTGTCTGCAGCTGTCAAGGTAACTGTGGCGCTTGATTTTTACGGCTCTAGCTCCTTTCAGGCTGCTGCTGGCGATATAAGCAATATCTCACAGTTTGCAGTGCACAGCTGAATAAGGGACATCACTGAAGCGCTTTACGCATTCCGAAACAGATTCATCATCATCCCTCTTGCCAGATTCAAGCAGCAGGCTTCCCTATGGTGCAGGTTGCCATTGATAGTACGCACGTTGCCTTGCCTGCTCCACATCTGAACTTGGCTATATTCATGAACGGAAAGGGATTCCACTCCCTCAATGTGCAGCTGGTGTGTGACCACACGCAGTGCATCATGCAGGTTTGATTCCTTCATTCTGCGGCAGTCTTCCGTGCCACCTATATTTCATCCAGCGCAGCCATGTCTGGCTGCTGGGCCCATGAAATGGCTTATGACTCCAGTCCGCACCGCGTGCTCACGTGCACAGCAGGCGTAGAATGAAAGCCGTGCTGCCACACGGAACATCATACAGCACACCATAGGCGTCCTCAAGCAAAGCTTCTGCTGCCTGCACCGCTTCTGAAGGAGCCCTGCACTATTCGGCTGAGCGGGTATCAAGATTTCTCGTTGCATGCTGCACAAACTCGCCATTTATGAGGGAAGTGCCTTTGCCACCACCTATCAGGCGAGAACCAGTGGAAGAGGAGGAGGAGGAAGAGACAGAGGAAGTGCAGCAGGAAGAGGCGGGGAGGCTACAAGGTAGACAGGCCCAGTCTGCCAGGGCTCTGCCTGATCAGATTATTAAGCGATACCAGTAAACTTAACGACACCTTCCCATTCACCAACAGTCCTATACTCCTTATCCGTCCTCTCCCACATGACCCTCAAATCATGCTCCTTGTGATTACACATTGCTTCCTCCCCCAGCTCATCGCAGAAATAAAAACCACCACCAAATGCAAATTCAAATCCACATTTATTAATTGACACATGAAATTATGCAAACAACATGAGACTATTCACCCTTGTGCATTCCCTTAATGCTTGTTGTTTGTGTGCCTTTACCTTTCCTCTCCTACGAGGTGCGTTCCCAATGGCTGGAGCATGGTGGTGGGAGGCTGCTGATGTTCAATTGAGGAGCATGCAGATGACCTTGGAGGACGACCTTGAACAGCTCTGGGCTAAGAGGGCCCAGCTTCAGGCTGCAGCAGTCTGGCTTGGCTGGCTGACTGGCAACAGCAAGAGCACTGGCGGAGTAGCAGAGGTGGGAGCAGGAATGCTGTCATCCTGAGAGGACAGCAGGTTCGTCTTTCATGGCGCCACTGCCACTCTCCTGGGGCGTGCCTCAGCAATCCCGGTGATATGCTGGAGAACAGAGTGCTGGACTGCAGCAATGCCCTGGAAGCCCCATTCGACAGTGACATCCAGAGCCACGATAGCAGCAAATGCAGATGGCAGACCTTTGATGGCAGATGTTTGTGCTGCAATGGAAGCTGTGACATCAGTCATCAGACGTTGTATCATGGTGGGTTCCACAGATGTGCTGATGGAGGTGACCACCCGTTCCATATTGGAAAGGATGAAAGAAAAAGAAAGAATTGCATTTATATAGTGCTTTTCACGACCTCAGGATGTCCCAAAGTGTGTTACAGCCACTTAAGTAATTTTTGAAGTGTAATCACTGTTGTAATGTAGGAAACACAGCAGCCAATTTGTGAACAGCAAGCTCCCACAAACAGCAATTTGATCACCTGTTTTAGTGCTGTTGGTTGAGGGATAAATATTGGCCAGGACACCGGGCATAACTCCCCTGCTTTTCGAAATAGTGCCGTAGAATCTTTTACATCCACCAAGCTCTACGCAAAGCCCTGTACCAAGTTGGAGCTGGACTCCTCTATACTCCTTAACATTGTGCGCAGGCTTTCCAGTGCACCAAGCATTTGATTGTGTACGACCATCAGCCGCCTTCTGTAGCCTGGCCCATTGAAGTTATCAACTGACTCCTCAGCGGCAGAACCAGTATGCGACCTTGCCCTACGGCGAGCTGGCACCTGTGGTATCGGTTTCCCCCCCCCCCACCCCGGCTCCTGCACACTTGTGCTTGGTGTCTCACCACATGCAAATCTCTCCTCTATCCTAGCCTCTAAACTGCGCGCCGTGTCATTATCTGAACTGGTGGCTGCAAGTGTAAAATTGAGTGACGATGTGTCTTCATCACCACTGCTGTCTTCCTCTCCCTCCTCTGAATGGGCAGGTTCCAGTTCTTGGGTATCTGAAATGACAAAGGGACACAGGTTTAGTTGTGATGTGTGGAGATGAGAAAGTAAGACATGCGTGCTGACACCATCTGCAGCACGTGTGTCAGAAAAGATTGTGGGATGAGGGAGAAGTGGGAAGCGAGGAGGAGGATTTGGTATGCAGAGACCTTCCAGCACCACCAGTGGCCATGGCCTCAGCAATGTCTCCTCCATGGGAGTTAGGACGTGTAGCAATGACTGACCTCCTCCAGTTCTTTTTTGCTGCCTACTGTTATGCGCCACCTTCGCCTGCAAAAGAAGAGGAAAGTGTGTCAGTGAGTGTCCTGCAAGATGTTTGGGTAATGTGGCTGTCATTGTTGAATAGCTGCTAGCGTGTATGACCTGTGAGTTGTGGGTGTGTGGCTTGCACCAGTGGTGTGTGAGGGTGAGATGAAGCATCTGATTTGAAGAGTTGAGTACTGATTGAAAGAGTTTGTTGGTATGTAGGTGACTGGAGGTGTGGTGTGTGGGGCAGTGGATGAGGCTAGTCGTGCAGTTTGTAGAATTATGCCACTTGACAGTTGAATTCACCAACCTTGACCACTCGTGTCAAATTATTGAACTTCTTTCTGGTTGGGCCACAGCTTGAGTACTGCGTACAGTTCTGGTCACCACATTACAGGAAATGTGTGATTGCACTCAAGAGGGTCCAAGGGACATTTACGAGGATGTTGCCAGGGCTGGAGAATTTTAGCTAAGAGAGAAGAATGTTTTCTTTGGAACAAAGGAGGCTGAGGAGAGATTTAATTGAGGTGTATAAAATTATGACTGGATAGAGTGGCTCGGGAGGACCTATTTCTCTTAACGGGGGCATAGATTTAAAGTAATTGGTAGAAGGATTAGAGGGGAGCCGAGGAGAAATTTTTTCACCCAGAGGGTGGTGGGAGTCTGGAACTCACTGTCTGAAAAGATGGTAGAGGCAGAAACCCTCAACTCATTTAAAAAGTACTTGGATGTGCACTTGAAGTGCCGAAACCTACAGGGCTACGGACCAAGTGCTGGAAAGTGGGGTTAAGCTGGTTGGCTCTTTTTCAGCCGGCACAGTCACGATGGGCCGAGTGGCTTCCTTCTTTGCCGGAACGTTCTATGATTCTTCCTGCACTGCATCCATGTTCTTGGCACAATGCTCCTGACATTGACCTCGTCTGCCACTGCCTCATGAACATATGTTGAGAGGGCCTCCTGCCCCCCTGCGGATATAGGATGCTCGTCCTTCTGTTTACTTCTTGCAACAAGACCTCTAGTGCATCATCAGAGAACCTCGGTGCATGCTCTCTCGCAGGTGCAGCCATTCTTCCAACTTTCAGAGTCCGGGAATCTCTTCTCATGAATTCCTGCAGCCATGGTGCACCTCACCTTTGTGGTGCAGGCTGCCTTTAAGTAGTGCTAGCCCCTCCCGATTTCCAGGGCCATCTGCTGATGCATGTAGCCAATCAACAGCACAGGTCGAGCTGGCTGCACGCAGCAATCATTTAAATCATCAGGCAGCATAAATGTTAGGTGCTGCCTGCATCGCAACCAATGGGCAGGGGCTAATCACTCACCACGATCCCAGCACCTGTTTTCGGGGGTTATCCAATATAACCCCGACGGTCTCAAATGAGACAATAAAATGGCCTCTCCCCTGGCCCTCCCCCCCCCTCCCCCACCTCCCCCCTCCCCCACCTCCCCCCTCCCCCACCTCCCCCCCCCCCTCCCCCCCCCCCTACCTCCCCCCCCCTCCCACCTCCCCTTTCTCCTCTCCCCTTCTCTCTTTATATTCATTCATGGGATGTGGGCGTCGCTGGCAAGGCCAGCATTTATTGCCCTTGAGAAGGTGGTGGTGAGCCGCCGCCTTGAACCGTTGCAGTCCGTGTGGTGAAGGTTCTCCCACAGTGCTATTAGGTAGGGAGTTCCAGGATTTTGACCCAGCGACGATGAAGGAACGGCGATATATTTCCAAGTCGGGATGGTGTGTGACTTGGAGGGGAACGTGCAGGTGGTGTTGTTCACATGCGTCTGCTGCCCTTGTCCTTCTGGGTGGTAGAGGTCATGGGTTTGGGAAGTGCGGTCGACGAAGCCTTGGCGAGTTGCTGCAGTGCATCCTGTAGATGGTACACACTGCAGCCACAGTGCGCCGGAGGTGAAGGGAGTGAATGTTTAGGGTGGTGGATGGGGTGCCAATCAAGCGGGCTGCTTTGTCCAGGATGGTGTCGAGCTTCTTCAGTGTTGTTGAAGCTGCACTCATCCAGGCAAGTGGAGAGTATTCCATCACACTCCTGACTTGTGCCTTGTAGATGGTGGAAAGGCTTTGGGGAGTCAGGAGGTGAGTCACTCGCCTCAGATTACCCAGCCTCCGACCTACTCTTGCAGCCACAGTATTTATGTGACTGGTCCAGTTAAGTTTCTGGTCAGCGGTGACCCCCAGAATGGTGGGGTATTAGGTGATGGTAATGCTGTTGAATGGCAAGGCATGGTGGTTAGACTCTCTCTTGTTGGAGATGGTCATTGCCTGGCACTTGTCTGGTGCGAAAGTTACTTGCCACTTATCAGCTCAAGCCTGGATGTTGTCCCGGTCTTGCTGCATGCGGGCTCGGACTGCTTCATTATCTGATGGGTTGTGAATGGAACTGAATACTGTGCTATCATCAGCGAACGTCCCCACTTCTTACCTTATGATGGAGGGAAGGTCATTGATGAAGCAGCTGAAGATGGTTGGGCCTCGGACACTGCCCTGAGGAACTCCTGCAGCGATGTTCTGGGGCTGAGATGATTGGCCTCCAACAACCACTACCATCTTCCTTTGTGCTCGTTATGACTCTAGCCATTGGAGAGTTTTCCTCCTGATTCCCATTGACTTCAATTTTACGAGGGCTCCTTGGTGCCACATTCAGTCAAATACTGCCTTGATGTCACACTCATCTCACCTCTGGAATTCAGCTCTTTTGTCCATGTTTGGACCAAGGCTGTAATGAGGTCTGGAGCCGAGTGGTCCTGGCAGATCCCAAACTGAGCATCTGTGAGCAGGTTGTTGGTGAGTAAGTGCCTCTTGATCGCACTGTCAATGACACCTTTCATCAATTTGCTGATGATTGAGAGTAGACTGATGGGGAGGTTATTGGCCGGATTGGATTCGTCCTGCTTTTTGTGGACAGGCGATACCTGGCCATTTTCCACATTGTCAGGTCGATGCCAGTGTTGTAGCTGTACTGGAACAGTTCCTCTTTCCCTTTCCCCCCTTTCCCCGCTTTCCTCTTTCCCTTTCCCCGCTTTCCTCTTTCCCTTTCCCCGCTTTCCTCTTTCCCTTTCCCCGCTCTCCTCTTTCCCCTTTCCCCGCTCTCCTCTTTCCCCTTTCCCCGCTCTCCTCTTTCCCCTTTCCCCGCTCTCCTCTTTCCCCTTTCCCCGCTCTCCTCTTTCCCCTTTCCCCGCTCTCCTCTTTCCTCTTTCCTCTTCCCCCCCCTGTCCTCTTTTCCCTTCCCCCCTCCTCTTTTCCCTTCCCCCCTCCTCTTTTCCCTTCCCCCCTCCTCTTTTCCCTTCCCCCCTCCTCTTTTCCCTTCCCCCCTCCTCTTTTCCCTTCCCCCCTCCTCTTTTCCCTTCCCCCTCCTCTTTTCCCTTCCCCCCTCCTCTTTTCCCTTCCCCCTCCTCTTTTCCCTTCCCCCCTCCTCTTTTCCCTTCCCCCCTCCTCTTTTCCCTTCCCCCCTCCTCTTTTCCCTTCCCCCCTCCTCTTTTCCCTTCCCCCCTCCTCTTTTCCCTTCCCCCCTCCTCTTTTCCCTTCCCCCCTCCTCTTTTCCCTTCCCCCCCCTCCTCTTTTCCCTTCCCCCCCCTCCTCTTTTCCCTTCCCCCCTCCTCTTTTCCCTTCCCCCCTCCTCTTTTCCTTTCACCCCCTCTCCTCTTTCACCCCCTCTCCTCTTTCACCCCCTCTCCTCTTTCACCCCCTCTCCTCTTTCACCCCCTCTCCTCTTTCACCCCCCTCTCCTCTTTCACCCCCTCTCCTCTTTCACCCCCTCTCCTCTTTCACCCCCTCTCCTCTTTCCCCTTCCCCCCCTCTCCTCTTTCCCCTTCCCCCCTCTCCTCTTTCCCCTTCCCCCCCTCTCCTCTTTCCCCTTCCCCCCCCTCTCCTCTTTCCCCTTCCCCCCCCTCTCCTCTTTCCCCTTCCCCCCCCCTCTCCTCTTTCCCCTTCCCCCCCCTCCTCTTTCCCCTTCCCCCCCCTCTCCCCTTTCCCCTTTCCCCCCTCCTCTTTTCCCTTCCCCCCCTCCTCTTTTCCCTTCCCCCCTCCTCTTTTCCCTTCCCCCTCCTCTTTTCCCTTCCCCCTCCTCTTTTCCCTTCCCCCCTCCTCTTTTCCCTTCCCCCCTCCTCTTTTCCCTTCCCCCCTCCTCTCTTCCCTTCCCCCCTCCTCTTTTCCCTTCCCCCCTCCTCTTTTCCCTTCCCCCCTCCTCTTTTCCCTTCCCCCCTCCTCTTTTCCCTCCCCCCCTCCTCTTTTCCCTCCCCCCCTCCTCTTTTCCCCCCCCCCCTCCTCTTTTCCCTTCCCCCCTCCTCTTTTCCCTTCCCCCCTCCTCTTTTCCCTTCCCCCCTCCTCTTTTCCCTTCCCCCCTCCTCTTTTCCCTTCCCCCCTCCTCTTTTCCCTTCCCCCCTCCTCTTTTCCCTTCCCCCCTCCTCTTTTCCCTTCCCCCCTCCTCTTTTCCCTTCCCCCCTCCTCTTTTCCCTTCCCCCCTCCTCTTTTCCCTTCCCCCCCTCCTCTTTTCCCTTCCCCCCTCCTCTTTTCCCTTCCCCCCTCCTCTTTTCCCTTCCCCCCTCCTCTTTTCCCTTCCCCCCCTCCTCTTTTCCCTTCCCCCCTCTCCTCTTTTCCCTTCCCCCCTCTCCTCTTTTCCCTTCCCCCCCTCTCCTCTTTTCCTTTCACCCCCTCTCCTCTTTCACCCCCTCTCCTCTTTTCCCCTCTCTCCTCTTTCCCCCCCTCTCTCCTCTTTCCCCCCCTCTCTCCTCTTTCCCCCCCTCTCTCCTCTTTCCCCCCCTCTCTCCTCTTTCCCCCCCTCTTTCCCCTTCCCCCCCTCTCCTCTTTCCCCTTCCCCCCCTCTCCTCTTTCCCCTTCCCCCCTCTCCTCTTTCCCCTTCCTCCCCTCTCCTCTTTCCCCTTCCCCCCCCTCTCCTCTTTCCCCTTCCCCCCCTCTCCTCTTTCCCCTTCCCCCTCTTTCCCCTTCCCCTCTCTCCTCTTTCCCCCCCTCTCCTCTTTCCCCTTCCCCCCTCTCCTCTTTCCCCTTCCCCCTCTCCTCTTTCCCCTTCCCCCTCTCCTCTTTCCCCTTCCCCCTCTCCTCTTTCCCCTTCCCCCCTCTCCTCTTTCCCCTTCCCCCCTCTCCTCTTTCCCCTTCCCCCCTCTCCTCTTTCCCCTTCCCCCCTCTCCTCTTTTCCCTTCCCCCCTCTCCTCTTTTCCCTTCCCCCCTCTCCTCTTTTCCCTTCCCCCTCTCTCCTCTTTTCCCTTCCCCCCCTCTCCTCTTTTCCCTTCCCCCCTCTCCTCTTTTCCTTTAACCCCCTCTCCTCTTTCACCCCCTCTCCTCTTTTCCCCTCTCTCCTCTTTCCCCCCCTCTCTCCTCTTTTCCCCTCTCTCCTCTTTCCCCCCCTCTCTCCTCTTTCCCCCCCTCTCTCCTCTTTCCCCCCCTCTCTCCTCTTTCCCCCCCTCTCTCCTCTTTCCCCCCCTCTCCTCTTTCCCCTTCCCCCCTCTCCTCTTTCCCCTTCCCCCCCTCTCCTCTTTCCCCTTCCCCCCCTCTCCTCTTTCCCCTTCCTCCCCTCTCCTCTTTCCCCTTCCCCCCCCTCTCCTCTTTCCCCTTCCCCCCCTCTCCTCTTTCCCCTTCCCCCCCTCTCCTCTTTCCCCTTCCCCTCTCTCCTCTTTCCCCCCCTCTCCTCTTTCCCCTTCCCCCCTCTCCTCTTTCCCCCCCTCTCCTCTTTCCCCTTCCCCCTCTCCTCTTTCCCCTTCCCCCTCTCCTCTTTCCCCTTCCCCCTCTCCTCTTTCCCCTTCCCCCCTCTCCTCTTTCCCCTTCCCCCTCTCCTCTTTCCCCTTCCCCCCTCTCCTCTTTCCCCTTCCCCCCTCTCCTCTTTCCCCTTCCCCCCTCTCCTCTTTCCCCTTCCCCCCTCTCCTCTTTCCCCTTCCCCCTCTCCTCTTTCCCCTTCCCCCCTCTCCTCTTTCCCCTTCCCCCTCTCCTCTTTCCCCTTCCCCCTCTCTTTCCCCTTCCCCCCTCTCCTCTTTCCCCTTCCCCCTCTCTTTCCCCTTCCCCCCTCTCCTCTTTCCCCTTCCCCCCTCTCCTCTTTCTCCTTCCCCCCTCTCCTCTTTCCCCTTCCCCCCT
Source organism: Heptranchias perlo (assembly GCF_035084215.1). NCBI lineage: Eukaryota > Metazoa > Chordata > Chondrichthyes > Hexanchiformes > Hexanchidae > Heptranchias > Heptranchias perlo. The sequence goes on from NC_090325.1 coordinate 39,028,720, forward strand.
CTCCTCTTTCTCCTTCCCCCCTCTCCTCTTTCCCCTTCCCCCCTCTCCTCTTTCCCCTTCCCCCCTCTCCTCTTTCACCCCCTCTCCTCTTTTCCCCTCTCTCCTCTTTCCCCCCCCTCTCTCCTCTTTCCCCCCTCTCTCCTCTTTCCCCCCCTCTCTCCTCTTTCCCCCCCTCTCTCCTCTTTCCCCCCCCTCTCTCCTCTTTCCCCCCCCTCTCTCCTCTTTCCCCCCCCTCTCTCCTCTTTCCCCCCCCTCTCCTCTTTCCCCCCCCTCTGCTCTTTCCCCCCCCTCTCCTCTTTCCCCCCCCTCTCCTCTTTCCCCCCCCTCTCCTCTTTCCCCCCCTCTCTCCTCTTTCCCCTTCCCCCCTCTCCTCTTTCCCCTTCCCCCCTCTCCTCTTCCCCCCCCCCTCTCTTTCCCCTTCCCCCCTCTCCTCTTTCTCCTTCCCCCTCTCCTCTTTCCCCTTCCCCCCTCTCCTCTTTCCCCTTCCCCCCTCTCCTCTTCCCCCCCCTTCTCCTCTTTCCCCCCCCTCTCTCCTCTTTCCCCCCCTCTCTCCTCTTTCCCCCCCTCTCTCCTCTTTCCCCCCCTCTCTCCTCTTTCCCCCCCCCTCTCTCCTCTTTCCCCCCTCCCTCTCTCCTCTTCCCCCCCTCTCTCCTCTTTCCCCTTCCCCCCCCCCTCCTCTTTCCCCTTCCCCCCCCCCCTCCTCTTTCCCCTTCCCCCCCCTCTCCTCTTTCCCCTTCCCACCCCTCTCCTCTTTCCCCTTCCCACCCCTCTCCTCTTTCCCCTTCCCACCCCCTCTCCTCTTTCCCCTTCCCCCCCCTCTCCTCTTTCCCCTTCCCCCCCCTCTCCTCTCCCCTTCCCACCCCTCTCCTCTTTCCCCTTCCCCCCCCTCTCCTCTTTCCCCTTCCCCCCCCCTCTCCTCTTTCCCCTTCCCCCCTCTCCTCTTTCCCCTTCCCCCCCTCTCCTCTTTCCCCTCCCCCCCTCTCCTCTTTCCCCTTCCCCCCCCTCTCCTCTTTCCCCTTCCCCCCCCTCTCCTCTTTCCCCTTCCCCCCCTCTCCTCTTTCCCCTTCCCCCCTCTCCTCTTTCTCCTTCCCCCCTCTCCTCTTTCCCCTTCCCCCCTCTCCTCTTTCCCCTTCCCCCCTCTCCTCTTTCCCCTTCCCCCCTCTCCTCTTTCCCCTTCCCCTCTCTCCTCTTTCCCCCCCCTCTCTCCTCTTTCCCCCCCTCTCTCCTCTTTCCCCCCCTCTCTCCTCTTTCCCCCCCCTCTCTCCTCTTTCCCCCCCCTCTCTCCTCTTTCCCCCCCCCTCTCCCCTCTTCCCCCCCCTCTCTCCTCTTTCCCCCCCTCTCTCCTCTTTCCCCCCCCTCTCTCCTCTTTCCCCCCCCTCTCTCCTCTTTCCCCCCCCTCTCCTCTTTCCCCCCCCTCTCCTCTTTCCCCCCCCCTCTCCTCTTTCCCCCCCTCTCTCCTCTTTCCCCTTCCCCCCTCTCCTCTTTCCCCTTCCCCCTCTCTTTCCCCTTCCCCCCTCTCCTCTTTCTCCTTCCCCCCTCTCCTCTTTCCCCTTCCCCCCTCTCCTCTTTCCCCTTCCCCCCTCTCCTCTTCCCCCCCTCTCTTTCCCCTTCCCCCCTCTCCTTCCCCTTCCCCCCTCTCCTCTTTCTCCTTCCCCCCTCTCCTCTTTCCCCTTCCCCCCTCTCCTCTTTCCCCTTCCCCCCTCTCCTCTTTCCCCTTCCCCCCTCTCCTCTTCCCCCCCCCTTCTCCTCTTTCCCCCCCCTCTCTCCTCTTTCCCCCCCTCTCTCCTCTTTCCCCCCCCTCTCTCCTCTTTCCCCCCCCCTCTCTCCTCTTTCCCCCCCTCTCTCCTCTTTCCCCTCCCCCCCCCTCCTCTTTCCCCTTCCCCCCCCTCTCCTCTTTCCCCTTCCCACCCCTCTCCTCTTTCCCCTTCCCACCCCTCTCCTCTTTCCCCTTCCCCACCCCTCTCCTCTTTCCCTTCCCACCCCTCTCCTCTTTCCCCTTCCCCCACCTCTCCTCTTTCCCCTTCCCCCCCCTCTCCTCTTTCCCCTTCCCCCCCCTCTCCTCTTTCCCCTTCCCCCCCCTCTCCTCTTTCCCCTTCCCCCCCTCTCCTCTTTCCCCTTCCCCCCCCTCTCCTCTTTCCCCTTCCCCCCCCTCTCCTCTTTCCCCTTCCCCCCCCTCTCCTCTTTCCCCTTCCCCCCCCTCTCCTCTTTCCCCTTCCCCCCCCTCTCCTCTTTCCCCTTCCCCCCCTCTCCTCTTTCCCCTTCCCCCCTCTCCTCTTTCCCCTTCCCCCCTCTCCTCTTTCCCCTTCCCCCCCTCTCCTCTTTCCCCTTCCCCCCTCTCCTCTTTCCCCTTCCCCCCTCTCCTCTTTCCCCTTCCCCCCTCTCCTCTTTCCCCTTCCCCTCTCTCCTCTTTCCCCCCCCTCTCTCCTCTTTCCCCCCCCTCTCTCCTCTTTCCCCCCCCCTCTCTCCTCTTTCCCCCCCCCTCTCTCCTCTTTCCCCCCCCCTCTCCCCTCTTTCCCCCCCCTCTCTCCTCTTTCCCCCCCCTCTCCTCTTTCCCCCCCTCTCTCCTCTTTCCCCTTCCCCCCTCTCCTCTTTCCCCTTCCCCCCTCTCCTCTTTCCCCTTCCCCCTCTCTTTCCCCTTCCCCCCTCTCCTCTTTCCCCTTCCCCCCTCTCCTCTTTCCCCTTCCCCCCTCTCCTCTTCCCCCCCCCTCTCTTTCCCCTTCCCCCCTCTCCTCTTTCTCCTTCCCCCCCTCTCCTCTTTCCCCCCCTCTCCTCTTTCCCCCCCTCTCTCCTCTTTCCCCTTCCCCCCTCTCCTCTTTCCCCTTCCCCCCTCTCCTCTTTCCCCTTCCCCCTCTCTTTCCCCTTCCCCCCTCTCCTCTTTCTCCTTCCCCCCTCTCCTCTTTCCCCTTCCCCTCTCTCCTCTTTCCCCCCCCTCTCTCCTCTTTCCCCCCCCTCTCTCCTCTTTCCCCCCCCTCTCCCCTCTTTCCCCCCCCTCTCTCCTCTTTCCCCCCCTCTCCTCTTTCCCCCCTCTCTCCTCTTTCCCCTTCCCCCCTCTCCTCTTTCCCCTTCCCCCCTCTCCTCTTTCCCCTTCCCCCTCTCTTTCCCCTTCCCCCCTCTCCTCTTTCTCTTCCCCCCTCTCCTCTTTCCCCTTCCCCCCCTCTCCTCTTTCCCCTTCCCCCCTCTCCTCTTCCCCCCCCCCTCTCCTCTTTCTCCTTCCCCCCTCTCCTCTTTCCCCTTCCCCCCTCTCCTCTTTCCCCTTCCCCCCTCTCCTCTTTCCCCTTCCCCCCTCTCCTCTTCCCCCCCCTTCTCCTCTTTCCCCCCCCTTCTCCTCTTTCCCCCCCCTCTCTCCTCTTTCCCCCCCTCTCTCCTCTTTCCCCCCCCCCTCTCTCCTCTTTCCCCCCCCCTCTCTCCTCTTTCCCCCCCTCTCTCCTCTTTCCCCTTCCCCCCCCTCCTCTTTCCCCTTCCCCCCCCTCCTCTTTCCCCTTCCCCCCCCTCCTCTTTCCCCTTCCCCCCCCTCTCCTCTTTCCCCTTCCCACCCCTCTCCTCTTTCCCCTTCCCACCCCTCTCCTCTTTCCCCTTCCCACCCCTCTCCTCTTTCCCCTTCCCCCCCCTCTCCTCTTTCCCCTTCCCCCCCCTCTCCTCTTTCCCCTTCCCCCCCCTCTCCTCTTTTCCCCTTCCCCCCCCTCTCCTCTTTCCCCTTCCCCCCCTCTCCTCTTTCCCCTTCCCCCCCCTCTCCTCTTTCCCCTTCCCCCCCCCTCTCCTCTTTCCCCTTCCCCCCCCTCTCCTCTTTCCCCTTCCCCCCCTCCTCTTTCCCCTTCCCCCCCCCCTCCTCTTTCCCCTTCCCCCCCCTCTCCTCTTTCCCCTTCCCCCCCCCCTCCTCTTTCCCCTTCCCCCCCTCTCCTCTTTCCCCTTCCCACCCCTCTCCTCTTTCCCCTTCCCACCCCTCTCCTCTTTCCCCTTCCCCCCCCTCTCCTCTTTCCCCTTCCCCCCCCTCTCCTCTTTCCCCTTCCCCCCCCTCTCCTCTTTCCCCTTCCCCCCCCTCTCCTCTTTCCCCTTCCCCCCCCTCTCCTCTTTCCCCTTCCCCCCCCCTCTCCTCTTTCCCCTTCCCCCCCCCTCTCCTCTTTCCCCTTCCCCCCCCCTCTCCTCTTTCCCCTTCCCCCCTCTCCATCTCTCCTCTTTCCTCTTTTCCCTTATCCTCAATTACTTCAATTCACACCAGTTTCCTGGTCTCCTCACCTCATGCTTCACTGTCTTGCTGTCCTCACAGTCTCAACTTTCATACAAAGTTCTCCAAGAATAGCCACTGCCAACTCCTCCATCTCGCCATCACTTGTGACTTTTCTGAACTTGAGGTCTGGATTGTCGATAAAGCTATCTCCGACCATTTTCTTGTCTCCCTTACCAGCTCAATGCCCAATCTCCCACAATCCCACTACCCTCACCATCCACCTGTGGTGAAGGACAACTCTTCCCCAGCTTCATTAATTCTCAACTTGCTCCTCTGCACCGACTTTTGACCTAGGTTGCTGCTCTGGTACAGCCTCCATTTTTGCACCCTCAAGTCCCTCTGCCCCCAATATCCCCTGCATTCCCCCAACCACCCTGTTCGAAACCATTGTTACTTAACAGCTACTCCCCCACTTTCTTCCTGACCCTTTCCAAAATTATGTCTTCCATGAGACCTACCTCCAGTTCCTTGAATTTCCTCCATCCTCCACCCTGATCACTCAACTAATTCTTCTGGCCTCCTTGGCATCTGAAATTGTCATTCCTTGCCTTTCCTCTGGCACCGTCCCTCCTTGCTTGAAGATCAGTCATCAGCGCACCGACTCAACCAATCCCTGATGCATCTGTCCTCTCCAATTGTCGTTGCATCCCAACTCTCCCTTTTCTCATCAGGATTCTTGAGCATGTTATCACATCCCAGCTCTGCCTATCTCCTCTGCAACTGCCTGTTCAAATGTCTCCAGTATGGCTCCTGCCCATCTCACAGCACCAAAACAACCCTAGCCGAAATCATGATTGACACCTTCTGTGAAGGTGATCTTGGTGCATTACCATTCTTTGACCTCTCCATAGCATTTGACATCATTCACTATGCCATCCTCCTCCACCAGCTCTTCTCTGTTTTCCAGCTCTGCGGGACTGCCCTTGCGAGGTTCCATTCTTATCTATCTGGGCAAAGCAGCACATCTGCAGCAGTGGCTTCTTCTTCCTTTCAGGCACAATCACCTCTGGAGTCTCCCAAGGATCGACCCTTGGCCCTCTTCTCTTCATTACTAACAAGCTAAGGGATCAACCCTGGCTCAATGAGGAGTGTGGAAGAGCATGCCAGGAGCAGCACCAGGCGTACCTAAAAATGAGGTGCCAAACTGGTGAAGCTGCAACACAGGACTACATGCATGCTAAAAAGAGGAAGCAACATGCTATAGACAGAGCTAAGCGATTCCACAACCAACAGATCAGATCAAAGCTCTGCAGTCCTGCCACATCCAGTCGTGTATGGTGGTGGACAATTAAACAACTAACGGGAGAAAGAGGTTCTGTAAACATCCCCATCTTCACGATGGCAGAGTCCAGCATGTGAGTGCAAAAGACAAGGCTGGAGCGTTTGCGAGCATCTTCAGCCAGAAGTGCCAAGTAGATGATCCATCTCTGCCTCCTCCCGATATCCCCACCATCGCAGAAGCCAGTCTTCAGCCAATTCGATTCACTCCACTTGATATAAAAAAACAGCTGAGTGCACTGAAACAACAAGGACTTTGGGCCCCGAGAACATCCCGGCTGTAGTGCTGAAGACTTGTGCTCCAGAACTAGCCGCGTCTGTAGCTGAACTGTGCCAGTACAGCTACAACACTGGCATGTATCCGACAATGTGGAAAATTGCTCAGGTACATCCTGTCCACAAAAAGCAGGACAAATCCAATCCGGCCAATTACCACCCCATCAGTCGACTCTCATCAGCGAAGTGATGGAAGGTGTCGTCGACAGTGCTATCAAGCGGTACTTACTCACCAATAACCTGCTCACCGATGCTCAGTTTGGGTTCTGCCAGGACCACTCGGCTCCAGACTTCATTACAGCCTTGGTCCAAACATGGACAAAAGAGCTGAATTCCAGAGGTGAGGTGAGAGTGACTGCACTTGACATCAAGGCAGCATTTGACCGATTGTGGCATCAAGGAGCCCTAGTAAAATTGAAGTCACTGGGAATCAGGGGGAAAAACTCTCCAGTGGCTGGAGTCATACCTAGCACAAAGGAAGATGGTAGCGGTTGCTGGAGGCTAATCATCTCAGCCCTAGGACATTGATGCAGGAATTGCTCAGGGCAGTGTCCTAGGCTCAACCACCTTCTGCTGCTTCATCAATGACCGTTCCTCCATCATAAGGTCAGAAATGGGGATGTTCACTGCTGATTGCACAGTATTCAGTTCCATTCACAATCCCTCAGACAATGAAGCAGTCCGCGCCCACATGCAGCAAGACCTGGACAACATTCAGGCTTGGGCTGATATGTGGCAAGTAACATTTGCGCCAGGCAATGACCATCTCTAACAAGAGAGAGTCTAACCACCTCCCCTTGACATTCAACGGCATTACCATCGTCTAATCCCCCACCATCAACATCCTGGGGGTCACCATTGATCAGAAACTTAACTGGACCAGTCTCATAAATAGTGTGGCTACAAGAGCAGGTCAGAGGCTGTGTATTCTGCGGTGAGTGACTCACTTCTTGACTTCCCAAAGCCTTTCCACCATCTACAAGGCACAAGTCAGGAGTGTGATGGAATACTCTCCACTTGCCTGGATGAGTGCAGCTCCAACAACACTCAAGAAGCTCGGCAACATCCTGGACAAAGCAGCTCGCTTGAGTGGCACCCCATCCACCACCCTAAACATTCACTCCCTTCATCACCGGCGCACCATGGCTGCAGTGTGTGCCATCCACAGGATGCACTGCAGCAACTCACCAAAGCTTCTTTGACAGCACCTCCCAAACCCGCGACCTCTACCACCTGAAAGGACAAGAGGAGCAGGCACATGGGAACAATACCACCTGCACGTTCCCCTCCAAATCACAGACCATCCGAACTTGGAAATATATCGCCGTTCCTTCATCGTCGCTGGATCAAAAATCCTGGCACCCCCCTACCTAACAGCAATGTGGGAGAAACTTCACCACACGGACTGCAGCAGTTCAAGAAGGCGGATCATCACCACCTTCTCAAGGGCAATTGGGGATGGGCAATAAATGCTGGCCTTGCCAGCGATGCTCACATCCCATGAACGAATAAGAAAAAATCTAATTGTTGCCCTTTCATGACAGCATTCTCAGGCACATGATTAGCGTCCATATGTATGTTGCAGACAATCAATTGTTCTTCTCCACCTTCTCTTAACTTAAATTCTTTTAAGTTCATGACCTCTTCCATCAAATCTTGGATGTGTCACAACTTCCTTGACCTGAATATCAGAAACACCAATGCCATTGTTCCTATCATCTTCTCCCCTTCCTGGCCAGTAACTTATGCTGAAAAACTGTGTGCAACTTTAGCGTCGTGTTTCACCTCCACAACATTGCCCCTACCTTGATCGCTCTGCTGCCAAAGCCCATATCCACACCTTTGTCACCTCTGCACTTGATTTACTCGAAGATTTTATTTGCTGACCTGCCATCATCCATTCTTCACAAACTCCCTCTTGTCCAAAATACAGTCATCCACATCCTGTCCCATACTAAGTCCCACTCGTCCATCACCTCACAATCCTTGCTGACCTACAGTGCTCCCCCTCCCCCCGTCCCCAATGCATTCAGTTTATAATCCTTGTCCTTGTCTTTGCATCTCTGAACCTCTGCAACCTCCTCCAGTTGTATATCATCTCCTGCACACTTCGGTGCTCCAACTTCAGCCTCTGATGCATCACCCCCTCCCTCACCCACCTCGACCCCATCCTCTGGAACGCCTTCTCTAAACTCTTACACATCTCTACTTCTCTGTCCTCTTTTTAAAAATGTTCTCAAAATAAGCCTTTTTAACCTGGCATTCAGGCCATCTCTTCTATCCTCTTTCGCATACCTTCCCTCTTATTAGTCCTCTGTAAACACCTTTGGATGTTTTAGGCACTAATAAATGCAAGTTAATCTGCGATTATCTAACAGAAAATAAAGTCTTTGCACAAAATTTGGTAATAGTGTTACATGAAACTGGTGCTTTGGGAACTTTTATAGCAACTTTTCTTGCGTTTTTATCATTACTATAGTAGTTTGCTGCCATGTGCCAAATTTGCAAAGGATATATGGAGTAGGATAGTTGACAGTAGATCTCTCTTTAATTGGCCATTATCGTGAAGTTCATGAAACCATATTTCTTGAGCTTTCTGTTGACTGAAAATGGATCTTTGGTTGCTGTGTTTAAAACAGCTGAATGTTTAGCACTCAGAGCAGCTATAAAATTGGATTTGGCATTGTCGTTAAATTTGTTTTTGTTTTTGTTTTTGGAAGTTGAGGTTCAGAAAGACCTCCTTGACAAGTTACTTCTATTTTGTGTAGTTTCTGCAAAACGTCGGCTTTTGTAATTGTGTATTTTTCTTCCCATGTGAAACTTGCAAAATATTCTGGTACCGTGTGAGTAGATTTATTGTGATAAGTGTAGGCGGTTTTGGTCAGCTGCAAGTGCTCTCCCGCTGGGGCTGCTCCCTTTGATGGAAAAGGAGCAGCTGTGAAGGTGCTGTTTCAGGCCCTTGCTGTCTTTTAAAAAAAAATATTCTGCCAAGCATTGGAAGGGGAGTCAGATCATGTGACTCCTACCACCCTACCCCATGTCACACTGTGTAGTAGTACTGATTGCCTTTATCCAATCATGCCTGGAATGCTGCCTGTCACTTGGGCTATTTCTGCTATCTGTCGCTATCAAGCTTCAGTGCTAACAGTTTGGCAGATGGGACAGTTTTTTCTCGAGCTTACATCTTTGCTTTTTTTTAATATGCTTCTGGCAGTGTGTTTTCCTCTTCTGGCTTTTTAAACTGGACTCTTTCTGTTAAACTATGGCCCATCGACTGCGCCTTTATTTTGGCTCAAATAGGAGTAATACTGATCCAGAATCGGAGATGCTCGATGAAGAAAGAGAAAATGACGTCTCCATGACATTCCACACTTTGCCGAGGAGGAATGCCCCTCATCCTTTTCAGAACATGCCTGGGCCTGTGTCCGATGCTGGGCTGTCTTTACAAGATCAGACCTCCTTGAATCGGAGCTCCTCCATGTTCATCCCTCAGTTGTACAGTATTGAATCACGACCCACCAGAAGCTCCTCAATGCAGATATCGCTACAGCGCAAACCTATGAATGGATGTGGTGATGCCAGTGTCTCAGAGTCTCCTGAGCAGCCGTTACCAGACATAGGAATGGAAGTTGGCAGCAGTGATAGTTTATTTTCTAGAAGCCATTCTCTTCCAAGTGTGCCTCTAAGCACAGATGATCCCCCATCCTATAGCGTGGCTGCTGATTCATCACAACAAACTACTGGAAGTACTTCATCTAATTGTAGAATACGTTGTCTTTTTCCTTTGGAACAAAAGCAAGGTGCTGTTCGTGAAGAGGAATTAGCAAATGGGTCTGCCTCTGCTATAAACGTTGGAGGTGTAAGAATTCAGCGCCACTCACCGACAGCAGACATGCATCAAATACAACTTTCACCTTTTAATCGTAATGGAAATCAGAAAGCTCATGCCTCCGTAACTAGGCGCTGGTCTTTACAACACCAGCCTGATATGTCAGGGAACATGGGGAAATCTTGCTTTGTCTTGCAGCTCCAGCAACAGCACAAAGGTATCCAGGATTCCTGGATGGATTTAAAAACTGGTCTACCCAGCATGAAGGGGGAAAATATGGCTAGTTGCCCACACATACGCCTAGGGCGAAGCACTTCTGCCTCCTTCCCAGTTAAAGGAAACACTGAGTGCTTTGGTGCTGCTGAGAGGAGGGAGAAAATTGCAGGAACTGTAATTGGGCGAAACAATTCAGAAATGCTTCGTAGTAGTTCATTGGAAGCAATACCGCAGACACAATCTTGCAAGTTTAAAATCAGACAGGAGCAAAATCAGAGGCAACCTCACTTTCGAATTCTTTTAACCCGAGGATGTGAAGAGCAAAATGAAAGCTCAATAAATGATAATGGTGGCTGTGCTCGGACAAGAATGAATTCAGTCACCAGAGAGAACTCCACGGTATGTAAGTGGTTCAAAGCCGTGCCTGTCACTTAGGCTATGTGTGTGGGGCTCTATTTTGAGGAAGGGGGTGGGGGGGGCAGCAAATCCAATTTGGCCTCTTTTAAGAATTAGGCTATATGGTTCTTGAAGCCGTTAAATTGGCATGTGAGATTGTCATTTACCCCCCTCCCCACAATTGTTGATGGACCTGAAAACAGCCGGTCTCTTAATCACATTTTCACATTTCTACAGCTGCTTCTACTTCAACAGAATGTTAATTAATATATATATATAAGTACTGACTGTCAGAATCCCCTTAAATTCAACACTACTTCAGCTCTTCGTATTAGAGTAAACAAAGAGGAAAAGGTTTAAAATAAATTCCTGATAGGGTTATAGTTACAGTTAATGGGTTCTAGTTTATTTTAACTAAGTATGGTATGTCTGTCAGAAGAGTAAGCTTGATTAAAGTTGTTGCAGGAGCTGAAATTATATATTTCTAAACAAGACACTTCTGTGAACAGTGAAGTAAGTTGTGTGTCTCCAGCTGTGAAAGCAGGCTTGAAATAATAGATGTTGCCTTTTCATGCCTGTGTGTGTTCTCTCTACCAGTGAAATGTGGTATAGAAAGACAGCTGCTAACTACAGTGTACCGCCTTTAATATATGATGAACTCGTATTTTCGTGTTTTATAGTTCGGTGGAAGAAACTGAAAGGTTGTGCATTTTTGTTGTGAATTGTGTAAACATGCAAACAGGATTAGTTTACTGCTACGAGTCAGCAATGAACTTACAAGCACCAAACTTTTCCAGATTATTCCAGTCATTTGAGTTTACTGTGTGTGATTGATATGAGACATGACTTGTAGTCTGTGGTAGCAGGTGCCATTCCCTTATTTATCTCAAGTGAAAACATTCATTTTGCTGTCTGCTGGCTTTGATCCACAGAGGATTTGTGGCTGCAGATCTTTTTTCTTCTCCCTTTCATTTTTCTTTTAAAGGGACAAGGTTATTACTTGAAGGATGTTTTTCACTTTACAAGTTAATGGAGAGTAAAATTGGATGGGATGTATAACGGGCATCCCGACCTGAACAGCCCATTTCCCACTTGGCGGGTTAGGTTAAAATTAGCCCCATAATACTTTACGATAAACGTGTATAGTAAATAGAAATGATAAAACCTAAAGCAGATGAGAAGTTGGGAAAACTGGATTTTCTGTTCAGAGAACCCCCTTGCCCCTAATCCAACTGAATTAAAAGAACTAGCTGTTGTAATAATCAATACTTTGTACCAATTCTCTTAATTTTCCATATTCTACCAATTTTAATCCTCACCTACGTTGATAGTTTGTGCTTATACTTCTCTCTAAAGTCATGTGTCAACGGGAATAGTCCATTTGTGCCGTTGTGTAACTATGTTGACTTAACTGGAAGCTGATGCTTTGGATCAGCCTGGGATTCAGTCTGGAGCCACCTAAATCCAGGAGAGGAAACATTACCAGCTGGGTGCTCCTGCATGATCAGTTAACAGAGGGCCTTCCAGAGTCTGGTGTCTCCAGCTTTGCACACAAGCTAATGAAAACTTCCAGTTCCTATTGGAGACAGTGGAGTTATGAGAAGGGCATAGCTGCCTCTCTAACGTACATAATAGCTGCTCCAGGGCAAAGCAGAGATGGACGTAGCCTCGGTATGGCTAAAAAAATAAATTAAATAAACAAAATATTTTACCTTGTGTACTATATTATTTTAAAGACAAGTGGGGGAGTTATTCATGCAGAATACACTCCCCTCAGACCTTTCTTATTTAACAATACTAAAGAGCAGTTTTCCTTAGTTTGTCAAGATTTATGAACAAAAGCAAATATTGAAAAAATGCAAGGTACATGTTTAAAAATATTCAAAAACTAAATCAGAAGTGAAACATCAATCCAACCAGACTGCCAAGCTCACTTGAGCTAAGTTTGATGTTCATACTTCAGGTGGACCTGATAGGTGCACTAGTTGCTTCAGTTACTCCATCTGACCTTCAGAGTAGATTCCTCATATTCAATATAAACGAATGTAATTGCATTTAGCTTCTGTGCAATTTTGACCTTTTTTGGAAACCAGTTATGGGAGTATATATATGCTAAAATAAATCCCAGCATCTATTTGAAAATACACACAAGTTTCTTATCTAATACTGGATAAAGGCAGCTTTGAAAAAGTATGTTTGCAACACAAGAATGTACTGCATCAAACTGCAACAACCGGTAGCAAAAGTTATAATTTTTCCAACAGCGAAGCGCTCTTACTGTAACAGAAACTTTCCAACAAAGCAATTTAAATAATCAGCTATTATACCCTGGTATAGAATAGAGATAAATAGCATTTACTTTTTTTTTTACTTAGGTAATTTGTGAATTACACAGCAATGGCTACAAAATGCTAGGGGAGACCCAAGCAAAATATAAGTGCAGAAAAATAGAAAATGCATCACAGGTATGTCAGTATTTGTGAAGAGAAAACGTAGGTTAATGTTTCAGCTGTAGACCATTTATCAGAATTAGAAACTGGCAGATGAGCAAGCCCCTTTTGATGGACTGCATGAAATGAGGGGGTGGGGAGGAAATAACAAGAAAAAGTCAAAGGCCGGGTATGCTGTTTCCTGCCACAGAGAGGCAGATACTGGGTTTAGTGGGCTGTGATGGACCTGCTGTTTATTTCTACCATTTACTGTCCTTATTTCAGATTTCCAGCATTTGCAGCTTTCTCTTACTATCCCTATTGTTCAGAAAAGTAACTACATATAGCTGAATAGCATTGTTGAACCAACAACAAATTTAAGTACAAATTCTTAAAAGTCTAATATCTGAGGTGACATTAAGCTAATAAACAGTAACATTGAAATATATTAATCAAAATGAGAGGTATTGTGTTGAGAGTCTCAGCAAGGACTAAGCTAAGGAGAATCATAAGAGTTCTATTGAGGCCTGATTATTGACCAGGGTGGTTGGAACCAAAACAGCAACTTATGCAATTTATACTAGGACAAGTCTTAAACATGATTTTCAAGGCTTCAAACAATCAAAGCAACAAGAAGGGTACAATTGTTTGAGGCAGGTAAATGGACATCGTTCCTGCAGATGGGTGGAGAGGAGATGGTAGATATATAGTGAAATGCTTAGTTTGGAAGGTTATCCCTTTCTCCTCAGAGAAGAAAACACCGTTTATAACCCCAATATCATAAAATCTAGTCCAGAGCAGACCAAGAGCCAATTGAGTGTGCTAGAATAAACCCAACTCCTTTACTTGCTCACACACTGTAATTCAAAAAATATCATCTGCCAATAAATTTAGCCAGAAAGAGAAACTATTAATGCATAATTCTCTCTGGTTGAGCCATCATTATAATTCTTTTCATGGTGAATGAGATGGGATCTGGAAGGCAATGATGATTGATTAATTATCTCCTTCTGGAATCCAGTGGAACCTTCACAAGTGCAGTTAGTTGAGTGTGATCAGCATACCTCTGATTAACTTAATTTCCTACAGTATTATGGACCAATATGATGGCATTCACACACAATTCATAATGTTGCATTTAGAGGTCATGCTGTACACATGGGAGTGGTTTTTGCTCGTGTATCAAATGGTGAATCAAAATGATCAAAGGCAAGATTCCCCTAAACCTAATGCATTTGTTGTATATACATACAAGCACAAATTAGTTGAGGGCATATTTAGGACTGATGTTAGGAAGTTCTTCACACAGTAATAAACATGTGGAATGGGCTTCCAGGTAGGGTAGTGAAAGCAAAACTCTGGAATCATGTAAGAAGCATGTGATTGAGAGAAGAGCTGTTGGTAGGGGGTATGATAAATATTTAAAGAACAAAAGAAGGCTGCCTCTCCATCTGTCAACATCTTCATATCAGGACCCTTGAATAGAGTTAATATTTAAGGATATTTTCAAGCTAATTGTGACCTCCTATTTTGCATTTTTACTTCCCTCCAGAGCCTTGAGAGGAACATAGGAACAGGAGTGTAGACCATTCAGCCCCTCGAGCCTGTTCAGCCATTCAATTAGATCATGGATGATCTGTACCTCAACTGCATGTACCTGCCTTTGCACCATATCCCTTAATACCGTTACCTAACAACAAAAATCTATCTATCTCAGTTTTGAAATTTTCGATTGACCCAGCCTCAACAGCTTTTTGAGGAGAGTTCCAGATTTTCACAACCCTTTGTGTGAAGTAGTGCTTCCTGCCATCTATTCTGAATGGCCTAGCTCTAATTTTAAGGTTATGCTCCTTTGTTCTGGACTCCCCCACCACAGGAAATAGTTTCTTTCTATCTACCCTATCAAATCCTTCAATCATCTTGAACACCTCAATTAGATCACCCCTTAATCTTCTATACTCAAAGGAATACAAGGGTAGTCTATGTAACCTGTGCTCATAATTTAACACTTTTAGCCCCAGTACAAGTCTGGTGAATCTGTCCTCCAAGGTCAATATATCCTCCCTGAAGTGCGGTGCCCAGAACTGAATACAGTACTCCAGATGCGGTCCAACCAAAGCTTTATAAAATTGGAGCATCGTTCCACCCCTTTGCCTTCCAGCCCTCTTGAGATCAAGATCAACATTCCATCAGCCTTTTAATTTTTTTTTTAACCTGTTCACTAGCATTTAGTGATTTTTGTATTTGGACCCCTAAATCTCTCTGCTCCTCCACAGTCCCTTGCTTCTTAACATTTAGAAAATACTCTGATCTATCTTTCTGTGGGTCTAAAATGGATGACCTCACACTTCCCCACATTAAACTCCATCTGCCACAGTTTTGCCCAGTCACTTTATCTATGTTCCATTGCAACTTTTTGCTCCCATCTACACAACTTAGTGTGCCACCTAATTTAGTGTCATTTACAAACTTGGAGAGATGGTTCTTTATTCCTTCATCTAACTCATAAATATAGTGAAAAGCTGAGGCCCCAGTATAGATGCTTGGGGGACACCACTGGTCACGTCCTGCCAATTGGCGTAACCTACCCATTATCCCTACCCTCTGTCTCCGACCTCCTAACCAATTCCCTACCAATATCAATAGGTTGCCTCCAATTCCATGCACTTTCATTTTTGCTAACAGTCACTTTTGTGGAACCTTATCGAATGACTTCTGGAAATCCATATAAATAACATCCATAGACACACTCTTATGTACCACATTAGTCACCTCTTCAAAACATTTAACGAGCTTAGTTAGACATGACTTATCCTTTACAAATTCATGCTGGCTTTCTGATCAGCTCATATTTGCCCAAGTGCTGAGTCACTCTGTCCCGAATAACAGATTCTATTTACTTCCCCCAACAGACATTAGATGAATAGGTCTATAATTTCCTGGTTTCCCTCGCGCACTCTTCTTAAATAAGAAGTGACATTGGCAAATTTTCAATCCGAGGGGACGGTTCCTGAATCAAGAGAATTTTGGAATATCGTGGCTGAAGCATTTGCAATTTCCTCACTTCTTTTAGTGCCCTGGGGTGGATACCATCATATCCTGGAGATTTGTCAATCTTGTTTTCTCCATTACCATTATTTTACTTACATTAAATCTAGTAAGTTACTCCCCTTGGTTTAGTTTTAATTTCCTTCGTATCTCTGGTACTTTATCCTCATCCTCTAATGTGAAGACCGACACAAAGTCACCCATCTCTAGTTGCTCTGAGGTGGTTGTGGGGGACCTTCTCCTTAGGCTGCAGTCGTTGTGGTGATAGTACCCCAGTGATAGTGTTAGGTAGGGTATTCATAGGATCATAGAATGGTTACAGCAAGGAAGGAGGCCATTCGGCTCATCAAATCTGCAGCGGCTCGATGCAAGAGCAATGCAGTTACAGCCTGCCAATCTGAAAATGACCCATTTATTCTTCCTCCCTGTTTTCTGTCCATTAACCAATCCTCTATCCATGCTGATATATTACCCCCAATCCCATGAGTAACTCTGGCAGTGATATGCTAGGCTCCTCTGATAACTGACAAACGTGCTCATCTTCCTTCATCAGGTATGACTCCAGCCACTGGAGGGTTTTCCTTTTTACCCCCATAGAGCTAGGTTTTGCAGGGGTTCTGTAGAACCATGTTTGATTGAACACTGCTTTAATTTTGAGGGCAGCTAATCTCATCTTTCCTCTGGGTTTCAGCTCTTGCATTGATGTCTGGATCAAGGCTGTGATATGGTTTGGAGCTGAGCAGTCCTGGCAGAACATGAAATGTGCATAGATAAGTAGGTTATTGGTGAGTTGGTGCACTTGATGGCACTACTGACTTCTTCCATTACCTGACTGATGAATGGGAGGAGGCTGATAAGATCAGGTTCGATTTGTCCTGTTTGTGGGTAGGACAAATCTGAGCAATCTTTCACGTCAGGTAGTGTCATAGCTGTAACGTAACAGTTTGGTTCGGAAGGGGCCAGGTCTGCTGTACTGATCCTTGCAGTACAGCTGGGATGTGGCCTATAGCTTTCGCTGTGTCCAGTGTACTCGGCCACTTCTTAATGTTGTGTGGAGTGAACCAAATTGGCTGGATGCTGGCATCTATGATGGTGGGGGCCACATCAGGAGGCTGAATAGGATTGTCTACTTTGCAAATGTCCTCAATCAAAAAGTTCAATCACTTTTTATTTCAAGGCTTCCGCCTGTTACAGAAGCCTGGGTTTTAACCCAATATTTTGTGTCTCACCAGTTGAGCAGAGCTTTCAACCACATCAGTGCATTCTGAACATGTGAATTTTGCTGAATTTCCAGCATGTATTCTGTACAACATGGATAGAAGGATGTGCCACCTCTTCCAGTGAGGATTTTAGAGTTTCTTTGCTTTTTCCCCAATGAGTTGGAAAGAACTGGAGATTTGATTGTCCAAGTTTAATTTCTGGCAAATTTGACATTAACGACAAATGCTGCTTATAAATTGTTCACGGTCACACAATACCGGTGATTAGAGCAGGTGTCGTTTTTGAGGTGCAACAAGAAAACCTCCGCGAACTCTGTGTTCCTCCAATTCTGACCTCGTGCATCCCTGACTTCCTTCGCACCACCATTGGCGGCCGTGCCTTCAGATGTCAAGGCCCCAAGTTCTGGAATACTCTCCCAAAAACCACTCCCCTTTCCTTTAAGGCGCTCCTTAAAACTTACCTCTTCGGTCAAGCTTTTGGTCACCTGTCCTAATGTCTCCTTCTTAGGCTTGCTGTCAATTTTTGTCTGATTACACTGCTGTGAAGCACCTTGGGACATTTTTCTACGTTGAAGGCGCTATAAATGCGATTTGTCAGCGTTATATTGACTTTTTCCCTTTCTCGTTAGATCTTAAACCATGTCATATTGTGGTCACTATTCCCAAGGTGCTCACCCACATTATGCTTCGTTTATCAATTGCATTGCTCATAACCAGATCCAATAACCCTCCCGCCTTAATACGCCTACTAACATAATGTTTGAGCAAGGACTTCTGGACGCAGTTTAGGAATTCCATTCCTTTTTTTCTATTTACTTTCTGTCCATTGATAAGTGGATAATTGAAATCTTTCAGACCAATAATTTTGTTATTCCTTCTCATCGCTGTAATCTGACAGCAAATTTCCTCTTCCATTTTCTTCCCACGATTTGTCTGTAATCCCCCCCCATTAATTTCAAAAGCCCTATATGTCTTTTAGCTCTAACCATTATTGACTCTGTACACCTATTTTGTCAACATCAATCCTCACTATGGCACTTGGTATTGCCTCTTTTACCAGTATTGCCACACTGACATTGTAGATCATTGAAGTGTCATGAACAGGTGCAGAAAATAATCAAGAAGGCTAATGGAATGCTGGCCTTTATATCAAGAGGACAAGAGTACAAGGGGGCAGAAGTTATGCTGCAGTTATACAAAACCCTGGTTTGACCGTACCTGGAGTACTGTGAGCAGTTCTGGGCACCGCACCTTCGGAAGGACATATTGGCCTTTGAGGGAGTGCAGCCTAGGTTTACTAGAATGATACCCGGACTTCAAGGGTTAAGTTACGAGGAGAGATTACACAAATTGGGGTTGTATTCTCTGGAGTTTCGAAGGTTATGGGGTGATCTGATCGAAGTTTATAAGATATTAAGGGGAACAGATAGGGTGGATAGAGAGAAACTATTTCCGCTGGTTGGGGATTCTAGGAGTAGGGGGCACAGTCTAAAAATTAGAGCCAGACCTTTCAGGAGCGAGATTAGAAAACATTTCTACACACAAAGGGTTGTAGAAGTTTGGAACTCTCTTCCGCAAACGGCAATTGATATTAGCTCAATTGCTAAATTTAAATGTGAGATAGATAGCTTTTTGGCAACCAAAGGTATTAAGGGATATGGGCCAAAGGCGGGTATATGGAGTTAAATCATAGATCAGCCATGATCTTATCAAATGGCGGAGCAGGCACGAGGGGCTGAATGGCCTACTCCTGTTCCTATGTTCCTATGACACCTTTCTTATCTTTCCTATCCCTCCTAAATATATTATATCCTGATATGTTTATTTTCCATTCTTGTCCAGTTTGTAGCCAGGTTTTTGTTAATGATATTAAGTTCAGATCTTCCTGTTAAATAATTGCTTCCTGTCTTTCCCCCCCCCCCCCCCCCCCCCATTTATTTTAATTAATCAATTAATTCCCTATCAATTTAATTCCCCGCACTCTGCACATTGCAATATGTGCATTTTAACCACTTTTACTCCTCTTAACACCCATGAAGACTTGCTCTGAAGCTTGTTTCCTAATCTCCTAAATACATCTTGCAGGACTTCAGGCCTTTCTTTACCCACATCGTTGACACCCACGTACATTTACCACGATAACTAGTTGCTCTCCCTCCCCTTGCCCAATTTTTTCCAGTCTATGCAATGTGTTGCGAGCGCATAGGAGGCAACAAAGCATCTGGGACTGCTGGTCAGAACTGCAAAAGATCATCTCAGCCACTCTTATCTATTGAATCCTGTATCATAAACTGTATTTCTAGTCCCCTCCCCCCCCCCCCCCCCCCCCCCCACCGAGCTATCTCTTGTTTGTTCGTGCTTTGCTCTCAAAATAGTGTAATATACACAGAAAAACATTACCTACTGAAATTAACATCTAGTTTTCATCTTTTAATTGAAATGGACTACCACCCGTAAGGTTCAAATAGCTGGTCAACTTGCGAGGAGCAAAAGCAACTTGTTAGACCAAAATTGTTCCTTCCAACAAAATTTTCTTGAGAATCGATCTGACCCCAAAGATAAGAGTTGCAAACTCCAGGATTTCAGTCTGTACAATTCAGTCCTTAACCAGAATCGGAATTGCTGAATTGCATATTGTTTTTGATCATTTGCATGTGTTTGCATTTATCACCTTTTCAAATAACCCTTTTTAAATGATATTTGGTATAACTATGGTTATAAAGTTACACCATACCTGTACCGTAGTCCCATAAGATTTATTGCAGTTCTGAGTTGACTTTATTATTAACAGCACCAAATTGCCTAATTATCCTTGTACTCTGAATTTTCTCCAGTGAGTGACTTTTTAATGGTGTAATGCAAAGATTTATGTACTGTATTCTAAATGTGGTCTTAATAGTTAGTTATAGTGTTAAAGTAAACTATCGTGACTTACTATCAAATGCCCTTGGGATGCATTGCACTTGTTTCACCTTGTTGATAAATGTTGGCTGGAAACTTGTGTGTGTTTAATAATCACAACGAAATCCTTTTCCTTTAACTCCTTATCTCAAGGACACTCATTCTTTGTGCAAAAATGTTATGCTTCTTTGTTCAGTGTGTGTGCTGTTAAATTTTATTCACATCAAAATATATCTACCATTCGCTTGATTTTTTTAAAATTGAAGATGGTTAATGGTCAAGGTTCAAGTCCTGGCTCAAAACAACGACGTGAATTTATGTAGTGCCTATAAGCCCAAGGCGTTTCACAGCAGCATTATCAAACAAAATTTGACACCAAGTCACATAAGGAGATATTAGGACAGGTGACCAAAAGCGTGGTCAAAGAGGTAGGTTTTAAGGAGCATCTTAAAGGAGGGGAAGAGAGGCCGAGATGTTTCGGGAGGGAATCCCAGGACTTAGGGCCCAGGCAGCTGAAGGCAGGGCTGCCAATGGTGGAGCGATTAAAATCGAGGATGCGCAGGAGGCCAGAATTAGAGGAGTGCAGAGATCTCGAAAGATTGTAGGGCTGGAGGTGGTTTCAGAGATAGGGAGGGGTGAGGCCATGGAGGGATTTGAAAACAAGGATGAGAATTTTAAAATCGAGGCATTGCCAGACCAGGAACCAATGTAGTTTCAGCGAGCACAGGGACGCTGGGTGAACAAGACTTGATGCAAGTTAGGATATGGGCAGCAGAGTTTTGGATGAGCTCAGGTTTACGGAGGGTGCAAGGTGGGAGGCCAGCCAGGAGAGCATTGGAATAGTTAAATCTAGAGGCAACAAAGGCATGGATGGGGGTTTCAGCAGCAGCTGAGTTGAGGCGGGGTGGAGACAGGCAATGTTACGGAGGTGGAAGTAGATGGTCTTGGTGTGGAGAGGATGGGTGCTAAATTGGGCCGTGTAGCGCCCGTTGTTTCGCCACTGCATAGCCTCACTGACATCCAAGATGGCATCGTGGATGCGCACGTACGTTTCCAGCATGACGTGTGCCAGACGCCATCTTGGTATAGGAGTTAGCGCAGGCGCAGATAACGAATGCTGGAATTATGTAAAGTAGTGAGAAAATGGCTTCAATCAGCGTGCAACACTGATTTAAAGTGATAAGTATCAAAATGGTGTCTAATGCTCAACTCAATGCACAGTCTTGACCCCCACCATCTGAGCGCGTCTTAGAGTGCCTGGAGGACCCCCCACCGGTGCTATTTAAAGGGACCATGCAGGATTTACAGGCTAGTGGCTGGATTATTGCTTCTGGAGGCCGAAACATTTGTAACTGTTTTTGGAGGCCTCCTAGACTTGAATACTAGGACGCGGGGGCACAGCCTAACATTTAGAGCCAGGACGTGCAGGAGTGAAGTTCGTAAATGTTTCTACGCGCAAAGGGTGTGAGACGTTTGGAACAGTCTTCTGCAGATGGCAGTTGGTGCAAGCTCAATTGTGAATGTTAAATCTGAGATTGATAGATTTCTGTCACCCAAGGGTATTAAGGTATATGGGGCTTAGGCGGGTATATGGAGTTAGGTCACAGATCCACCATGATCTCATTTAATGGTGGAACAGGCTCGAGGGGCTAAATGCCGCTGCCTCTTGATATGCGCCACCTTCTCCCGCAAGAAAGCCGGATGTGTGTCTGGGTGATGTGCCTGTCATGGTTGAATAGCTGCCAGTTTGTGTGGTCTGAGAGTTGTGGGTGGGCGGCTTGAAACAGTGTTAATGTGTAAGGGTGAGAGGAAGCATCTGATTGGAAAAGTTGAATACTGATGGAAAGAGGTTATTGGTATGTGGGGGATGGGGGGGTGTAGTGCGTGATGCAGTTGGTAGGAGACGACACTTGACAGTTGACCTCACTCACTTGACCACTCATGTCAAAGCATTGAACTTCTTCCTGCACTGTATCCATGTTCATGATGCTGTGCGCTGGCATTGACCTCATCCCCTGCTGCCTCCCACTGCCTTTTGGGTATAGGTATATGTCTGGAGGGCTTCAAGCCCCCCACCCCCCCCAACCCCAGTGCACGTAGGATGTCCCTCCTTCTGTCCACCTATTGCACCAAGACTTCTGGTGCATCAGCAGAGAACCTTGGTGCATGCACTCTCGCAGGCCTGGTACCAACTCAGATCGGCAGATTGGTGAGGTCTGGTGTGCAGATTGGAGGATGTGGGATTTAGTAGTGTGCAACCTTTATTCATTTGATTAACGTAACTCATCAGTGTGTAAACATTGGGATGGGACCTGCATCTGTGTTTTACGTGTCCGATGTCTGATCTCCGTTCAGACTCCGTGCAGACAGTAGACTGTTATTTTCAGCAAATAACGGGTACCAGCTACCTTTAAGAGATTTCTAAGAAACATCCTCCCTTTAAGAGATTGAGCTCCCCTGGTGGTGGAAAGTGCAAATTGCATTGATTCCATGTGCAAGGCCTGGAATGGAACACTGATTGCAGGTAGGTCCTCGGACGGGCCGAAACTTGCGTCGTGCCTGCGCAGGGGTCATTGGGCGCGGGGTAATAGCACATACTATACCTACGCCCAAAAATGGCCCATATCGAATTTTTCACCCGATATGTGGTCAGAGTGGAAAAGATGGCATAAAGCAAGAAGTAGCAGCTAATTGATAAGCTTTGGTTTAAAAAGTCTATGGATTGTCGAGGAAGGGAAGATGGGTAAATAATTGAACATTTTAGAAAAGAGAGAGTGAAGAGTTGGAAACAGTGTGACAGTGTAATTTCAATACAGTGAGGATACATGCCGGAGAGGAAGTCCATCTCTTTGTTATTGGTAGAATCACAGAATGTTAGGAACATACAAAAGGCTCAGCAGTCCACCTGGCTGGTCCCAAAATGCTAGTTACTCCACAGAAGTAGGCCATTCAGCCCATTACATCAGCACCGGTGCTGTTTTCCACATGAGGTGCCTGATCTAATCCCGCTCTCTGATCGATCACCATACCCTTTTAATGCTCTTTTTTCAAGCAATTGTTCAATTCTCTTATTAAAATATTAATGGACTCTTCTTGTGACACAGAATTCCACATGCTAACCATTCTCTGTAAAGAAAATTTACTCTATTTGTGATTATCTTAAATGTGTGTCCTTTTGTTACAATTGTGCTGACCCATCTAGTTACATCAGAATTCTTCATAATCTTGATAACTCTCATCAGGTCTCTCCTTAGCCTTCTCAGCTGCAGTGAAAAAGCTCTAACTTCTCAAGTATTTCTTCATAACTAATCAATCGTTCCCGGTAACATTCTAGTGAATCTGTGTTGCGACTTTTCCAGTACTTTAAATTCCTTCTATAATGGGGTGACGAAACTGTACATTGTCTTCCAACTTCAGCCTAACTGAGGCCTTGGACAAGTTCAACATTAACTTCTTGCTTTAGTATTATATGCCTATAGATACAATTTCAAGGTTGTTTACCTGTTTATGGGCGAATTTACTTGTGCATTGTGCATTTACAAGTTTGACCTGTATATTAGCACACCAAGGTCCTTCTGCTCATCGACTACCTGTAAAATGACCTTCACTGACCTTCCCTCCATCATAAGGTCAGAAGTGGGGATGTTCGCTGATGATTGCACAGTGTTCAGTCCGTGCCTACATGCATCAAGACCTGGACAGCACCAGGCTTGGGCTGATAAGTGGCAAGTAACATTCGCGCCAGACAAGTGCCAGGCAATGACCATTTCCAACAAGAGAGAGTCTAACCACCTCCCTTGACATTCAATGGCATTACCATCGCCGAATCCCCCACCATCAACATCCTGGGGGTCACCATTGACCAGAAACTTAACTGGACCAGCCACATAAATAGTGTGGCTACAAGAACAGGTCAGAGGCTGGGTATTCTGCAGCGAGTGATTCATCTCCTGACTCCCCAAAGCCTTTCCACCATCTACAAGGCACAAGTCAGGAGTGTGATGGAATACTCTCCACTTGCCTGGATGAGTGCAGCTCCAACAACACTCAAGAAGCTCGACACCATCTAGGACAAAGTGGCTCAATTGATTGGGACCCTATCCGCCACCCTAAACATTCACTCCCTTCACCACCGGCACATAGTGGCTGCAGTGTGTACCATCCACAGGATGCACTGCAGCAACTCGCCAAGGCTTCTTCAACAGCACCTCTCAAGCCCGCGACTTTTGCCACCAAGAAGGACAAGGGCAGCAGGCACATGGGAACAACACTACCTGCACGTTCCCCTCCAAATCACACACCAGCCCGACTTGGAAATATATCATTCCTTCATCGTCGCTGGGTCAAAATCTTGGCGCTCCCGACCTTACATCACTGTGGGAGTACCTTCACCACATGGACAGCAGTGGTTCAAGAAGGCAGCTTACCACCACCTTCTCAAAGACAATAAATGCTGGCCTTGCCAGCGACGCCCATATCCCATGAATGAATTAAAAAAAATGTTGCCATTTAAGGTGCATTTCTTTCTTACTTCCTAACTATTACTTCAGGTGTTATTGTTCACAGGTCACTCAAGATTCACAACCAATGCAGAGAAACCGTAGTCAAAGCAAGCAAGGTACTGGGTTATATTAATAAAACAATTCAATATATGTCAAAGGACACCATTCTGTCCATATAGAGATCCTTGGTTAGACTGCATCTAGAGCACAGTTTTGGTCCCCTCAATTGCTGGGTGATATAGTGGCCTCAGAGACTAGGTTCATTGGAGAGCCACAAGAATGGTTCCCAGCTTAAAGCTGTTGCAGAGTACCCAGCCTCTGCCCTGCTCTTATTCATGTAGGTAGTCCAGTTATGCTTCTGGCCATTGGTGATCCCCCAAGATGTTGATGGTGCAGGAGTTGGCGAATGTGGTACTATGGAAAGTCAAAGGGAGATGGCTGGTCTTTCTCTTTTTTTTATATATGGTCATTGCCTGGCATTCTATGTTGTAAATGTGATGTGCCACTTGTCAGCCCAAGTCTGAATGTTATCAAGGTCCTGCGGTAAGCTGGCATGCGTTGCTTCATTATCAGAGGAGTTGTAAATGGAGCTGAATATTGTGAAATCATTAGCAAACAGCTCCGCTCCTGATCTTATGATGTAGGGTATGTCATTGATGAAGCAGCTGAAGATGGTTAGGCTGAGAAAGCTTCCCTGAGGAACTCCTGCAGTGATGTCCTGGAGCTGTTGGGAATAGTCTCTGACAATGGTAACCATCATCCTTTGGGTAAATAATGACTCTAGCCACTGCCGAGTTTTCCCTTTGACACCCATTGACTTCAATTTTGCTAGGGTTCTTTGGTTAAATGTTGCCTTGATGTTGAGGGCAGCTGTTCTAATTTCTTCTGACATTCATTTTATACGAAGTAAGTAAAACAAAGGGAAAGCCATAATGTTCATTTTAAGTCATGCTTTGATCACTCAGCCCAATGGTTCTAAATCTTTCCATACAGAGGGACCCCCTGCAAATGCTGACAGACTCCCAGGACATTGTCCTAACTTCTAGAAGATGTCAGCTACTGAAAGGAAAACAGTGCTTTGTTTGTAGATTTTTTTTTAATTAGTAAAACAACAAATCCAGAAATCTGTATCAGGGACAAAAATCTGAAGACCTCTCAGAAATCTGAGGTTCCCTTCCTAGACCTTCTTGGTGTCCAGCGGCCTTGCTTTGCAAACCCTATGACTTAGCTCCTCTCCGTACAATTTTTCTTGTTTTAATGAGTTGCAAAAATCAACTTGTTGATTATAGTGCTTACTTTGTATGTACAATATTTAAATATTTAATTTTCTATCTATTTCTCCATTAAATTTTGTATCTGATGCTAGTGGTCAAAAATTCCAAGAAAACTAGGTGATATTATCGCTCGTATTTGCAAAGTTAACGTTGGAACCTTGTGCAACCTGTGCATTTTCTTGTTGAGTTTTGGTGAAAGGTCATTGATCTGAACCGTTAACTCTGTTACTCTCTCTACAGATGCTGCCTGACTTGCTGAGTGTTTTCCAGCAATTTGTTTTAATTTGGTTTCCAGCATCCGCAATATTTTGGTTTTGTTCTGTGCGTTTTCTTTTCTTGTTGAATGATTCACAGAATGCAAAATGAATAATGTATTCACCAGTAAAATACGAACATATGTATGTAGATACGAACATACGAATTAAGAGCAGGAGTAGGCCATTCGGCCCCTCGAGCCTGCTCTGCCATTTGATAAGATCATGGCTGATCTGATTGTGACCTCAACTCTACTTTCCCATCTACCTACTATAACCTTTGACTCCCTTGTTAATCAGGAATCTATCTAACTCTGCCTTAAAAATATTCAATGACCCTGCCTCCACCGCTCTCTGGGGAAGGGAGTTCCATAGACTCTCAACCCTCAGAGAGAAAAAATTTCTCCTCATCTCCAGTTTAAATGGGCGACCCCTGATTTTTAAACTGTGGCCCCTAGTTCTAGTCTGTCCCACAAGGGGAAACATCCTCTCAGCATCGACTCCTTCAAGTCCCCTCAGGATCTTTTACGTTTCAATCCGATCGCCTCTCATTCTTCTAAACTCCAATGTATACAGGCCCAACTTGTCCAACCTTTCCTCAAAAGATAACCCCCTCATTCCAGGAATCAGTCGAGTGAACCTTCTCTGAACTGCCTCCAAAGCAATTATGTCCTTTTTTAAATAAGGAGACCAAAACTGCACACAGTATTCCAGATGTGGTCTCACCAATGCCCTGTGCAACTGGAGCAAAACATCTCTACTTTTTTATTCCATTCCCCTTGCAATAAATAGCAACATTCCATTTGCCTTCCTAATCACTTGCTGTACCTGCATACGAACTTTTTGTGATTCATGTACTGGGACACCCAGATCTCTCTGTACCCCAGAGTTCTGCAGTCTCTCTCCATTTAATTAATATACTGCTTTTCTATTCCTTCTGCCAAAGTGGACAAGTTCACATTTTCCTACATGATACTCCATCTGCCAAATTTTTGCCCACTCACTTAACCTATCTATATCCCTTTGCAGACTCCTTATGTACTCTTCACAACTTACTTTCCTACCTACCTTTGTGTCATCAGCAAATTTAGTAACTATATATTCGGTCCCTTCATCCAAGTCATTGATATAGATTGTAAATGGTTGAGGCCCAAGCACTGATCCCTGTGGCACTCCACTCGTTACATCTTGCCAATCTGAAAATGACCCATTAATGCCAACTCTCCGTTTCCTATTAGCTAACCAATCCTTTATCCATGCTAATACGTTACCCTCTACACCATGAGCTCTTATTTTGTGTCGTAGCCTTTGATGTGGCACCTTGTCATATGCCTTCTGGAAATCCAAGTACACCACATCGACAGGATCCCCTTTATCCACGTTGCTTGTTACTTCCTCAAAGAACTCTAATAAATTAGCCAAACACAATTTCCCTTTCACAAAGCCGTGTTGATTCTGCCTGATTGCATTGAGATTTTCTAAGTGCCCTGCTATAACCTCCTTAATAACAGATTCTAGCATTTTCCCTATGACAGATGTTAAGCTAACTGGCCTGCTTTCTGTCTCCCTCCTCTCTTGAATAGGGGAGTTACATTTGCTATTTTCCAATCTGATGGGACCCTTCCAGAATCTAGGGAATTTTGGGAAAATTAATACCAATGCATCTACTATCTCTGCAGCCACTTTTTTAAGACCCTAGGATGAAGTCTGTCAGGACCTGGGGACTTGTCAGCTTTTAGTTCCAATAATTTTTTCAGAACCCTTTCCCTGGTGATTGTAAATGTTTTAAGTTCCTCCCTCTTTTTCACCCCTTGATTCACAATTATTTCTGGCATGTTATTTGTATTCTCCACAGTGAAGATGGACGCAAAACATCTGTTCAATTCATCCGCCATTTCCTTGTTCTCCATTATTATAAAATAATCTGACATTTTGTGTGTAAATATTTGACATTGTATTTTTTTTGTTTGTTTCATAACCAATTATTTCTTTACTACATCTGGGGCGAAGGAGGTACATTATTAATGACTTCTCACTATAAAACTTTCTATCTACCATGAAAATCAGCTTCCAAAGGCAAATGACCTTGTCTTTCTTCAAAAATTTTATCGAGCTGCCACGTTTTGTGACATCCAAAACCTAGTAGGTTGTAACTGCTAAAAACATTGTGCACATAAGTGAAAGGGGTCCACCTGTGAATGTGGGAAACTGGTCTGTTCCTGCATCCACACATTTTCGTGGTAAAGTCCAATTCAAAACAATTATCCAGCTTTCAATAATTGAAATTACTAGACAGCCACTCCCAACCGTGGACTATCATGCAATCCCATTGGAAGGTTAACCTGCCTAAAAAAGCTTAACTTCAGCCCAAATTGAAGAAAACTCATTTTTCCTGGTTGGAGTTCATTCAACATTTGTCAAGTGAAAAGTGAATATCTCAAATTTGCTGCCAACAGATTTGCAATTTTACTTTCCAGCACTCTCTGGTGGTGGAGAGGGTTCAAATTTATAAGGAAGAAGGGATGACAGCTACAATACACAATGGCTTTTGGTGCAATGTGGAGGTCATTTAGTACAGTCAATTTTGGAAGTTTTTTTTAAAAAAGGAGTAATCTATTTTCGACACTCTTAATGACTGAACATAATTACAAACAATGACTGACAGGAAAAAACCTTCTGGTCCATGCAGCCTGTCCCACACTATCGTGATACCTTGTGCATCGCAACATTTACCATCCTCACGTCATGTGATTTCCTGGGAGAGGCGAGAAACCAGATTTAAAAACCCAGGCCAATTTGGGGGGCAAGATCTTGTAAATTCCTCTCCATCCCCTCCCCCCAGGTGATCGAAACTAGTCCAGGAGATCACTCTGGCCCTGATAATTCTATGCATTACATTACCTACCTTTTGTAAGAGGTGATCTCCACTCCAGCCGGAAATAGGTCCAGCTCCCGACTGAAGGAATTCAGTGAATCGACATCCACAGCACGAGCTGGCAGCCTGTACCAGACATCCACTATTCTCTGGGACAAGAACCGCCTCCTGGCATCCAACCTAGATCTGGCCTTAGACAACTTAAAATGTGACCCCTGGTCCTTCCTGACCTATTTAATTGGAACAAACTGTCAACTGGAACATTATGTATTCCTTTCATCATCTTATCAACCTTAATCAGATCACCCCTAAGTCTGCAATTCTCTAAAGTGTAGAGTCCCAGCTCTTTTAGCCTACCTTGATAACTAAGATGCTTTAAGCTGGGAATTAGTCTGGTAGCCCTCCTCTGCATCCTTTCCAAAGACCCAATATCAGCCACCATATGAGGAGACCAGAACTGGACACAGTATTCAAAATGAGGTTTGACCAAGGTCTTGTGCAAGGACATAATAGTATGATGTGTCTTATAGTCAATTGTCCTATAAATGCACCCCAACACCCTGTTTGCTCCAGCTATCGCTTCACGACATTGCTCATGAATCATTAGAGATCTATGCACTAGAATGCGCAGATCTTTCTTTCTCCACCTGCTTTAATGGTTTTTCCTGAAGGGTGTGTGTATGTTGAGCATTTATCCTGCCCACATGAATAACACTGCACACCTCCAAATTAACCATCATTTGCCAGTCATGAGCCCAATCCCCCAACACAATAAGATTTGCTTGAAGCAGTCATCTACAGTCCTGACACTTGCACAGATCTTGATATCATCATCAAATTTGCTGATCTTACCCCAACCACGTACATCCAGATCATTAATAAAAATAGTGAAGAGCAACGGTCCCAACACTGATCCCTGTGGGACACCACCGGAGACCGATCTCCAAACAGATCCAAATCCATCTATAATTACTTTCTGCCTATGGCCTTCCAGCCAGTTCGCAATCCAGCTCAATATATTACCACTTATACCAGAGGCTTTGCTCTTGTAGAGAAGCCTCTAGGGTGGTATTTTGTCGAAAGCTTTTTGGAAGTCTAAGTAGAAAATATCTACTGGGCTTCCCTCATCCACCATCTTAGTGATTTCTTCAAAAAATATAATCAAATTTGTTAGACATGACTTTTTTTTGAAGCCATGTTCAAACCTGCTGTACTTGAGTTATTTCAAAATAAAATTAGCTTCTGCTAAAATCACTTGACAATTGAATGTTGCACACGTTCTTGCACACTTTCGTGTAATTGTGATTGACTTGTCAAGTGATTTTAGCAGATGCTAATTTCATTTTGAAATAACTCAAGTACAGCAGGTTGTAACTGGTCAAAATAGATCTTGTCAAAAAATGCTAATTAGAAACGCACAAATATTAAGTTGCTGTAAATGGAATGCAGGGCTGCTCAGTTTAGGAAAAGTGAGTGAAATATATTTTGTCATTGAAATTTATGACTTGCAAACTATATCACAGGAACATTTAATTCAGAAAAGGAAGAGTGTGATTTTGTTGACGGGAAAGAGCGAAAACAACAAATGACAGAATATCTGCAGTAAAACTTTAACATTTCTCAACTAGCTAATAAGCCCCTTAACCAATGCAATTGTCTTTTTTTTCATTCAGTTGTAGTGTGCGCAATAAGAATTACAGCAAGAGTGACTAGCCCTTGCACAAGCCAGGCTTGAGAGGCTCCTCACCATGACGTGAGCAGATTTTTGGTAGGCTCAAAAAGCCGTTAACAATTGAGGGAAGCAGCTGCAATGGCATAAAATGACTGGTGCCCTCCAGCAGTGGCACAAGTAGAGCAGCATAGCATAAGCTGGTTGACATTCATATGTTCAGCAGTTCTGCTATCACATAGTTAGGGGTTACAGGGAGCGGGCAGGAAATTGGACATGAATTTAGATTTGAGGTTGGGATCAGATCGGCCGTGATCTTATTGGGTGGCGGAGCAGGCTCGAGGGGCCGATTGGCCTGCTCCTGCTCCTATTTCTTATGTTCTTATGTTCTTATGTTCACATAACCCTGCACAAGTAACGGGGCTGATTCCAAAAGGAATGAACTGACAGTAACTCCAGCAAGGGGCAAATCTGACACGGATGCAGGTACTTCAGGGTTAGCTACAGATGGAGATTGTAGACTTTTACCATCCTGTGCACCTAGTCCATTGACTGGGCAGCCGACCATTAGTGACACTGCAACTCATGCAGATGTAGCAGCAGGGCACATCAGAAGCCACCAATCAGAAAATGCTGGGAAACATTTAATAAACAAATACACAGCATGCAATGAACACGCTAAAATAATTCACTTTCACTATAAATTGCATAGTATTACGGTATGTTACAGTGCAGACGGAGGCCATTTGGCCCATCGTGCCTTTGCTGGCTCTTTGAAAGAGCTATCCAAATAGCCCCATTCCTCTGCTCTTTCCCCATAGCCATGTATTTTTTTCCTTCAAGTATTTACTCAGTTCCCTTTTGAAAGTTACCATTGAATCTGCTTCCACCACCCTATCAGGCAGTGCATTCCAGATCAGAACAACTTGCTGCTTAAAAAAAAATGACTGGAAAGATTCCAGGGATGAGGGAGAAGCTGAGGTTTTTCTCCTTGGAACATCGATGATTGCGAGGAGATTTGATAGAGGTATTCAAAATCATGAATGGTCTAGACAGAGTAGATAGAGAGAAACTGTTCCCATTGGCGGAAGGATCAAGAACCAGAGGACGTAGATTTAAGGTGATTGGCAGAAGAACCAAAGGGGACGTGAGGAAAGCCGTTTTTACCCAGGGAGTGGTTAGGATCTGGAATGCACTTCTTGAGGGGGTAGTGGTGGCAGATTCAATTATGACCTCCTAAAGGGAACTGGATAAGTACATGAAAGGAAAAAATTTGCAGGGCTATGGGGAAAGGAAGGGGGAGTGGGACTAACTGCATAGAGCAGGCGTGGACTTGAAGGGCTGAATGGCCTCCTTCTGTGCTGCAGCCTTTCTTTGATTCTTTGGTAACCAGAGGCAACATGAGAAAACAATCACCTTAAATGTCTGTCCTCTGGTTACCGACCTGCCTGCCACTGGAAACGGTTTCTCCTTATTTACTTCGTCAAAACCATTCATGATTTCGAACACCTCTAACAAACCCAGCTTCCCCAGTCTCTCCAGATAACTGAAGTCCTTCATCTCTGGAACCGTCCGAGTAAATTTCCTCTGCAGCCTCTCGAGGTCCTTCCTAAAGTACGGTGTCCAGAATTGAACACACTACTCCAGCTGAGGCCTAACCAGTGTTTTAAAAAGGTTTAGCAAAACTACTTTGCTTTTGTACTCTGTGCCTCTATTAATAAAGCCTAGGATCCCATATTCTTTTTTAACAGCCTTCTCAACTTGTCCTGCCACCGTCAAAGATTTGACTAACTTGATTGAGTTTTTCGATCAAGTTATGGAGAGGATTGATAAGGGTAATGCGGTTGATGTTGTGCACATGGACTTTCAAAAGGCATTTGATAAAGTACCACATAATAGACTTGTTAGCAAAATTAAAGCCTATGGGATTAAAGGGACAGTGGCAACGTGAATACAAAATTAGCTAAGGGACAGAAAGCAGAGTGTAGTGGTGAACAGTGTTTTTCAGACTGGAGGGAAGTATACAGTTGTGTTCTCCAGGGATCAGTATTCGGACCACTGCTCTTTGATATATTTTAATGACCTGGACTCGGTAATAGAGAGTATAACTTCAAAGTTTGAAGATGACACGAAACCCAGAGATGTAGTAAACAACGTGGAGGATAGTTACAGACTTCAGGAGGACATAGCCTGGCGAAAGGGGCAGACACGTGGCAGATGAAATTTAATGCAGAGAAGTGTGAAGTTATACATTTTGGTAGGAAGAATGTGGAGAGGCAATATAAACTAAATGGTACAATTTTAAAGGGAGCACAGGAACGGAGACCAGGGGATGTATGTACACAAATCTTAGAAGGTGGCCGGACAAATTGAGAAGGCTGTTTTTAAAAATAATAGTATATGGGATCCTCTGCTTTAGTTATAGAGGCATAGAGTGCAAAAGCAAGAAAGTTAGGCTAAACCTTTATAAAACACTGGTTAGGCTGCAGCTGGAGTGTTGTGTTCAACTCTGGGCACCACACTTCAGGAAAAATGTTAATGCCTTAGAGAGGGTGCAGAAGAGATTTACTGGAATGGTACCAGGGATGAGGGACTTCAGTTATGTGGAGAGACTGGAGAAGCTGGGGTTCTTCTTAGAGCAGAGAAAGTGAAGGGCAGATTTAATAGAGGTGTTCAAAATCATGAAAGGATTTGATGGAAACAGTTTCTCCTTATTTGCTCCAACAGCAGAAGGGTCGGTAACCAGAGGACACAGATTTAAGGTGATCAGCAAAAGAGCCAGAGGCGACATAAGGAAACCTTTTTTTTTACTCATCGAGTTGTAATGATCTGGGATGTACTGCCTAAAAGGATGGTGGAAGCAAATTCAATAGTAACTTCCAAAAGGGAATTGGATAAATACTCGAAGGGAAAATATTTACAGGGGAATGCGAATAATTGGATGGCTCTTTCAAAGAGCCGGCACAGGCACGATGGGCCAAATGGCCTCCTGCTGTGCTGTACCTACTATTGATAAATCTGTGCTGACTTTCATTAATTAGCAGATACTTTTCCAAGTGCCAATTAATTTTGTCCCTGATTATTGTGTCTCAAAGTTTCCCCACCACCAATGAAAGGGCTAACTGGCCTATAACTGCTATCCTCCATGTTGCTTACTACATTTCCAAGTTTCGTGTCATCTGCAGACTTTGAAATTATATCCTCTATACCCAAGTCCAGGTCATCAATATATATCGAAAAGAGCCGTGGTCCTAATACTGACCCCTGGGGAATACCACTATACTTCCCTCAAGTCTGAAAACAACCGTTCACTACTACTCCCTGCTTTTTGTCCCATAGCCAATTTGTGCCTACGTTGCCACTTTCCCTTTAATCCATGGGCTTTAATTTTGCTAACAAATCTATTATGTGGTACTTTATCAAATGCCTTTTGAAAGTCCATGTGCACAACATCAACCGCATTACCCTTATCAATCTTCTCTGTTACTTCATCAAAGAGCTGAATCAAGTTGGTCAAACACGATTTTCCTTTAACAAATCCGTGCTGACTTTCACTTATTAACCCATACTTTTCCAAGTGCCAATTAATTTTGTCCTGGATTATTGCCTCTAAAAGTTTCTCCACCACCAATTTGGGCTGACTGGCCGGATTTATCCCTCTCCCCTTTTTTGAACAGGGGCGTAACATTTGCAATCCTCTAGTTCTCTGACACCGCCTCAATATCTAAGCAGGATTATAAGATTGTGGCCAGAGCCTCTGCAATTTCTACCCTTACTTCTCATAGTAACCCAGGATGCATCCCATCTGGACCGGGTGACGTTTCTACTTTGAATACTGCCAACCTTTGAAGTACCTCCTCTTTTACTATTTTTATCCTATCCAATATCATTACTACCTCCTTCTTTACTGCTATATTGGCAGCATCCTCTTCTCTATTGAAGACCGATGCAAAGTATTCATTTAGTACCTCAGCCATACCTCTGCCTCGACAAGAAGGTATCTTTTTTGTCCCTAATCAGCTGCACCCTTCCTTTGACTTTTTATATGCTTATAAAAGACTTTTGGGTTTCCTTTTGTGTTAGCTGCTAATCTATTCTTGTACTCTCCCTTTGCCCCTCTTATTCCCTTTTTTTCGATCTTATCTGTAGCTCCCAAATTTAGCTTGGTTCTCTACTGTATTATGAAACTTATATTTGTCATAAGGCTCCTTTTTCTGTTTCATTTTAACCTTTAGATCCATTTTTAACTCACTGAAATTAGCCTTTCTCCAATTAAATATTTTTATACTTGATTGTTCCTTGGCCTTTTCCAGAACACTTCCAAACCTAATATTATGATCATTATTCCCCAAATGCTCCCCCACTGAAACATGCTCCACTTGCCTCACTTCATTCCTTGCAACGAGATCCAGTATTGATTCCTTCCTCATTGAGCTGGAAACACACTGTTCAAGAAAGTTCTCTTGTATACTTTTCAGGAATTCCCCCACTCCCTTTGCCCTTATACATTGTTACTATACCAATTTATATTTGGATAATTGAAGTCCCCCATTATCACTACTCTATAGTTGTTGCATCTTTATGTATTTTGCCTGCAAATTTGCTCCATTATCTTCTTCCCACTATTGGGTGGCCTATAGTCGTGTAATAGCTCCTCTTTATTCCTCAATTCTACCCAAATAGATCTGTCTTTGACCCCTCAACTACAGCATCCCTTTCCAGTGTTATTTGATCAATACAACCACCATCCCCGCCCCCCCCCCCCCCCCCCCCACTTTCTTTCCATCCCTATCTTTCCTGAATACCTTGTAGCAAGTGACGAAGGAGGAAAGCTCTGAAAGCTTGTGATTTCAAATAAAGCTGTTGGACCATAACCTGGTGTTGTACGACTCCGTACATTTGAAATAAGCAGCTTGTGCTTGAACCATTCTGACTTTTATAGGTGTTGTGAGACTGGTCACAGGCAGTAGTACAACAGGTTTAAATGCAAGAAAGCCTGGTCCAAGATATATAGGGCACAAGGGTATTTTAAACTGTGAAAGAGGTTCTCAGATTGCATATACACCCACTTGGTCACACAATTTGCTATGTTTTTGGGGTGGGTTTCTAATACACAAGTCCTAAATAAAAGACTCTTCCACCTCTGCCAGTGTGACTGGTGGCAATTCCACAACAGTTGTCACACTCTACTTGAGATTTTTTTCCTCTGCCAACTTCCTTGTAAAGAAGCACTTAAGAACGGTGTGGCTTAGATTGGGTATTTGTGGAGAATCATGGATAAAAACCCTCATGATATCTCATGGCACAGACGATTGGTGTTCAATATTTCAAGTGTTTCAAAAAAAAAATCTTCAAATTGGGTGCAAAAACATGACTTTAAAAGATACACTTTCTTCATGTAACTCCTGCAGACAATAGTCTGTAAATTTCTAAAAGGCTTATTATGTGGAATGTACAGAACCAAGCAGTATTCTTCACTAAACATTATTTTCTTTGGGGAAAAAAAATCTTGTCATTTGATACTGTTGCTGAAATGCTTCTCAAAGGGTTAAATTTCAAACGTGTGTTGATTTGCATAGTATTAAAATATTCAAGGTCTGCGCTCCCATCAGATATAGCCCAGCTTTCCTGGTTCAAACAGACAGTAACCTTCGGTTGATTGCTGATAGTGAGACTGCTGGAGCCATAGATCATTTCTTTACAATGTCTGAAATGTAGCTGACAGCAGACATTTAGAGACAGACTGAGCTTGTGTAAGGGATATAGTCACTGGCATTAATGAAAGGCAGCAATATTACCATGCAAGTTGGTCAAATGAACCCAGGTACTGTACCTAAAAGAAGAAGATCAACACTGGTGAGTGGAAATACTGTGAAGCAAGAGAGGGAAAACCACTAAAAGCTGAAGTTTACTTCCTGCGCTTGAACCATACGTATTTAACTTAACAAGAGCACATGGCCAATATCGGATCCTGACGGTGATCACTGATGGAAAAATCTTCAAGTATTTGTTAAGCTGTAAAGAGGGTGTGGGGACTCGGGGTGGTCAAGCTTTTTGGGTGTTGAGAAATTTTTCTTTTGCAGTCATACATTTAACAAGCTGGTTTGAAAATGAGATTTGAAAGGAGTCACGATTACAGAAAACTAGCAGTTATTTTTCTGTGGCCAGGCTTTGAAGTAGATTTTTATCAGGATGGCACAATGTTTTGGAATGCTGCACCACTGGGTGCAAAACAGTCTTTTGCCCCAGGCCACTGGTTATACACCTTGAGGCCACCTGAAAGCTGCAGATGCTTGGGAAAATGAGGCCTGTTGAGTTGTACTTACTTTGGTTTAAATTTGAAGTATTTTGGTGTATTTCACTCTCTTTAATATTTTTTTTAAAAGTTCAAATTTGGTTGAACGTTGCAGTTGGGGTCTCTCATCATAACTCTTCAATGTGTAGTTCAAAAAGTCGTGAAGTGAGGAATGCCTTATTATTAAAGATCAGTAGTTTAAAGTATGTGTCACAAGCATTGCAATGCAGACAGATGCTTCAGAACATCACATGACTGGGACTGAGGTGTTGCAAGGTTATTTTCTGCAGCAATTTACTAACAGTTTATTGTAATACAATATATACTGTTTGCTCAGTAGTCTATATATAGTAAGCTGGATAAAATATGTTGGCTGGGAAATCTCCATTATAAAGCCTATGGGAAAAATCAATAAGGCTTTTATTTCTCTTGATAACATTAAGTTACCATAGATTACTGAATGATGGGAGTTTTCATAGAGAAAAAAGTTCATTTTTTCCAAAAGCGTAGCGCATATTGTATCTAAAGAGTTGGTTCCTTAAGTTTTTCCAAGTTTAAAAAAATTGTCCACTGCCAATTAGATCCATTTATACTTTCAGCTGACGACAATACATTCCCTTTTGCGCATCATTGGTTACTGGCTTCTTGTTGTGATAGAGTTTAACTGTTGGGCTTTTTTCAGGAGTTGGAACACATGCTGTTTTCAGAAGTTGACACACATGCTGGTTTATCATGAGAAATCACAACTGTGGTATAACGTAGCCTTGCACAAGTGGCCCAATCAACAATCTAAAACAAAATGTTAATTTTCTTGAACTTTGTGGTATGTCCACCAATAGCCTTCCTTCCTCCTCCATATGTACATTTGAGGTCCACCGGTCTTTGGTAGGTGATATCAGTTAATCCATTGCACGCTGTTATACAGGAATGGGAAAAAAACTACAGTTGGTAAATACCAGGAGAATGAATACTACTTTCAGACCTGA
The DNA here is from genome assembly GCF_035084215.1 of Heptranchias perlo. NCBI lineage: Eukaryota > Metazoa > Chordata > Chondrichthyes > Hexanchiformes > Hexanchidae > Heptranchias > Heptranchias perlo. The sequence goes on from NC_090325.1 coordinate 39,066,393, forward strand.
AACTAAGCCTACGAGTTAAAAATATTTCCACAGTGGCATTTACAAATAAGTTGGTGTTTACAGACTCTACATGCAAAATACTACTTTTATATTAAGTAGAGAAAGGATTTTATATTTGATCTTTGAAAGCAAATAGTTTTTTTAATCACAACAAAAGTTAGATTTAAAAAAAGATTTAATTTGCCATCCTTCAGGGCACTGTAAATGGCTTTGCATACCTGATCTTGAGAATATTTTGGGAATGCTGCTAAGGTCATGCAGTCATCTAGAACATTTGATCCCAACTAACTTTTCAGCTTGTATCTGATCTTGTAACAGTTTAAATTTTTTTTGATTATAAATTTGTTCTGATTATAAAAAAGCTGCTGATTCTGTGAGCAGAATTGTACATGGTCAGTGTTGAATATTGACTAAGTATATTAGATTTGTAAATTACGATTGCTTGTTTGGCCGCATGGTGTCATTCACGATTAATTTGAACAGAGCATTTTTGGAAGGGCAAACAATTTAGTCACATGTATTGAATTACTTGGTCAGAACGGGCTGCGTGTTGTTTGTGAAGTTGGCTCTGCTGGATGCTTGAACTGGAATGAGAAAAGCAGTGTCAGCAGGGACAGTCAGGCAGAACCAAGTGTTTCTTTTCATGTGGAAATGGGCTTATGCTGGTAGTAGATACCTATGTGTAGCAGGCTACCATCAAAACCGATCATCAATATTGGCTTAAATTGATTTTTTTTAACTCCTCTCCAAATAATTGTGCAAATTCTCAGTTAGGATTTTATCGGGGTTGTCCTGATTTCAGTTGTGTTTTGGCAGTTGCAAAAAATAAGTATCTCAATTTTATTTTGATTCTGCTTTTTGGAAGATTTGTGTCTCCCAAATCCAATCCATCCCATAAAGTTGCCCCAAAAAACCTGGGGACTTTATTGTTTTAACAAAAACAGAAAATGCTAGAAACTCTCACAGGTCAGTCAGCAGCTGTGGTGAGAATAGATAAGTTAAAGTTTCAGGTGTGGACCCTTTGACCATTTAGGTATCTATATTTCAGTGGATTGAGGAGGAGGACAATGAGTTGGAAGGTAACAGCAAAATCAAGTTTGGGTGAAATTTCAGATTTAATATGGATGCAGGGATAGATCCAACATTTTTGGAATTTGATGGGAGGAAGGGAAGGAAGTAAAACAGTTTCAGTTACTATTGTGTGTGCAATGCACAAATGGGTTTCAAAGTGAGATGCCGACTATTTTGGGTTGTCAACATATTAAGAGAAATGGGAAAATGGAATTAGTAAGATGAAATGCTGCCATAGCTATCCCTATTCCTGTGTTAACTTTTTAAAAAATTCCCCATTCCCTCAAATTTCCCTCCTTCTCTCCTGAAGGCACTAATTCAGTCTGAACTGTGGTTCCATGGGTACTCGCTGAACGTGGACAATCATTGGTTGACAGGCTATTCGATCAATACAGCTGAAGCTGATGTTGTCTCCACTTGAGTTCTGCATTTGAGTGTTTTTCAGCAGTTGTCACAGATGTCCGGAGCAGGGACCATAGCTTTTTCTTTACCCTTTTCTTAGCCCAGGAGCACTGAGGTAAATTGTAGTGCTCCTACCACTGCCCTGGCTAACACCAGCTATCTCAGCACAAATTGAGGATTGAATCGTGGTCCTTTTGGACTAAATGGCTCAGTTCCACACTGGACAATGTAAACAAAGTCATTGGGAGAGCTTGTGTGTTATTCTGCAGTGCTTTTGCTGAAAGGTGATAAATTTTGTGACATTGATGTACATTAAATTGAATTGTCAGACAGCTGGACATCATTCCTCTTAGATTTTGTAAATGCAATTATTTCTCGATAATCTAGCTTCAGGGGAACAGATGCCTTTTGGACTGGCTCCAAATTCATTCCACTGATTATTAATTTTAAGTGAATAACTATCAAGTTTCAAGGTAACATGCTGTCCTCGAAGATACTTGGCACATCACTGTCCACCAGATATGTCTGCCCAAGAGTACAGTCTATTGTTGTTAATTCAAAGTCACATTTTGAATTACTGGCTAATTTCAGTTGTGCTTAAAAGCACTACTGTGCCGTTTTAATGCAATTTTTAATTGGAATTTCTGGATAATTCAAATTTTTGGGGGTGAGACAAAGGTAGGACCGAAATTATCAGATGTAGGCTGTGGTCATTTAAATATTCATAATTTTGAATTGTTTTGCCATGGTATGTTTTAATACGTACAGATCTGGTGCTGTGAATTCTATTTAATTTCTGTCAAAACGTCTGTCAAGAGTCAAGAATAATTGAAGCTAGTGCTATACCAAAACTTTTCAGAACAAGCTTTCATTACTGATAGGTTTTAGAAATTTTCCTTAGCCTATGTTAAACATTGTTTCCTACCATGAGATATTAATGGTTTCTGATGAATAGGACAGAAATTTATTTATCCAATCCATGCTAAATTTCAGGTGATGCACAACATTAGAGTCAGGATGTGATGGAATACTTACCACTCGCCTGGATAGGTGCAACCACAAAAGCACATAAGGTCAGTTCTATCCAGGGCAAAGCGGTTCATCAGTTTGGTGATCCTGCCACTGGACTGAATATCCGTGGGCAGCACTTTGTGCCTACAATATGTACAATTTACAGGAAGCACTGCAGCAACTCACCTCAGTTACTTCAACAGCATCTTCCTCCCTAAGATCTCTACCACTAAGAAGGTCAAGAGCAGGATGTCGTGGGAACGTCCCCACCTTCAGATTCCCTCCCAAGTTACACATCTTAATGATTTGGACCAATATCTCTGTTCCAGCGTTATTGCTGGAATTCCCTACCTAACATCATCATGGGAGCACCATTACCAAAAAGAATGCATGGATCAAAGAGGAGGCCCACCACCATTACCTCATGGTAACTAGGAATGAGCAATAAATCTGTTGTCCAACTGTCGTCCAAATCCTGAACAATTTTTTTTAAATCCATGGGAACTGCAAGTGGCTTCATCAAGTTGCTCCTTATTTTCGTATTGATGTCCTGACAAAGAAATGCAAAGAGGCTTCAAGGCGATTCAGACAAGTTGAGTGAATGGGCAAATATATGGCAGATGCAGTATAATGTGAAGTTATCCACTTCGGAAGGAAAAACAGAAAGGCAGAATATTATTTAAATGGTGATAGATTGGAAAATGTTGAAGTACAAAGGGACCTGGGTGTCCTTGTACACCAGTCACTGAAAGCATACGCTCAGGTGCAGCAAACAGTTAGGAAGGCAAATGGTATGCAGGGCCTTGGTGAGACCACGCCTGGAGTATTGTGTGCAGTTTTGGTCTCCTTACCTAAGAAAGGATATATTTGCCATAGAGGGAGTGCAGCGAAGGTTCACCAGACTGATTCCTGGGATGGCAGGACTGTCATAGGAGGAGAGATTGGGTCGACTTGGCCTGTATTCACTCGAGTTTAGAAGAATGAGAGGGGATCTCATTGAAACATATAAAATTCTGACAGGACGAGACAGACTGGATACAGGGAGGATGTTTCCCCTGGCTGGGGGGTCCAGAACGAAGGGTCGCAGTCTCAGGATATGGGGTAGGACATTTAGGACTGAGATGATGAGAAATTTCTTCACTCAGAGGGTGGTGAACCTGTGGAATTCTCTACCGCAGAAGGCTATGGAGGCCAAGTCACTGAATATATTTAAGAAGGAGCAAGATAGATTTCTGGACACAAAAGGTATCAAGGGGTATGGGGAGAGAGTGGGAATATGGTATTGAGATAGAGGATCAGCCATGAACATATTGAATGGCGGAGCAGGTTCGAAGGGCCGAATGGCCTACTGTTCCTATTTTCTATGTTTCCATGTTTCTGGTAGAAAAAGTCTGATGACGAAGTCTGTTAAATTACTTTTGATGCAATTACTGTCTGCCTTTCCCCAATTTTTTTTCCTCTGGTTTTGTTTCTCCTTGTTTATGTGCCACCATTGTTTCTAATGACATAATTTATAGCATTCACCGTCAATTGTTACCAACAGAGGTTTCATTAATTTTAAGCAATTAGAAGATTCATTTCAGTAGAATTTCAGTAGAAAATCCATTGTAATCCAACAGTCAAAAGTTCATATCATCTGATGTTTTGATTTTCTCTTCCTCTGCCAAGCTCTGAGTAGTGGGGCAGGAATCACACTGATGGCAGAAACCTCGTCTGCCACAACTACTTTTTATGCAAAGTGATGTTGGCCACAGTCAGGAACAGCTCCTGCTCCCTTTTGAATGCTTGCGGTGAACCTGCACTCACTGCATGAGCTGGCAACTTGTTCCATAGGTTGATGATGCCCTGAAAAGAACTACCTCTTGACATCTAAGCTAGTTCTATGCTTGTATAAAAAACACTCATGCCCTAGTACTCACTAACCAGTAGTAGCATGGATACAAAATTGGCTAAGTAACAGGAAGCAGAGAGTAGTGTTGAATGGTTGGTTGTTTTTCAGACTGGAGGGAGGTATACAGTGGTGTTCCCAGGAGTTGGTACTAGGACCACTGCTTTTCTTGATAGAGAGTAATGACTTGGATTTGGATGGACAGGGCATAATTTCCAAATTTGCAGATGACACAAAACTTGGAAGTGTAGTGAACAGTGAGGAGGATAGTGATAGACTTCAAGAGGGTATAGACATGCTGGTGGAATGGGCAAACACGTGGCAAATGAAATTTAATGCAGAAAAATGTGAAGTGATACATTTCGGTAGGAAGAATGAGGAGAGGCAATATAAACTTTGGGGCACAATTCTAAAAGGGGTACAGGAACAGAGAGACCTGGGGGTGTATGTGCACAAATCGTTGAAGGTGGCAGGGCAGGTTGAGAAAGCGGTTAAAAAAGCACACAGGATCCTGGGTTTTATAAATAGAGGCATAGAGTAGAAAAGCAAGGAAGTCACGATGAACGTTAATAAAACACTGGTTCAGCCACAACTGGAGTATTGTGTCCAGTTCTGGACACCGCACTTCAGGAAAGATGTGAAGGCCTCAGAGAGGGTGCAGAGAGATTTACCTGGATGATTCCAGGGATGAGGGACTTTAGTTATGCAGATAGATTGGAGAAGCTGGGGTTGTTCTCCTTGCAACAGAGAAGGTTGAGTGGAAATTTGATAGAGGTATTTAAAATCATGAAGGGTCTAGACAGAGTAAATAGAAACTGTTCCCGTTGGCGGAAGGGTCAAGAACCAGAGGACATAAACTTAAGGTGATTGGTTCTTTTGCCAAAGGGGATGTGAGAATAAGCTTTTTTACACAGTGAGTGGTTAGAATCTGGAATGCACTGCCGATGTGGGTGGTGGAAGCAGGTTCAATCATGGCCTTCAAAAGGGAACTGGATAAGTACTTGAAAGGAAAAAATTTGCAGGGCGACGGGAATAGGGCGGGGGAGTGGGACTAGCTGGATTGCTCTTGCAGAGAGCCTGCACGGACTCGATTGGCCGAATGACCTCCTTCCGTGCTGTAACCTTTCTATGATTCCATGATTCTAACTTAAGTAGCCTATCCAGCCTATTCCTTTCCATTATTTTAAGTATTATCCTATTAGTCCCACTCCCCTTCTCTTTCCCCATAGCCCAGCAAATTTTTACTGTTCAGGTATATATCCACTTGCCTTTTGAAAGTTACTGTTGAATCGGCTTCCACTACCCGAACAATATATCAGCCTAATATTGTGGAGAAAAATTATTTTAAATGTTTTTTTTACGTAACTTCATGCTTGTCATTCCCTTTCAGCTATTTAAATCATTAGGTGGATGAAGTATGGAGACATACTAACTTCTTTGGGATAACTGGTGGTGTGATGGTGCAAATCCATATATCAGATAAATAGCAAGTTGTTATACTACCAAGTCACTGTTTTGATGACTAAGCTTCAGCTTTTTTGCCTTGCACCATTTTCTGTTGACTAGGATGAGTGATGCAGCACAGAATAAAACTGAGGTTTAATGGATTGAATAGTGGATAGGTCAATAAAAAAAATAATGTGGCTTTGTTGAGTGGTGACTCGCACTGATTGGATAGTTTCCGAAGTGATCTATTTTTTGTAAAGAAAATGAAAATCCCTCTGTTATTCTCTTAAATAGGTGTCAGGTGTAGCTCATCGGTATCACTCTCATTTCTGAGTCAGAAGGCAGTAGGTTCAAGTCTTATTCCAGAGACTTGAGGACAAAATGTAGGCTGACACTCCAGTACAGTATTGAGAGAGTGCTGCGGCTGCACTGTCGGAGGTACCATTCTTTGGATGAGACGTTAAACCGAGGCCCCCTCTGCCCTCTCAGGTGGACGTAAAAGATCCCATGGCACTATTTTAAAGAAGAGCAGGGGAATTCTCCCCTGTTACCTGGCCAATATTTATCCCACAGCCAACATCACTAGGTCATTATCGCATTGCTGTTTGTGGGACCTTGCTGTGCACAAATTGGCTGCCATGTTTCCTACATTCCAACACTTCAAAAATAGTTCATTGGCTGTAAAGCATTTTGGGACATTCTGAGGTTGTGAAACGTGCAATATAAACACGTTCTTTCTTTCTTTAAAGCTACAAACTGCTCGCAGGACGACTTCCTGCCCCTTGGGCATCTTCTATTTCTGGTCTGAGTTGGCTACTGTTGCTAGGAGGTGCCCAATATGGCCCATGGGTAAGCTACTCTGATTTTTGTACTCCTCCTCCCCACCCCCCCCCAACCCCCAGCCAAAATTCTTGCCTCTGCTCAGCACCTCCCCATAATCACACAGCTAAGATTGGTACATCAGTGATATGGGGGCTATGTTGCATTTCCCACCAAGTATTTTATCAGAAGTATTGAATTAATGGATTGCATTGAGAGGAACATTTGGAAAGCAATCTTGATTCTTCGTCTATCACTGCAGTGGAATGTAGACAGAAATTTTATGAAACAATAGGAAAAATGGAGAGAAGAAGTGAGGTGAAGCATATATTTGAAAATTAGTGTGCAGTGGAAATTGAGAGTGAGATATCCAGAAACCTCACTTTATGACTCTGCAGTATTTTCAAAGGTTTGCAGTTTTAATGCCATTCATTTGAGAAAGTCTTATGGGCATGCCAGAATCAGTCAGCAAACTGAGGTTTGTGATTTTGGTCTGAGACAGGTGGAATTAATCCAGACCGGTTGCTGTACTTCTACTTAATTTGTAAATCATTTTAACAAAAAGAAATCATTAATTGATTTTCTTCCCCATACCTTGCAATACTTGCCAAGCTAGAGAGTGGTAGTGTTCGCATGTATCCACCCCATGAAGACTGAGAGAGCCCCTCTATTTGAAAACATCCCCCTCTCCCATCTTCACTGTTAGGAAGTGCTTCCTATCATAAACCCTCTTAATGATTTCACTAATACCAAGTGCTCACAAGTGTTAATGTACCGATGTGTTGTTCTATCAGCTGTTCTAATTTAAAGTGAGTTTTTTTTCAAAACTGTGCTGCTGAAAATAACAAACTCCCGAGAAGCACCATTGCACCTCGTGTTGGACTTTTTATAGTTCCATGAGATGATGGTGACATTTGTTTGGGGAGGGGAGAAGAAAACTTGCTGAATCTGAGCCAATCAACAGAAGGCCACATGGAATTTTCCCTTCATATGTGGCATTAACATCCTGTGGCTGGCTTGCTTTGAGGAATCAAAGTTAAGCTAATCAAGTAAAACAACGATGGCTTGAGCACTTAAACTCACTGCCATTGAGTTAGGCTTTTATTAATCTTAATATTCAAACTGTCAGGGCTATAAATATGTAGTTATTTGAAAGGATACAGAGGGGGATGGTGTGCAAAGGACTTCCTCCTGGAGTGGTCGTATACAAGGTGCTTTTATTCTGCTCTGGGTCTGGGAGAGTGACCTATACATGCCACTCTTCAACATTGACTTGCTGAAGTGGAGCTGGCTCCCAAATCAGAAATCCCCCAATTTTGTGCATGTGTAACCAACCTTGTGCCATCTTGATGTGTATATTCACTAATGGATGACAAATGTCATGGTCTTACAATTCCATGACATCCCTGGAATTCTGTCTGTAGTAAGCTGGCACACTGACTGAGCTATTCACTGGGCTCCAGGAACCAGAAGCAGATCAAGAGACCAAGATAAAACTGGATCTCCATTACTGTTGAATATGGGGGGAAACGAAAGATATGAGTAATGCAGTTGACCAAGTGAGATAATTGTCAGGAGTCAACTGTGCCAGTGAAATGTAAAAGCAGGTATGGCTTACACTTGCCGTTAATCAGATAAGGTCAGGTAAAGAAGGAGACTGAGGTACGCTCTTCAGAGAGTGCAATTCTGTATTGTTGTGACCTTTCAGCAGTTAATGGTGGAATGGTATTGTCAGAAGCCTTGAGAGCAGATTCTTTACATCTTTTTCAAATGTGACATGGAGACCTAAAGAATGGGGAGAAAATGACTTTTGAAAATTGGTGAAATAATTTTTTATTTGGGTTTCCCCTTCTATTGCTTTTATTTCAAGTTTTTGTGATGCTGCTAAATGCTAACAGTAAAACTTGCTCAAATAGCACTCGAATAAAGAAACTGACCTTTTACAAGTTATGATGTCAATTCAGCAAATGTGTGATAAAACAGACCACCAATCTTATTTGTCAGTTATCAGGCACCATTTCAAAGTGTTGAGATGAGTCAACACAAAAATGTAGAATTAATTAGTCACCTGTTAGTAGGCAGTTTTGGCCAAGACTCTGGAGATTTTATTTACAGACTCGAGAGATATGATTTATAAATTAATCTGTGAAATTTTAATCTATAGTAAAGTATGTCCAAGCTTAAATAGTTTTAGGGAGGTATTTTTTTTTGAGGACAAGTGAAACCCTGTTGACCTTGAGACACAACTATTTTCACTGTGAAACCTTCCAGCCTTGTTTGTAGGGCAAATGTAAGTGGTTAGAATTTTGTTGTAATGGTGGGGGAAGAGTTCTCTTTCTTTGGGAACTTAAAAACCCAGTGATCGTTCACATAAAGAGTGCAAAGTTTAAAGAAAAGCAAATAATTTGTTTCATATCTGAGCCTGGAGGGCATTTGCTTTTGCATTTTATCAAAGTTAATGGCACCATTTAAAAGGCAGATGCTGTTGTTCACATAGTAATACTCATCTGCCTAATGACGATCTCAAGAGACAGAGTTCAGCAGGTCTTCCACAGTAATGGATTAATGCATTGTGAAGATTTTGTTGGCAATCACCATGGTTGTCTTTAAGACCTGATTAATGAACCTTTGTTTAAATTATATGCTATCGATGCATTTTAAATGTTCAATGGAGCTTCCCTCATCTGCACTCCAATTAGACATTTTTGTGATTAGTCATCAGAATTAAAAGGGACTCAGCACTACATGAGATGTCACCACGTTGCACAGCCTGCTAATGTCACTCTCTTCCTGTTTGATGCAAATCAAGCTCACAGCTGAATAAAGATTGAATTCCATTTATTTGTATTCATAGTATCATAGTGGGTACTGCACAGGAGGCGGCCATTTGGCCCATTTTGCCTGTGCCGGCTCTTTGAAAGATCTGTCCAATTAGTCCCATCCCTCTGCTCTTTCCCCATTGCCCTGTAAATTTTTTCCCTTCAAGTATTTATCCAATTCCCTTTTCAAAGTTACTGTTGAGTCTGCTTCCCCCACCCTTTCAGGCAGTGCATTCCAAATCATAACAACTCGCTGTGTAAAAAAATGTTTCCTTATGTCACCTCTGGCTCTTTGGCTGATCACCTTAAATCTGTGCCTTCTGGTTACCGACTCTTCTGCCACTGGAAACAATTTCTCCTTATTTGCTCTGTCAAAACAGTTTATGATTTTGAATACCTCTATCAAATCTTCCCTTAACCTTCTCTGCTCTAAGGAGAACAATCCCAGCTTCTCCAGTCTCTCCACATAACTGAAGTCTCTCATCCTGGTACCATTCTAGTAAATCTATTCTGCACCCTCTCCAAGGCCTTGACATCCTTCCTAAAGTGTGGTGCCCAGAATTGAACACAATACTCCAGCTGAGGCCTAACCAATGTTTTATGAAGGTTTAGCATAACTTCCTTCCTTTTGCACTCTATGCCTCGATTAATAAAGCCCAGGATCCCATATGCTTTTCAAACAGCCATCTCAACTTGTCCTGCCACCTTCAAAGATTTGTGTATGTACACCCCCAGGTCTCTCTGTTCCTGCACCCCCTTTAAAATTGTGTCTTTAGTTTATTTTGCCTCTCCTCATTCTTCGTACCAAAATGCATCACTTCACACTTCTGTGCGTTAAATTTAATTTGCCATGTGTCTGCTCATTTCACCAGTTTGTCTGTGTCTTCTACTATCCTCCACATTGTTTACTACATTTGAGTTTTGTGTCATCTGCAAACTTTGAAATTATACCCAAGTGCAGATAATTAATATATATCAAAAACAGCAGTGGTCCTAATACTGACCCCTGGGGAATACCACTATACTTCCCTCAAGTCTGAAAAACAACCGTTCACCACGACTCCCTGCATTCTGTCCCTTAGCCAATTTTGTATCTATGTTGCCACTGTCCCTTTAATCCCATGGGCTTCAATTTTAATAACAAATCTATTATGTGGTACTTTATCAAATGTCTTTTGAAAGTCCATGTTCACGACATCAACCGCACGACCCTCATCAACCCTTTCCGTTCATCAAAGAACTGAATCAAGTTAGTCAAACATGATTTTCCTTTTACAGATCCATGCTGACTTTCATTTATTAGCCGATACTTTTCCAAGTGCCAATTAATTTTGTCCTGGATTATTGTCTCAAAGTTTTTCCACCATCGATGTTGGGCTGACTTGGCCTATAATTGCCGGGATTATCCCTCTCCCCTTTTTTGAACAGGGGGAGAATATTTGCAGTCCTCTGGCACCTTCCCCATAACTAAAGAGGATTGGAAGATTGTGGCCAGAGCCTCCGCAATTTCCACCCTTACGCCCCTCGGTATCCGAGGATGCATCCTATCTGGACCGGGTGACTTTTCTACTTTGAATACTACCAATCTTTTATGTGCCTCCTCTTCATCTATATTTATCCTATCCACTATCGCTACTCCTTCTTCTTTACTGCTACAGTGGCAGCATCCTCTTCTCTAGTGAAGATGGATTCGAAGTATTCTTTGAGTACCTCAGCCATGCCCTCTGCCTCCACAAGAAGATCTTTTTTGTCCCTAATTGTTCCCACCCTTCCTTTGATTGCCATTTTACTATTTATATGTTCAAAATAGACTTTTGGGTTCCCTTTTATGTTAGCCACTAATCTTTTCTCATACTCTCTCTGCCCCTCATATTCCCTTCTTTAGATCTCCTCTGTACTTTATGTAGTCAGCCTGGTTTACTGTATTATGAACCTTACATTCATCATGAGCCTCCCTTTTCTGTTCCATTTTAGTCTCTATATCTTTAGTCATACAGGAAGCTCTAGCTTTAGATGCCCTTCCTTTCCTCCTCGTGGAAATGTACCCGAACCATCTTCTCCTTGAAAGCCTCCCATTGTTCAATTACTGTTTTGCCGACCACTTTTTGATTCCTACCCACCTGGGCAAGATCTCGTTTTAATTCACTGAAATTTGCCCTCCTCCAGTTAAGCATTTTCTCATTTGATTTTTCCTTGTCCTTTTCCATAACTATTCTAAACTTAATATTATGATTGTACGGAGTCGTACAACACCAGGTTATAGTCCAACAGCTTTATTTGAAATCACAAGCTTTCGGAGCTTCCCTCCTTCGTCAGGTGACTCACCTGACGAAGGAGGAAAGCTCCGAAAGCTTGTGATTTCAAATAAAGCTGTTGGACTATAACCTGGTGTTGTACGACTTCTTACATTTGTCCACCCCAGTCCATCACCGGCATCTCCACATCATAATATTATGATCACTGTTACCCAAATGCTCCCCTACTGAAACATACTCCACCTGCCCCACTTCATTCCCCAAAACTAGATCCACCACTGTTTCCTTCCTGGTTGGGCTGGAAACATACTGTTCCAGAAAGTTCTCTTGAACACATTTAAGGAATTCCTCCCCCTCTTTGCCCTTTTACACTATTACTGTCCCAGTCTATGTTGTAATAATTGAAGTCCCCCATTACCACTACTCTATAGTTCTTGCACCTCTCTGTAATTTGCCCTTTCCCTATTCCTACTCTTAAGTTATTGCTATACTATTAAGTTAAGATACAGTTGCAAAGCAGCAAATCTGTTCTGCAGACAAGTGTCTGAAATAATGTGTCTAAAGTATCTAAAATAACATAGGATATAGTATTGAGTAATTTGAGAGATGACATGTAAGTGTAGCATGCTTGGGAGAAACAGGTGACTTTGGACCAATGGTTCCCAAAGCTTTCCACCACTAGGTTTTCTTCACATCATGTCTGGGTCTGTTGTGGACTAATTGATAGATTGATCGCTATGGTTAGTCAAAAACTCCATTATCACTGTATCATGTGACTACAGGGATGGTAGATGGACTGTGGTCTTTTTTCATCCAGCAATTCCTATGTTTCTATGACGTTGCATATGCAGAGTTAGACCAAATGTATTCTTCATGTGCAGCAGGGTTAGAAGGTGTGGATAATTGGCCCAAGGCTGTAGATATATTTCAGTCCCCATTTTAAAAGATATGCATTCTGACCTTATTTTTAATATTGACATTTAATATTATTTATAGTTACATAGGAAGACTTGCGGCAGTTTGAGTGGTGGAGAAGTACAGTAGGCTGGAGCCGAGGAGTTTTGCTGCAGTGTAGACTGAGGAGCTGATAGTTGTGCAACTCAGAATCTACAATGCCATCACTGGTTGGAGGATGTAATTACAGCTCAAAGTCCAATTTATAAATGTGGTCATATGAATTTAGCCAACGAAGTACTTTTGAAGTGTTGTCACTGTTTTGTAGGCGAACATAGTACAACTTGTGCGCAGCAAAGTCCCACAAACACCAATGAGATAGATGACCAGTTAATCTGTTATTGTTGACATTTGAGGGATAAATGTTGGCCAGGACACTGGGAGAACTCCCCATGTCTTTTCAAATAATTCCATGGGATCTTAAATATCTGCTTAAGCAGATTTAGTTTGACATCTCCTCTTAAAGTTGGCACCTCCCACACTGCAGTGAAGTGGCAGTTTAGATTGTATGTCCTGGAGTGGGGCTTGAATCTACAACATTCTGCCTCAGGTGAGAATGCTACCAATGAGCTAAAATGACACTTAAGGATTAAGATCAACTGCCCATTTCTGTGTTATGCTGATTTTCATTTTGCAACAGTATCTGAGTTTGAACTGTGTATATACAATTTTTGCTTGCGTCATACTTGTTTGTACTGACATTCAGGTACATATGAACAGGAGTAGGCCATTCAGCCCCTTGAGCCTGTTCTGCCATTTAATTAGATCATGGTTGATCTTTACCTCAACTCTATTTAGCTACCTTTGTTCCATATCCTTCGATACCATACCCAACAAATATCTATCGATCTCAGTCTTGAAAACTTCAATTGACCCAGCATCCGCAATCTTTTTGAGAACAGAGTTCTAGATTTCCACTATCCTTTGTGTGAAAAAAATGCTTCCTGATTTCACCCCAAAGTGGCACAGCTCTAATTTTAAGATCTGGCCTCGACTATCTGTCAAGGAATGACATTTGCAGATTGTGTCCTGTTGAAGCGTCTTTGCGTTGTACGTGAAGAGCCTGAGGAAGATGGAAAAGCTTCACTAGAACACCTGTGGTTTATACAGAGATTGTTGTAGGGACAACTAAATCAAGCCTCAGTACAATGCAAATATAGCACTATCAATCAGAGGTAGAAAGAGAATTGGTTAAAAACCCATCTTGTACCATTGCTGATTTATACCTAGCTGGATGTTTGGACACCTGGGATGTTTTCATGCACTCATTTTGAAGTGGACTACACTGAAAATCTTGTCATCAAAAAGTAGATATTATAGGACAAACGAAGAGTAGCAGGACATTCAGATAATTAAGCCTTTTTTAAATTGTAGTGTGGTATTTACATATGAAATCTGAGTTCTCAATTCACCTAATTTATGTCCAGTTTGGAGCAGAACAATGCTATGGCAGTTCAGGCAGCCTTGAATAAATGAGCACAGAATTCTTATTAGAGAAGCAAAACTATTGAGAAAAATTGGTGGTGAATACTAAGAAATGTAAGTTGTGAAGTTGAAATAATTCTCCTTCAATAGTGCACTTATTAAAGTCACTGCCCCCATACCAACCAGGAAGGTTACACGTTTGGCCTCATTCTCTGCAGATATGGCTCATGAGTTAGGTCAGGATTGAGGAGACTGCAATTAGTCTTAACGCTGTGAGCTAGGGAGAGTATAAATAAGCCAGGGCTCCTGTTCTTGATTACTTGGCGACTGGAGGGATGAAAGACCGTTCAGATGTTAAAATTAAAGAATCATAGAATCTTGTAGCACAGAAAGAGGCCAGTTGGCCCATCGTGCCTATGGCAGCTCATTGGTCACTCCATGTATGGTTATTTTGTCGTATTTTCTCCTCCCATGCCAACTGTTGATGCCCTAGTTTACAGAACACTAAGCTCCCCTGAAAAATAAATTAAGCAGTATTTATAACTATCTGCCTAACCCTCCATCCCCTTTCGTAACAACTATCAATGTAGTTCCCTTTTGAAGGCACTAACTAGCTTCTCCAGGACTTTGTTCCACCTGTCTTCTATTTTTTGACAGGGGAGAGGTGGGGGGAGGAAAGATAAGGTGAAGTTTTATCTAATCTCGAATCTTGAAGTTTGTGAACTTAGTATTTATGTCCTCTCTTTGTATGCTCATTATTCAAGTTAAATAGCTTCAACCATAGCTATACTATCCATTATTTTTAAAGACTTCTGTCATGTATCCCTCAATCATCATCTCCGCAGAAAAGATAAGTCCAGCCAATTGGTAATTGACTTAAACTGACCAGATTCGTTCTGACTTTGATCAACGATCACTTCGAAATTGTGATTTCCTCAGTTCCAGGTGGAAGCTGAACATCACTCACTCAAATTGGGCTATGTCCCATAGGTGCTTAAGCCACAGGTTTGTTCTGGGGAGCCCTGTGTTCTGTCACAATAGTGGGAGAAAATACCTTTGCGCTTGTGGAGAGAGCGCTGTGCCACTTTGCATGTTTCAAAGGCTCCTACCTCTCCATTGCGTAGGCTAAGCAATCAATTGGCTGGGTCGCCTGGAATTATAAGACTTTTTTTTAAAAACTAAGCACCTGATGAAAATATCATGGTCCTAGATTATCTGTGTCTGTCATGGTACATATCGAGTCAAAAACCATGTTCATTCACAGAAAATGGTTCACCTATTTTGGTACAATAGTCCCAAAATGTAGACATTGACCTACGTTTTCTGATTATGATGGTAACTTATTTAAAATGGATGGGTTTATGTCGGCATTAGTATCGGAAAAGCTAGGGTAGGATATCTGGCCAGGTTTTCCATCTTCCAAGGAGGGCTAACTAAGCCTGTGTCATTGCTTTTGTTCACTTAACTATTTACTAGTTAATCCGTTTGGCAATTTGTAGCTTAAGCCACTGTCCAGTGAAGTGTTATTCTATTGCCTTCCAAAGCCAAGGAAGAGCACAAGGAAATGTGGTCTAACCAGTAGCCAAAATACACAAACCAGGGACTTTCTGTTAAATCACTGGGCTCGCTTACCATGATATTGGTATTCTGGTTCATCGGGATCAAAGGCTTGCCTCTCGGAGTGGTCTGAGATGCTGAAGCCAAAAAAAAACAGAAGTATAATCCACTAATCATGGTCATTGGTGTCTCCTGGACAACTGTCTGGAATTGGCTGGATATGGAAGTACAAATAATATATATGTCTGAGCATGCCTTCTACCTGTAACCCATAAATCTGTTAGGAATGATTCTTTGTGCAGTTTTTTATTCATTTTAATTGCAGTTAAAACAAATAAGGTGTCACTGAAATAGTTTTAAAAAAAAATTTGATTTGGCGCTCATCGGTCCATTTGATAAATCATGGGTTGAATCCTGAAGTCTAAAAGACCATGTTAATCTAAACATCATGACAAGAGTCTAGGATTATTGTTATTCTGGTTTGCACTGCTATAAATATTCTTGTTTGTCCTTGTCACAAAAAGTTTGAAGTATAATTTTGGTTGATTTAGGTCAAAACTTCTTTGCTTGTTACTTCCTCAAAGAACTTCTCAATGTGGATAAAGGGGATCCTTTGGATGTGGTGCACTTGGATTTCCAGAAGGCTTTTGACAAGGTGCCACATCAAAGGCTACTACACAAAATAAGAGCTCATGGTGTCAAGGGTAACATATTAGCATAGATAAAGGATTGGTTAGCTAACAGGAAACAGAGAGTTGGCAAGATGCAACGAGTGGAGTGCCACGGGGATCAGTGCTTGGGCCTCAACAATTAACAATCTATATCAATGACTTGGATGAAGGGACCAAATGTATGGTTGCTAAATTTGCTGATGACACAAAGGTAGGAAGGAAAGTAAGTTGTGAAGAGTACATAAGGAGTCTGCAAAGGGATATAGATAGGTTAAGTGAATGGGCAAAAATTTGGCCGATGGAGTATAATGTGGGAAAATGTGAACTTGTCCGCTTTGGCAGAAGGAATAGAAAAGCAATATAGGAACATAGGAACAGGAGTAGGCCATTCAGCCCCTCGTGCCTGCTCCGCCATTTGATAAGATCATGGCTGATCTGCGATCTAACTCCATATACCTGCCTTTGGCCCATATCCCTTAATACCTTTGGTTGCCAAAAAGCTATCTATCTCAGATTTAAATTTAGCAATTGAGCGAGTATCAATTGCCGTTTGAGGAAGAGAGTTCCAAACTTCTACCACCCTTTGTGTGTAGAAATGTTTTCTAATCTCACTCCTGAAAGGTCTGGCTCTAATTTTTAGACTCTGCCCCCTACTCCTAGAATCCCCAACCAGCGGAAATAGTTTCTCTCTATCCACCCTATCTGTTCCCCTTAATATCTTATAAACTTCGATCAGATCACCCCTTAACCTTCGAAACTCCAGAGAATATAACCCCAATTTGTGTAATTTCTCCTCGTAACTAAACCCTTGAAGTCCGGGTACCATTCAAGTAAACCTACGCTGCACTCCCTCCAACGCCAATATGTCCTTCCGAAGGTGCGGTGCCCAGAACTGCTCACAGTACTCTAGGTGCGGTCTAACCAGGGTTTTGTATAGCTGCAGCATAACTTCTGCCCCCTTGTACTCTAGTCCTCTAGATATAAAGGCCAGCATTCCATTAGCCTTATTGATTATTTTCTGCACCTGTTCATGACACTTCAATGATCTATGTACCTGAACCCCTAAGTCCCTTTGGACATCCACTGTTTTTAACTTTTTACCATTTAGAAAGTACCCTGTTCTATCCTTTTTTGATCCAAAGTGGATGACCTCACATTTGTCTACATTGAATTCCATTTGCCACAGTTTTGCCTATTCACCTAATTTATCAATATCACTTTGTAATTTTATGTTTTCATCAAAAATCAATCATGTTTGTAATAAATTGAAAGGAAAGTGCCACATAATGGTAAATGGTTCAAGGGAAGATATCTTAATGCGTAGTGGAGTGTGTTAGTTGTTATTTACCATGTTCTCGCTTTAAAATTGCTAGTTTGAGACAACCTGGGAACAGATATCTTAGTGCACAGAAGTGCTGAGCCAGTACTTCAGTTTCCGAGTTCAGACATGTCCTAATTGGCATTCAGGATCGGGGAGGATGATTATCCGTGTTGCACACTCTAGCATAGCTCATTAAGTTTCATAACTGACTTCAGTGGCTCTGTTCTCAAGTGAAGACAAACAGAATGGTTAAGTCCCCACAGATGAGGGTGAGTAAAACAAAACTTTTAAATAGTGAACCTGACGTCCAACATGATGTTGCCCTAAACATTTGTCGTGTGGATGGTTGTAATGTGTGTGGGGTTGATTGTACTATTGTGGAACTTATACCATCTTGTATTGGCCTGTTGCTGCTTCCTTTTCCCCAAGCAAGCCCTGATTCTTTGGCCTCGACAAATAGACAGAGGTGATGCAGATTCACTGCTGCTGATTTATTGCAAGTTAACGGTGAAATGATCATAGGTCTGTTGCTATTTGGAACTAGAATAATCACATTCCTGCAAATGGAACTAACTTGGTGGTTGAGAATACATGACTTTATTCATTTTTTGCTCACAGTATTTATATAGTTGTATTCTGCTCAGTTCAGGACAGTCAAATGTTGTAGGAATTGTAAAATGGGTTCATTAACGGCCCTGTTAACCCCTTCCCTTCCCTCACCTTCATAATCGTCTTCTCTATTAAGGCTTATTCACCCAAGCTACACAATGGACTGGTGTTTTCATTGGCTCTTAGGTCATTGTCAGTATTGTCACAGTAGATATCTATAAATGACAGATAATCTTGATTTGTTTATATATACTTGCCGTATTAGAAAGCTTATTGCCTTGACTTGATAGCTGGCCCCACGGAGGTTGATAATTCAACTTGCGTGGAGGAAACTCAATCCTCTGATTTACATGGTATGGTGAGCCACCTCGTATTTACAAAGTTCCAATATAACCACGCTTCACTGAAACTATTTCCCCATGTAGCTGTTACTCCCAGGAAGAAAAACTGACCTGCGGTCTCTCCTGATGCTAAATACACAAAAAGTGAAGCACTCTATCCCTGACACCTACTATAAGACTCCACATGTTGTGATGAGCATTTTTTTGTTGTCCAGGCCAGATTCTGTTATCCTGCCAGCAACAGTGGCTGTGACCTTCTTCCTTTGCTGCTCTGCTTTTACTCAACTGCATCTGGGGGTATAAGTTCACTTTGCATCGCTTGTTGCTCTTTTTCCCTCTCCCTCCCAAAAATTAATTTTGTTCGTACATTTTAAGCGCGAACAAAAATAAACATTCTAAATGGAAACTGAACCTGGCTCATGATCACTGCCAACAGAAGATGGTTCAGTCATGAAAGACCATCACTACTTGTCTGTTATCCTTATAAATCACTTTAAGCATGAGTTGCCCCACTCATTGTCCGAATTTGTTGCACTTTAATTAAAAGATGAACGGATATTGTATATATAAAAAAAAGTGCATTGTATAGCATCTTTCACAATCTCAGGATGCCCCAAAGTAATTTACAGCCAAAGAAGTACTTTTGAAGTGTAGTCACTGTTGTAAAGCAGGCAAAGTATAATACAACTTCACTTCTGCATTGTAATATTTTCCATCCTCTCATTGCTGCCAACTTTCTCCCCTGCAGTACTGAAAACAATGTTTCCTTGCTGCAATTGCTGGATAGTAATCAGGCGAAGGAGGATTCCTGACTGTTGCCTTCACTGTTGCTATCCTCTCCCCCCGAGTGTTGAAGCTGATTGTGGCACTTATATAGAAATCCCAGCTGAGATTGGTTAATTCGACTGGGAATCATTACAGGTTTTCAGCTGCTCACTGCCCTAACCAGCTGAGCCACAAAAACCCAGGACATCATTATTGAAAATAAATATCTAGAGTCAAGCCCAGTAAGCCAGAAGGAAATGCAGCTTCCAATTTGCGCACAGCAAGGTCCCACAAACAACAAGCCCAATAAGCCAAAAGTGTGTAATTATTTTGTTTATTTTAAGAAGCTTTAGTCAAGCTTCAGCTAATATACAAATGCAATTAACATTCAAAATCCTGCAAAGGATATCTTAACATTACAAAAGAATATTGTTTATTGTACCCACAGCATACTGGACCATTCTTATCTGATCAGCTTGCATTGTGTGTTTTCTTCAGCTAAATGCTTTGTACCTGTGCAAACCCTTCACTGACCATTTATAGTAGCTGCAGATGGAAGTGAATATGTTTATTCTGTACTTCAAAGGTCATAAACCATTTTGTACTTTTTACTTGGTGAATATCTGATTTGAATTGAAGAACATGTTCTAGTTTTTGTTAATCAGATTTAGTAGCAAATAGACCTGTTTGCTGATACCTCCGTCATCAGTGGACCATTCCCTGTCGAGATGGGAGATTTGGTAGAAGAGCCATATAGAATGAATCTCCCACGGGGAGAAAAAGGTACAAGTAACTTAAAATAAGAAATGCCTACTGCTACGTAAGAGATTATTTAATTCACTTTTAAACATTAATTAGACAGCGAAATACTTCACACTGCTTAGCTCCCATTATAATTTCCAGTTTCGTACGAAGCAGCTTGCAGCTATTGCACAAATAGCTTTTGTATGCCTTTTTCCTAACATTATGCAGTGTTTTATTTATTTGAAAAGGAGTGAAGCTATCCCAAAGTGTTTTCTAATGACCTGTAAGATTCATTTTCATTTGAGTTTATAAATGCTTCTTTTCATTAACAATTGAGCAAAAACTGCTTTTTGAATGATTAAAAACAGTGGTACACATCCATGCCTTACATTCTATACAATCAGTGCCACTATCCTACATACTACACAACTTCTAACTGTCAACATTATAATAAAAATGAAAGCCGCAAATAAAAGTTTACAGCACAGAAGGAGGCCAGTCAGCTCAAGTCTGTGCTGGCTCTTTGCTGAAGCACTCAAACTAATTCTACTGCCCTGTTCTTCCTCTGTCCAACTTGTGCTTCAAACGTTTATTCACTTTCCTCAAAAGATGCAGTGACTTCTGCCTCAGCAACTCTGCGGTGAAGCATGTCATGCTGTAATAACATTGTGCAAAGGCATTTTTCCTTACCTCTCTTAATGACTATTTTAATTTAGGCTTCTCATCACTGACTCCCCAACCAGAGGAAATATTTATCAATCACCCCATCAAAACCCTTCTTAATTTGAAAAACCTCTATTAAATGCCCTCCACACTTTCTCTGCTCCAGAGGAAATAGTCCCTGCTCATACAGCTTATAACTCTAGTTTCTCATCCCTGGTATCATCTTGAAAGGTCTCTCTTTGACAATTGCCAATGGATCTTTAATGAGCCGCTAAAAAGATGGAATCTGAATTACTGTGTAACTGACATAGGAACATAGAGAGAGGGGTAGGCCATTTAACTCCTTGAGCCTGTTCCGCCATTCAGTGAGATCATGGCTGATCTGTGACCTAACTCCATACACCCGCCTTAGCCCCATATCCCTTAATGCCTTTGGTTAACAAAAACCTGTCAATCTCTGATTTAAAATTAACAATTGAGCTAGCATCAACTGCTGTTTGCAGAAGAGAGTTTCAAACTTCTACCACCCTTTGCTTGTAGAAGTGTTTCCTAATTTCACTCCTGAAAATCCTGGCTCTAATTTTTAGGCTATGTCCCCTAGTCCGAGACTCCCCAACCAGCGGAAATAGTTTCTCTCTATCTACCCCATCAGTTCCCCTTAATATTTTGAAAACTTCAATTAAATCACCCCTTAATCTTCCAAATTCCAGGGAATACAGCCCTAGTTGGTGTAATCTCTCCTTGTACTTAAACGCTTGGAGTCCAAGTATCATTCTAGTAAACCTACACTGCACTCCCTCCAAGGCCAATACATCCTTCGTAAGATGAGGTGCCCAGAACTGAACAATAGTACAGGTGTGGTCCAACCAGGGCTTTGTAAAGATGTAGTATAACTTCTATCCTCTAGTCCCCTAGATATAAAGGCCAGCATTCCGTTAGCCTTTTTGATTATTTTCTGTATCTGTCCATGACATTCCAATGATCTATGTACATGGATCCCTAACTCTCTTTGGACCTCCACTGTTTCAAGCTTTTCGCTATTTAGAAAGTACTCTGATCTATCCTTTTTAGGTCCAAAATGGATAACCTTACATTTGCCTACATTGAAATCCATTTGCCCATTCACTTAATCTGTTAATATCTCTCTGTAATTTTATGCTTCCATCTACATTGCTTACAATGCCAGCAACTATAGGCCAGTCAGTTTAACCTCAGTGGTGGGGATTCTTTTAGAAATGATTAAGCCACTTGGACGAGGGTGGATTGATCAGGCAAAGCCAGCACGGATTTGTTAAAGGCAAATCGTGTTTAACTAAGCTGATGGTGCTTTGATGAGATAACAGAGAGGGTAGATGAGGGCAATGCAGTTGATGTGGTGTATATGGACTTTTAAAAGGCGTGTGATAAAGTGCCGCACGATAGGCTTATCATCAAGATTGCGGCCCATGGAATAAAGGGGGCAGTAGCAATATGGATACAGAATTGACTAAGGGATAGGAAACCGAGAGTAGTGGTGAATGGTTGTTTTTCAGACTGGAGGAGGTGTACAGTGGTGTTGCCCAGGGGTCAGTACTGGGACCACTGCTTTTCTTGATACATATTAATGTCTTGGACTTGGGTGTACAGGGCACAATTTCAAAATTCTGAGATGACACACAATTTGGAAGGGTAGTAAACAGTGAGGAGGATAGTTCCTTTGTCAGTTACACGGTAATTCAGATTCCATCTTTTTAGCGGCTCATTAAAGATCCATTGGCAATTGTCAAAGAGAGACCTTTCAGGATGATACTAGGGATGAGAAACTAGAGTTATAAGCTGTATGAGCAGGGACTATTTCCTCTGGAGCAGAGAAAGTGCAGAGGGCATTTAATAGAGGTTTTTCAAATTAAGAAGGGTTTTGATGGGGTGATTGATAAATATTTCCTCTGGTTGGGGAGTCAGTGATGAGAAGCATAAATTAAAAGAGAGATCTGGGGGTATATTTGCACAAATCGTTGAAGGTACCAGGGCAGGTTGAGAAAGTGGTTAAAAAAGCATATGGGATCCTGGGCTTTGTAAAGAGCAGCATAGAGTACAAAAGTATGGAAGTCATGATGAATCTTTATAAAACACTGGTTCGGCCACAACTGGAGTATTGTGTCCATTTCTGGGCACCGCACTTCAGGAAAGATGTGAAGGCCTTAGAGAGGGTGCAGAAGAGATTTATGAGAATAATTCCAGGATGAGGGACTTCAATTACATGGATGGACTGGAGAAGCTGGCGTTATTCTGCTTGGAACAGAGACGGTTGCGAGGAGACTTTTTTTTATTCGTTCATGGGATGTGGGTGTCGCTGGCAAGGCCAGCATTTATTGCCCATCCCTAATTGCCCTTGAGAAGGTGGTGGTGAGCCGCCTTCTTGAACCGCTGCAGTCCGTGTGGTAAAGGTTCTCCCACAGTGCTGTTAGGAAGGGAGTTCCAGGATTTTGACCCAGCGACAGTGAAGGAACGGCGATATATTTCCAAGTCGGGATGGTGTGTGACTTGGAGGGGAACGTGCAGGTGGCGGTGTTCCATGTGTCTGCTGCCCTTGTCCTTCTAGGTGGTAGAGGTCGTGGGTTTGGGAGGTGCTGTCGAAGAAGCCTTGGCGAGTTGCTGCTGTGCATCCTGTGGATGGTGCACACTGCAGCCACGGTGCACCGATGGTGGATGGGGTGCCAATCAAGTGGGTTGCTTTGTCGTGGATGGTGTCGAGCTTCTTGAGTGTTGTTGGAGCTGCACTCATCCAGGCAAGTGGACAGTATTCCATCACACTCCTGACTTGTGTCTTGTAGATAGTGGAAAGGCTTTGGGGAGTCAGGAGGTGAGTCACTCGCCGCAGAATACCCAGCCTCTGACCTGCTCTTGCAGTCACAGTATTTATATGGCTGGTCCAGTTAAGTTTCTGGTCAATGGTGACCCCCAGGATGTTGATGGTGGGGGATTTGGTGATGGTAATGTCGTTGAATGTCATGGGGAGGTTGTTGGACTCTCTCTTGTTGGAGATGGTCATTGTCTGGCACTTGACTGGCGCGAATGTTACCTGCCATTTATCAGCACAAGCCTGGATGTTGTCCAGGTCTTGCTGCTTGCGGGCTTGGACTGCTTCATTATTTGAGGGGTTGCGAATGGAACTGAACACTGCAATCATCAGCGACCATCCCCATTTCTGACCTGATGGAGGGAAGGTCATTGATGAAGCAGCTGAAGATCGTTGGATCTAGGACGCTACCCTGAGGAACTCCTGCAGCAATGCCCTGGGGCTGAGATGATTGGCCTCCAACAACCACTACCATCTTCCTTTGTGCTAGGTATGACTCTAGCCACTGGAGAGTTTTCCCCCTGATTCCCATTGACTTCAATTTTACTAGGGCTCCTTGGCGTCACACTTGGCCAAATGCTGCCTTGATGTCAAGGGCAGTCACTCCCACCTCACCTCTGGAATTCAGCTCTTTTGTCCATGTTTGCACCAAGGCTGTAATGAGGTGGTCCTGGCAGAACCCAAACTGAGCATCGGCGAGCAGGTTATTGGTGAGTAAGTGCCCCTTGATAGCACTGTCGATGACATCTTCCATCACTTGATCGAGGTATTCAAAATCATGAAGTGTCTTGACAGAGTAGATAGAGAGAAACTGTTCCCATTGGCAGAAGGGTCAAAGACCAGAGGACATAGATTTAAGGTGATTGGCAAAAAAACCAAAGGTGACATGAGGAAAGACTTTTTAATACAGCGAGTGGTTAGGATCTGGAATGCACTGTTCCGAGGGGTGGTGGAGGCAGATTCAATCATTGGCTTCAAAAGGGAACTGGATAAGTACTTGAAAGGAAAACATTTGCAGGGCTACGGGGAAACTGCGGAGGAGTAGGACTGGCTGGATTGCTCTTGCATAGAGCCAGCGCGGACTCAGTGGGCTGAATGGCCTCCTTCCGTGCTTTAAACTTTCTAAGATTCCAATGCTATCTATCTTTTGTGTATCTTCGATTACTGACTGTAATCTTTTTATTTTAAATGATCATTTATCCATTGCTACATGTTCACCTCATTCATTCAGTTATTTGTTTGAATGATTTCTCAAGTTGTCCATCTGTGTGTCTTTTTTAAACTAGAAAATGGCAATTTTAAGTTTAATTTTACACTGGATGCAGATCCCAAAGCATTTCGAGTTATTGCTGAGAACGCTAAATTAATCTTCATCATAGTAGGTACAGCACAGGAGGCGGCCATTCGGCCCATCCTGCCTCTGCCGGCTCTTTGAAAGAGCCATCCAATTAGTCCTATTCCCTTGCTCTTTCCCCATAGCCCTGTAATTTTTTGCCCTTCAAGTATTTGTCCAATTCCCTTTTGAAAGTTACGATTGAATGTGCTTCCACCACCCTTTCGGACAGTTAATTCCAATTGCTGTGTTTAAAAAAAAATGTTTTCTCATGTCGCCTCTGGTTCTTTAGCCGATCATCTTAAATCTGTGTCCTCTGGTTACCGACCCTTCTGCCACTGGAAACAGATTCTCATTATTTGCTCTATCAAATCTGTCCATGATTTTGAACACCTCTATCAAATCTCCCCTTAACCTACTCTGTTCTAAGGAGAACAACCCCAGCTTCTCCAGTCTTTCCACCTAACTGAAGTCCCTCATCCCTGGCACCATTCCAGTAAATCTCTTCTGCATCCTCTCTAAGGCCTTGATATCCTTCCTAATGTGTGGTGCCCAGAATATAGTATTATAGAATCATAGAATCATAGAAGTTACAACATGGAAACAGGCCCTTCGGCCCAACATGTCCATGTCGCCCAGTTTATACCACTAAGCTAGTCCCAATTGCCTGCACTTGGCCCATATCCCTCGATACCCATCTTCCCCATGTAACTGTCCAAATGCTTTTTAAAAGACAAAATTGTACCCGCCTCTACTACTGCCTCTGGCAGCTCGTTCCAGACACTCACCACCCTTTGAGTGAAAAAATTGCCCCTCTGGATCCTTTTGTATCTCTCCCCTCTCACCTTAAATCTGTGCCCCCTCGTTATAGACTCCCCTACCTTTGGGAAAAGATTTTGACTATCGACCTTATCTATGCCCCTCATTATTTTATAGACTTCTATAAGATCACCCCTTAACCTCCTACTCTCCAGGGAATAAAGTCCCAGTCTGTCTAACCTCTCCCTGTAAGTCAAACCATCAAGTCCCGGTAGCATCCTAGTAAATCTTTTCTGCACTCTTTCTAGTTTAATAATATCCTTTCTATAATAGGGTGACCAGAACTGTACACAGTACTCCAAGTGTGGCCTCACCAATGCCCTGTACAACTTCAACAAGACATCCCAACTCCTGCATTCAATGTTCTGACCAATGAAACCAAGCATGCTGAATGCCTTCTTCACCACCCTATCCACCTGTGACTCCACTTTCAAGGAGCTATGAATCTGTACTCCTAGATCTCTTTGTTCTATAACTCTCCCCAACGCCCTACCATTAACGGAGTAGGTCCTGGCCCGATTCGATCTACCAAAATGCATCACCTCACATTTATCTAAATAGTATTCGTCTTAACCGCAAAGTAGTTAAATGTGTTTAACTATTCACAGTTAGCTAATTACCATTTGTATCATAGTAATGGATTACTTCATCTGTAATCTAACTCCAGTAATTGATACTTCTTTGCTCAGTTTTCCAGATTAAGTATCATGAAAGCCATGATCTGATACAGAGTTAACCTTACAACTGCAACTTCAGTGTTTACAAGACTCATGACTTTTTTTGGCTTGCAAGCATTTTATTTGCCAGTATCGACGCTGGGTCAAAATCCTGGAACTCCCTTCCTAACAGCACTGTGGGAGAACCGTCACCACACGGACTGCAGCGGTTCAAGAAGGCGGCTCACCACCACCTTCTGATGGGCAATAAATGCCGGCCTCGCCAGCGACGCCCACATCCCATGAACGAATAAAAAAAATAATCAGTTAACTTCCCCACCCACCTGCTGTCTGATGTAAGTCTTAATATTCAATCTCAATATGCAATGTCCAAGAGTTTAGCCATTCTTTACATTCAACGTGAACTCAGGAGCCATTGTTAAACAGACTATCTGCTCACTAGTGACTTCCACACTATTGGAAGTTGTATGTTGTAGATATTTCATACTTTGCCATGGTTGATTTGTATGTTTAAAAAAATCTTTTGTGTCAATATAAGCTTCTGTGATTTAATAGAATGTCTCCCCTTCCTGAAGCCACAAAGTTGTGGTGGTTTTGGGGACGGGGTGTGGGCGGGATATGAGATCTGGGATGAGAGGGCTGTCCTATGAGGAGAGATTGAGTCGAATGGGCCTATATTTTCTGGAGTTTAGAAGAATGAGAGGTAATCTCATTGACACATAAGAATATGAGGGGGCTTGACAGGGTAGATGCAGAGAGGTTGTTTCCCATGGCTGGAGAGTCTAGAACTAGGGGGCATAGTTGCAGGATAGGGGTTGGCCATTTAAGACTGAAATGAGGAGGAATTTCTTCACTCAGGGTTGTGTATCTTTGGAATTCTCTACCTCGGAGGGATGAGGATGCTGAGTTGTTGAGTATATTCAAGGCTGAAATCGATAGATATTTGGACTCTAAGGGAATCATGGGATATGGGGTTAGGGTGGGAAAGTGTATTTGAGGTCGAAGATCAGCCACAATCTTTTTTTTTATTCGTTCACGGGATGTGGGCGTCGCTGGCAAGCCCGGCATTTATTGCCCATCCCTAATTGCCCTCGAGAAGGTGGTGGTGAGCCGCCTTCTTGAACCGCTGCAGTCCGTGTGGTGAAGGTTCTCCCACATTGCTGTTAGGAAGGGAGTTCCAGGATTTTGACCCAGCGACAATGAAGGAAAGGCGATATATTTCCAAGTCGGGATGGTGTGTGACTTGGAGGGGAACGTGCAGGTGGTGTTGTTCCCATGCGCCTGCTGCCCTTGTCCTTCCAGGTGGTAGAGGTCGCGGGTTTGGGAGGTGCTGTCGAAGAAGCCTTGGCGAGTTGCTGCAGTGCATCCTGTGGATGGTGCACACTGCAGCCACAGTGCGCCGGTGGTGAAGGGAGTGAATGTTTAGGGTGGTGGATGGGGTGCCAATCAAGCAGACTGCTTTATCTTGGATGGTGTCGAGCTTCTTGAGTGTTGTTGGAGCTGCACTCATCCAGGCAAGTGGACAGTATTCCATCACACTCCTGACTTGTGCCTTGTAGATAGTGGAAAGGCTTTGGGGAGTCAGGAGGTGAGTCTCTCGCCGCAGAATACCCAGCCTCTGACCTGCTCTCGTAGCCACAGTATTTATATGGCTGGTCCAGTTAAGTTTCTGGTCAATGGTGACCCCCAGGATGTTGATGGTGGGGGATTCGGCGATGGTAATGCCGTTGAATGTCAAGGGGAGGTGGTTGGACTCTCTCTTGTTGGAGATGGTCATTGCCTGGCACTTATCTGGCGCGAATGTTACTTGCCACTTATGAGACCAAGCCTGGATGTTGTCCAGGTCTTGCTGCATGCAGGCTCGGACTGCTTCATTATCTGAGGGGTTGCGAATGGAACTGAACACTGTGCAGTCATCAGCGAACATCCCCATTTCTGACCTTATGATGGAGGGAAGGTCATTGATGAAGCAGCTGAAGATGGTTGGGCCAAGGACACTGCCCTGAGGAACTCCTGCAGCGATGCCCTGGGGCTGAGATGACTGGCCTCCAACAACCACTACCATCTTCCTTTGTGCCAGGTATGACTCCAGCCACTGGAGAGTTTTCCCCCTGATTCCCATTGACTTCAATTTTACTCGGGCTCCTTGGTGCCACACTCGGTCAAATGCTACCTTGATGTCAAGGGCAGTCACTCTCACCTCACCTCTGGAATTCAGCTCTTTTGTCCATGTTTGGACCAAGGCTGTAATGAGGTCTGGAGCCGAGTGGTCCTGGCGGAACCCAAACTGAGCATCGGTGAGCATGTTATTGGTGAGTAAGTGCCGCTTGATAGCACTGTCGACGACACCTTCCATCACTTTGCTGATGATTGAGAGTAGACTGATGGGGCGGTAATTGGCCGGATTGGATTTGTCCTGCTTTTTGTGGACAGGACATACCTGGGCAATTTTCCACATTGTCGGGTGGATGCCAGTGTTGTTGCTGTACTGGAACAGTTTGGCTAGAGGCGCAGCTAGTTCTGGAGCACAAGTCTTCAGCACTACAGCTGGGATGTTGTCGGGGCCCATCGCCTTTGCTGTATCCAGTGCACTCAGCTGTTTCTTGATATCACGTGGAGTGAATCGAATTGGCCGAAGACTGGCTTCCGTGATGGTGGGGATATCGGGAGGAGGCTGAGATGGATTATCCACTCGGCACTTCTGGCTGAAGATGGTTGCAAACGCTTCAGCCTTGTCTTTTGCACTCACGTGCTGGACTCCGCCATCATTGAGAATGGGGATGTTTGCAGAGCCTCCTCCTCCTGTTAGTTGTTTAATTGTCCACCACCATTCACGACTGGATGTGGCAGGACTGCAGAGCTTTGATCTGATCTGTTGGTTGTGGAATCGCTTAGCTCTGTCTATAGCATGTTGCTTCCGCTGTTTAGCATGCATGTAGTCCTGAGTTGTAGCTTCACCAGGTTGGCACCTCATTTTTAGGTACGCCTGGTGCTGCTCCTGGCATGCTCTTCTATTGGTGGAGCGGGCTCGAGGGGCATATGGCCTACTCCTGCTCCTATTGTTTACGTTCTTACCATGCCCAGTTGACCCTTCTTCACGTCTCAACCCTCTCATCCCAGGAGACCAGAACTGTGCGCAGCACTCCAAGTGTAGTCTAACCAAGGTTCTATACAAGCTTAACTAACTTCTCTGCTTTTCAGTATAAGCTTCTGTGATTTAATAGAATGCCTCCCCTTCCTGAAACCACAAACTTATGGTGGTTATGGGACGGGGTGGGGGAGCGGAGAGAGGAGATCTGGGATTCTTTTGAGTGGAATCAGCCTCTATTCTTCTCGAAATGAACCCCAGTGCTTGGTTTGCTTTTTTTATGGCCTGATTAACCTGCATCGCTACTTTTAGTGAAATGTATATCTCTATCCCCTGGATCCTTTTGCTCCTCTACCCCATTTAGACTCTTATTATCCAAGCAGTATGTGACCTCCTTATTCTTCCTACCAAAATGCAACACCTCACACTTACCTACATTGAGATTCATTTGCCAATTACACGCCCATTCTGCAAGTTTATTAATGTCGTCTTGTATTTTGGCGCATTCTTCCTTTGTATCAACTACACCCCCCAATTTGCTGTTGTCCGCCAATTTTGAAATTGTACTTCTGATTCCTGAGTCCAAATCGTTAGTGCAAATTATGAATAACGTGGTCCCAGCACTGATACCTGTGGAACACCACTTCCCACTTTTTGCTAGTCTGAGTAGATAACTGTAACCCCTATTCTCTGCTTTCTGTTTTGGAGCCAGCTTGCTATTCATTCTGCTACCTGTCCCCTGTCCCCTGTCCCCTGCCTCCGCATGCTCTGAACATAGTCATGAGTCTACTACGCAGTACCTTATCAATGGCCTTTTGAAAACCCAAATATATTATGTCTACTGCATTAACCTTGTCTACTCTTTCTGTTAGTTCAAAGAATTCAATAAGGTTGGTCAAGTATGACCTTCCCTTTTGAAATCTGCACTATTTGCAGTTTTGAGATGTTTTTCTGTTAAATCTTTGAGTAAAGATTCCATTATTTTTCCTACCAACGACATTAAGCTAACTGGTCTATAGTTCCCTGGACTTGTTCTATCTCCCTTTTTAAATATAGGAATCACATTAGCTGTCCGCCAGTCCTCTGGCACTATTCCCTTTTCTAATTAATTTTTTATATATATGTAATATATATAAAAATTATGAGGGGCCTAGATAGAGTTGATAGGAAGGACCGATTTCGAAAATCATTTTGAGTAATTCATGGGGGCACAGGATCAAACTTCGGGAACAGTGGACAAGGATGAGAGCATTGGGAAGGAGGCTGTTGGTTCTGGGAGTAATGGGGTGGGAGGGGTTGCTTGGGAACATTGAAATAGGTTTGGGGATCCGGCACTATTTCAGGTGAACGGGATCTGGAAGCATGACAGGGATGCTTAGGAGAATGTGGCCCGCTACGTGCTTGTTCTTGGCTATCAGTCTGGTTCCTGGTCTTGGCCACGGTTTTTAACTGTTGACTCTGCTGTTACTGTATTCCCCAATTGTCTGCTGACAGACAACAATTTGGATTTGTATAACTCCTGTGGCACAGAAAAACATCTCAAGGTGCTTTGCAGAAGTGTAATTGGATAAAAATTGACACTGGAAGGAGATATTAGGAATGGTAACTAAAAGGTTAGTCTGAGGTAGGTTTAAAGGAGGACAGAGGTGGAGAGGTTTAGGGAGGGAATTAGCTTCGGGCCTAGATGGCTGAAGGCACAGCCGCCAATGATAGAGCAAAGGGAGTGGGGATGCACAAGAAGCCAGAGTTGGAGGAACGCAGAATTCTCAGAAGGTTGTAGGGCCAGAGGAGGTTACAGAATTGGGGAAGGATGAGACCATGAATGTATTTGGACATGAGAATTTTAAATTAGAGGAATTGGGGAACCGGGAACCAATGTCGGTCAGCGAGCACAGAGGTGATGGGAGAGCAGGTCTTGGTGTGAACTGGGATCTGGGCAGCAGAGTTTTGGATGAGCTCAAGTTTATGGAGGATAGAGGATGGCTGATCAGCCAAATAAGCATTGGAGTCGTCGAGTCTGGAAGTGACAAAGGCATGGATGAGGGTTTCTGCAGCAGATAGATTAAGGCGTGGGTGGAGATGGAAGTTCGCGGATTTTGTGATGGAGAGGATATGGGGTCGAATAGGATGCTGAGGTTGTGAACAGTTGGCTTGAGAAGTGGCCATGGAGGGGGATGGAATCGATGGCAAAGCTAGAGTTTAACTGGATGTTGGACAAATAGGCTGACAACACAGAAACAGTGGAGGGGCCGATAGAAAAGGTGGAGAAGTACAGCTAGATGTCTTTAACATACATGTGGAACCTGATGCCATGTCTTTGGATGATGTTACTGAGGGGCGGCATATAGATGAAGAGGATGATGAGGGGGTTGGGGGGGGGGCGAAGATACACCCTTGGGGGTCACCACAGGTAACACTGTGGGTTGGGAAGAGATTGGATTGGTTCGAGTGGAACCAAGAAAGAGCAGTCCGATTCAGCTGAACAATGAAAGAGTGGCATTGGTGTGTTGACTGCATAAAAAGCTGCAGAGAGGACGAGAAGGGATTGTGCACAATGGTTATGGTCACGGAGTATGTCATTTCTGACTGATGAGGGCCATTTCAGTTCTGTGGCAGGGGCAGAAACGTGAATGGAGAGATTCAAGCATTAAGTTGTGGGAAAGATGGGCACAGAATTGGGAGGTGACATGTTGAAGGACTTTGGAGAAGAGGGGTTTGGAGATAGGGCTGTAGTTTGCAAGTACAGAGTCGTCGAGGCTGGGCTTTTTGAGGAGGGGATGACATCTGTTTTCAAAGGGAGGGTAACATCACCAATGGAGAGGGAAGCATTTACAATGTCTCCTGGAGTGGGCCAGGAAGGGATGTCGGGTGTTCAGTTTAATGGGAATGGTGTTGAGAGAACAGGATGTGGGTCTTATGGAGAGGACGTGACAGAAGATAGAATAAGACACAGGTTCAGGACTTGGCAGGGGGGTCCTTTGGAGAAGATTGGCTTGGTAGATAAGGGGAAGGGGGGGGGCACGTGGCAGAGGCAGCTGAACCGATGGCCTCAGTCAGTGACAAGGAAGTCTGTGAGCTCCTCTTGCATGTTTGAGGTGAGAGTGGAGGAAGCAGGGGGAGAGTGGATGCATCAGTTACTTTTGAATCATTCAGTTATTGTCATCAATCCCTTTATAATTCTGCATCATTTCCACTCTTCCTGAGTGTTCCCCCTTTGTAATGGGATAAATCTCCAATATGCTGGTTGTTTTTTTCTGACAATTACTCAGTGGAACAGTTTTGGATAGAAAGCTCCATTGCTGTTGTCTAGACATTTGTTACACAAGTAACTTCAAACATGCTTTCTTCAGGTTTTAATAACTTGAGTCACTTTCTGATATCAGACATTAGTTCCTTTTACACATGGTCAGATAGTATACATAAATTTTGCTATATTATGTTAGTCATTTTATCCATGTTAGAGTGACTTCCTGTTATTGTATGAGAAGTTCCTTCCAGAAATGAATATGGGTGTTTTTTGTTTGGTGTTGAGAGAAATTGAATCTCGCGATGCGGTACAGGGAGATTGGGAATGGGTTGCCTGTGGATGAGAGAATGTTTACCACAGCAAAGGAATAAATAAGCCCAATTAAACTTCAACCTAGTCCAGGCACCCACCATTTATGTATTTCATTCCTGTTTTGCATGTAAGCTAGTGTTTTCCTGTTGTATTTGTTTGAGAAATTGCAGTGACTGTTTTATTTACCTGGAAATCTGTCGTTTGAGAAGTTTATAGCATGAGAGGTTACATGCAGAATGAGTATTCTTTTATTGGTTCTCAAACACCTAAGCACTTGAAAAAATATTTGTTATGAATAATGCTGTTTTGTATGAAAGTAGTATAATTGATCTAAGTTTATGTTCAACAAAATGTATGTTCATGAAATTGTGTACATTGTTTGGAGTTCCTCACTGTTCAAAGTGGCAAGGATTGATTAATATGTTGCAGCTATTGATGAATCTGTACGAATGAATCAGTCTGTAATCAAATTTGTGCCTTCTGAACACTTAAGGTCTAATAATTAAGTGACCATCTATCAGTTTTTCATTTAAGTTCTACTTGTGGTCTTAAACTGAACCGGATGTACCTTTATCTTAAGGGGGGGAGCCTTCTGATTTTTTTTTTGTTTGTCGCTTTTATATTTTTGGTTGCAGTCAGTGACATTTCCGATGTGGGCTTGAATTTTTTGATGTGTTTGTGCAGATGAAACAAACCAATAAAAAATTATAAATCACTAACAAAAACAAATTAATTTTAGAAATACTCATTGTGTCCAAGTGGTTACATGCAAGCCACATGTTCTGATGCACATATTATGTATTATTGTGTTGTCATCCTCAGTAAGTAACAGTTGGGTCATCGTGACCCATAATACAGTGGATGTGTTTATCGTGAAGGCTACTTCTCATCAATTCATGTGAAGGGGAAGATACTGTGTTTGCTCAGCCAATTCCAGTGCACCGAACATAATTGGCACAGTACATTCTTGTTTTAATTAGCTGTTTGGGTATTTGCTGTAAAAGAAAATGGCTTTTAGTGAGGATAAAACAGTAACTAATATAAAATATGGAATATACAAGCTGTATCTCTGGTGTACATCCTACTCTGTTATAATGAACAATCTACCTTCAATACTTGGATCCAAACCAACGAATTCAGCAGTGCGCAGCTGTTTTTTTTCTGCCAAGAATTAACAGTTGAAGAAAAATGCTTGTATCTATGCTTGTTGTACTGTAGAAATCTGAACACAGAATTGAGGCAGTTCCTCTTGAGTATGCACTTTGAAATGATGAGTGGTGGGGGAGGGGAGGAATCAATTCTCAGGCTGTAATATCAAAGAACCCATTTCATTTATTAACCCTCAGTGCATCTGTGACGGGATTAATGTAACCTATTGTCCTCCGAGTATATTAACATCTTTGTTGATAGACCAAATGGCCCAAATGTGATGTGCTGTTTGAGGTTTCTGTCCTGTCACCCCAGAGCATCATGGAAATTGACGGTGAAAGTGTTGAACTACTAAATGTATGCGAATACCTATCACTGCAATAAAACTCCAGTACACGTTTGCAACTCTAAAAATGTACTGTAGTAATTCAGCCATCAGTTAATCATTTTCTATAAGCATCTATCTCATGCATATACTTTAATAATTCTTGCTTGGTGGTTGTTTTGAGGGGAAAAATTACATTTGTTTATCAAATATTCAACTTATGATAACTTCATGCAGGGTAAAAGTCTGGAATCAATTATCAAGGACAAGATAGTGGAGAGAGAGAAACTAAATTGGAGTCTGTATGGATCTACATGCCAGAACAATTCAATAGAGTATATTATGCTCATAAAATAACAAGAGAAGTGCATAAGGGCAAAGGTGCAGGTAACATATTTAGATTTTAATAGGGTGTTTTCTGACTTACTTCATAGAAAAGTAACACATATTAAGATGAATTGAATTGTCGCTGCGTAATGGGAGACAGAGGGTTTCTGGAAGATAGAGGTATTCTAGGTGGAGATGTGTATCTCGCAGTGTCCCACTGGGACCAGTACTCTTCAAAACTTTTATAAATGATGTGAAAGAAGGTACCAGTCGCTACATCTCAGAATTTGTGGATGACACCAAAATAGGTGTAGCTAATATCGTGAAGGATGGCCAGGCGCTACAGGAGGTCCTTAATTGTTTGATGACATGAATACACAATTGGTAGATGCAGTTTAATGCGGATAGAATGGGTACAGGGAACATGCAGAAGGATTACAGGATTAATATAAAAATACAGACAAAAAAGGGATCCATTTCGCTGCTTCTCTCCATCCCCTTGACTGCCAAACCACACCTGCCCCCTGCCAGTCCTCCTCCTTTTGCCCTGAATTCCATCTTCCCCTTTCTCGTTTATCTCCTGTTTGCCCCCTCATGGTCTGTCGAGTTCTTCTCTCTACCTCCTGCTCCCTCAACCCAGACTCGTTCACTCCAATGCTGTCTTGGCCAGCCCCATCCTCCGCATTCTATAAACTTCAGCTTACCCAAAACTCTGCTGCCCTTTTCCAATCCCACACTGTCCCATTTGACCATCACTCTTACCCTCAATATGTTACACTGTCCCCACACTCTGGAATTCCATTCCTAAATGCCCTCACCTCCATCCCTTCCTCCTTAAAACCTACCACTTCAACCAAGCTTTTGGTCACCCTTCCTAAATTCTCTTCATTTGGCTTGGTGTCCATTTTTCCAAACTCCCCTGTCAAGCTCTTTGGAATTTAGTTTGTGTTAAAGGCACAATATAAAATAAGTTATTTTATCAAAGGGATCTTGGGGTCATAGATCATTCAGGATGTGTCAGGCAGCTGTCAGAGATGCAATCCAGATGATGGATTGCCAAACAAAAGGAATAGAGAGTAGATCCTGGAAGTAATCCATCCATTTATATAGAGCGTTGGTCACAGTATTGAGCAGTTTTAGAACCTACACAACAACTAATACGACTACTACTACTACTACTACTACTACTACTACTACTACTACTACTACTACTTGCATTTATATAGCGCCTTTAACATAGTAAAACGTCCCAAGGCGTTTCACAGGAGCGATTATCAAACAACATTTGACACCGAGCCACCTAAGGAAATATTAGGACAGGTGACCAAACGTTTGGTCAAAGATGTAGGTTTCAAGGAGCGTCTCAAAAGAGGAGACAGAGGTGGAAAGGTTTAGGGAGGGAATTCCAGAGCTTCGGGCCTAGGCAGCTGAAGGTACAGCAGAAAGGATGGACTGCACAGGATAAAGGAACAAAAATAAAGCTACTAAGATGAAACTAAGGGTGCAGAATGAAACATATGGGGATTGACTACAGGATCTGGGGCTATTTTTGTTGGAAAGAAAACTGAGGGAGGCATGAATCAAGTATGCAAAATAGGCTCAAGGATATCAAAGATCAGTCGGTGCTATTTATATTGGCATGAGACAGCAAATCGAGTTTAAGCTGAGAAGAGGTGGATTCAGATGGGAAGTTAGTAAACATCCATCTGAATCATCTGTCTGTAGTAGTTGTGCCGTCCAGTTCTACAGTCCTACTCCACAGTAGCTCTACATTTTCCATATCCTTGAGAAGTTTTTTTGAAGATCCTTCCCTTTTTCTGATTGCAACAGTTTCATACTCCTGTTGCATTCATTGTTCATTCAATTCATAGTATCTTTTCCTTTTTTATCCCTCCATTTGTTCTATTTTATAAGTTACTTTTCTC
This sequence comes from Heptranchias perlo, assembly GCF_035084215.1. Classification (NCBI taxonomy): domain Eukaryota; kingdom Metazoa; phylum Chordata; class Chondrichthyes; order Hexanchiformes; family Hexanchidae; genus Heptranchias; species Heptranchias perlo. Next base: position 39,103,195 of record NC_090325.1, read on the forward strand.
CCATGTTTTGAATAGAACTCCTTAACTGTTGCTTTTGGTTTGTAAGAGTTTATTTGCTGTATTGTGAAGTTACTCACTTTTGTTCATGTCTTTTATAGTGTTTCTAGTGTTTCTCAAACACTTCTTTTACTAGTTGATGTACCTCTGCTTTTGGCCCCTTACTTTCTCTGGTATTCCCCCTTTGTTCAATGAAGATGACACAGTGGCAAATTAATGAAGGGATGATGTCCTGCTTTTGTTTGTACAATAGGATTAAAAAATGCACATGATGACTACCATGTCATTTCATTGTCAGCTTCTGTATTTATGATGGTTATTTAGAAATGAAACGGGCACATTTGTGTCTGTAGTAGGAATAGTCCTATGACAATCTTGTCCTCTGAAAGGCTTTTTCTTGAACAATGAGGAAAGTTGAATGGTATTGTGAAAGCAGTTGAAACTTGTTTAACTCCTTCAAGCTTTCCAGTACAGATGGCCTTTAATTTATTCAGATATACATGCATGTTTCTTGGATGAATTGAACAAAAACTTGCATTTCTGTAGTACCTATAATATAGAAACATCTCAAGGTGCATCACAGAGGTGTTATCAGAAATAAATGGATGCTGAACCATCGAAAGAGATATCAGGAGGGGTTGAAGAGGTGGGTTTTAAGGATAGTCTTAAAGGAGGAGAGGGCTGGAAGAGGTTATAGAGAGGGAGAGTGGCGAGGCCTTGAAGGGAGTTAAACATGACAATGAGAATTTTAAATTGGAGATGTTGGGGAACTGGGAGCCAATGAAGGTCAGCAAAGTCAGGGGTGGTAGATGAAAAGAGACTTAGTGCGGGGTGGGATACAGGCAGCAAAATTTTGGATAAACTGAAATTTATGGAGGTTGGAGGGTAGGAGCGCAGCCAGGAGAGCATTGTAATTGAATTTGGACTTAACATAGCGTGGATAAGGGCTTCAGCAGCAAATGTGCTGAGGTAGGGGCAGAGTCGCGCAATGTGACGGAGGAGGAAGTAGATGGTCTTTGTGATGAAGCATATGGAGTCAGAAGTCCAGCTCAAGGTCGAATAGGATAGTCAAGTTGCAAATAGTCTGGTTCAGACTGAAAAAGTGGCCAGATAGGGGGATAGAATCAGTGGCAAGGATACAGAATTTGTGGAGGGGGCTGAAGACAATGTTTAACTGGAGGAAATTGCAGCTCATCCAAGACTGGATGTCAGACAAGTTGCTTGACAACACAGACAGTGAACGGGAAGAGGATGGCAATATTCGATTAAGAACAGAGGACTTTTCCTGGTGTCCTCGTGAACATTTCATCCCTCAAGAAAAACCACAATCCGGTCATTTGTCGTCTCATTGTTTGTGGTTTGCTGAGTTTGCTTACATTATAACAGTGACTCGAGTTCAAAATTCATTGTCTGCGAGCTGTTTTAGGCCATCCTGACGACGCCTCTCCTAAATGCTGTGAGAAGATTGGAATACGGAGGTGATGTGATCTCAAGAAATCTAGAGTGCAATCATCAACAAAACCTAGGAACATGAGTAGGCCATTCAGCCCCTCGTACCTGCTCCGCCATTTGATAAGATCATGGCTGATCTGTGATCAAGCTCCATATACCTGCCTTTGGCCCATATCCCTTAATACCTTTGGTTGCCAAAAAGCTATCTATCTCACTTTTAAATTTAGCAATTGAGCAAGTATCAATTGCCGTTTGCAGAAGAGAGTTCCAAACTTCTACCACCCTTTGTGTGTTGAAATGTTTTCTAATCTCACTCCTGAAAGGTCTGGCTCTAATTTTTAGACTCTGCCCCCTACTCCTAGAATCCCCAACCAGCGGAAATAGTTTCCCTCTATCCACCCTATCTGTTCCCCTTAATATCTTATAAACTTCGATCAGATCACCCCTTAACCTTCTAAACTCATCTTACAGTATGAAAAGAGAGCTCAATTGTAAAAATAGTACATATGGTTCATATTCACTTGTAAATATTGCAATTCAATCTACAGTCCCCATCCTTTACAAACGCGATTTGCCTGCTGAATGCGATAGCCGGTATAACGGGGTATGGCCTGCATGTCGGGGCTGTTAATGTAAGAAGATGCTTTACGAACAGGATAGTTCCTCCGAAAACAGCATTTCATGAATGTAACGCTGACACCTTCCCACCGACCGACCCCACCCCCCACAACCGCCGAAATAAAATGTCAAAGAACTTTAGAAAGTCCACCTTTCGCCGCAAAACTGTTTTAAGTATCATAGGAAGCCAGTAAGTTAATAACACCATTAATTTAATTTAGCTTTTCAGACACATCAGACTGACTGCCACCGACTTCTCTGATTTCCCCCTCCCAGTTCATGCTAACACAGTTCTTCCCCGATTCTCCCTTTCATCCTACCTATTGCTCCGGACAGAGGACTTGAAACTTTCCTGTGTGTTGTCGGCAGTAGTTTTAGTGGATCAGGAATTTCTGTACACAAGGTGTAACAGGCTTTGGATTCCTGAAGTAGTGGAAGGGGGCAATTGGGGAGCCCCATTCATTTTAATCGGCAAACACAGACCGGCAGATGCTACGTTTGAAACGCGGACAGCTGCAACGCATGCAGTGGAGGCTGAGTCATTGAATACATTCAAGGCTGAGTTAGACAAATTTTTGATCAGCAAGGGAGTCAAAGGATATGGGGAAAAGGCGGGAAAGTGGAGTTGAGGTAAAAATCAAATCAGCCATGATCTCATTGAATGGCGGAGCAGGCTCGAGGGGCTGAATGGCCTACTCCTGCTCCTATCTCTTATGGTCTTATGGCATGCAGAACGGAATGTTAATGCCTCAGTGGCTGCTCACCTCTGTGAAATCTGTACTAATATTTATTAAGATACTGATCAGGAATTGTAGAAATCTATGGAACCTTGAATTGCCATTAGTGTAAAGCATTTGCTGGTAGCAATTATGCAACATTTTTTGTGGAATAGCCTCTTAATTTGAAGACAGTTTGTCTCATTGAGTGAGTAAACGTTAAACCCATATTGTACCAGTGCCCGAAATAAACGGAGCACGTAAGACACCGTAACCAGCAACTTTATGGATAATGATTATCCATTTTGGCCAATATAAACGACTGTCCGTTTCTAAACATGGACGTTTGAAATGGTGGGGACTGTATTTGTTCATTGTAGTATAAATCTCATGATAAGTGATTCGCTTTTGCTAATTGAATAGGCTTTGGTATTGCCATGAATGGGCATTGCTTAATCAGCAGGTCAACCTTTAGAGCAATATGAAATTTTGTTATGATGCATAGCAACGTAGTAATCCCATTGTATTTAACTGGGTTTAATTTATGTCTTCCTAGAATCCATAGGACCATTTTTAGCATTCTGCCCCAACAGCTACTTTTGCAAAGTTTCCTTTTTAAGTCCAACAGATGAGCAATTGTCTTTAAAATCGCGTCACTGTTGTCAAAATCATACTGTTTGAAAATCCATAAATTCTGCATTCTTCTATTCTTACGTTGAAATCCCAGCTTGACTGTTGACATCAATCTTTGACATCAGGTGAGTTTTGATTGTCTTCAATTAAACCATTAGATCAATGATGACCTAGTGATGAAATCTTGGAGGTTGAATAGGTATTCTACACTCATAAGTACCTGCTTGAGTATAGCCTTGAGAGTGTATGAAAAGCTGATGCCCAGGTTGTCTCATCCTCTTGGCAGAAGGACCATGTAGAGATATAGAAGCAGTGAAATAAACCTGAAGAATAACACTTTGACCTTACTGGAAAAATGAACTCACATTCAAATAAATGGGCCCTTGTTGAATAATCACTGAGGTGAAAGGGTTAAACCCATATTGTACAGTGCATTCTTGCTTCAGTATGTGCAGATGGGAACTCTTTTACCCCCAATTTCCATGAACTACATCTAACAAAGACATCTGAAAAACATAAGGGGATTGATGTATGCACCATATTATGGACAAAGACGATTAATGCTAAACGAAAATTGAGTTCTGTTGTACGCAGTTATTTAAGATGGAATGTTGCTTGTAAGTAGAATTGCATTTGATGGGAGTCATTTTTCTAATCCTTAACATGCAGAGCAAAATTAGAAACTTTGTAATTGCACAGACAAATATCAAGATAATGTGGATTAGATTATCTATTGATTATTTCACAATGAAATCACCTTATTGACAGGACTGATACTGGATCTGGTGGAGAGGAGAGCACAATGATGAGGTCTTGAGCTTGTTGATAACTGGGTGATATTTGGACACCATGTTCTGGCAGTGCATGATTTAGTATATTAGTGCTGTGTAATATATTGTGACACCATGCTCTCCAGTTGAGTTTTTTTATTGAAGGCCGTAATGTTGAAGGAGAATCAAGTGCTGTATTTGTTGAATGTGTTTCTATTTCAGAGTACATTCAAAAGTTGGTTTCAAAATAATACTGTAGCCCTTAAAAGATTAAAACACCTGGAAACAGTGATGCTTTTGGAAGTATTTTACTTTTTCTTAATGAGACAAAATTGCCTCTTTACACATACAAAATTGGCAGATTCTGCCTCCTGCCTCCACACCAAAAGAACAAAGCCAACATTAGAAAGATACAAACAAGTTTAAAATTTTTCCAGCTAGTTCTGTAAGTGGTCTCAGAATGGTTGCAAAAATTCAATTCTGGCAACATCTCATTCGAATTACCCACCCCTGCTTGCATGACATGAAGCTGAAACTGCTTCATGTCACTGGAAGCTCTATCGTTTAGCTGGCTTATAAATTCAGCAGAACAGCCATTTTCTGGTCTAAGAGTAAACAAAGGTTTTAAACTTAATGTGTATCTTTATAATGTTGGCTTTGGCTTAGTTCTCCCTGTAGTGTGGAGGTAGGAGTCAGTCCTTGCGCTCCACATCACTCTATGCATCTACTGGTCTTTAAAATGGTGATTGTACTATAATATCCTTTATTCTGCACAGGACAGGTTTTTTTTAGACTTTTTAAAAACTATTTAAGCTTTTGCTTGTTGAACGGGTAAGATGCTGACGCTCAAAGTTTTAATGACACACCTGGACAGCTGCTTGTAGAATGGGAATGGTGTTGACAGTGGACCTTTTGGATCCAGTCCACTTGCCTCGATGCTGAAAAATAAAACCCGTGGGAGTGCAGTTATTAATACTTTGCATTTTCTTTTTTTGTTCAGTAGTTTCTGTCTTCGGTATTTTGATCATAATGCTGAAATAAGACAAAGCAGCTGTTTTTGCTGTAATCCATAATAACTTGCATCGTAAACTTTTGCTGCAGTGTTCTTAGAAAATGTCATGCTCTTGCTGTTCACAGGGTCCAGGATTCTTAACATGGCATGCCAGAATGAAGGTTTGAAATATTTCCACATATGTTTAAAAAATTGCTGGTAACTGATCAGGTCACAGGTAGATGAAGAACAGAATAAATCCTGGATATTGATCAGAAATTGGTGAAGTGTAGAAATCAAAGGGTACTTGTTAGGAGTTACTTTGGGCTGGGAGGGCAGTCGGATGCACATAGCTTGGTATTCGGATTACTGCTGTTTCCGATTTAATTAATTAATTGATTCAGAAACTCAATGCAAGTTGATATAATTTGAAGATGATATCAAACAAAGAGCAGTGGAATTCAAGAAGGCTGCTCAAAAATTGCAGAATAAATTGGTCAAAGCATGTTTGTGGGCAGAACAGTGGCAGTTGAAGTTTAATGCAGAGAATTGTAAAGTATAGCACATAGGAAGAAAAGACTAACAACACGTATACCATGAAAGGTGTAGAAATAGCTAAAGGTGAATCATAGAAAGTTACGGCACAGAAGGAGGCCATTCGGCCCATCGTGTCCGTGCCGGCCGAAAAAGAGCTATCCAGCTTAATCCCACTTTCCAGCACTTGAAGTAGCCTACAGGGCTACGGACCAAGTGCACATCCAAGTACTTTTTAAATGAGTTGAGGGTTTCTGCCTCAACCACCCTTTCAGACTTCCAGACCCCGACCACCCTCTGGGTGAAAAAAATTCTCTTCAGCTCCCCTCTAATCCTTCTACCAATTGCTTGAAATCTATGCCCCTGGTCACTGACCCCTCTGCTAAGGGAAATAGTTGCTCCCTTTCCACTCTGTTTAGTCCTGTCATAATTTTATATACCTCAATTAAATCTCCCCTCAGCCTCCTTTGTTCCAAAGAAAACAACCCCAGCCTTTCCAATCTTTTCTCATAGCTAAAATTCTCCAGGCCTGGCAATATCCTCGTAAATCTCCTCTGTACCCTGTGTAGTGCAATCACATCTTTGTTGTGACATGGTGATAAGAACTACGCAGTACTGTAGCTATGGCCTAACCAATGTTTTATACAATTCTAGCATAACCTCCCTGCTCTTTTAAATTATATGCCTTGGCTAATAAAGGAGAGTATCCCGTATGCCTTTTTAACCACCTTATCTACCTGTCCTGCTACCTTCAGAGATCTGTGGACATGCATTCTAAGGTCCCTTTGTTCCTCTACACCTTTCCGTATCCTCCCATTTATTATGTACTCCCGTGTCTTGTTTGCTCTCCCCAAATGCATTAACTTACATTTCTGGATTGAATTCCATTTGCCACTTTTCTGCCCATTTGACCAGTCCATTGAGATCTTCCTGCAGTCTACAACTTTCCTCCTCACAATCAACCACATGGCCAATTTTTGTATCATCTGCAAACTTCTTGATCAAACCCCCCACATTGAAGTCCAAATCATTAATATATACCTTAAAAAGCAAGGGACCTAGTACTGAGCTTTGTGGAACCCCAATGGAAACAGCCTTCCAGTCGCAAAAATATTCGTCAACCATTACCCTTTGCTTCCTGTCACTGAACTAATTTTGGATCCAACTAGCCACTTTCTCTTGGATCCCATGGGCTTTTACTTTTTTGACCAGTCTGCCATGTGGGACCTTGTCAAAAGCCTTGCTAAAATCCATGTACACTACATCAAATGCATTACCCTCATCGACCCTCCTTGTTACCCCCTCAAAAAATTCAATCAAGTTAGTCAAACACAAACTTCCCTTAACAAATCCATGCTGACTGTCCTTGATTAACCCGTGCCTTTCTAAATGATGATTTCTGCTGTCCCTCAGAATTGATTCCAATAATTTGCCCACCACCGAGGTTAGACTGACTGGCCTATAATTACTCGGTCTATCTCTTTCTCCCTTTTTAAACAATGGCACAACGTTGGCAGTCCTCTAATCCCCCAGCACCACGCCTGTAGCCAGGTGAAGTTGGAAGAAATTTAGACACTTGGCATGTCCAACAACTGTACAGCAGCAATCAACAAAACCAATAGAATGTTGAACTACGTAGCCAAAATGGTAGAACGCAAGTTTGAAGAAGTCATTATCAAACTGTACAGTACTCTGGTCAGACCGCACCTTTAGAACTGTGACTGGTTCTGGTTGCCGAGAAACAAAGGGGACATTCAATTTGGAAAATAACCATGAAGCTGATCTCTAGCATCAAAAGTGTGAGTTATGAGGATAAATGGGAGAAACCTAGTCTTTCCAGCCTGGCCATGAGGTATCTCAGAGATGATAGAGGTCTATAATATAGTTAAGGGCATGGAAAAAGTTAAATCTGGAATATTACTTGAAATTAAATCCAAGAGTATGAGTTGAAGATACAGGTTCCAACTGGTTGAACAATATTCAAGTGTTCTTTCACACAAAGCATGATCACCACATGAAATGGACACATTGCTGCTGTGACCACTTCATTTTCTTTGAACACCTCTTGTCCAAGGTATTGCTCTCTCCTGTTTTCATTCTTAACTGTTGCATCATCAACACTCCTTCACCTCAAGTAGCTTCTCCTTGTGCCCGTAAGCTCTCGTGGTGTACCATGGATCTCCATTCTTGCTCCCCCTGTAGCTTTTCGTTTACATACTGCCCTCAGTAACATAGTTCAGACGCAAGGCATTAGCTTTCACATGCACACCCAGTTCTCTCGCTCTGCCTCCTCCATCCAATGGCTGTTGCCATTCTCTGCAACTGCCTATCGAACATTACCAAAAAAAGTGAATTATCTGATCTTTCATCTCATTCCTCATTGTAGGACATTACTGCATGTAAAATGGCTGCTGCATACATAGCAGCGACTGCCCTTCAAAGCATGTATTGTAGATTCACTGACCACATGCTTCCAGCAGGAATCACACTCTGAACACCATTCAGTGTTAACATGTAGCTTCTTGCTTGGTGGCCACTCAAAATCCATTGCCCGGTAAAGTGCTAGTGAGATGTGTGTGCATTGGCTGATATGTAGGCTCAAAGATTGTCTTTTTTTGGAAAATTGAGAAGTAGCATTATATTAATTGAACAGCTTGCCTCACAAAGCTGCTGTCATCCTTTTTTGAGAATTAGATTGTGATGCAGCAAATGTCCTTTCGTGTAGCTTGATCTTTCCTAAGGTGATTTTTATCAACCAGTGGAGGGAAGTTTACAAATTTTTGAATTATCCTGGATCTCCGGTTTGGTAATGTGATATCTTGACAAAGTGGACAACTCTCTTGAAAGTCAAGATGACCTCTTTTAAACTAACTGAAGCATTGACGTTTTTGAATATAAGCTGGTTCGTACATGGTGAAAGTATATTCTGGAAAGAAAAAAAAGTGCTGTCAAATTTCTCCCTCTCCCTCAGGGTGAATTTTGAGCAGTTCTGTTCTATCAGAAAATGTAACAGCTGAAGTCAAGAGAATGTGAGAAGAAAAGTTTGCAGGGCTATGGGGAAAGAGCAGGGGAGTGGGACTAATTGGGTAGCTTTTTCAAAGAGCTGGTACAGGCTCGATGGGCCGAATGGACGCCTTCTCTGCTGTATGATTTTATGGTTCAGTAGCTGATTCAAGTGTTAATTGATTAAATTATGTCTTAACAGAGTGAGCTACAAATAATCGGTGTCCTGTATAACTTGCATCCATCTTCACTTAGCTGAGTTTAAATATTTATCAATGTTGTGCAGAATTTTTTTTTGGAGACTTCAAGATCTATGAGAGAGATTAAAGAGATGCATATTAATGGAGGGCATATTTGCATTTGACAGCATATTAAGTTTCTGTTGAATTGATGTGAAGGAATTAGAGTAATAGAGTACTCCCAACTGGTATTGGGTTGAAGCCTTAGTCACTGCTTGTTTTTACACCTCAAGGGAAGTTCCACTCATTTTTTAATCCTTCTCTTTCATTAGTTATTTTGCTCTTTCTTTATTTGGTCGTCACTGGCTGACACTGCAGCTTACTAGTTTGTTGGGTCTTTTCACAGTGCTATTCTTGGTCTGGTCTAAGATATGTGCAGAAGTGACTTGGGATGACCAATCATCCATAGATTTTTCCTTTCCTTCCTTTTCCCTTCCACTGAAGAACGACATAACCTTTGCTCAGTGCCTCCCCATTACACGCCATTTGGAGCAGCTAAATGTTTTGGTAGATTTCAGAAGTAGATTTTTACTGTCTGTTTAGAGTAGACTGTTTCTCTGTAGTCAGCAATGAAATAAAATCCTATATCACTGGTTTAAATAACATTATTGGATTTTTGGAGCCCTGCAGTCGGACATAATTGGGAATGATATCTTTTGGCAAAAAATTTTGAATCCTGAATGAACCATTCTCCTTACTGCACTTGCATATTTTGTGCAGAATTGCACATATTTGAGTGCTTCACAGATATACATTTAAGGGTTCAGATGATCTTCATAAATCACTTGAGCTTCAATCTCATGGTTATACTGTTACCTGTACTGAAGATGTATTGCAACATTCTATCACTCTAACCTGTGTACTCTCATTCTACTGAAGAACATAAAGTCTGGAGATTGTAAAGGCCATTCTGCCCATCCCATCAAGCCCCCTCCATCCAGAATTCACATATCATTAGTCTATCATAGATTTACACATACACTGACCACTATCAGCATTTGATTCCTAACTTTAAGGACCACTGTGTTCCTTTTCCTGCCTCCTTGGAAAAAACAGGACCTCAATACCACTATCAATCCAGCTTGCTCTTAATTCACTTGAAATCAACTGCCTTCTCTGACAATCTGTTCCACGTGGCCACTGTCATATGAGAAAATCATATTGCATGTTCTTCAGTATATTGACCTGTAACTTTAAATTCCCTCCGCCTTTTGGGCAGGATCGTGCTGCCGATGATCTGGCTGAGAACCACAATGTGAACTGGGCCTCCGTAGTGCAATGCAATGAAGTACAATAGGCCGAGCCCCCAGAATTACATTTGTAATTAAATGCAGTTTAATACCATAAGAGATAGGAGCAGGAGTAGGCCATTCGGCCCCTCGAGCCTGCTCCACCATTCAATGAGATCATGGCTGATCTGATTTTTACCTCAACTCCACTTTCCCGCCCTTTTCCCCATATCCGTTGACTCCCTTGCTGATCAAAAATTTGTCGAACTCAGCCTTGAATGTATTCAATGGCTCAGCCTCCACAGCTTTTTGGGGTAATGAATTCCAAAGATTCATGACCCTCTGGGAGAAGAAATTCCTCCTCATTTCCGCCTTAAACGGACGACCCCTTATCCTGAGACTATTCCCCCTAGTTTTAGATTCCCCCATGAGGGGTAACATCCTCTCAGCATCTACCCTATCGAGTCCCCTCAGAATCTTGTATGTTTCAATAAGATCTCCTCTCATTCTTCTAACCTCTAATGAGTATAGACCCAACCTGTTCAAACTTTCCTCCTAGGAGAACCCTTCCATACCCGGAATCAACCTAGTGAACCTTCTCTGAACTGCTTCGATATTGTGTGAAGCATTAGTGAGCATTGTTAAATAGAAATTTTATTCAGCATTGTTCAAGTTTAAATATTAAATATGACATTGGAATTGTGATGTTTTGAATCACAGAACCTTTAAAGGAGAACGCTATTATAGAAAATACTTCACCTAGAAAAACTGGGAATAAAAATTTAAGTCTCTCTCTCTCTCTCTCTCTCTCTCTCTCTCTCTCTCTCTCTCAGATTTGGCAGTTAAATATGGCTTTGTAGATGCTATGGGGTAAATTTTAACTCCCAAGGACGGGTGGGCAGTAAAAATACTACGTTTTCAGTATGGGACCGCATCTCTGCTCCAACACACCCATTTCTGGGTTTAACCCAGGCAGATTTGTCTTTGTGAGGAGAGCAGACACCAGGAAGTCCCGCTCCCACTTAAAGCTGGCAGGCTGATAGTTAAAGAGGCAATGTACCTTGTTGAGAGATTTGAGGTATTTAATAGTTTGTGTATTGGACAATTAAAATGAATTTAGCTTTAGCTGTTTGATTTTCCCATTGCCTCCGAAACACGTCAGGCGAAAGCAGGCGGGAAAGGCCGGATCCATGATGTGAGTGCCTTTATTGAACTGCTTATGGGCCTGGAAGGGCAGGAGTGCTTCATCCAGGCCCAACAAGCTCATCTGGCTGACAGGACCCTCATGATTGCCTTCCCCCCAACCCCGCCCCCCCACCACCACCACCAGCACCACCACCATTGAATCCACGATGGTGGCTGACTGCCCCGATGTTGTCCATGTTTCTCCAAGCCCGATGATCGATCTCTCCCTGCCGCCCACCTCTCTGATGTGCAACAGCTTTCACTGCCACCAGCCAGCGTGTCAAATTAGGCTGGCTGCCGGGCGCGAAACCCAGAAGTGCCATTGATGGGCCTCATTCAGGTCATGATTGCAGGTCATGACCCGCCCATTTACCTTTTGGATTTCGCACCCAGAAATCTTCCCCCTCCCACTTCCTTCCTGGCTGGAAGTTAAAATTTACCCCCATGATTGGAATGCGGAACTGGTAAACAATCTTCCACCCAGCACAACAGTAACCAAATGGAGATGGATTCATTGCATGCATCATCTAAGTTGATCTTTACTGGCCCATATAGCCACTGTGTTGAGGCTGCATTTGCAGTGACACAAGTATAAGATTCTCACCTCTGATTCCTCTGTTCCCTTCCCTAAATTATTTCCACTTTTGTATTTTAGATTAAATGATTAATTTAGATTATAATTCTTGTGTTAAGTTTGAAATTATCTTTAATTTTTCAGAGTTCCATAATAATTCTTATTGAAGATCTTTTTTCTTTTTACAGACAAGAGATGATTTCCTGGGTCAAGTTGACGTGCCTCTTAACCACTTACCGGTAAGTTGAAGGTTGAAAAGAAATTGTCTTTTTTTAAGAAACAAAGTTGGCAAGTGGTCTCCTTATGGCTGAACACATACAGATGCCTGATAGCCTGCAGTGGTTGTTTAACCGTCCTATTTAACCACATATCAAATTCAGACATTTTGATCCTATTAAAATAATATATTATTGAGAAACCCAAGTGAAGGACTAAGGCCCATAGCGCAGGAAACCACCACAGTTGAAAAGAGTAGAAGATAAGAAGAGGTAAGTCGTCAAGTAGTCATTAGGTGATATGAAGTTTGAACTTCTTAATTTTCAGATTGTAGGAGAAATGGAAAACTGAGGCACTTAAGGAGGTTAAGTTTCTTGGAGTAGGACACTGTGATGAGTATCGAGTTCAGTACACGGTGCAAGGAGGAGGAAAAGAATGGAGGATTATGTGCAAGAGCCTGGCAGGAACAGGAGGAAAGTCCAGAGGAGCAATGATCATTTTAGCAGCAATAAAAAAGTTGCGACAGAGAGGGGTTTGATAAGATATTCAAACAAATAATGTTAATAAATAAAGGAGTAAGGGTGGAGCAATCAAAGTTAAGCGGTAGTAGTTAATCGGACGCGTAAGACATGAAGAAAACTCTGTCTTTGAAGAGTATAACTGTGACAGAGGTTGAGTCATAAATTCCTTGAAAAATCAGGTGTAATGATACTGCCATTTGAGACCTCAAATAATTGATAATATTTACATTGGTTGATGTGCCTGTAAGTAAGCAAATGTTTGGTTTTATTGACTAATTCTGTTGACAAGTCATCTTGCTATGTCAATTTGCACCATCTAAACTTAGAACTTCAGCAACAGAATTATTTGTTAACTAATCTTTTGTTATTTATTGCACTACGGTATTTGAAGTATTAAAACCAGTTGACAAATGAGTTGATACCAATTGACACAAGGTAATCATTTTCTATAAATAGGCTCATTGTTGCATTTGTCGTCATCTATTTCCAACTGTGGGTGGTGCAGGGCAAGTTTTAACCTTATCTTGAAAAGCTCTTAGCAATCTGGAGCTTTGGCTGCATGGGGCAAATTTTTTTTCCACCTTTGTTTCTGATTTTCAGATGTCAACTGTGTTGATGGGCTACAATTGTAAAATGTCTCTTGATTTGCAGACTGTTGTTAATGCAGCGTTTTATTTGGTCCACAGATAATAGAGGTATATATACTTAACAGTTTTTTTCCCCATTCAGCATGGATTTTAAAACAGAAAGGATGGTAACATTTCTAAATTTAAAAACTGCAATGGGTACAAATCTGAAATAAAAACCAAAAATGCAGGAAATACGCAGCAAGGATTTAATAATCCTTCTGCTAGGCATCTTGAATGTGGGTTTCCTCCACTCCCTTTTTTTTCCTTTCTTGGGCTCTCTTGCTTCACATTGGAGGTCTGGGATAAGTTGCACACCCATCATCATGTTGTTGTGAACCTGGGTCGTTCCAACTCAGTTTTTTGAAACACTCCCGTGCGTAAATGTATGACTAATGCTTGCACATTCCCACTACGGCATGGCTGAGATTGGGAAATTGACATCTGGCGCTCCGATACAACATGCCATTTGAATTCTAATGGAATAATTGGAGTCCTTGTGCAAACTAGTTGGTTTGAATTGGTGTAATTGATGGAACAGGACTTGTTACATTTTTTTTAACTGAAGTTACATTAAAGAAAACATGTTTTGAGATCTGCATCAATTGAAACGCTGCTTGCCTTTTTAAAAAAAAAAGTAGCCCATTGCTCTTGTTACACTGCTCAAAAATGCCAAAGTTACCAATTACCATATATTCATGCATATAAGATGAGAAATGTATTCCATTGTTTGACAATTCAAAGTCGGTGAGTGTGAAACCTAGGCAGATTTAACTGACAACAATCGGCAGTAATTAAAATCTCAGTGAATACGGTTTCTCTTAGCTGATGGAAGCTGAACTGCAGCTATGCTCTGGGTGCAGATTAATACTGTACTGCAATGCTGTGGCCGAACACAGTGCCTCAGCCATGGCATCATTAGTGCAGTTAGCTAGTACAGTACTGAACCTGCATGTTGAGCAGGAGCTGAATAACGAGCAAGTCCTACCTTTTGACTTCCAGGCCTCCAAATTTACTCTCCACCTTGTCAGTTTGTATGGATGAGCCCCCCCTGCCCCCTGCCCCCATCACCTTCACCACACTATCTACTTTCATGTTGACCTTGCCTTTAATACTCTTAAATACCTTAATCAGATCCCATCTAAGTCTCCAATGATGGTACTATCCTTGGCAGAAAATGACCTAACACAATTTATTCAAACAGTTCACACTATTTCAGGATTAAATATATAAGGAATATTCCGAAGGAGAACATGGGGGCTGGTTGCAGAAGGTAGAGTACCTTCATAACTTGTAGTATGAAATCAAAATGCTCGCAAAAGGTACCTGGTAGGTTTTTTTTAATGTAACTCAATGTGTTGCAGCATGTTCTCAGTCAAATTATAAACAAGTAAGTGATGATGAGATCATTACAAATGCTTTGGCTGCCAAACTGATCCAGCAAATTCCTCTGCCAAATTCAAAATATTGAGTAAGCACAATACTGTTTTAATGATTACCCTTGCCTTGTAAATGGATTGTGGATTTTATGGAGGGGAATTTTTGGGTGGAATTTTGGGTTGCTCATGTATGCAGATTGCCTTATATTCGAGAATATGCAATGTGGATGGCAGTAATAAAATGATTTACCTTTTTTGAATCATGCAGTTAAATAAAACTAATGAAGAATGCCAGCATTTTTTGATCAGTGGTGGAGGTGGTGATGGTTTTTGGAAAGTAATGTAATAAGCACGGTGAGGGATGTAATTTTCTGGCAGATGGAGCAGTGCTTCCCTTTCGGTACACAGTGTCAGTGTCAAGTTATGATACATCATGGACAATATATTGAGTGAGGACCCCTTTACTGTACCCCAACTTCAGAAGACCATCTCTTTGCACCTGTATGGACTTTTCCAATTTTTTTTTTAAGCAGACTGTACTTGTCGTCTTTCTGAGGTATGTTGCCAAATTATTAATCGTGCTGTGGATCTGCACTGAATATAAAACTGTTGAAACTTGATTCTCAAGACCCTGGCAGCCAGCAAAGAGTGATGACAAACCACATTAGATAGTGCTTTGTTTCCCTTTCTATATAATGTGAACCTGCTGTACCACTTGCTACCCCATTAGATGCGTTGTTTCCTAAAACTTAGCTTGCAGCGATTAGTTTCTCAAACAGGACCACCATTTACTTACCATTTTCACATTTGTGTGCTTACACATATTGGAGTAGAATTTCTGCAGGGGTTCTCTGACCTCCTGTCATTGACACCATTTCTAAAGAGTTCCCGCCATTCTTTCACTGAAATTATGGTGGGAGATTGGTGAAGCCGTGTGGAAATTACTGTAAGTATTTCAAATCTTGCATTTGACTTCTCATTTTCCCACTGCTTTACTAAAAGCAGGGGAATTCTGGCATTTCAGTCTGATCAAGAAACCTTGCTTGAGTGCAGGCTTGGACATGATAGAAAGCTGGGTTCTTGGGATATAAATCCATTACATGGTCATTTTAAAGGGGAAAAAAGAACTTTTTTTGAAAAAACATTCTTCAGTGGGGGCAATACACTTCAAAAATACTTGTTACCATCTTTGAATATTCCTTTAGCTTTTTCCAGAATCCATTTTTAGAATGACTATCATTGAAGGTATTAAAATGTATGACATTACCTTCAAGGTATTGTGCTCCACACTATAGGAATAATCTCAAAGCTTTAGATATGATACAGTGAAGATGCTGCCTGCTATGAGGAATACAAATACAAAGAAAAACTTGAAAATGGGGTCTTATTTCATTAGAACAATGCAGATTGCGAGGTGATATAATAGGTATTTAAAATTATGAAAGGATGAGACAGGGCAGATGGAAGCTTACTGTTTCCAGTAGTTGATGGCTGAAGAATTAGGGGCAATAGATGCATTATTAAATGCAAGAGATTTGGAACCGCGGGCAGGAGAAACTTCTTCACGGAGCATTGAGGTTATGGAATTTACTTCTAGGATTATTGATTGAGGCAGAATTTACGTCATCATTGAAGATTAGATTTGATAAGTCAATGAACAAAACTGGGTTGAAGGGACAGGGGACAAAAAATATGATTAGATCTATTTGTTCACGTGGAGGGTAAGCATTGACACAGACTGGTTGGCTTGAATCACTTGATTCTGTGTTGTAACTTGTATGTATTTCTAGGTATGAGGAGCCACCTAGTGGTGCCTCACAATGACAGCTTTACATTGATAGTCCTGATTATCTGAAGCTAAATTTCTGTGTATCGTTACATAGCAACAATCTGTAAACACCTCATAACACTTTTCTATGAATATGATCAATCGCTCAAAAAAAATTGACAGTTATAACTGCTTTTTTGCTTCAAATATCATTTAAATGTAAACAATTTTACAACACCAAGTTATAGTCCAGCAATTTTATTTTAAATTCACAAGCTTTCGGAGACTTCCTCCTTCCTCAGGTAAATGTTTCAGGAGCTCCTTGAAGCCTACGCATTTATACATATAGAACAATACATGGTGTTTACAGACTGCCCCTGCAACTGCCCGTTGCCAAGGCAATCACCGTGTTCAGACAGAGAGGTGTCACCTGCAGAACCCCCGAATACACATTCAACAAAAAAACAAACAGGGAAAAAAAAACAGAGAAAAAAAACAGAGAGAGGCAGAAACATCCGGAAGGCAGAGAGAGCCTATACTTCACTACATTTAAATGTAGTGAAGTATAGGCATTTATAGCTTTAAAAAACCACAACTTGTACACATTATGCTCAATATGTGAGGGTTGCTATTGCTGGAAAATGCAGGTTTTTCAATTTCTGTCCATCTGGTCTTGCTGTGATTGAAGTTAACATTCACCCAATATCAGTCTTAACTACAGCAAGGCCAGATGGGGATCGTGTTCCCTCCGCTTTGCTGCAATTGCAATCTGTTCTGTGCTATTATGAACCCCCCCTCCCCAACCTCACCTCCATGCACTTAACTTTACGTAGAAGTTTGGGCTGGATTTGAACACAGGCCCAGAAGTGACCATGGCTAGTATGGCACCCTATAGTCTTTTTGTAATTACTCATTCACCTTTTGGCGTACACAAGTAAGTGATTGTATGAAAATAAATGATACATATAATAAGATGAAGTGGAGAACTCCCAATTAAGTATTCTGCAAACAGCATAACTGCTGCTTCCTCCATCTTGCAGATTATAGTGTTACCGGGCAGCAATGTGCTTTTTGGGCCCTGAAATACAACTGCTCAATGTAGGAAGGAGGCTCGTGGGAAGTGTTGATTGAATTATCCCACTAGTCTCTGCAGTCATTTTTGCTGTGAACCCTTTATTCTGTGATAGTTAATAATCCACCTCTCCACCGCATTTCACACTACCAGCCTCTGTCACTCTCTTCCAAAATCATACTCCTATAAATCCCTGACAACCCACCTCCACTTCATTTATTTCATATTTCCACCACTGAGTCTCTGAACTTAGCACTGGCTCTGCATGTAGCAGCAACTTTCGTTCCTGTCTTGTCTCCCACGGAACCTCCAAACTACAATGTGCATGCCCTGCCTCTGCTGTGACCACCATTATCCACCCTCAGATGGGTGCTAATGATCTGCACTGGAAAGTATTCTTAGCTCCCAAACATGTGCTATCCCTTTCCAGTGTTTTGTGCCAAATAGTCCACATTTTCTTCCTCTTTCACGAACTTAATTACTGCCTGCCCATTTGGATGACCATCTTTTATCAGCTGCTGCACTGCATTTTTAACAAGGACCAATGTCTGATTGTGGTGCCCGTTGCATATCCCAGCAATGCAATTCGGAGCCGATGAGAATTGTTCCAAAATGGCTAGTCCTCTCTGCGTACCCAACCAACTTCCTTCTCAGTAAGTTCCCCCTACTTGGCATATCATAGACAGTCCCCCAAAAAGAACCCAAACTGACTGAAACTCTTGACCAAATCTGGCTTGGCTGCATGATATACAGTTCTCCACATTGTTTCATCCCAAATATATCCATTGTTAACCTTGCTGTGCAACATTTGCCATTTTATGCAGTGCATCACATGTTTTTACTTCCCATGTTGCCTGTTCACTTTTTTCCTTCTGCTTGCTTCACCATCTTGATGCTCTCACAACTGTTCCCATTGCTTACCTGAATCTATGCACCTGATATCTATTTTGATGTCACCACTTTAGAAGAGTGTTGTCTGATATGTTAGCTATTGGCCACATGTGGCTAATTGCAATGTTGATGAGTAAATAAAAATGTGTAATGGAAACAGTCATTAGACATGTGATCTCTATTCATTCACATAGTGTATGCATGTGTACTTTAAACTTTTTTGTGCATTTAATGGTAAAGATAAGATGATGGTAAGATAAAGATCACGGAGTATGAGTGTTTATGATTATTGTATGTGCTTTACTTGGTAACTGCTTACTGGTTATCTGCTAAAATGGTGTGTAACACAGGCGTAGATGCCAGACTTAAGCACCATGGAACCACCAGCTGTCATCGTGGTCAGCTCGACCAATTGGAATAATCACTCCAGGCCAGCAGAAGAAAGCAAGCCCCACCAATAATGAGTAGTTGCAAGAGGGTACATCATGGCAAAGGGCAAGCAGCATACAATTGTGTTGTGGATGGAGAGCAGGGGCAGGTCTGGTGTGTCACATGTGAGTCATCATTATCAGCAATCACTTGGATGAAGTCAAAGTACCACTCGCAATTGCTGGACAAAAACCTAGAAGCTGTACTAAGATGTGCTGCGTCTAATAAATTCATGCCAGAATTCCAAACTTTGGTGAAAGAAAAAGACTGCAAAGTTCGCACTGAATTTTTTTTTGTTCTTTTTATGGGATGTGGGCGTCGCTGGCAAGGCCGGCATTTATTGCCTATCCCTAATTGCCTTGTGAGAAGGTGGTGGTGGTGAACCACCTTCTTGACAACTGAGTGGCTTGCAAGGGTGATTAAGAATAAACCACATTGCTGTGGGTGTGGAGTTACATATAGCCAGACCAGGTAAGGACAGCAGGATTCCTTCCCTCAAGGACATTAGTGAACCAGATGGTTTTTACGACAATCCGGTAGTTTCATGGCCACAATTACTGATGCTAGTTTTTTTTATTCCAGATTTTTATCTAATTAATTGAATTTAAATTCCCCAGCTGCCGTGGTGGGATTTGAACTCGTGACCACGGATTATTAGTCCTGGCCTCTGGAGTACTAGTCCAGTAACATAACCACTATGCTACCGTACCCATGGTGGTAGATGTTTACGTAAATATGCACATGAATTGTACATATACCTATATTATGTGTAAGGCGTCTTCTGCTAAAATGGTGTTCCCATAGCCACGCCTATAGCTAATCAGTTTCTATTGGACAACGTTGCTTTAGAAAAACAGTCAAGTCATCATAGGAAAAGTCAATGAAACTGTGTGATTGAGACGTTTGAAATGAATTATATGGTTGATGCTATAATAAGGCTATTACATAGGAATGGCTTGATGAAAAAAGACCAAGGTCTATCTAGTTCCTTCTATAATCCTGGTAGAACATAACATAAGAAATAGGAGCAGGAGTAGGACAGATTGCCCCTCAAGTCATGGCTGACCTTCGACCTCAACTCCACTTTCCCGCCCAATCCCCATAATCCCTTGATTCTCTTCGAGTCCAAAAATCTATCTATCTCAGCCTTGAATATACTCCACAACTGAGCATCCACAGCCCTCTGGGGTAGAGAATTCCAAAGATTCACAATCTTCTGAGTGAAGAAATTCCTCCTCATCTCAGTCTGAAATGGCCGACCCCTTATCCTGAGACTATGCCTCCTAGTTCTGGACTCTCCAGCCAGGGGAAACAGCCTCACAGCATCTACCCTGTCAAGCCCTCTCAGAATCTTATATGTTTCAATGAGATTAACTCTCATTCTTCTAAATTCCAGAGAGTATAGGCCTATTCTACTCAATCTCTCCTCATAGGACAACCCTCTCATCCCAGGAATCAATCTAGTGAACCTTCATTGTACCGCCTCTAAGACAAGGCCTCCTTAGGTAAAGAGACCAAAACTCTGCACAGTACTCCAGGTGTGGTCTCACCAAAGCTTTGTACAATTGCAGCAAGAGTTCCTTACTCTTGCACTCTCATCCCCTTGCAATAAAGGCCAACATACCATTTGCCTTCCTAATTGCTTGCTGTACCTGCATATTAACTTTGTGTTTCGTGTACAAGGACACCCAAATCTCTCTGAACACCAACATTTAATAGTTTGTCACCATTTAAATAATATTCTGTTTTTCTGTTCTTCCTACCAAGGTGAATAACCTCACATTTCCCCACATTATACTCCATCTGCCACCTTCTTGCCTGCTCACTTAACCTGTCTATATCCCTTTGCAGCATCTTTGTGTCCTCCTCACAGCTTACTTTCCCACCTAGCTTTGTATCATCAGCAAACATGGATACATTACACTCAGTCCCTTCATCTAAGTCATTAATATAGATTGTAAATAGCTGAGGCCCAAGCACTGATCCTTGTGGCACCCCACCAGTTACAGCCTGCCAATCTGAAAAATGCCTACTCTCTGTTTTCTGTCCTTTAACCAATCCTCTATCCATGCTAATATATTACCCCCAACCCCATGAGCCCTTATCTTGTGTAATAACCTTTTGTGTGGCAACTTATCAAATGCCTACATCCATTGGTTCCCCTTTACCTACCCTGCTAGTTACATCCACAAAAAAACTTTCATAAATTTGTCAAACATGATTTCCCTTTCATATTGACTCTGCCTAATCATATGATTTTCCAAGTGCCCCGTTACCACGTCCTTAATAATAGATTCTAGCATTTTCCCTACTACTGATATCAGGCTAACAGGCCTAATTCGCTGTTTTTCTCTCTCCCTCCTTTCTTGAATAGCGATGTTACATTTGCTACCTTCCAATCCACATGGACCATTCTAGAATCTAGGGAATTTTGGAAGATCACAACCAATGTATCCACGATCTCTGCAATCACCTCTTTTAGAACCATAGTATGTAGGCCATCAGGTCCAGGGGATTTGTCGGCTTTTAGTCCCATTAATTTCTCCAGTACTTTTTCTTTACTGATAATTACTTTAAGTTCCTCACTCTCATTAGCCCCTTGGTTCCCCATTATTTCTGGTATTTTTTTTGTGTCTTCTACTGTGAAGACAGATACAAAATATTTGTTTAACGTCTCTGCCATTTCCTTATTCTCCATTATAATTTCTCCTGTTTCAGCCTCTAAGGGACCCACATTGACTTTTGCTACTCTTTTCCTTTTTACAAACTTTTAGAAGCTCTTAGAATCTTTTTATATTTCTTGCTAGTTTACTCTCATATATTCTATTTTCTCCCTCTATCAATTTTTTGGTCATCCTTTGCTGGTTTCTGTACTATACCTCTCCCAATCCTCAGGCTTATTATTCTTCTTGACAACATTATAAGCCTCTTCTTTTAATCTAATACTATCCCTAACTTCTTTAGTTAGCCACGGATGGATCACTTTTCCCATGGAGTTTTTATTCCTCAATAGAATGTATATTCATTGAGAATTATGAAATATTTCTTTAAATATTTGCCACTGCTAATCTACGGTCATATCCTTTAATCTAATTTCCCAATCAACCTTAGTCAACTCACCCCTCATACTTATGTAATTGGCTTCGTTTAAGTTTAAGACTCTAGTTTCAGACTTAAGTACATCACTTTCGAATTCAATGTGAAATTCTAACATATTACGATCACTCTTCCCCAGAGGATCACTTACCACGAGATTACTAATTAATTCTGTCATTACACAAGACAAGATCTAAAATAGTCTATTCCCTGGTTGGTTCCACGATGTATTCGAGGGAACTGTCTCAAATGCATTCCATGAACTCATCCTCCAAACTACTTTAGCCAATTTGATTTGCCCAGTCTGTATAAAGATTAAAGTCCCCCACGATTATTGCATTACCTTTGTTACAAGCTCCACTTATTTCTTGATGAATACTCTGTCCAACAGTATGACTACTGTTAGGGAGCCTATAAAATACTCCCACCAGTGTTTTCTGCCCCTTGTTATTTCTTATCTCCACCCATACTGATTCTACTTCCTGATCTTTCGAGTCAAGATCCTTTCTCACGATTGTCTTTCTGTCATCCATGTTACAATGATACTGGAATTGTTGACTAATCATGGCAATCAATCTCTATCAATTAGTCTACAACAAACCCAGACATCAGGTGAGGAAAATGCCCCGTGGTGGAAAGCTTTGGGAATCATAGGTCCAAAGTCACCTGTTCCTCTTCCCGCCGCCCCCCCCCCCCCCCACCACCAAGCGTACTATACTTACTATGCCATGTCTCAAATTACTCATATACTGTATCCCAAAATATTATTGTCTTAAAGAAATCTATCTAATTTGCATTTGAATGAATCAATACTATCTGCTTTCACCATCTCCCTAGGGTGCCAGAACAGTAGATCAACCACTGACTCACTGAAATATTGTTACCATAGATTAGTTTTGAATTTATCGTCCTTCAAGCACAGGCTGTGTCCTCTGGTTCTACTGTTCTGGAAAAGGTGAAATAGCTTGTCATGGTATATATTATCTTGTCCTTTTAGAATCTTAAAAGCAGCAATGAATCACCTCTCAACCTTTTTTTCCAGTGAGAAAAAGCCCAATTTACATAATCACCCCTCATGCCCCAATTCCTCCATCCCCTCAATCATTCTGGTTGCTCTCTTCTGTATCCTTTCAATAGGTGAAATATCGTTTTTGTACTGTGACGTCCTGAACCGTACACAGTATTCTAAGTGCAGCCGCACCAATATGATTTATAAAGTGGCAGGATTACCTCACTACTTTGGCTCAATATTGACCTTTTAATGCATCCCAACATCTCATTTGCTTTAGTCACTGTCAGCAAGCATTGGTGTGAGAGCTTCAATTTATTGTTGATCAGGATCCCTGGATCTCTTTCATTTTCTGTGCATATTATTTTCTATCCATTTAAGTAATGACCTCTTCCTGGATGTTTTGTCCCCATGTGAAGCACTTTGCATTTCTCTACATTGAATTCCATCTGCCACCTGTCTGCCCAATTCCTATGTATGGTCAAATCCTCCTGTAGCTTATCCCTGTTCAGCTTTGGAATCTACCACCTTCATAAGCTTTTTATTATCTGCAAATTTAGCCATTGTGCTTGTGACTCCTCGCTCCAAATCATTTATGAAGATGTCCCAAAACAGACCCCTGTGGGATACCACTGGTAATTTTCTCCCAGGCTGATGGCAGTCACTTTACCACTTCCCTTTGGGTTTTATCAGTCAACCAATTATGAATCCATTGTAAAAATATTTCCACTGATTTCCGCTTTCTTCGTTTTCAGTACCAGCCTTTCCAGAGGAACTGTATCAAAGGCCTTACTGAAATCCAAGTACACCACATCCACTGCCTTACCCCTGTCAAGCTCCTTTGTCACACTTTCAAAGAAAACCAGTAAGTTAGATTGGCAAGACCTCCCCTTCATGAATCCATATTGGCTATGTTTTGTGATTTTATTTCTACCCAGATGCTCCATGATCTTAACTATAATAAGGGTTTTTATAACTTGACCCACAATGGACGTCAAACTTGCTGGTCTGTAGTTTCTTGGGTCACTTCTGCTACCTTTCTGAAGAATAGGAGTAACATCTGCTTTTCTCCAGTGCCCAGGCACTGTTCCAGTATTCTGTGATTTCTGGAAAATTTGTGCTCGATTCCTGCCATTTCCTCCCTTATTTCTTTAAGGATCCTCAGATGTGAATGAGTTACATTTCTCTAGGAACTCAGCCATACAAAGACTGGAGACATACATCATTAGAACAGTTGAAATGTATTCTTCAATTAATGTTCAAAGAACAACCTGCACTCAACTAGTTTCTGAGGCTTCTCAAATTTAACCTTTGATATATTAAACAGACATTCTTGTCCCTGCTGCCTCTTGCCTAACAATGGAGCCCTTGATCAGATTGTGCTGGCATCAGGTACAAAACATGCAATGAATCGGTACATTATAATCCCTCCCTATTGTAATAAATCCAACCCGACCGCTTGTGGGTGGTGAAAAGGTCTTTACTGAGGTGATCAAACCAAGCGCAAATTAAAACTATTACAACGCTCAAGCCATAGTTATAAGAACAGCGCAAAATTATCCTGTTCTCTTCTGAGTAGAGATGCTTGTCCTGCACGGGTTCCCTCCTTCTTTGGAGCTTCTTCCTCTCCTACTGACCTCTTAAAATCACCTGTACTTATACTGGTCTTGCAATCGGTACCAGCCTGACCCTTGCACCTGGAGCCTCGAAATGTGACATTTTTCCAACATAACCAGGTCAGAGAAGATAAGTTTGATTGGTTATTGTCAGCTGGATGAGTTCAGACCAGAAGGCGATGAGGCCGATCAGCCATGACCTAATCATCAATAGGCTAATTTCTTTAAGAGATGGTATTGTCCTGAGTGACAGTGTGTGAGATAAGGTCGACCATGAGCAGCTTATCTCAACAAAGCATTCTTACTAAATTTTTTTAGAAGACATTACCTGGGATTACAGTAGCTACACTAAGCGCAGGTTATTTCAGCATTTTAGTTTTGACTGTTTCATTGACAGGCAGTCTAATTATAATTATATGTGCACCATATTTTCACGGGCTCTTGCTCAAATCTTTCTTGATCTGTCTGTTCTTACAATATGAAAATATAAACTTTTATAGATCAAACAACTCAAGAATTAGCAAAATTACTTCAGACTGCCTGAAGAGTAGTGCTCTCAACATAGTCAAACTTGAGCTCATATAATTATGTCCAGGCTTTCTTAATTTTGGATTTTACGTTTCCTCAATTAGATATGATGGATTCTGTGATTTTGATTTTGTGACCGTGGTAGCTTGTCATCACTTTCCCCACGGGAAGTAGATGGAATTTTCCCCTCATTTTTGGGGAGATTGAGGTTTACTAATTTTTTGTGAATGTTTGTTTATGCCCATGGAATTTATACATGCAGTATACCATGGGAATAAATGGTCATAGTCTCTCTGCTGGTTGTTGGTGACGCAAAATTAAGTTCTCAATTTTGGATGACATCACCAGGATCATTGATCAGCATAGGCTTTCTTTGTCATTGCTCTGTTTGGTTGAAGAGCCATATAAGAGATTGGGGAAAATTGGTAACCCAATTCAGAGTTTCCCACCAAATCATTTCAAATGAACTTGTGGCTTCATGGCATGTATCATAGTAAGTACAGCACAGGAGGAGGCCATTCAGCCCATTGTGCCTGTGCCGGCTCTTTGAAAGAACTATCCCCGTGCTCTTTCCCCATAGTTCTGTTAATGTTTTCGCTTCAAGTATTTATTCAATTCCCTTTTGAAAGTTACTATTGAATCTGCTTCCTGTACCCTTTTAGGCAGTGCATTCCAGATCATTACAACTCGCTGCGTTAAAAAAAAAGTTTCCTCATGTCGCCTCTGGCTCTTTTGCCGATCACCTTAAATCTGTGTCCTCTGGTTACTGACCCTTCTGCCACTGGAAGCAGTTTCTCCTGATTTACCCTACCAAAACTGTTCATGATTTTGAACACTTGTATCAAATCTCCCATTAACCTTCTCTGTTCTAAGGAGAACAACCCCAGCTTCTCCAGTCGCCCCATAACTGAAGTCCCTCATCCCTGGCACCATTCGAGTAAATCTCTTCTGCACTCTCTCTAAGGCCTTGACATCCTTCCTAAAGTGTGGTGCCCAGAATTGAACACAATACTCCAGCTGAGGCCTAACCAGTGTTTTATAAAGGTTTAGCATAACTTCCTTTCTTTTGTGCTCTATGCCTCTATTAATAAAGATGATGTGGAGATGCTGGTGATGGACTGGGGTTGACAATTGTAAACAATTTTACAACACCAAGTTACAGTCCAGCAATTTTATTTTAAATTCACAAGCTTTCGGAGGCTTCCTCCTTCCTCAGGTGAAAGTTGTTGGAAATGAAATCCTCGAAATGAAATCGCATTTATAAATCACAGAACAATGCTTGGTGATTACAGACAGTTTTTTCAACTGCCCGTTGCCAAGGCAATCAGTGTGCAGACAGACAGGTGTTATCTGCAAGGTCTCCGAATATACAAATCACCAAAAAAAAACAGAGATAGAGAGGTAGAAATATAGAAAAGACAGCAACTGACCCGTTATATTAAAAACAGATAACATTTGTTCGCTGGTGGGGTAACGTGTAGCGTGACATGAACCCAAGATCCCGGTTGAGGCCGTCCTCATGGGTGCGGAACTTGGCTATCAATTTCTGCTCGACGATTTTGCGTTGTTGTGTGTCTCGAAGGCCGCCTTGGAGTACGCTTACCCGAAGGTCGGTGGCTGAATGTCCTTGACTGCTGAAGTGTTCCCCAACTGGGAGGGAACCCTCCTGTTTGGTGATTGTTGCGCGGTGTCCGTTCATCCGTTGTCGCAGCGTCTGCATGGTCTCGCCAATGTACCATGCTCTGGGGCATCCTTTCCTGCAACGTATGAGGTAGACAACGTTGGCCGAGTCACAGGAGTATGAACCATGCACCTGGTGGGTGGTGTCCTCTCGTGTGATGGTGGTATCTGTGTCGATGATCTGGCATGTCTTGCAGAGGTTACCGTGGCAGGGTTGTGTGGTGTCGTGGATGCTGTTCTCTTGAAAGCTAGGTAATTTGCTGCGAACAATGGTCTGTTTGAGGTTGGGTGGCTGTTTAAAGGCGAGTAGTGGAGGTGTTCGTCGTCATTGATGACATGTTGAAGGCTGCGGAGAACATGTCGTAGTTTTTCCGCTCCGGGGAAGTACTGGACGACAAAGGGTACTCTGTTGGTTGCGTCCCGTGTTAGTCTCCTGAGGAGGTCTATGCGATTTCTCGCTGTGGCCCGTCGGAACTGTCGATCGATGAGTCGAGCGTCATATCCCGTTCTTACTAGGGCGTCTTTCAGCGTCTGTAGGTGTCCATCGCGTTCCTCCTCGTCTGAGCAGACGCTGTGTATTCGCAGGGTCTGCTCAGACGAGGGGATGGCCATAGCGCGACAGCATCAATACTCAATACTCTGCATTGTTTTCAGGAAATGTTCAACTTCTGCATTGCTTTGGGCCAAAGGGAAGTGATCTTTCAATGATAGAACCCCAGATAATGCATGAAACTGCGGTTGGGAGTATGAGGCTTTGATGATTTTTATGCATTTCAAGTCTTCCAAAACAGGAGAGTATTTTGTCTAACTGAATAAATTTCTTGCCACTATCGATTATTATCCTAGACCTGGAGTATCCATCAATTATAAGTAGGAGATACTCTGTCGAGGGGAACTGACTACAGAGGTCAAATCTGACTGTTTTGCTAAGATTAATTTGGGTAATTGTGACATTTGCCAAGGCTGAGATTTTTGTTGGTATCTGGTAATGTAGCTGGAAATGGAATACAGACAATAATCAGGTCTTTCACATGCTTGGTTACGTCAGGAAACCATACTTGTTTATGGAGTAATTTTTTCATGGATTTCATATCGCCTTAATATGATTTATGTGTACCGGTTGGGAACCGAATTTGCAGTAGATGGGATACCCTGAATCTTGTGCTTTGCTGCAATCTTTGACATGACAGTAAACGTGTAGACTTTGGATAATGATTCCAGAGCATTGCTCTGAAGGCCTGTGTTGATTGGACTTGACACTGATGTCAGACCTTATGCTTGATTTGATGACTTGGTTTGAGCACTGCAGGGTAGGATCCGTTTTGATTTCTTGCTAACTTTTTGTTTTGTACAATTTCCTACCTCCCAACTGAAAGTTGTAGAAGTTCTTCTCTCTCCTTGCTCAATGCTGGAGTTCAGATTCACCAGCTTTCTGATTTAGTTAGCCATATCGCATCTCTCTTATTCTTTCAGCTTTAACTTTAAAGATACCACCTCATTCAGATAAAACTTGTCTGCGTGTTTTCTTCTCTTAAAATCTCACTTTCCTTTGCTTATAATTTCTGTCATTGTTTGCATTCTGTTGGAGCAACTTGCATTGTCTTTCTCACTTCACCTGAGCTTTAAGGAGTTGGTCACTGCAGGGCTGTGGAAAAAAAGATTTTCATTCTTGATCAGGAGTTGTTCACATGATGGTCTGCATACTTGGCATTGAGTGTTTGTGGTGCAGTCTGTTTTCTGATGCCATCTTAGAGTGCTGGTATCTTGGAATGTTTTTTGTTTACCACAGAATCTGCATGAATTGCCTCTGGTCAAGCATGTCGCTTGTCTTTTTCTGTGTGGGGGCCTCCACAGTTATTGCATTTGCTTCTGGATGTTTTTCAATTCATTCCATGCCTCTTTGCATTCTTCTAGCTTCACATTTTGTATGCTGTTCAAGCTTGTCTTACTTTTCATCAATGTGGAAAATAATCACTTGTAAACAATTTTACAACACCAAGTTATAGTCCAGCAATTTTATTTTAAATTCACAAGCTTTCGGAGACTTCCTCCTTCCTCAGGTAAATGACATTTACTCCTTCCTCCTTCCTCAGGTAAATGACATTTACCTGAGGAAGGAGGAAGTCTCCGAAAGCTTGTGAATTTAAAATAAAATTGCTGGACTATATCTTGGTGTTGTAAAATTGTTTACAATTGTCAACCCCAGTCCATCACCGGCATCTCCACATCGAAAATAATCACGGCTTCAACTTTAGCTGCTGTGTGGAAGCTGTGATATTTTTCATCAATATAGCAAATAAAGTTTCAGGACATGTGTAACTTGGCATAGTTAAAATGTATTGTTCGAAGAACTTTCTTAGGACAGACTAAACTTGCTTACTGCCTTTCGTTCTGGCCTTCAACCTCTTACTCAGGCAGCATTCCCTTTCCTGGTGTCTTTAGCCTATCAGTGAAGTCTGCAATAGTATTAGATACAAAACATTGAATGGTTTCCTGGCAATGGAGTAATTGAAAATGGTTAATAGTTTATACCAGTCTAGTTTCAAAACCTCTGCTGAAATAAATATATTGTTGAAGAGGGATCTGGTTGATTAGTACAATGAACCAAACCTGGCAGTGGCTCTAGAATTTGAGAGAAACCCCCCCAGGAATCCAACCAATATAACTTGGAATATCTGGTGCCTGGGGGAGGAGGTGGTGGGCGGGTGCAGGAGTCTCTGCTCATCTCAAACAGGGCCATCGTTATGAGGAGTGGGGCCAGGGGCAGTAAATCTATATGTTGGAAGCTCACATGCTGAATCTGGCAGATGGCAAGGTAGGGTGGGGGGGGGGGGGGGGAGGGTGCTGGTGCATCTGGTCAGATTATCAACAGCTGCGGGGACCACCTGGGTGTCCAAGCCACGATC
This sequence comes from Heptranchias perlo, assembly GCF_035084215.1. Classification (NCBI taxonomy): domain Eukaryota; kingdom Metazoa; phylum Chordata; class Chondrichthyes; order Hexanchiformes; family Hexanchidae; genus Heptranchias; species Heptranchias perlo. The sequence goes on from NC_090325.1 coordinate 39,132,873, forward strand.
CCACTGACGTATAAAGTTGGGATAAAAATTGGGTAGACATCTACATAACTTAGTTCTCTCCATCTTTTCACTTGCCTTTACTATAGAACGTATGCTTGAGATTCCCAATATATGGTCTAATTTCTCCTACTAAAGACTTCTATATTTCCTTTGTTAGCTCCATCTTTATCTTCTTCACACCATTTACAACAATATGCAGCACCAATCTTGACTCATCTCCTGAACTCATCAGCAATTTATCCACACTTTCCTCATTGTCCTTTATCCTGGCTCCAGGTAGGTAATGTACAGTCATATTTTCCTTGTTATTTTCAGAAAACCTGAAATCTGCATCCCCAAATCACAACAAATTATTTTGTTTTTTTCCGTTTCTACTCTGACGTCCGCACTCAATTTCCCTAATCTCATCAGCAATCTTAACCTGTTCGACGTGCTTCTGCAGTTCATTGTTGGTCTGACTGCTTATGAGCAGTCAAGTCTGATGAAGTAGCCAAGAAGCTGGAGGGAAGGACTTGGACAAAATTTGCAAGTGGACAGAAATGTCAGGTGAAGTTGAATACAAAAATAAGTGTAAGGAAGGAAAACAGTGGGAGACATACTTAACCAGCTCTGGAAGAATCTGGGATATCTGGATGTAATGGTTATCATGTCCAGTGATGTGGAATCATTGTGAGGTGGAATTGTGGTTTTAAAAAATAAATGGACAGTTGCTGCAAGAAAGGGTAAGTTTTGGCTTACGCTGACCTGTCACTACGTACTCTGAAGGGATGGTAAGTCTTATGGCCAATATTTCTGATAAAGGAAAGCACCAGTGCAGATGAAAACAAATACTAGTCGAGCAATGCAGGTGTACCTTCACCCACAAGCAACAGGAGATATACCATTCCCTATTATTTTGGAAGCCATTCATATCTGTCTGTACTTAAGATTCTTTTGATATTGAAAGTTATGGCAACCGTTTGCTTTTTCTCTGGATTGATAGGAGGATTGAGTGGGAATTCCCCCTTTATTGTTCAAAGTTAGCTGTTGCAATTTCTATTACATTTTCTTTTTCCGTTGGAATTTTAAACTATTTCTTTATCATTGGATGCCTCACAAAGACTGCAGGATCTGTACCTTTTTAAATCAAAACCAATAGCGCCACAGTACCAGATGCAAAGGAATGGTTCGGGGTTAACTTTCCTGTACACCTGTGGATGAAAGTGTATTTGATAGAAATTGTGTTTTGCCCCACAGGTGTGTGTTGAAGCCATATAAATAAATGATTACATCAATACAAACTGTGTCTCATGTAAAAGGTGCAACGGTTCTATACATATTTATTGTAGCCATTTTCTACAATGTTTTATGTAAATTAGTGAGTCTTATTTAGACAAGTTCCGAATTACAGATCCATACTGATCTTGCCCTACATCTGCATTGTTTAAAAAAAACTATCTTATGTCTTTAGCATTTCCTGTCCATAGAATCTTATATCCTGTTCTCACATTTTCTTCACATTTTTGTGTCAACTTTTTCCATTTATAAATTCTTATATCTGCCTTTATAATGGAAACTTGTCTATCTGTGAACTTGCCACGATGTAATTACATCTTTCGACCAGTGTGGCTCAATAGCTCCTCAGTTTTAAGTCTTCCAGCTTCTTAGCCTGTACTGGAGAGAAACTTTTATGCTCCAACTAACTCTTGTCTGCTTCCCAAATTGTTGCAAGTTTTGATATGTAACTATATTTTGAATTATATCTATCCATGTATCTTCAAAATCTTGTGTCAGCACACCCTAGTCCAATTCGTGCATTTCCGCCAGACAAGTGACAGGCAATGACCATCTCCAACAAGAGAGAGTCTAACCACCTCCCCATGACATTCAATGGCATTAACATCGCTGAATCCCCCACCATCAACATCCTGCGGGTCACCATTGACCAGAAACTTAACTGGGCCAGCCATCTAAATACTGTGGCTACAAGAGCAGGTCAGAGGCTGGGTATTCTGCAGCGAGTGACTCACCTCCTGACTCCCCAAAGCCTTTCCACCATCTACAAGGTACAAGTCAGGAGTGTGATGGAATACGCTCCACTTGCCTGGATGAGTGCAGCTCCAACAACACTCAAGAAGCTCGACACCATCTAGCACAAAGCAGCCCGCTTGATTGGCACCCCATCCACCACCTTAAGCATTCATTTCCTTCACCACTGGTGCACCGTGGCTGCAGTGTGTACCATCCACAGGATGCACTGCAGCAACTTGCCAAGGCTTCTTTAACAGCACCTCCCAAACCCGCGACCTCTACCACCTAGATGGACTCAGGCAGCAGGCACATGGGAACTCCACCACCTGCACGTTCCCCTCGAAGTCACACACTATCCCGACTTGGAAATAAATCTCCATTCCTTCATCGTCGCTGGGTCAAAATCCTGGAACTCCCTACCTAACAGCACTGTGGGAGAACCTTCACCACACGGACTGCAGCAGTTCAAGAAGGCGGCTCACCACCACCTTCTCGAGGGCAATTAGGGATGAGCAATAAATGCTGGCCTTGCCAGCGAAGCCCACATCCCATGAATGAATAAAAAAAATTAAGCCTCTCCTCTTACTTCAGTTCACCTGCAGATGACATTTTGTTATGACTCTATTTGCATCACCACAGGAAATGGACTATTAATATCTAAATCCTGTAGATATCATAAATGGATGAATTGCTCGTCTTTTTCTTTTGACACTGCGCTTAAAAAAAAAAGTCAATTTGTACGAGTGCACGAATTGCTACCAAATATTTCGAAGCTATACAAATGTCCATGAAAGTGAGACTTGCAAAATATGTGTCCAATAGTATTCTCATTTCAAGTCCGATTGTTGTTTCAAATAAACAAGCAATATCTTAATTGTTTTCATTTTCACACAGGCAGAAGATCCTGCCCTGGAGAGGCCATACACTTTTAAGGACTTCCTGCTCAGGCCAAGGAGGTGAGTTATGCTTACTAGTTGTGGTTGTACAAAGTGTTTTTTGTATCTGTGGGTGAGATACTTGGATTGAATTCAGCAAGTATCAATTGCAGCTCCTCTCCTTGTATTTCCATATAATTTTTAGCAGAATGAGTGTTTTGTTCTATTGTATTGTGCTGTGATTTGAAGTCTGCCTGATCTTCTCCCTCTAGTTTTTTTAACATAGAGTTTCAAATAGCTCCTCAGTTTGAAGTGCTCCTAGCTTAAAGAACCTCAGCTGTTCAGATAGGTTCAAGGACCTTGGTCTATTTACTTTAGAGCAGCGTAGACTTTGAGATGACCTGATAGAAGGTCTATAAAATAATTAAAGGGATAACATCCCTGTTGTTGTTTATTCCAGTTTAACAGATTGGGGAAGACCGGGGACATGAGTTTAAACTATGTAAGACTAGGAATAGACTGGATGTTAGGTGGTTATTCTTCTCCCAGAGAATTGATCCTCTGGAATATATTGCCAGCTGGTGTGGTGGGTGCTGACTTTCTGTATGCCTTCAAAAGGGAGCTGGACCGGTTCCTGACTGGCGCAGAGATCTCATCATATAGAAGGTAAGTGCCTTTATAGATAAGACTTAGTTCATGAGGTGATCTGGATTGGTTTTGATCACCTGAAGGTTTTGGAGAGGAATATTCCAAAGTATTTTTTCACTTATTGGCCCTGGGTTTTTTCTCTCTTTTTTGCCTCTCCCTGGAGGTTACATGGCTGCGGGGATGGGTAGGAGGTGAGGGGGAGAGGGAAGAAGTATTTAACCATGATGCTCTGGCCATCATGGTGTGGGGCAGGCTTGATGGACCAGCTCGTCTTTTCCTGGCCGTCAATTTCGTATGTTTGGAAATGTCTTGTGATTTATTGCATTGCTTTGAATATTAAACAACTGTATAATTCTGACCTTAGTTACAGTGGACTCTTGATATGATTGAATATCTTGATGAATCGTGGCTTTGGCCTGATCCTGGTCTCTTGCCTAAAATTGTCTTGAATTTTGATTTGATTTGTCAAAGCAAATCCTTGATAGATCAAGTCATTTTGTGTCTTCACTCACCTGCTCATGCCTGGTTTATCTCTTCTTGCTGTCCATTTGGTCTCCTGTTCTCCCATGCTGTCAGAACGATAGTAACCTGCACTATAAAAGCTGGCCTGAATCTCGCCATTTAAATGGTTTGGCAGGCCCCTATATTGCTGCCTTAAGGAGCAGCACGGATACATGATTTTCCCTGCACCGCTTAGCCCACAAAATTCACGCAGACAAACCAGTGGCATTGGTGGGAATAACTCTGATTATTCCCAGTCCCGGTTTTGCACTGATCAATGTGTATACTGACTGGGAAGTGAACTGAGAGCAGGAAATAGTGATGTAGGCGACTACTGCATCACTTGTACTGTAAAGGTGGGGAAATTGTCGACTAGCTGCCAAAGAGACCATGGGGATAATTTTAACCCTCAAGAAATGGGTGAGTTGGGGGCGGGCAGGCAGTAAAAATAGTGGATTTTTGGAGTGGGACCGCATCCCAGCTCCAACGCACCCACTTCCAGGTTTGACCCAGGCGTGTTTGGATGCGCGTGCAACAGATACGCGGAAGTCCCGCCCCCACTTAAAGCCGCTGGGCCAATACTTGAAGGGGCAGTGTACCTCATTGAAATAGTTGAGGTATTTAATTTTTTGAGTATTACAAAAGTGAAACAACTTCCCGCTGCTGGACCCCCCACCCCACACTGATCTTATCCAAGGCCCACAATGTCGTCCACCTCCCCCCACCCCTCTGATTTCTTCCAGGACCCACTATCGATCTCTCCCTCCTGCCCCCCTGTCCGATTCGCTGCTCCTTTCCCTCCCACCAAGCAGCCAGCCTGTCAATCTGGTTGCCTGGCATATGGGAAACCTGGAAGCACAAATACTCACCTTCAATTGAGTTGCGATGCACTCATTTGGCTTCCGGGTTCCCCGCGCAAATGTCTTAAAAATGGGCTAGGTTCCCAGCTCCCAGCTAAAATCATGCCCCGTGTGTGACTGTTAGAGAGCCAAGAAGAGCTTGCAGCTCAGGAACAGAAATTTTGAAATATAGTTTCTATTCACTCTATCACTACTTGGATGTAACATTTATTGTTGCTTTTCAAGCTGCCACACGAGAGAAGTAGCTTGGACTTCAACATATCAAGATTCCGCTGTGGTTTCTTTCACAGGAAAAGATGACCAGCGACACCTTTGGGGGATGTGTGCAGTTACTTATTTCCCGCTGTATTATTTTTATGTGTAGTATGCATAATCTGCATTGTTAAAACATTAATTAACAATACCATTAGTCCTGGAGAGCTGAGGTAATTGATGCTTAATTTAACATATCTTTAATTGTTGTACATTCAACTGAGTCAGAAATTCTGTTGAACTGAATCATCAATGTTAAGGTTATTGGTATGAAGCTGCTGGTTCATCATCTGCCTTGTAAACTGTGGCTAGCAAATTGACTTTACCATCTCTAATATTACTGACTTCTACTGACTGGCTGAATAGTTCGAGATAAACTTCAACTTATTTCCCTTACTATTTTTTATTCTGCACACCAATCAATGCTTTGCACCATTCCTGTACCTTGCAATGTAATTCTCCAATTGATGTATTGAGTGGCCTCAGTTCCTATTCTGCCTGAATGTGACTCTTCAACCCTGGCATTTCAGTGGAGAAGGCTGGCTATGTTTTCCCTAGAAAGCCCTTTTTGTAACATTTTGTTCTTAGAATTTTAAGCACATACTCTAGAGTTGTTTTGTTCATGACAATCACTGCTTGAGAATTTGAACAAGAAATAATGTTAGTGATAATTATTAATCTGATTTGATACTTTAGTCAAGTAACATTTTAATTTATCATCTATTTTCTCACAGTATAGGAATTGACCCCTTGCACAGTGGCCATTACAGATAATACCCAATGGTATTGATGCTAATTGTTACACCACTTCCGTAGAATTATAGACTATTGCAGCCCAGAGGCGCCACTTGATGCCCTATTATAGAAAGGACATTAAAGCCAAAGAGCCATACAGCAGAGATATTTCAGGGATGAGGAACTATATTTATGAGGAGATACTGGAAATATTTCCATTAGAGCAGATAAGGCTATGAGGAGATTGACCAAAGGTTTTGAAAATTATGAAGAGATTTGGAAGGGTGAACAGGGAAAGACTATTTTCTCTGCGGAGTCAGTGACAAGGGATCATTAATTTAAAATTTACTGAGGGTGATGAGAGGGGTTCGTAGAATTGTCTTGACAGTTGTTGGAGCATGTAATGCTTTGCCACAGGGAGTAGTTGAGATAGTGATCATTGCCTTTTTTTAAAAAAGAAAAGTGTTAGAAATCACACACATCTGGGGAGAGAGCAGGGCAGTGGGATGAATTTTGGATTGCTCTAGTTATGAGTCAGCAAAAGCCCTATGGACTGAAAGTGGCCTCATGCTGGAAACTTCTGCGTTCTGTAGTTCTTTCGTGCCAGTGTTTATCTTCATGTAATAATGTCTAGGATCGGGTAACTGAGCACAGAACAAGGATCAAACCTAGGATCTTGTGGCTCATTTACATACTGGATAAACTCAATGAAGCATATGGATTTGAAATAACAATATTCTATCTTGAAATATTACCTGGTTGATTGAACACAACCCACCCTGAGCTTCTCAGAAGTGCTGATGGAAATAAAATGAGACAGAAGTGGCCCAAGGAATTGGGAAGTAGTTTCAAACACAAATGAATGTGCTGATAGACCCTGACATGAAGTAATCTAATATGTGTGTATTATGTAAAACATTTCAGCCTAACAGAATGTAAAATGATAGTTGATCTCTTATTCTGCCACTTATGCTTTGGAACTTAAAGCTACTTTATCCCATGATGCCATTTAAAAGTTCAAAATTAAAGCAGAATGCACAGCAAAATGACTGCTTTTATTTCCTTAAATACAATATAAATTTAAATTTTTCTAGTTGGATTCAATAATAGTCACTTGTGTTCATTCGCTCAGAATACTAACCTTGTTTATTTAAGTGTGCATTTGAAGAAACTGTCAATATGGTTGTTGGCATTGGTGCTGTTCTGTTAATTCGGTTAGAACTTCAGAAGTCATATTTATATCGGCCGAAACAGTTTCAAAAGGCTGTAAGAGCATTTTTAATTTAGAGTATGAATATTCTAATCTTGTCATTTGTAGTCATAAATCCCGGGTAAAAGGATTTCTGCGGTTGAAGATGGCCTACTTGCCAAGAAATGGTGGACAAGAAGAAGAAACTCCCGAACAGAGGGAAGAATCTGAGGTATAAATCCGGGAATTGTAAAACTTCTTCAACCATTGTGTCACAGTAGGTCATTGCACCTTTGTGTGAGTGGTATAATCCAATTAATAGCACCCAACATGCACTGCAGAATAATTACAGTTGATTTGATTTTGCTTTTTTCACTCCAGACAATTCACATTGTCTAAACTAAGTCCTTTAAAAAGAACTGTATAATTATTTGGTTGTGATAAGGGAATGAAAGTGAGAGAAACGGAAATCGGTGATTGACTGCACCATGTTTTCTCTTGCTACTGGGATCACCGCAATAGAATCTGTAGAAATCAACAGGTGAGGTTTGAATAATGGAGGTTGTACGGTTAAATAGATATTTTGGAGATTTATATGATTGCCTGTGGTGGTCAGGGAGATATTTCTGTGTAATTTTCTCACAGGGTATTAAATAAATCAGCTAGATTTCAACAATGGCAGATTGTAGATGGTCTGTGGAGGTTGTTACCTGATGGGCGCAACACCCTTTAATCATGCACTTAGTAGTATGTATATTAGATAAAATAATTTGTGTATCAGAAGTGAGCCACAAAGTTGTGGGAGATGACTCATGGTTCCTTTGATACCATTTGAACTCTGATTGAGCTTCAATCTCTGCTACATGTTGTTAATCTAAATATGTAAGACCTGTTATCAGAGATGGATATCTATTCAACAGAGCTAGATCACCAGGAAGTATGCTTTTCTCCAGGTAGCCCATCAGCATCACAGTGGCGATTATTCATTGGTCACAGTTTAAAATTCCAGGGTGTGCCTGCGACTGAATTCATCATATTTAAAGGTGGCTGGTTAACAGTTCCTGTGTACTCCAGGAGGGTGAGAGGAAAGCAGTGGTTTATCTCATTATGGTTTGGTTGAAACCAAGCTGAAGGGCCAAGGCCTATATAAAGCTGTAAAAAAAAATGAGGACAATCATAAAGTAATGCTTTAAATTATACCAAGCTTGCATTTCAAAAGCCTGAAGTATATAGGAGAAAGGAAAGACTGAGCAAGGTAAGCATTCCACAGTTTTGATGGCCTGGAAGAGATACTGAGAAATTATTTCCTCTGGTGGAGGAACCCAGAACAAAGGGGCATAATAAAATGAGAGCTAGGACATTTAGAAGTGAAATCAGGAAGCACTTTTTCACACCAAGGGTCGTGGGGAATCTGGAACTCTGTCCCCCAATTGCTTGGTCAATTGAAATTTTGAAGACTGCGATTGATGGGAGGTTAGGTAAGGGTATAATGGGATTTGGCGCAATGGCAGGTGAATGGAATTGAGGTACAGATTAGCCATGATCTAATAGAATGGCAGAACAGGCTCAAGGGGCTGAATGGCCTAATCCTGTTCCTGTGTTCCTAATGAGTTAGGGTGGGCAATGGTGCGATAAGTCTTGATTTCAAAAGAGTGAGGATTTAGGGAGGATGAGCAGTATGTAGGATGGTGTATTTGCAACCTAAAAGAAAGAGAGTGAAGTTCAGAGGAGCAGTGACAGGATTACATAGAATTTTACAGCACAGGAACAGACCATTCGGCCCAACAGGTCAATGCCAGTGTTTACGCTCCACACGAGCCTCCTCCAAACTTACTTCGTCACACCCTATCAACATATCCTTCTATTCCTTTCTCCCTCATGTACTTAACTAGCTTCCCCTTAAATGAGTCATCAACAGTAGATATCGTTCTCCCACCACAGAAACTGTGTCCAGTATTACTGTTGTATTGGTTCATTAATGCTTTTTCTTTTCTTCAATACCATTTAGCGTGCCTGGGATATGGTTGACCCCAGTGATTCAGGAACGCAGCGTGAGCAACAGTTGCCACCACTACCAGCTGGCTGGGAAGAGAAGACCGATAACCTGGGTCGGACATACTATGTGAATCACAACAATAGAACTACACAGTGGCAGCGACCAAGTCTTATGTAAGTTGTATTCCAGGTCTTTATTTTATCTTTCACATTGCTGAAAATAGTTGTCTAAAAATATTTGGCACCATGACTCCACCATCCATTTAATTAACATTGTTTCTTGAATTCTTGCACAACGTGAAGCAAGTATTTTTTTATGTAAGAACAATTTCTTTGCAGAGATGTGGAAAATGAGTCAGACAACAACATTCGGCAGATCCAGCAAGAAGCTCACAGAGTGTTTCGATCTCGTAGACACATTAGCGAAGATTTGGAACCCACAGACGGCCGGGATGGTGGAGATGTAAGTGATCAAAAAATTGTTTCTAACTTTCCAGTGCATGTGCAGTCAGTGCACCCTGATATTAACGGCACCCAGTTTGAATTGCACCTTCAAAAGGCTGATCATAGGGTAGCAGCCGAAAAAACGTCTGGGCATATACTTCCCAACTAGAATGGCTGCGAGCTTTCAGTGAATGAAAATGAAAAGAAAATTGATTGTTTAAGATCAATTAATTATTGAAAAAGAATTAATGAATTTGAGTTGTTTTCTTTGAATAAAACAGTTTAAAAGTAAATACAGATGTAGGCCTCAAATTAGTATTGTAGACTGGCCAATATTTACTTGCACTCCACACGATTCTAACAATCTGAAGACTAAGTTATTTATATGTTAAAAACAAAATGATGAGGCTTGTCAGCATTAAGATGTGAATTAAATGAGGACTTTTAATTTTAAATCATAAGTAAGTATTACTTTTCCACATACCTTGGATAATAACCTGGCACCAGTAGAATTCAGCACAGAAGAGGTGGTTGGAAATGTATGGGGGAGTGTTAAGATTGCTATTTCTGGCATCTCCTCCTTTTCAATATCTTGTATAGCAACCACATTATCCCCCAGGCAAAGGTGGTAGAAAGTCTGTTTCTAACCAACTTGACATGTCCATCGTCATTTCAGTGTGTGCATGGACAAGGGAACAATGAAGTTGCCCTACCAGAAAAAGAAAGAAAATAAAGAACGTGCATTTACATAGCGCCTTTATGACCTCAGGACATCCCAAAGCGCTTTACAGTCAAATAAGTAATTTTGAAGTGTAGTCACTGTTGTAATGTAGGAAATGCGGCAGCCAATTTGCACACAGCAAGGCCTCACAAACAGCAATGTTGCAATGACCCAAAAATCTGTTTGTGATATTGGTTGAGGGATAAATATTAGAATCATACAGCGCAGAAGGAGGCCATTCGCCCCGTCATGCCTGTGCCAGTTCTTTGAAAGAGCTATCCGATTCGTCCTATTCCCCTGCTCTTTCCCCATATGCCCTGCACTTTTTCTCTTTTTCAACTATTTACATAATTCCCAATATTGGCCGTGGGATCTTTTACATCCACCTGAGAGGGAAGACTGGGCCTTGGTTTAACGACTCAACTGAAAGACAGCGCCCTGGACAGTGCAGCGCTCCCTCAATATTGCACTGAAGTGTCAGCCTGGATTACGTGCTCAAGTCCTGGAGTGGGGCTACCACTGAGCCAAGGCTAACAAAAAAAGGAGAGAAGAGACCGGTGTCATTTAATTCACACCGTAAGCAATATCCCATATATAACTCTGACCTGATGGTTTGCATCTGAGGATGCTTGGGAATGCTAGGGAGCAAATAGGAGAGGCTCTGGCTAACATATTCCAAAATTTGTGTGAAGAAAAATTATACCAGCGACTAATGAGGGGAAAGTGTGACTTCCATCTTTGGAAAATAAGACAGGGATAATATTGGCCAGTTTGTTTCACTCTAGTCGTAGATAAGCTATTAAAATCTATAATCATAGGAAGAAGTTAGTGAAGACTTTGAGAAATGTAAGTTAATTGGAGCCAATCAGCATGGATTTGAAAAAAGCAGGCTGTGCTTTTTTGAGTTCTTTTAAGAAATAAGAGGTTTGATAAAGGAAATTCAGTGGATGGATTTTCAAAAAGCATTTAACAAGGTATCACATGAGATACATAATGAAGATATTGGCACATGGAATATTTAGATTTTCAAAAGGCATTCAATAAGGTGCCACAGAAAAGTTTGTTACACAAGATTAGGGCTCACGAGGTTGGGGGTAATATATTAGCATGGATAGAGGATTGGTTAACAGACAGAAAACAGAGAGTAGGAATAAATGCGTCATTTTCGGGTCGGCAGGTTGTAATTAGTGGGGTGCCACAAGGATCAGCTGTTCACAATATATATCATTGGCTTATATGAGGGGACCAAGTGTAATGTATCCAAGTTTGTTGAAATTAAGCTGTGAGGAGGATGCAAAGAGGCTGCAAATGGATATAAACAGGTTAAGTGAGTGGCCAAGAAGGTGGCAGATGGAGAATAATATGGGGAAATGTGAGGTTATTCACTTTGGTAGGAAGAATAGAAAAATAGAATTTTTTAAATGGTGAGAAACTATTAAATGTTGGTGATCAGAGGGATGTTTGGGTGTCCTTGTACACGAAGCATAAAGTTAACATGCAGGGTACAGTAAGCGTTAGGAAGGCAAATGGTATGTTGGTCTTTATTGCAAGAGGATTGGGGTATAAGAGTAAAAAGGTCTTGCTACAATTATATAAGGCTCTGGTGAGACCACACCTGGAGTACTGTGTACACTTTTGGTCTCCATACGTAAGGAAGGATATACTTGCCTTAGAGGAGGTGCAGTGAATGTTCACTAGATTAATTCCTGGGATATGAGGGTTGTCCTCATATCCCAGGAATTAATCTAGTGAACATAAAGAAGAGAGAGAGTAGAATGAGCCTATATTCTCTGGAGTTCAGAAGAATGAAAGGTGATCGCATTGAAATGTATAAAATTCTTAGAGGGCTTGATGGTAAATGCTGAGAGGCTGTTTCCCCTGGCTGGAGAGTCTAGGACTAGAGGTCATAGTCTCAAGATAAGGGGTCAACCATTTAGGACTGAGATGAGGCATTTCTTCACTCAGAGGGTTGTGAATCTTTGGAACTCTCTACCCCAGCGGGCTCTGGATGCTCAGTCATTTCGTATATTCAAGACTGACATCGATAGATTTTTGGACACTAAGGGAATCGAGGGATAGGATGGAAAAGTGGCGTTGAGGTCGAAGATCAGCCATGATCTTATTGAATGGCGGAGCAGGCTCGAGGGGCCATGTGGTGTGGCCTGCTCCTGCTCCTATTTCTTATGTTCTTAACAGAAATGTAGCCACATAAATAGAGGTAATTGGAGGGCAGAAAGCAAAGATTATGTGTGAAAGCAAGTTTCTTGTACTAGAAAGATATGGTGCAAATTTTCCACAGGGTCTGTGTTGGGTTCACTCTTTACCAATTGCGGGGAAAGTGTCAAAGATTTCACCAATTTGAGGGCATGGCAAATTGTGGCAAATAGTGACAAAGAATGTGCAAGATTATGCCAGCACGATGGGCTAATACTTCACATTTTTCTTCATTGAATTGTAATACAGTCTTGAAATAAGAATTCACTAAGGAAATGCACTTCAACTGTTCAAGATTAGAAATGGAGTCGAGGAGTGGAGGGACCATATTGTGCAGATACACAAGTCATTAAAGGTAGCAAGATAATGTTGAACTTGTACAAGACTTTAAACCAAATTTGGAGCACCAAGTATAGTTTTGGGCATTCCATTAAAGGAAGAATATATAAAAGCTATGGAAAAGGTACATTGTAGTTTCATTGGAATGTTATCAAGTTATGAAGAGAGATTTGAAAACTTAAAGTTCTTTTTCACTGGAGTTGAGAAGGTTATAGAATGATCTGAAATAACTTTAATGTTATGATGAGGTGATTAATTGTTTCCTCTGATTGGCAAGATAGTACAAGAGACATTCAGATTTTACTTTTTTTTTCTGTTGAGTTGTGGGTGGAATTGGCATGGCACCATTTATTGCCCATCCCTACTTGCCCTGAGGGTATTGAGAGTCAAGTATATCGTGCAGGACTGAAGTCACATGTCGACCAGACTAGGTCGGGTCAAGATCCCTTCCCTGAAGGATATTATCGAACCAGTTGGGCATCTACCACATTGCAATAGCTTTCATATTCACTTTTTCTGGTCCCAGCCCCAAATTACCAGATTGATTGAATTCTATTTTGCAACTTGCTACGTTGGAATTTGAACACTCAATATTTGGGTTGCTCGTCCATTATCATAATAGCAAGGCTACCATCTCTCAACACAAAAAGAATTAGAGTTACACAGAGAATGATTAGAATGAGGAATTCTTTTGCACAAACCCACTGTTGAAGTACAGTCATAAATATTTTGCATAGGAAATTGGATATTTGCTTGAAGAGAAATAATAGATTATGGTGAATGAGCTGAGGACTTTTTTGGAATTCATTTTCGGGATGTGGGCATCGGTGGCAAGACCGATATTTATTGTCCATCTCTAGTTGCCCTTGAGAAGGTGGTGGGCCTTTTTGAATGACTGGCAATCCCATGATTTTTATCCAGCAACGACGAAGGAATGATATGTGTCCAACTCGGGATCATGTGTGATTTAGAGGTGTTGGTGTCCCCATGGTGTCCCCTGCTGCTCTTGACCTTCTTGGTGGTGGAGGACAAGAGTTTAGGAAGAGCTGTCGAAGAAGCCTTGGCGAGTTGCTGCAGTGCATCGTGTAGATAGGACATACTGCAGCTACGGTACGCCAGTGGTTGAGGGGGTGGATGCTTAGGCTAATGGATGAGGTGTCATTCAAGCAGATTGCTTTTTCGTGGTTGGTGTTAAGCTTCTCAAGTGTTGTTGCAACTGCACCCAAGTGGAGAGTATTCCATCACACTCCTGACTTGTGTCTTGTAGGTGGTGGGGAGGCTTTGGGGAGTCAGGAGGCAAGCCACTTACTGAAGAATATTCAGCCTCTTATCTGCTCTAGAAGTCATGGCATTTATGTGATGAAATTTACAAGATTAAGATTGATAGATTTTTGTTATGTAAGGGTATTAAGGGATAGGCAGGTAAATGGAGTTTGAGGAATGGGAGGTTGAAGATGGGGTGGTAATTTGCAATGTCAGAGGGATGATGGCAGTTTTAAAAGGTAGGGGACAGTACCCAAGGAGAGGGAACTATTTAAAATCCATGTCAAGATAGCCTAAATCACAGCAGGGTGATACCAAGTCATCAACTTTCCAAAGTCTTGGGGATCATGATGGAACTTATATCACATCCAGTAAGCTTACAAGGATTTTTATTCGACTCCTAGGTAATCCTACATTAGCAGCCATTATGAATTCAAGTTGCCCTCTGGCTTGTTGGAAGGTTGGCTCGTTTATCGGACCAATCTTTGACAGAGTACAAGAGAAATATCTTGATTATAACTTAAAAAAAAACATAACACCCAGATGGCCCTTGGTGCCTCTTTAGATTCCCGCTAGAAGCTATGATGCACTAATCATGATGGAATAAGTTGCCCGATTCCTCTCCACACCCACCTCCCCAATCCCAACTTCTGGAGGTCACCATACCTCTGCGCAGCTTTCCCCAGCTCAGCATAGATCAAATCAGGAACTGAATCGATTGGGGATTAAACCGACATATTCTCGCTGCATTGCTTTGAGTATTCATGTTTTAAAGCAGAGTGCCACTTTCCCACTAATGACTTAGTGCTTATGGCTGGAAAAATGTTGTTGTATAGAATGTTATTGTTTGGACAAAAATGCTAACTGTGTACAGATATGTACTCTGTATAAATGCAATGCAATTTTTCTTTAAATTATATGTGCTCAGACACGTATTTAGTTCTTTAAGAAAGTCACTTGGAAAATGTAGACTGTATTTGTCATAAGAAAACGCTGTTGATTTGTTTGGATGTGCAGCCATGGGAAACCATCTCTGAAGAATCGATTCTTGATGGTGATCAACTTTTCCAACCTTTGCCATCTCCTTCCACTCCACCAAGCACATCTGAGAGCAGTCCACCAGATCTTTCCGATGAACTCAATATCAGACTGCAAGTTGCTGCAGAGTCGAATGGAGAACAAATTGGTCCGCCTCCTGTGAGTATGACTGCTTCAGCAATAGTGATATGTCTTAATCTATTACAACTTCATTTATTGCCAGATTATTGACTCCATTTTTACTTTTATGTGGTATGACTTGTTGATCCACATTGTTCTCTTAATATAATTTCTCCTAGTCTTCCAATGGACAGAAAATCAGGGCCTGTGCACCCATGATTTCCCATAACATGCTCCTTGCAAGTGCCACTCCTGGCTGGAACCATCTCCATGTAATTTAAAAGTACAGTGAAAGGTGCTGATAATCCTGCTTGAGTCTTGAACAATAATCTAAAGTGTACTTAAACAAATTTGAGTCAAGGTCTTTGTTCAGATCTTTCAAGTTAACTGCAGATGTGCATATGTTCAAGTTCCCATTTTTGATATTACATCTCTCTGAAGCTAATGACACAGAACAAGAGTCATTAACATCCAGTATTTCTGTTTTGTTTGAAAGCATTGCTCTGTCGTAAAATAATTTGTAATTTTGTCAAGAAACAGCCGTAGTATTGCATTACAGGTTCAACTCAAGTAGTTTGCAAATGTTGTATGAGCCACAAGCATCTGACAGCCTTCAACACACTGTCAAATCATTTTTTGCTTCTTCATGATAATGTACAGTTTTCTACTATTCAATTTTTGTGAGCTTTCCTGTTGTTGTAAATTTCATTTTCTGTTAGTACCACCTTTTTATAATGTAGGCCATTTAAGTAGAACAGTGGATTTTACTAAAGCACCACATTTTTTAATGTACTATGATTATTTTTGGTAGTTTTAATGTGAGCATATTGAAAATAAAGGCCAGTGTCTTGATGGCCCAAGAAGGTCCCATGTACAGTCCTAGTCAGCACTGATCTCAGCTGGGGCAGCAGTAGGGCTGCTGCAAATACCCATTTATCGGACCTTGGGATAAGGAAATTAAGCTAGGACATCTACTGCTGATCATTGTCCAGTGGTTCTGATAGAAAGTGTGCATATTGGGTGAGGAGAGAATCAGACTTGGCAGTGATATCCACCCAATATTGTTTCTCTTGCCAACTTTCTCCTTTCTCCTTTCCCCTCCTCTGCTGAGGATTGATTTCTTGCTGTGTCACCAAAATGTACATTATTCATGGATAAGCCTGATGGTGAGTGTCAGCAGGCAAGCTAGATTTTGTTCTTGCCTGATGCCAACATGCAAGCACCTCCTGCAGGAGCCACTGATTAGTAATCAGGGGCAGAAAACTTGCCAAATTCTGCATACCCAGTTCAAGGGTGTTGCTGCCAATTATTATACCTTTACCACTGCCCAACTGAAATCGAATAATTCGACACAGGCTAGAAGTTAAATCTGGGACACTCTGGGTCTATATGGCTCAGGTATCCACTAAGGGTTAAGTAACCTTTTAGCACCGATTAGGCTAACATTTGAAGTATCACCACTTGATCAAGGCATTTGTGGAACCAGATCCCAGTTTGAAACTGCACTTTCAATTGAGGGGGGAGTGACTTGTCAGGGTGGACAAAAAGGTCAAACTTTATTCCTGTAGTGTCGTCTATAGAATACAGACAACAGCTCAGTGAAAATGGCTGTTCCTTGCATTTTGTTTTTCCCCTCCCAATTGGTTCCCCTCCTTGAGTCGGAATACAGTTCCAACCACCCTCAAGTGCTTTGCCCAAATAGCAGTTCTTCAAATTGAAGGATGCATCTTGTCAACTGAAAGTAAATAAACTACCAAGTGACACTGACTGCCTAACTTGCAAGAGGTAGATGTATAACTGAGTTTTTTGTATTGGAAATCATATTTTGAAAATCACTTTAGAATGGCCAATACCTGAAACTTTTTTTGAAGGTTTTGAAAGGTGCAAATGGTTATGCTGCCACAAATATGGTTATAGTTGATTTCTTAATTCTAAGAGAGTGACTTAGATTGCAGGGTGCAGTCATTTGTTGTCGCTCTGAAAAGCCAGTTTCAATAGCAAGAGCTAGTTTTGTGCTACCAATATTTACATCACTGTCCATATAAAAGTGAAATTAACATATTATTCAAATCCACTTTCATTTATTAGCAGAAGGTACTTGGTAGATCATCTATAGTAAGTACATACTGATCAGAAGTAGAGTGAAATAGATCAGAAGATTGTAATTTTTCTTCACTTCTAGATGTGGATTTAAGCTTAGTATTGATCATACAGAAATGAGCCTTTCTGCCTGCCTCTCCTTTTGATTTTGTGATTGTACTAAAATTTAAGTGTTGCAATCAAATACATTGCTGCAGTAGAAAAATATGATGTCAATTGTGTAGTGAGATAGGTAATTTATAAGCCCAGTTACAACTGAAGCAATACTTAAAAAAAATTGTCTTAATAAAAATGGACATTATTTTTTTACACTTCTCAGAGTGAATCTCTTGCAAGGATACGTTCCTATAGTGTGACAGATGGTGTTGGAGAACAAGCTCAAGCATCAACGGTAAATAATTTTGAGTAATTTCCAGTATGCCTCTTGTTTATCTTGATTGCTTTCACTTTGAGACTATCTTGTAAGACCTTGCTTTAACATTTTAAAATTCTTTGTTAAATGTTGATTAGATCAGTCAATATTTAACCCTTTATATCTGCATTCTTTCTCTGTGAACTAGTCCAGATGAAACTAGACTGCCACTAGGCATCTCTGCCTGCTCAGAAGAGCTGTAAAAATTCTTGTATATATAAATTTAGTTGTCCATTTAAAAAAAAGATTATTGCACTTGACTTTTCATATATATATAGACAATGGAAGTTGTGAAACAAAGACACAGTGAATATAAAGAGACACCGTATTGGGCAAATGGCTATAAGGAAAATAGAACCAGGATAGAAGAAGGAAAAGCAGAGTTATTAGTTGGTAGGTGCAGCACATCTGTTTCAAGGAGACACATGGACTTCAGAGTTGGGAAGGGAAAGACAAAGACAGCAATGTAACCAGATTACAAAATGAGTAGAAAAAGTAAGGAGCAGAAAATGCTACAAGTTAAACCTTAATTTTTAAATGGGGAGAGGAAGAGGAAATATATTTGCAAATGTATTTTTAAAATGTTTCCTGCAGTGGGACATGAAATCTGTAAATCACAGAGCATATTCTATTCTGTAAGCAGAACAGATGTTCTATGAGCGGAGGCCATGTTGTAGTCAATAGATAAATATAAATATAAATATGCTTAAATTGAGGCTGACTCACTGAAATTGAGAATTTGTTATGGTCAGGCTTTGTGGTGGAGCGGTCAGCTGAGACTCTGTTCTGCTTTTCTGACGACTATAATATTGCTTTTGGAACAAATTTGCTTTCATGCATCACAACTGTGGAGATCCATCTTCAAATATTTCCAAATCAATGCATGGTGTTAAAGTCAATAAAATAATGCCTATTTTTTCCAGATAGTTTTACAAATAAGAATGTGTTCTTTAACTAGACTTTTTAAAACTGTGCAGTTGGGTGACTTTTAGAGATGGCAGCAAGGGGAAAGACATTGGCCAGTTATTGCCTTCATTTTGGTTACAGTTCAGTGCAATGACTTTACTTTCTATGGGTTTTTAATGCTATTCTGTGGATAATCTCACTCCAATGTCAAAAAAAATGACAGAATATCTTGAACTACTTGAGTTTTAATGGAGGTTTTAGGTCTGTATTACCATAACACAAACTCCTTCTGCTGAAAATTATGCACTCGTGTAAATTTCCCTATTTTCAAGGCAACTGGTGAAGTTCCAGTGGCATCCTGGATGAGGAGATTAAATTGCCAACATTTTTCAGATGGGTGGTCACCAAATGACCTATAATGATACCTGGTGCAAATGACATGATTCATGAATTATGTCGTCATGTGTTTACATTAAAAAAGTTTGGGTGGCAAAATGTTTTTTTTTGTTAAGAGTTGCCTGAATGTTAAATTTAATATAATTTTTGAGGAATATAATTGCTATTGGAAGATTCTCTTGAGCTGGCCACTGGAATTTACCATTTTTGTAATTCACCTCTGGCTTCAGCAAATTCAGCACTCGGGTTGCTTCACCATAACTTGCATGGGGAGAACTTTTCATTATGTGCTTTCGGGCCTTTTGAGATGCATAGATTTGAAGTGCGAAGTGTGGAAGTACAACAGCAATTGAAATAATAGAGTTGTCATTTATAAAACGTGTTTAATCACCATCTATCAAACTGCATGGTAATTTTGATTAAATGTATGTATTGGACAAGGAAGTAGGAATCAACATTGTGTCTGTTCTTTTGTAACAAGTAGGACAAAGCACTCAGATGCATGGGGATACCATCACCTCCAAGTCACACACCATACTGACTTGCAGTGATATCGCCACTCCATCATCGCTGGGTCAAAATTCTGGAACTCCCTACCTAACAGCATTGTGGGAACATCTTCACCATTGCAGAGGTTCAAAAAAAGTCCCATCAGCACATTCTCAGTACAAGTAGGGATGAGCAATGGTGGCCTTGGCAGCAGTGCCCATATCCTGAGAGTGATTTTTAAAGTATTTACCTTCTGCAGTTTTAGTTTTTAACTCATTACCAACTAGTTAAACTCATGCTATCGCACACAGGGTGTGAAGACAAGCTGTATTCTTTTGGTGAAGCAAGCTTCGAGGGAGGTGAGGGGAGCAGGATGAAAGGGAGTGGGAGGAAGAGAGAATATGGGTTTGAAGAGGTTTGCCCTTTTACCCTTTGTGAAAAAGTGCTTCTTGGTTTCAATTTTAAATGGCCCAGCTCTAATTTTAAGATTATGCCCCCTTGTTCTGAATTCTTCCACCAGAAGAAATAGTGTCTCTCTATCTACCCTATCAAATCCCTTTTATCATTTTGATGACCTTGATTAGATCACCCCTCAGCCTTCTAAATGCAATGGAATACAAACCAAGTTTATGCAACCTGTCCTCATAATTTAGCCCTTTAAGCCTTAGTACCATGCTGGTGAATCTGCACTGTACCTCTCCACGGTCAATATATTCTTCCTGAGGTGTGGTGCCCAAAACTTAACGCAGTACTCCAGATGGGGCCCTGAATGGGACCAGACCTGAATGAGTCCAGCCCCCAATGAGATAAAGGCCAATATTCCATTAGCCTTTTTGATTTCTTTTTGTACCTGTGCATTAGCTTTTACCAATATGTGCACATGGACACCCAAATTCCTTTGCTCCTCCACAACTTCGAGTCTCACCATTAAGATCCAATTTGTCTTTTGGATCCAAAGTGGATGACCTCACACGGAAGTTGCACTCCATCTGCCATATTTTGCCCACTCACTTAGTCTAGAACTACAGGCAGATTCAAACTTGATGGGGAATTGCACCAAGTCACAGGCCTTTATGACTGAAAATGTAACAAAGAGCTGGGTGCTCTAAATGGGAAAGCCCTATACAGTGCTACCTACAGGCATCACCAACAATTACAAATGTAACAGGGGTGTGGACACAATTAAAATGAATAAGGGATGTTCACAGGTGATAGGACACACCAATTTTAAAAATGTATAATTGGAAGACAGTTGAAGAAAAATTATGACTGTAGAAAACTATTGTCATATCTTCCATTGGGCTTTGTTCATATCTACCATTTTGAAAATACCACTTTTACAGATTGATGAAACTGAGTCCAGAGCAATGTTTTGAGGTCTAGAAAGAAATTAAATTTTATGGTTGGCTACATGTTTAGACTTTTTTTTAAGAGGTTTTTTTTTCTCAATGGAAATATTATCTTTGCGGCTCACAAGTATTGGTAAGAAACATTAAAAACCCAGTGTAGCTTTTTGCAGAGTTTTGGGCTCATGCACTTCCTGGTACAGCCAGCCAGCTCTGAAAACTGCTGGGACTGCTGTATTAGCTCCTGGGCTGTCTGTGCCACAGTTGGTGAGAAACATTTTCAGTGCATCTTCATGGGGTGATGGATTTTAGTATTTTGTTATTGGGACACAAACAATGATTCTAAAGTTCTTGTTATGTGGCAGTTGATGTCATTTGTGTTGTACATATACCAAAACACTACTGAAAAACGAGCCAAACACTAAAGTGGCAAAAAATCCTGTTTTTTAAAAAAAAACTAAGTAAAATCAAGGCAATCTTTTTGTTTATTTTACAAAATAGATCATCTTTAAAGCCTGGGCTCTTAATTTCTCAGATGCATACCTAACTAAAGGAGGGAGGAGGCTTGTACGGAGCATAAACACCGGCATGGACCTGTTGTCCAAGTGGCCTGTTTCTGTGCAGTACACCCTATGTAATCCATGTAATAAATCATTGGTTTTTAATCTTGATGCCAAAAAAGCAGTTGGCCTAAGAATGCATTTTAAATGCTCAAAAACAGAACATGCATAACATGACCACATCTCATCAAAACTTTGAAAGCATTAGGAAATAGCCTAATTCACAAAAAAGGTGACCAATATAATTGTGATGTGGAGATGCCGGTGATGGACTGGGGTTGACAATTGTAAACAATTTTACAACACCAAGTTATAGTCCAACAATTTTTATTTGAAATCTACAAGCTTTCGGAGGCTTCCTCCTTCCTCAGGAACATTTACCTGAGGAAGGAGGAAGCCTCCGAAAGCTTGTAGATTTCAAATAAAAATTGTTGGACTATAACTTGGTGTTGTAAAATTGTTTACAATATAATTGTGTCAGCAGTAGTTCCAGCTGGTGACCTTTCTGACAGGTGAGGCACAGCTTTAGCTGCCGAACCAAGCCAGCACATTACCCTGGAAACGGGCCCTTCGCATCTGTACAATAGGTTTAATTTTTTGGTCCCTATCTATCTTTCATTACAAGAAGAAAGCAAGGTCTAAGAAAAGAGTAAGAGGGAACTCAGATGGAGAGGAAGCCAATAATCACTTTTGCAAAGCCAGCTTCTCTTCTTGAACTCATTTTTCCTGATATACACATTGTAAACCTCCATGCTTCCCTATATTCAGGCTTCCCTTTTCCTCTGTACCACCACCACCACAAAGCTCTGGCATTGATTCAGCCCACTGCTCACCTGACAGCCCTTTTTGTAATGAGTTCCCCATAGCAACTCAGCTTGTGAATGAACAAAAATCCTCCTGATTATACCAAGTGGCATAAGTGATGGGCAGCCCTGAATTTGAGTGTACTTGATTTGGGAAGTCATTAAATTGCCTGACTTATTTAAAAGAAAAAAATTGTAATGTCCCTGGCTCTTCTCTTTATTCTCACCTCTTCAGTCTCGTGTCTTTGATATCCTTAGTTGGGAGGGCAGGACTTTCCACATCCCATGGACGTAGTCAGTGTCACTTCTTGGTCTACTGATCAAGAGGTGTTCTGATGTAGTATGTGAAGAAACCTGTCCCTATTCTGTTTTCTCTCCCTCAAGGTGCCTCAGTAGAGTTCAACAAGCTCACCTCTTAGGAGAGGCCTGAATTCTTCAAGTGCAAGTCTTGAAAGTCCAGGAGTTGAGCATTGTAATTGCTGGGTTGCAGTGGTGCTCTTCTCTGATGTGTTCTACAAACATTGAAGCTAATTTAAGGAATCTTACAACACCAGGTTATAGTCCAACAGTTTTAATTGAAAATCACAAGCTTTCGGAGGCGTTCTCCTTCGTCAGGTGAGTGTCGGATTCCTTGAAAATTACCGCATATATAGTCATAGATCAATGCCTGGTGATTACAGATAATCTTTCACACTCCAGTTGGAAAGATTATCTGTAATCACCAGGCATTGTTCGATGACTATATATGCGGTAATTTTCAAGGAATCCGACACTCACCTCACGAAGGAGAAAGCCTCCGAAAGCTTGTGATTTTCAAATAAAACTGTTGGACTATAACCTGGTGTTGTAAGATTCCTTACATTTGTACACCCCAGTCCATCACCGGCATCTCCACATCATTGAAGCCAATGTCATTGTTCAACAGAATAAAAAAATATCCACTGTGAAGGCTACAACAAACCCATTAGCAGTTAATCATACTGCCTAAAAAAACCTGCTTCCTTTCACACATTTGTTTTAAACTGTTAGACCATAAAATATAATGGTACAGAAAGGAATGAAAATGAAATACACAGCTGACTGACCATTTCAGTCAAAGGAAATAAAAATTTCTTGGATTCTATCTTTGATTATTTTTGGATGTTTTGCAGAAGTACTATTGCAACCTTAAAAATCTATATTTCCCTCCGCATGAAGGACATGGGAGTTAGGTAATGTTCTGTGCTCTAGAATTTACACATAGCTTTAAAAACTAGTTTCTATTTTGTAAGCCAAAGGTAATTGAATTGACTTATCAGTGAGATAGGAAGGCTTCTGATATTTATGGCAGAATTGCTACTTTGGTATTTTCGTGGTGACGAATGCTGGCTATTCTTTTCTGTCACGTATCTGGCAACTTGGAACACCTTTTCTAGCTATTCCAGAAACTTTGACTGTGGATTGCTGTTAATACTATATTCCAAGCTTTGCTAGGTTTATTTTTGTTGGTTTTCATCTGCATCTACTAAATTGTGGTGGCTTTGACTGGCTTTACTCTGCTTATTTTGGACCAGGTGGCACCACTCAAGTTTCAGTTACTTAACTTTTTCTGCGACATTCAATTGTCACAAAGTTTCAATGAGTTTTTTTTAAAAAGGAAGTTATGGAGAATGAATTTCCCATGAGTTCAATTACAAAGTAGTTAATAGGCCACTAAGCTGAAAATTTAAGTACAGATATTGGGCTCATTGTGCCACCATGGTTACAAAACTGGTATCAACTTGAAGCATGATTTCTACTTCAAATTTCTTTCTTCTGTAGAAATGTTTCTTCAAAATAATTTCTAAAATATAAATTTTAAATTTTCACTGCCCAGTAATCAACTCTTAATTCCTAGGCCTGAATTCATCCTATTTATTGTGCTTCAAAGTTTTATTTGATAAAGTATAAAAAATTATGATTTATCAGCAGACCACCCAGTCTCGGCGACTTCGTTCTTCAACTGTTACTGGCAGTGAACAACCAAATGAACTGACGGTAATTTATTCAGTATCGAAAAATAGTATTTTTTAAACTCCAATTTTTGTTAAATAAAAGTAATTTGGTTAAAGAGTTTCACTGTCTGGACCACTTGTGAAAATCAGTTAGTTGCAAAGAATTATGATCATCCTTTTCATCCTGTTATCGGCATCATTGGTTTTAAAGGTTACTGAGTGAGCTGAATTTCAATTAGCACAGATGGTCATAGTACCTATAATGAATCAGTACCTCGAGACTATGGAGCTCACTGGCCTCTCCAAACCAGTACTGATGTTGTCAAACCTATACTTATGATGCCATAAGGGGTTGGTGTTGGAACAAAAATTGGCCAAAATAGGCAGTGCAAAACAAAGGGTTTGATCATAATACTGTATGGCTAAGCTTATGAAAGGGTTCCAACAGTCTTAAGACTCTTGAGTTTGTGTAAACTAAAATGAAGTTCTTTGGGTTTTTAATGTATTCTGAATTTATAGACATGGCAAATGTAATGTTGCTTAATGATGAAATGGTCCCAATAAAACAATGTAAATTTTATTGCATAGTTGACCTTTGTACTTGTAGTACAATGAAGAATAATTTTCTTTATTGAAGAGGTACAGCTAATATCAAGTTCTATATGAGCAAAAATTCGTACAAGAGCATAGCCTGATATGACTATGAACTGATTAGTGATTTCTGATCTATATGGAGCAAAGTCATCCATTGTCACTTAAGTGTTGCTTTCGTCCATTAGCTGATGGCAGAGGTTTCCAAACTGCAAGATTATCCGGGGTCGGGGCGTTGAGAAACAGGCTAGCCTAAACTAACAAGTGCAAATGCCACCAATGCAGCCTCACGTGGCCAGAGGAAGTGATTATGGTGCGATCTCATCACATTGTTTGAACCCTGCCAATTTATAGAAGTAGATGTTAAACCTATCAGAGCGCTGATAGGGTTGAGCTAAGTGGGGCAGATAGAAGGACATACATGGGATATGAATCTCCAAAGTGGAGCTCATCAAAAATAAGTTTGGGAATCTCATCTGGCTTGTGGCATCTGTAGATAATGATTTGTTCAGTTTGCACATGAACACTTTTAAGGGTGTACCTCAAATAGAATTGTGACTGTTGGAGTTAACACATTTTAATAGCCTAGCTGCTCGGATTGTATACCTGCCTATGTTGCTTTTATTATTCCTGTTTACCTTTACAAGCATTACTGACCAATGCAAACATCCTGTTCCAAAAGGAAGAGACACTGTACTTGATTTCACACTTAATCGGTTTCTACATCATAAAATTATGGACAGTCAGGTACACTCAATGGATGTTCAAAGTTTGGTGTTTACAAGCGAGATTATTTTTTACTTGCCATAGAGTCTGACAATTTTTAATAACACTAATTCAGTAGGTCCTTTTTGTAACTTGTCATTTTAGTTTACAATTAAGTAGTACTACAAATTGAAGGATGGGAATATGTTCCAGGGGATCAGTACTTAAAGCTCACTTTAACCTTTTAATCATAGCCTTTGGTTGGCAGTGTGTGTCTGTAATACTGACCAAAAAACATTATTATATGATCACAAGGTAATTACAGATGAGGAAGGCGATTCAGCCATTATTTATTCCTCGAGAATGATCCTAAACCACACAAGTTCACAGCACAGGAGGAGGTCATCTGGCCTATCTTATCTGTGCTGGCTCTTTGCTCGAGCAATTTTTTTTTCTTTTAATTCCCACTGCCCATCTTTATCCCCATATCCTGGCATCATCTTTCTGCATCAAACATTTATCTAGTTTTCCCTAAAAGAAGCAATTATCTCTGCCTCAAGCAACCCCTGTTGTAAAGCATTCCATCCTCCAGCAACTCTCTGTGTAAATAATGTTTTCCTATTCCTCCTTCTCACTCTTAGAAATAATTTTGAATTGATAACCCACTGTTACTAGCTCCCCAACCTGAGCAAAGTCTTTTCCTCGTCAATCTATCAAAAATCTTCATAATTTTATAAACCTATGTTAAAACTCCTCTTAGCCTTGCCTGCTCTAGTGAAAATAGCGTCAGTATCTCAAATCTTCCCTCATAACTAAAGTTTCCCATTCATGCCATCATCCTCGTAAATCTACGTTGATGCTCTCTTTGGCTTTAATGTCGTTCCTCTATTAGGGCCCCTAAAACTGCACATGCTGCTCGAACTGTGGCCTAATCAGTGTTCGATATAAATTCATCATTACTTCTTAACACTCTTACTCTATGTCCCTATTTATAAAACTCAAGATTCTATTGGCCTTTATTTATGGCTTTATCTACTTGCACTTTCAGGCAATTATATATTTGAAGCTTTGTCTCTTTCCATTAAGTGAATTCACTCGTACATTATGGGAGAGAAAACAAGGAATTGCCTCACAATTATCTACATTAAATTGCATCGCCACCTGTCTGCCCGTTCTGATAACCTGACTGTCTTCCTGAAGTCTTTCACGGTCCTGCTCACAGTTAGTCAAACCTTCCTACTTCTGTATTGTCAGAAAATTTTGATACTGTGTTCCTTGTGCCCAAGTCCAAATCATCTGTATACAGCGAGAACATAAGTAGATCCAGAACTGATCCCTGGGGTACACCACTTTCAAACCCTGTGCAGTTTGAGCATCACCCATTTACCCTAACTCTGCTTCGTGCTTTCTATTCATGCTGCTCCATTTCCGTTTACACATGTGCCTGAATTTTGTAACAGGCCTCATGAGATATGTTTGCACGCCTTCTGAAAATCGATATACACTACGTTTCCTCCTGTACTAACCTTGCAGCCACACATTTACTTTGTTAATCTTCCTTTCCTTAACCTATCTGGCATATGGCAGAAGAAACAATCTTGAGATTACCACCCTTCAGTGCCTAGCTCCTTAAACTGCCTCTGCAAGAACTCGGATGTCATTGGTTCCAAAGTAGACTATGTGTTTTGTTTCTCTCCTCTCTTTCCAGAAATGTTTTCATCCATTCTTCACCCTGTCACCAGGGAGGAAACATACCATTTGGGACTTGCAGTCACGACTGCAAAAAAAATTCTGTCTATGGAATCCCTCATCGTTGCCATGCTCCTATTCCACCTGCCCCTCACTCCCATAGGCAGCTCAGAACCACTCTCTTCTGAGTCGATGTCACTATCCAACTTTTACTTGTGCAACACAATGTGTGTACAGGATAATTCCAGTTACTCCCTGCATCTTTGAGTCCTTTCTCACTCTGCTGCCCCTGCAGATGGTCATCCACTTCTCTCTTTCTACATTATTCCTGCATCTTGTCCTGTGGGTGACCACGTTTAGGAGAGTATAATCCAGAAATCCTTCATCCACTTTGATGAAGTGGGGTGTGGCCGTTTGCTGCTTGAGCATGGAGATCTTCTGCTCCAGAGACTCAATTTTCTGACACAGCAAACATACACTGCCCCTTGAAGGGGATCCAGGATATTACATCTAGCGCATCTACACATGTCACGGGGGATCCCTATATTGGCACCCCTTTGTGTCCAACCTAAAGCAATGCAGATAGTGTTGGCTTGAACCCCCATTAGCATCAAACTTCAATTACTTGCTTCACACAAGTATTAATTATAAAATAAATTATTCCTGTCCAACTGCACCTCAAGGCTGAACTCCACACTCTTCTGGCCTCTCGCAGCTGAAAATTAAATTCTCTCTCGTCAGCTCAAATATATATTGTCTTGTCTTATGTAATAGCCCAACTGCCACAGGAGAAAACTGCCAGCTGGAGAACAGCAAATTACACCTCTTTTGAACCAATTAATTACCTATTACCACCTCACAGTTAAGACACTAAATAAATAACTTTCAAAGGCTCCTAATATTAAACTGCTAAAATTAAACTAAAACAAATTTAAACTCAAAATACAGTAAAAATATATAAATTTCAATACGTCTGTTCCCCCCCCCCCCACCCACCCATTGCAACTTCCAATTGTATCTTAAATGATTTGAGTTTTCACCTCCACTAGTCTATCTGGAGTTTATTTACATGTGTTCAAATTTTGTGTGAAGAATAATTCCCTGATATCAGTCCTAATTTCATGTGTTACTAATTTAAACCGGTGTCCCCTAATCCTGCTGTTGCAATTTGGTTTAAAGTAATATTCTGCATTTACTATTATTTTCCCCTAAGATCACCTCTCAGACCTCCTTTCCATTCAGAAAAGGACAAATTTTCCAGTCTTTCCTCATAATTGACACCTTAATACTAGTGATCAATTCCAGAGATCCAATTTATCCAGCTCTATAATGAACATAATCTGGACACTATTAAACCACCCTTTTTGTGAGGGAGTATGCCCTTCATTCATATGATACAAAAATTTTGAAATCATTGTAAAAAAAAATATAGATGCTGGAGAAATGTTGTCCTTAAGATACCTAATTATAGTTACTAAATTATTTATGAAATTTTTGTTTTCTTGGTCTAAAATAAGTTTGAAATTAATGAGATGTGTAGAGTTTTGTTAATGAAGAACTATGTTCATCTGTGCTACTAAATATGGTGACATGTCTCAGTCCCCCTTTGCAGCTATATTTTCTACTTCAAATTTGCTAATCAAAGGTAGCTTGCTAAGATGCTTTACACACAGCTTCTCCAGCAGTGATAACATGAAATTTAAATTTCCAGTTACATCATGAATAGGAAAAATAGGATGTGGGTAGCATTCCTTTGTGATGTCACTGAAATTTAGTTTCATGTATAATTGTAAAGGAAATTCATCGTTAACTTTCTGTCCTTCAGCTGCATCTGCCCAGCAGTTCTGGGGAGCTTTTGTAATACCTTTCTTGCACCTCTGAACAGGATAATTGAAAAAGCTTCTTCTCTGATTGGTGTTCCCTTTCTCCCAAATTACCTCAAACCTGTCTGTCTCCTTCACAATCTTTCTTTCTACTTTATCAGTATATTACTGTAGCTGTTATTCCTCTGAACTTTTCTCTCTCATTCTTCTGCCCATTACATTCTTCTGCATGCCTGTATCCTCACTATGTTGAAATCACAACTTATTGCACTGTGTCCCATTCTAACTTATTCTTTCGCAGGAGATCAAGGCTGTGGAACTCCTTACCTTCTTAAGTTTTCCTTTCGTCATAGAATCTACACAATTTTAAAGGCCAAATTTGGTATCATCCAACTACTACTTTAATTTATGTCAGCGTTTCTCCTGTTCTCTTCAATGTTGGTAGTTTCCAGTACAATGGGGTTTTGATCCTTCAACTATGTTTCGCAATTAGTTAAAGCGTTTTGAAACACAAAATCTGGGGTGACTGAGACACTAGTAATATTTACAAACCTAGACAAGGTTAAGGGAGATTTGGTAGAAGTGTTCAAAATTATGAGGGGGTTTTGATAGAGTAAATGGGGAGAAACTGTTTCCACCGGCAGGAGGGTCGGTAACCAGAGGACAGATTTAAGATAATTGGCAAAAATTCCAGGGGGAAATGAGAATTTTTTGACGCAATGAGTTCTGGTAATCTGGAATACACTACATGAAAAGGCGGTGGAAGCAGATTCAGCAGTAACTTTCAAAAGGGAATTGGACATATACTTGAAAAGGAGAAATTTGCAGAGCTATGGGGCAAGAGCAGGAGAGTGGAACTAATTGGATAGCTCTTTCAAAGAACTGGCACAGATACGATGGGCCGAATGGCCTCGTTCTGTGCTGTATGACTCTTTAATTCAATGTTTGAACTAAGGCTCCTGCTGCCTGTTAAGGTGGATGTGAAAGATTCCATGGCACTATTCAAAGAAGAGCTCGCAGTTCTGGTGTTGTGATCAACGTTTTCTCCTTCAGCCATAACACCATCAAAACAGATTAACTGGTCATTTAGCCCATTTGCTGTTTGTGGGACTTTGCTGTGCAAATTGGCTGCTGTGTTTGTCTATGTCACAACTGTGACTACACTCCAACAGTAAGTAATTAGCTGTGAAATGTAAATAATCAACTTTTCCCTTTAGTATTGGCAACTGTCTGTCCAACAATCTGAATTTGGAGCATTATATGAGCAGATCTTAAATGGATATAACAATTGTACAAAAGAAAATTCCCTAATTGAAATCCACAGATTGAGTAGCTAGTGCATTTTACTGTGCTGGGTTTTGAATTGGCAGAGGTACACTCAAAAGGTCATTAAAAATGCATGAGAACCTGTAACTGTCACTTCAGAAACACTGTAATTGTCAATATTGTTCTGGGCTAGTTAGATGCACCTTCAGGTCAATTTAGAACAGTTATTTTAGACTGTGAATAAGGGAAACGACAAACACTAGGGGCCCGATATTAGAATGGAGGTGGGATGGCAGCAGGGGTTGGGGGGATGGGGTGGGGGGTTGATTGGGCGTGTGGGTAACCCACCCAATAAAAAATGTCCAGGCGATCGTGATTCAATTTGTGCTACTTAACGTGGCTTCCGGGTTTGCCATCTGAAAGCTGCGCAGCGGGCGGACTGTGCACCCGCAACACAGGCTGTTAGCTGGAGGAGCTCTGTTTAAAGGGCCATTGTTCCAAAGGCTTTTGCTGGAGCAAAGACCCAAAGACCCACAGACCACAGTGGAGCAGCACAGAGGCAAGGCTGCTGCAAGGTTTAATGATGCCTCACTCCAGGTTCTACTGGACGGGGTGAGGAGGAGGAGGGATGTGTTTTACCCAGCGGACAGGAGGAAATGGCCTGCCTCTGACACCAAGAATGCCTGGCTCGAGGTGCAGAGGAGGTCACCAGCAGTAGCAACATATCCCGCACCTGGGTCCAGTGCAGGAAGCGCTTCAATGACCTAACTAGGTCAGCCAAAGTGAGTACACTTACTGATTCTCCTGCATTCCGTGTTACAAATCACCCCCACCCCCCCGCCAACTCATTCTGCACTGCCAACACTACTCTACCACATCACTCCTCACACCCACTTAAGGCTAATCCTCAACTTACCTGTACTTCCTCACCTCCCCATTAGTCACCCCACCACGACCACTCACCTAATCCTGATCCAATGTGATGGCTCTGTCTCATACTCACCCTCTGATACATCTCTTTGACGGCCAGGCTCACCCAAACCAATGCATTAATTGATTGGCCACTTCACCATCACTCACTCCCACGTCTGTTCTTTCTCCCCTTCTAGCAGAAGAGAGCGCAAAATGCACGCGAGAGGGCGAGGACTGGAGGGCGGGCCTCCACAAACACAGGTCCTCACAGACATGGAGCAGGAGGTGCTGGAGCTGAGCCACACCCTTGAGTGCCTGTCTGTCGGGGACGGCGAGACTGGCACCCCACAAACATCTGGTGACACAACCTTAACATTCATCTCACACAATATGAATTGATGTTAACATGCCTTGCCATCTTCAACACCTCAGTATGCTCATCGCAACATGACACATCTGTGATGCTTAATATTGCCTTCTGTTCTCTTACAGGGCCTTCAGTGACTGCAGTGACAGCAGAGGGCGATTCCTCAGAGGACCTGCCGGCCTCTGAGGGTGCACCGTCAAATATTAGTGTGCCATCCATCAGCTCAGATACTCACACCTTGGTGGGTCCTCGTCCTCAGTTGGTTGGGTTGGCACCTGGTGAGTCACCACACAAATGAGCACGAGCAGACACTGCTGGCAGGGGCAGCTGTGGAGAGTCCGCCTCGGTGGGAGTGCTCTTCTCCAGGCTTTGCTCAGCTAGACGCAGATGCTGAACCCTGGGGGCCATCCTTTAAAAGGAGAATAATTGAGGGATCGCAGCACGTTTGCAAGATACTGGAACAGGTGCCACGCACACTCTCCACAATAGCGCAGATGATGGAGGAGTCCAAATCCTGCATGAGTGGAATGGTGGTACAGATGCGAGAGGGAATCTCTGAGATACTGTCACAGGGAGGTGAGCAACTCTCTGAGATAGTGTCACAGGTAAGTGCGGGAATGTCTGCAATGGAGAGAAGGTTAGCCTCCGTTGAGCTTCAAACATGGCTCACAAATGAGTTCATTCAGGCCCTGACAACTGCAGTTCGGACTCAGGGTGAACAACATTCTGCCGCCTTAAACAGGCAGACAGAAACTTTACAACTGGGCTTCCACGGCATCATACATCACTCTCCAAACTATTCTCCAGCAAGGTGGTATGCTTGATGTGGGCTTGGTCCAGGAGAGGGATGCTGGCGAAAGGGTACACGGAGGTGGGGACGCCACTCAAAGTGCTCCCATGACTCACCCGTTGCCCCCTCTCAACCAGTACCAGCAATGCTGCCTCCTCTCCGGCTGGCCGAGTCTTCAGTGGCGGGTGGAGCAGTCTTTGGAGGGGCCCTCACGGGCTCCAAAACCCAGAGGGCATAGGCTAAAAGCATCTAAGAAGTCAGGGCGTGAGCATGAACAACCTGCCTCTACCTCTGCTGCAGCCACAGGGATTGTACCACATAGAAGTAGTCAGAAGAGAAAGGCACGTGTTTTGTGATCACGAAGGGTATGCACAAGGGCGTTTGACAGACTGTCATGTTTTTCATTTATATTTAGTTTTTGTTAAAGTGACATTATAATTTTATGATTGCCACCACTGCTGCCACGTCTTGCCCATTCTTGACTCGCTTTTGTGATAGGGCCCTTTCATGAGGTTCACCATGAACAGCGACACTTGATGCCACCCATTGGGTGACTTTACAGTGGTGTATGTGCACGCAACTGAGAGACCCTGATGATGTCCCCGGTGACACCCTGGAATGATCTGGAGGCGAAGAAGTTGAGGGCAGTGGTGACTTTGACAGCGACGGGTAACAAGATGCCGCTCGGTCCAGCCGGGAGCACCTCAGCATGAAGAAGGCTGCAGATATCTGCAACTACCTGGTGAATCACTCTGAGCCTTTGTGTGCACCGCTCCTCAGAGAGGTCCAGGAAGCTGAGCCTTGGTTTGTAGACCCTGTAGCGAGGGTAGTGCCTCCTGCAGCGTTGCTCCCTCTGTTGCCCTCTATGCTCTTGTGCAGGTGCCTGTGGCACAGCACTGTGTTGTGGCGCTGCAGGTGGCGGAAGTGCCCGCCGAGGCTGGTGATGTTGCTTGTCCTCAGATGTAGTGGCGAATGCAGCCCCCCCCCCCCATCCTGATTGTGTGAGTTTGAGGGGGTCCGAAAAGTTGTTAAATATGTGTGAACAGAAGAACTGTGAGTGGAAAATAAGAATTTTTGGTGAAAACACAAAGACCTTGCAGCCAAAGATTTGTGTTAAAGAACTGAGTGCCCTGCAGCAAGAACTCACCTTTTCTCCCCATCTGTCAAACAAGCATTTGAATGTCTCACTGGCTGCTGGCTGAAACACGTCTGGTAGAACATGGAGTGTTTGCCACAGCATGGGAAACACGCTGAAGATGTGTCAAAATCGGACCCCTGCCTTAATGTGGACAAAATTAAGGACTTTAAGTATCTAAATAAGTGTCTTAACTATCATCCCGCTGGCTTTAATTGCCGGTGGGACTTCCACATTCGGGAGGAGCGCGAGCGCACCCAGACGGGTCAATGGGGAACCAGCAAGTCTGCGGGTTGGAGCCGGGTTCTGAACCCGAGCGGCATTTCTGCGATTTTCGGAGCCCCCAACACACCCGCAATTTAATTGTAAAATTGACCTCTAGAAATGTGAAATATTAAAAAAAAATCTAAATGCTGATTGGGCACAGCAAGTCGATAATCATGGAATTTTACCGCACAGAAGGAGGCCTTTTGGGCCATCGAATCTGTGCTGGTTCGATGAAAGAGCTATCCACTTAGTCCCATTTTTTTGTACTTTGACTGCACCCTTTCCATTTTTTTATTTTTCAAATATTTATCCACTTCCCATTTTTAAGTTATTATTGGAAAGAGAAAGAGGTTGAAGTATCAAGTGTGACTGTTCATCAAAACTGGCACATTCAGGCAACTGAGGTCTCTTGTTTAAGACCACAAGAACAAGTTAGGACAAACCCAAGAAAACAAAGTGGGGGATGCGAATAAGAGGTTATGTTGAAGAGTTCAAATCTAATATTTTCACAAATAAGCAGCTAAAGGGGCTTGCCAGCCTGGAAACTGATCTTTTAAGCCATCATCTATATCAAAAAATAGTTTTTCTTGGGTTTTCGTGAAGAGATGCGTGTGTCCTTTGGTTTTGGGTTATGTAAAATGCTATAATTCATTGTTCATTCAGCTCTGATAGTTAAGCATACGCTTTAAACTTATATATTGACTGGAAAGCTAACTTAAATTTAATCATCTTGCACAAGCAGTCATCTGCAGCCTACATGCTCACAACACCTGGCTTGCCACCAGGATGGGAAGAGCGGAAAGATGCAAAGGGACGTTCCTATTATGTAAACCATAACAACAGATCTACTACTTGGACTCGCCCAATTGTGCAGGTACGAAGACTGTCCTAACACTCCACAGAACAAGACCACATTGAGATAACAAGCCTTTGATTTTTTTTTCCAGAGCTTCTGTGCTGGTTCAGTCGGATTTGTGCTGCTTTCTGTGTGCAAGTTAATTTTCTAATGTACAGCATTGTAAATCATGCCAAAAACAGTATCTTTAAAAAATAGTTGCCCTGCATGTATAGTGATCTGAATGATGTTACCTCTGAGCATATTGACACTGCAGAACAGTGTGTGTAAAGCCACTGCTTTGCACTATAACTATAACTACATTTCAAGTGGAAAACTGAGAACTGTATTGGTTGAATAAGATGTTCTGACTGTTTTCAATTCAGTTAAGAATGTAACGTATAAAATCTTCCAAGCAGATAACTTTGTATTATTTGAATATTTGTTTTTTTTTGTTAGTTTAAACCACCAGTTGTCTTGTGCATGTTACACAGTGGGCAACTGATGTTTAAGGGATAACAGATCTAGAGTTTGCTTCTTGTTAACGATTACAGTTGTGGGAAAAATAATTAAAAACACTAAGAAATCTGAAAAGCCAATTGGAATGGAATTTTCAGATAGTTGATTGTGCTGCTGAGTGGACCTCTCAGGTAATTTTCCATTTTTTGGGTGTAGCAACTCGAGGAGCAAAGTATTAATACACCGCTGTGAAAAGGTTCCGTGAAAGTTGTAGATGTGCTCGATGCCCATAATTTACAACAGAATTCAGTGAGATAAGTTTTGTAATTAAATATTTTGTAATTAAAATAATCACCAGCATTGTTTTTAATCGAAATCACAGTATAAGTACCCAACTGCTTTATTGCAAATATAATTTTCCTTATTATCTCAGGTGTGATAAAATGATTCTCAATGTTCATTTAAGGAGTCAAATTTGCTCCACAAAAAATTCTGCTGCAGCCTATTCAGCATCATTTTTCTGGATCAAAATCCTGGAACACTCTACCGAACAGTATTGTGGGAACACCTTCACCATACAGATTGCAGCAGTCTCGAGGGCAACTAGGGATGGTCCATAAATGCTAGCCTTGCCAACAATGCCCACATCCCAAGAATTATTTTTTTTTTAAAAGAAGAAAAATACAATAAATTTAATACTGGCTACATGTATGAAATCAAATTGCTGTGAAACTACTGAAATCTGAACTTTTGGCAATTTTTTAACTTTAGAATTTTAACGACTATATGTGTTTTATAAATCAGAAGCGTGGATTGTATGGGATTTTCAAGCTTTAACTTGTAAACAATTCAATAGCATTTATAATACTGCTGTAACCTAAATTTCAAAGCAGGACTTCCTGAGCCACCTACTAACTTATTCTTCTTCATACTACCAGCATGCGGACGATGGTGCACCAGGTCCAACAGCCAGCAACAGTCTTTTAAGCGAGCCTCAGATAAGGCGGCCTCGCAGTCTCAGCTCACCCACAGTTACCTTATCAACCCCAATGGAGGTGAGGGTTGAGCGTCTTCCGCTCCCTACAAAACTCTCAATCACCTTAACATTTCATTCTTTCCTTTCTTCCTTCACTACCTAGTTTCTTCAGCCAGTGCAACCTTTCATTCAACTGTTTTTCTCAGCTAATCCACTTACTAATCTTTACCTATAATAATGATTATCTTTCTTCCTTTGTAAAACAGCTCTTGCATGTACTGTCTCTCATAATGAAAACTTTTGTGATCTTTAAGAAAAATTGTTATAATGAGTATTCTCAGTGAACTGTGCTTATGTTCTATATAGTAGTCAACCAGTGTCTAGTTACTAAAACTATGACCGTGCTTGTATTAGCTGTCGATGCATTGGGTTTCTGGAGTTTACATTTGCTTTTGTCCCTTCTCATGTTTAAATAGAAATTGTGTGATCATATATAATTATGTATTATTTGTAATTTAGCTTTTGGGTTTCAGATGTCAAATGTTATCACTAACAATGCATGTTCTCAGACAATCATGACAGTTATTGCTTTATCTTGAAAATTGATGTCGGCTTAATGCTTAAATATAAACTGAAACTATTTGTTTTATGATTGTTGTAAGCAGATCGATGCAGCACAGTGCTATGCAGAAAGTCCTGAGAGAGCACTTACTTGAGTTAAAGACTGACAGATTAATGAATGGCTAATTTATTAATGGGAGCAATGTTTTCTGTATAATGCAGCACTTAACTAAAAACTTCCTCAGTAATAAACTATAATCTATTACCCACTAATTATAAAATTATTATATAGTCCATTTCCCATATGCATAATGACAATACATTGGTGGAATAGGTTTACCTGTCACCTTTATTGATAGACATACATTAGTATAATTTTTCTTATTCTAAAGCCATGTGGTCAACCTGCTTATGTTAATACAAACCTTGATCATCATTGAATTACACTTTTTGAAAGAGGTTCAAAGAACATTTCATTGCAGTTATACTAAAGATCAGACCAGTCTGTGTGGAATGTCGAGTGTGAGTACAGCACTCCAGTGGTTATGGTACTGGACTAACAACCCAGAGGTATGAATTCACATCCCACTTTGCCAAATTGTGAAATTGAATTTAATAAATATTATAATTTGTGGGCTGGTACCAGAAAAAAATACCTAGTAAACCAACCCAGTTGTAAACAATCTGTACAAAGTTAAGTAATAAGAAAATTAGATGGACCCATCAGCAACAACCCAGGCATTGTATAATGGTAAAACTAGAGCAATCTCAGCCCAGTCAACCGTGCAAAGTCATCCTAACTACCTAGTGTCCAAATTGGGAGAGTTATCCCACAGACTAGTAAAGCTACAGCCTGATGTCGTCGTACAGAATTACATCTATCACCTAACATGCCAATAAAGGTGGGGGCACAGTGATGTACAGTCAGGCAAGTGACCCTGGTCAAAAAGGTCAAGAAAAGCTCCTACTGTCCCGTCTAAACTGCTGAGTCAGTACTCTTTCATTTTCAACATCACTTGGGGGAAGTCCTGAGAGAAACCAGGGTATAGAATGTACTCTGGGTGTGGGACTTCAATGTTGTAATACCACCATGGACTAAGCTGGCCAAGTCCTTGTAAAGACAATGTCTCATCTTCAGCGTGAAGACATCCTGCAATGTGCAGTGTGGCATTACCACAGTGCTAAGTGACACAGACTTCAGACAGCCCAAAACCGGGCATCCACGAGGTGTTGCAAGCCATCAGCAACAGCAGAATTGTATACCACCACAATCTATAATCTCATGACCATGCACATTCCTCACTCCTTGGTCACCATCAAGCCAAGACACCAACCTTGGTTCAACTTATTGAACTGCATGCTAAATACCAAAAGCAGTAGGCGAGAGACTGCAAAGCGGTCCCACAACCAATGAATCAGAGAAAAGTTTTGTTGCTCTATGACATGTAATCGAGAATCATGGTGCTCCACAAACGTTCCGACCCTTCAATCATGGTGGATGACTATGTTGTTAGCAGGTCGATGCAGTATAGGAGTGTAAGAAATGAAGCTGAAACATTTGCGCCTGTTGTCAGCCAGAAGTGCTGAGTGGATGATCCTACTCGGCCTCCAACAGCGATCCAGCCTACATAGGTATCATTGTCCAGCCAATTCAGTTCACTTCACGTGACGTTAGGATGCTGAATATGGCATCAAGGAGCCCTAGAAAAACTGGTATCATTGGGGATCAAAGGAAAAACTTAGTGGCTGGCATCATACCTGAGAGATGGCTGTGGTTGTTGGAGGCCAGAGATCACAGCCCTAGGACATCACTGCAGGAGTTCCTCAGAGAAGCATCCCTGGCCCAATAATCTTTAGCTGTTTTCTCAAAGTCCTTCTCTCAAACATGAGCTCAGGAGTGGGGCTATTTGCTGACAATTCCAGTGTTTTGTTCCATTCACAACTCCTCTGATGATAAAGCAACTAATGCCAGCCGACAGCAGGACTTGCATAATGTCCAGGCCTGGGCTGACAAGTGTAGGTGGCATTTCTGCCACATAAATGCTAAGTGATGACCATCTCTCCTTGACCTTGAATAGCACCACTGTTACTAAGTCTCCACCATCAACTTTTAAGGGTTACCGTTGACCAGAAGCTAAACTGGACCAGCCATATCAACACCTTTGCTACAAGAGCAATGCAGAGACTGGGCACTCTTAGATGAGTGGCTCACCTGACCTTCTCACTATCTGCAAGGCTCAAGTCAGGACCATGATTTACTTACCACTCACCTTGCTGGGTGCAGATGCAACAACACTCAAGAAGCTCAACACCATTGAGATCAGAGCAGTTTGCTTGATCGTTTCCCCTGCCACTGGACTCTATATCTACCTGCTTCATCACTGTGACTGCAGTATGTACAGTCTACAGCATGCATTCAACTGCCTAGGCACTAAGCTCTGGAATTCCCTCCCTAAACCTCTCCACCTCACGACCTCGCCTCCTTTAAGACGCTTCTTAAAACCTACCTCTTTGACCAAGCTTTTGGTCATCTAATACCTCCTTATGTGGCTTGGTGTGAAATTTTGTTTAATATTGCTCCAGTGAAGTGCCTTGGGATGTTTTACTACGTTAAAGGTGCTATATAAATGCAAGTTGTTGTTGTTGCACTGCAGTAACTCACCAAGGTTATTTCGACAGCATCTCTCTCCCATTTGATCCTTACCACTGAGAAGGACAACAGCAATGTTGTGGGAACACCATCACCTCCAAGTCACACATCGTTGTTCCTTTTTCATCCAATATCCTGGAATTGCCTACCAAACACCATTGTGGGAGCACCATCACCAGAAGGACTGCAGTGTTTCAAGCAAGCCCACCACCACCTCAGGGCAGCTATGATTGGGCAATAAATGTGGCGTTGCAAAATATTGCCCATATCCCAAGAACAATTTAAAAAGAAAGACAGATCCAATCAGCTATGCTTCATTATGCATCACACCCTCTATAGCTTGCAAATGTGTGGTGCTGTGTTCCCCAGACAGCTAATTTTTAATCTAGTGACAAAGGGGCTGGTCCTAGATTCTTTCTAACATTAAAAGATTTCATGCTAAGTCTGAAAATTTCCCATGAGGTCCAATGGCTTGTCTGGGTACTTTTTAAAACACGACTTCATACTGGGCTGAAGTTAGAGTATATATAGAATAAATCCCAAGTAGTGTGATTCTACCTACCGTGGTCTCGTATCTTGGCTTCAGTGCATTCAGAAGTTAGATCAAGATCTAGCTTCTGCATCATAAGTAGTATTGCATGAAGGACCAAAGTATGTCGTGGGAAGAAGGTGAGATGAGGTCAGGGGACACAGGTTCATAGCTCCTTGAAAGTGGAGTCACAGGTGGATAGGGTGGTGAAGAAGGCATTCGGCATGCTTGGTTTCATTGGTCAGAACATTGAATGCAGGAGTTGGGATGTCTTGTTGAAGTTGTACAGGGCATTGGTGAGGCCACACTTGGAGTACTGTGTACAGTTCTGGTCACCCTATTATAGAAAGGATATTATTAAACTAGAAAGAGTGCAGAAAAGATTTACTAGGATGCTACCGGGACTTGATGGTTTGACTTATAGGGAGAGGTTAGACAGACTGGGACTTTTTTTCCTGGAGAGTAGGAGGTTTAGGGGTGATCTTATAGAAGTCTATAAAATAATGAGGGGCATAGATAAGGTAGATAGTCAAAATCTTTTCCCAAAGGTAGGGGAGTCTATAACGAGGGGGCATAGATTTAAGGTGAGAGGGGAGAGATACAAAAGGGTCCAGAGGGGCAATTTTTTCACTCAAAGGGTGGTGAGTGTCTGGAACGAGCTGCCAGAGGCAGTAGTAGAGGTGGGTACAATTTTGTCTTTTAAAAAGCATTTGGACAGTTACATGGGTAAGATGGGTATAGAGGGATATGGGCCAAGTGCAGGAAATTGGGACTAGCTTAGTGGTATAAACTGGGCGACATGGACATGTTGGGCCGAAGGGCCTGTTTCCATGTTGTAACTTCTATGATTCTATGACACAAGTTCATAAAACCTGCCCTGTGATACTGTAGATGCCACAGGACATCTGTAAGTTAAGTAAAATTGAAACTTCTTTGTTCCTATCCCACATGTGTGATGAGTAGTATGATGCCTTTACAAACACTTTCCAAATATATATTATTAACTGTTTGTGATTTAATAAACCACCTCAGAGCTTTTAAACAGGTTTTAAGTTCTTCGAACTTAACTTCACATCAGTGCAGGCATGATGAAATTTACCATGTACGTGGTCTCTGAGGAGAACTAAACACACTATCCTCCAATTCACCGTGAGCTCACTGTTATAAATTGGTTAACCAAGTGGTGATGGATAGAATACTGGAGCCTGGTCTTCAGTTGCTTCCAAGCCTTTATTCACAGAGCTGCCCCTTACACACACACACACACACACACACACACATACACAGCCACCCCCCCCCCCCCTCCGAGATAAGCTCTCATATAGCAAGAATACAAGAGTCCTCAATTGACATGCACCACCTGAATGCAATTAACACTGATATGAATCACATGATACAATTAACACACACCATGGGAGATCAGTTGATAATATATTAAACACCTTGCAAATCGAGCACACTTCCTCTACAGATGCAATAATTAATTTTGCCAGAGTTTTTCAGTCATATTTTTGGCATTAACATTTTTGCTGTCATCACTCTGCTGTCACATTTTATTGATTGGCTCAAAGTAAAGCACCAGGAAATCAGAACTGAAGAGGTAGGGGACATGTGCATCAAAAGCAAGCAAAGCACAAAATGAGACACAATTAAAGGCTAATGAAAACAACCAATCCTGAAAGACCAGCCAGAAGAACCCACCAATATGAAAAGATTTTTTTTTTAAAAAGAGAACCAATCAAATCATCTAAAATGCTTTTTGAACAAATTTGTTTTTCCTCCGTAACTACAATTCCTAATGTTGAAAATAAGGTTTTCAGTATCATTTTTCAAAATCAAACAAACACAGTAACATGATTACATTTATCTTCTGAATCATCTTTTATGTCTTATAATACATTTCATCAAAGCTTTTACTTGCAGGTCTCAGCCTTTTCCAAAAGCCTGGGCTTGGACTTAATATATTTGCTCAGAGCAGTGACATTGATGACTGAAAGCAGATCCTGCAGTCTGAGCATGTGCAGTATCCGTAATTTCTCCGGATGCAGCATTTAATCAGCTCAACTACTGGAATGTTCTCTTCAGTTTCCAGCAGTGCCTGCTTGGTGGTTGTTCATAATTATTTGAAGGAAAGCTAGGGGACAAATTTCAAACGATTTATTCAGGTAAAGTTTATATTGAGTGTTTATTTTTGAAACAGAGAGGTTGCGTGTGTATGACAAAAACACAGAGCCCCATTTCAAACAGAATCTTGTCCTGCTTAAACACCTGTTGTAGTTTTTGTTTTTGTTCAAATTATAAATGTTCGATAATTTATTTTTCTCAATGGAGAAGTCAAAATGTAACTCTGTCCCCAATGATCTATATGTTTTGAAAGGGATTTGAATGCAAATTGGGATGATAAATTTGAGTCAGTTTTCCACTAAACTTTTTAACAAATCTATTCATTTTTTACATTAGGATGGATGACAAGCTGAGGGCAGCAGAAAAAGTGTCTTTTCTCATCCTAATTTGAGTTTGTTTCTATTAGCCAAAGAATTTTGAAACTTTCTAAGGCAGACAAGCTTTGATTAGCATTACATACATTTTCTTAATAGTTAAAAAATGTGAACGCTTTGATTGGTGACAACCATGAGTCAGCAAGAGACAGACGTGGAAACTGAGACAGACTG
The DNA here is from genome assembly GCF_035084215.1 of Heptranchias perlo. NCBI lineage: Eukaryota > Metazoa > Chordata > Chondrichthyes > Hexanchiformes > Hexanchidae > Heptranchias > Heptranchias perlo. Next base: position 39,175,289 of record NC_090325.1, read on the forward strand.
ACTTACTCAGACACCTAATCACAAAACAATGAATTATTTGCTTAGAATTTTACCAACCAGACCAGGAACCCTTCCCCTCCTCTTAGAGTTGTCAGGCCTGTCTCCTCCCTTCCCCTCACTGTTGACAGACACCAGAAATCCCCTAGTAAGCCAAGCCTCACATTCACAGTGATGCTAGGACCAAAGGCCCCTCCAATGCTGCTAAATTCCATCACCCCCACCCCAGGGCGACCAAATGCAGAACTCCCAAATCTACCAAACCTGAGGATGATCCTTCCCCTTTTCCTTCATGCTGCTAAAACCCAGGATTGCCCACAGTGCTATCAAGGCCCAGTAACCATCTCGAGTACAGCTAAACCCCCAACCCCTTTTCCAGTACTGCTAAGTACCAGATACCTATCTCCGACTTGTACATCTTATTGTGTATCTTCAACTTGAAAAATGGTATGGAATAAAAAATAAATACATATGTACAAAATGTAGAAAATAGAGGACACTCATTTAAGGTTTTCATTGAATATTTGTCAGTCAAAGCACTGGTAAAATTTCCATAATATCATGTAATAAAAATGGAATTTGATTTAATTGGCTCCCTATAAATCAGTAGCCCTAATAATACCCTGTACCTTGCATTGTTATAAAACAATGCCTCCTTTGACTCAAGTGAGACCTGCTAATTACATTACAGAAATGACACACACACCTCATATCCTTCAAACTTCAGACACCACACAATGTCTTGTACAAATTTCAGCATCACACTTGGGATGGAGGTGAGAAAATGAAGAAGCAGACTCTCATTTAGAACACAAAAACAAACTCTCTAGCAAAAGAGAGAACAGAACCAAAATGCCACCAGCCTTTTAATTGGCATGTATATAAGCTCACCCAGTGTTCAGTTAACTTCAGTCAGACATTGTGGCTTTAAAGGTACACAATCTACATTTTAGCAGCAGCATAATACATTGGGCTTTGCATGGTATAATTTTACTGTCCTTATGAAACATCACATTCTCTGACTTACCTTTGTGGAGATTCTCTAGTAATATAGAAATATTATATGTGGACACACTTCCTGTGTAATACTTCTTGCTTACACTTAATTATACATATTCGAGATAAAATTTCTTATAGCTACTTGGCTCATATGTAAATTTCTTACAACAATCTTTAAATGAAGGGAAAAGAAAGCAAGATATTTATAATTTTAGTTAGCCTATTGCCTAAATTAGTGCTTGGAAACAGGCATTTGTTTTCTTAAAGCTACTACCTTTGGATGAAGGGAAAGGTGCTCAGAGCACCACGAGTTAAGGAGTGTACAAGTGGGGTCATGGGAGTATGTAGGCATAAGCATAAGTGAGGAAAGGTGAGGAGTATATTGCACAAAGGAATGTACAGGGCTAGAAACTAACAGTGAGGGTGCTCCAACCCACTTTCCTTCCCTTTTAGCCATTGGAGTTCACATTCCATTCAGCCTGTTTTTCCAGCACCAACTCTTGAAACGTTAATGATATACAAATACAGTATAAGTGCTTTGTAAACGAGAAGCTTATTTTCCACCTCATTGCTCAAGAAACATGCATTTACTTTTCTAAAGCAACAAAGTTGGGATGGAGAAGGATGTGTGAGGCACTGGAATCTACAAGGCAGGAGCACGTAGATACTCACAGATGTCAGAGATTCAGAAGGAGACCAAACCAATATGGTGTGTAGCAAGTAAATTTTATTTATAGCAGATTTAAAAGAACACATAACAATTACAGAGTTAACAACTCACGAGCAAAGCACACTTCTTACACTCAAGAACGGCCCAGTAACTTCAAGTTAAAGCGATTAATACGACAGAAACAATATTATCTGGTTCTGTTGACGTCAGGACTCTTCCTTCTCTGCCTCAACATTTGGAACTTCTTGTCCTGATCTATACCTTGCCTTGTCTTGTTCATATTCTTTTTAGTCTAGCTATTGTGGGAGTTTGATAGCTGCTAAATCTAATCAATTGTAAACAATTTTACAACACCAAGTTATAGTCCAGCAATTTTATTTTAAATTCACAAGCTTTCGGAGGCTTCCTCCTTCGTCAGGTGAACGATGTGAAATCGTTCACCTGACGAAGGAGGAAGCCTCCGAAAGCTTGTGAATTTAAAATAAAATTGCTGGACTATAACTTGGTGTTGTAAAATTGTTTACAATTGTCAACCCCAGTCCATCACCGGCATCTCCACATCAAATCTAATCAAGGGTTTCGATAACTGCCAGATCTCAACAAGGACTTCCCCCTTTGTCTTGTTATTCACAGCTCGTTAGTGTGACTATTGTGGGAGATTGATAGCTTGCTAGATCTAATCAAGGACTCCCTGGCCTGTTTGAGAAGCATGCTGGGATTCCTAGCCATTTTATATCTTGCACAGCGGAGGGCAGGAGCACAGGGCGGATAATGGGAAGAGCCGACAGTATGGGTGACTGGCAGAATAGAGTGATGTAGTATACAGGCTGAGGGTGTAATGGTAGTCGGGAGAAGTTCTAATACTTATTGTCAAGCAAACCATAGGATAGATAAACTACCATCAATTCTAATACCCTGAGTAACAACATGGGGAAATAATATTGTTGTTTATATAAAAAAAAAAGTATGCCTTATGATGCACACTTTGCTATTGGTTACACTTCTCCGTCACACTTTGTGTCACGTTCATCCTTTTCTATCATATTTCAAAGACAATGATAGAAACAAAGGAACTTTTGACAAACACAAAATACTAGAGCCAGGATATCTGCAATCTCTTAATTGGCATCTGTATGCACTCGGCTAATGGTTACTTAGCAGCAGCAGCCTCTTCATTGGCATCTGTATGCACTCGGCTAATGGTTACTTAGCAGCAGCAGTCTCTTAATTGATCTCTATGAATCCAGTGTTTACTTAACAATGAAAACAACCATTATTCTTGTAAATAATAGTGAGTTTGGGAGGTTCTGAATAAAAGTCTTGATTTAAACACGAAAGGTGAATAATTAATTTAACTATTAAAATGTGAATAATACAGCAATTTACCAGTGAAGCTAGCAAACTTAAGCATTTTTGTTGTTGAGCCTTTGAAACAGCTGCTTTTATCACAATTAGTGCCCAGACTTTTAGTGTGATTTTTTTTTTTTTGCTAGATGATTAGCTGAAAGAACTTGTTTTTGTAGTTACGAGGAGATGCATTTTTGTTCAAAGCAGCCACATTGGGTAATAGGACAGCAACTGCAGACTAAAGTACAGGAAGGCTATGGTTTGTGACTTGAGTGATGGACGATGTTTGTGGCTTTTAACTCTGTTCATGGTTTTTGGCAAGTCATTGCTTCAGATTGATCCCACAAGAACACCAGTCATTGTGAGTTCAGAATCATGTATAATTGGGAGTAATTACTGGGTTGTCCTGTGACTTGAAACTCCTTCTCCAGATTGTGGACTAAAACGTAAGCATTGGTCTGAAGATGCTTTGGGTGTCAAATCGCCTGTGGTACTCACCTGAAGATGTATGAGTGGATAAATGAATAAGGGAAGAGAGTACCTATGTTTGATTTCCACATAGAACTTAGAGCACAGAAACAGGCCATTTGGCCCAACTGGTCTATGCCGGTATTTATGCTCCATACGAGCCTCCTCCCATTCTACTTCATCTAACCTGATCAGCATATCATCTACGATCTGCTCTTCACTATTCACACACTTCACTCCCACCCCCTCTGCTGCTTATTTGTAACTGATTTGGAATGTTTGGACAATTATACTTAATTTTGACCATTTGCTAATTACACCCCACACTGCAGGCTAACTTTTGTCAAAAATCCATGGAGGTGGTCTATGTGCAACACATTATGTGTATTGTAAGATTAGGAAAGATCCCACACTTCACTTAAATTCAAAGTATGACATTTCTGCAGCACAGACTTGCTGAGTAATTTCCACCAGTAGGATGCTTGGTCTATTGTTGAGCTATTTGCAGGATAAACTGTGTGCAAAAAATGAAAGCAACCAAACCTAAGGTAGATGAGCCTTTCAGTTTAAAGACTTTGATTGAACTTTCCTATTTGCACTCTTCCGTGGTTGAATTATTATTATATTGGTTGAATATATTTGGCTTAGTTGGCTAAAGACTTCACAATGTTGAGTCACGAGTATCACATAGACCATTGCATTCAGGATATCCGCAAAGTTAATTGCTTAACTGGACCATTGCAAGTTAGGTGAAACTTAGATTTTATCATTTATCATTGACTTGGTATCAAATAAAGCAGTTGCAGAATGGTTTATCTGGTGAGATATTCTTTCCTGAGATTTCATGCAGAAGTTACAGTAGTTTTTAAAAAAAAATGCCAAAAAGCTATTTAAATTGAGCTGACCAAACCCTGGTCCTTATAAATAGTTTAGATATATGATTTTATATTTTTTCAGGGTGCTAAAGATTCCCCTCTGCGCAGAGCTGTAAAGGATACTTTCTCTACTCCTCAATCTCCACAGCTTTCGCCTTATAATTCACCAAAGCCACAACATAAGGTTGCGCAGAGTTTCCTACCTCCTGGCTATGAAATGCGCATAGCTCCAAATGGCCGGCCTTTCTTCATCGATCACAATAGTAGAACAACAACATGGGTAAGTCCCAAACTCTACCCAGAAGTATTTTTCCTCTCCTCTTTTGTAGTGTAATAGTTAATAAACTTACTTTACAGCGTGGAGGTTGGGGTTTTGAGGGCTAGGAATGCTAATATTACTTGGATCTATTACATGAGCCATGTGATGGTGGTTGTGCTCGTGGAGAGTGTTTCTTTGGAATTAGAATGTCAAAACGACTGAGTTATTAGCTGGAGACTATATAGTGAGCAGTAATCAGCAAAGTCTGGTAAATATTTAAGAAAATGTTTGGTGTGGCTTGCTAACTTTAACCTCTGGACTGGTTTCTGTAGCAGTGTCTTTGCCATTGCAGAGAAAAACACACTGTTCATGCTCATTAGAAATAAAAACTTAATCAGAGTCTGCATGACTAGTACTAAACATCCTAATATTGTACTGACAGTAGGATTGGCTACGGTTCTGTCCTTTTGTCTTGCTGTTCATATGTGAGGTTGCTACCTCAAATTACAAAAACTTCATTCGATTTTCATCAAAGTTTGTGAGTAATTTCCTTTTGAATATTGAACTCATTTAAAAAAAAAAAATATATATATATATATATATATATATGCCAGCACACCTGTAAACACTAGCTTTATCACCTCAGTATACCCTTCACAGAACTGGCCAGCTGAGTTTCTGTTATCAAATTTTAGCTTTTTAAATTTAAAAAAATTACCTAATTAAAAATAATTTTGTTAATACTGGAAATGATTCTCTGACCACGTTCTCTATATCTTTTGAAGATGTGCCTGCTGGAGCTTTTATTGGCTTCAGATTGTGCAGTCATTAAGTGATAATTTGTTACTTATGTGGTTTTAAAAAATGTTTATATAAAGTATACAATTTTTCAACATTATACTGATTATATTCTATGATTTCTGAACACTAGATTTATTTTGATAATGTGTATTCACACTACAGTAACTTGATAATGATGCTTATGCTCAGGTGAAAACTCTGAGTAGCAATAAGAAACAGGAGGGGAAGGAAATTAACTCTACTATAGATTAGCAGGTCAGAAGGAGCATTTGGACCAAGAACTTGGTAGGTAAATAACAGAAGTTAATGTAATGGTTTCAATTGTTATGGGTGACTTCAATTTACCAGGGATAGATTGGAAAGTAACAAACATAACACCAATCTTTTAAAAGGAGCATAGAGACAGCCCATGAAACTTGAGGCCAATGAGGCTAATTGCCATTGTGATTGAAGTATTAGAATGCATTGTCAAAAATGGGATAATGAAACACCTAGATAGATGTATGATATGATGAGAGGGAATGGGTGTATATTTATGGGAGGGAGGTTAGTGGAGTTGAGAATGTAGGTGTAGTCTGGCAGCATGTGGAAAAATTGTTAAATATATCTAGAAATGGAGTTGCATTTGGAAAAAATGAGCATAACTCAAGGTGGATGAGTCACTGGGCACTGATAGCATGCAGACTGGGCTGTTCCAGAAAGTAAGAAAGGAGAGGCTCCTGGTTGCAATTTTTCAATCCTTCTTAGATATACATATTCTGCTATGGGTCTGGAGGATCAACAATGTAGCATCACTGTTCAAGAAGGGACAGCAAGATAAATTGTCGAAATGTAGATCAGTTAGTCCACCATCAGTTGTGAGCAAACTCTTAGAATCCATAGAGATAAAATTAGTAAGCATTTAGAAATGCTTGCATTAATCAGGGACAGCCAGCATGAATTTGTTAAAGGCAAGCTGTGTTTAACAAATTTTAGTTTTTTTGCAGATATTTCCAATTGAGTTGATGAAGGGAATGAAGTTGACATCATGCATATTGATGTATGCATTTGAAGCACTGCAGAGAAGGACAACCCAACTGATACCTGACTTAAAATATCTGAGCTATGAGTAGAGGTTGAAGAACCTGAGATTGTTTATTTTGGACAAAAGGCTCAGGGAAGATATTAAACAAGTATTCAGGATTCTTGGGGAATAAATAAATTAAATCCATTAATATGTTTGATTGCCACCAACTCTAGAACTAGGGAAATGGGTTCATGTTTGGAAAAGGGAATTTGCACAGGCTGTATACGTTTAACTATTTTACACAGAGGTGTTGACCATGTGGAATGAAATGTACAGGGAGGTAGATGGTGGTGTTATAGATATTTGAGACAACGGGTAATTGAGAAATATTAGTTTTTGGAACCAGTCAGATGGATTGCAATTTTTTCCAATCTTGTGCTTTCCTATGTTCATGGGAAAGTGCCATCACTTTACCAAACAATGTACTGTTGCAACACAATGTTTACCAAACCCATGACCTCCACCACCTGGTTGGACAAGGACAACAGATGCATGGTAACCCCATCATCTCCAAGTTCCCCTCCCAAGTCACACCATGATGACTTGGACATATATTGCCTTTCTTTCATTGTTGCTGGGTCAAAATCTTGGAGCTGCTACCTAACAGCATTGTGGGAGCGCATTACCTGAACTTAAAGGTAGACATCATTTATATATGGTCAGCTTCATTTTCCACACTGAAAGATGAAACCCCAGAAGACTACCTTGTTTTTTTTTATTCCAATTTTCTCTTGTCCTAGAGGTAGTGACTCCTGTTGTATGGTCCGATGGGTGGTGATCCAATTGGCCATTCTTCTTGTATGAAACTGGACACTTAATCATTCGTATCATAGCTGAGCTTGCTGCTATCTTCACCTATGGTATACATTTTCAAATGGGGGAGGAGGTGCTCACTGGGTAGTCATGGGAATCGTGCTGATTTGTTATTTCCTCCTCCCCCCCCCCCCCCCCCCCCCCCCCCGGCCGACTTCACTGAGGGACACAGAAATCAATCTGTCCTCCATGTTGAGATCAGCTAACTCAGCACAGACCAGGCATCTTTCCAATTTATACAGCTCAGTCCAACACTGGGCCATGAATTTACCAAATTATCTATCAGGGAAGCAGAAGACTCATTTGTTTAAATGTTCTCATACAGCCTGCATTGTTTCTCGACTCAGTGGCGTTCTTTTTTTTTGGATTCCGCAAAGTGAGCTTCTGAGGCATTTCAGAATTGGTCTGTTTAACTGTGTGAACTAATTGTATCATTAGGCAAAATAAATTCTTGGTGTTTGAGTCACAGTTTTTGGGAAGTGATTTTATTGTAAAGTTTAACAAGCATTATTAGAAGTCCAAAAGAAATGCAACTATCACTTGTCAATGTGCAGTGATCTTTACATTTTTCGACACAGCTTCTTTTGCATCACATTTGGATTGCTTTATTTTTCCTGGAGAAAGAACGTGTTGTAGAAATCAATCAGCATCAAGAAACCATTTCTACGGTAGTTCTCAAAGAGTTATATTTTACAGGAGGATCCACGGCTGAAATATCCAGTCCATTTAAGAGCAAAAGCATCTTTGGATCCAAATGATCTTGGACCTCTCCCTGTAAGTACACCGAATTACTTAGTTTTACAAACAACACATAGACAGCTAACTCATGATATCCTGATGATGGATTCAGTTCAAAGCGCTGTTACTGAATCGCGATTCACACCTTAGTGCTATTCCGACATAAAACCGTAAGATGCAGACTTCTAGGCAGTTAAATGGCATAGTGTGTGTCGATGCAAACACAACGCAAACTGTGCAGTATAACTGCAACCCAGTATGAAGCCAAACTTAAACATCTCGAAGCCACCCCTCTGCTTGTGTTAAAATTGAGCCATTATTCAGGCGCCACTGAGTACAGCTCTGTTATTCCAGGGCAGAGATTGGTGTGGGCACCAGCAGTGTGAGAATGCTGTCATACATATGGGCATCTTTTTACGACACGTACCAGTTTGTAGCAAAAATGTGCCCATATGTATGATGGTAAGCAATTTAAAAATAAGTCACTACAAATAAATGGCTCTTGTAAATAAATGTGTTTTTTTTCCAGTGGCTGTCGAGCCCTTTAATATCCCCCTGCCATTTTTTTTCATTTTAAGGTGTTTTATTTATTTTTGTCCCATGTTCTTGCAGCAACCTTTCATTTGAATGTGTATCTTTAATGAAGGCTTTACCCTCCACACCTTACCCCACCCCCTACCCCTGTGGAACTGAGTGAGAAAGTGAACATCTGTAGTTATGTAGTAATTTTCTGCAAATCCTAAGAACCATTAAACCCAAAATGTTTTCTCATAATTTCTTTATTCTTGACAGAGAATGTGTGATTTGTTTTAATATTCCATTTTTAAAAAAAAGTTGTTTCTATTTTCCTTCATTTTTAAACAGCCTGGCTGGGAGGAGAGAATCCATTTAGATGGAAGGTCATTCTTCATAGATCACAGTGAGTAAGATTACATGTTCTGACAATGAAAAATATTCATGCTTTAATATTTAGACGGTGATCTCTGGAACAGATAGCAATGATTTAGATGTAGCATGATATCATTTGTAGGCGATACTGCTCCAAGAGCCTGTAAAAATCATATGACAACCTGGAAAACTAGCAGAAACTGACCAGCCTCTGTTACTAAATCTGAAACATTGTTTTAAAATTAATCACAGTGACATGGAGGCAATCTTCTTCTCTGCCCTCAATTTCTCGAATTTAAAATACTCCTCCTTGTGTTCAAATTTCTCCATGGCCTTGCCTTCCCTATTAGTGTAGCCTCCTCCAGCCCTACAAGTTTCCAAGAACTCTGCATTCCTTCATTTCTGGCCTCTTGTGCATCCCCAATTCCTTCGCCCCATCATTGGCGGCCTTGCCTTCAGCTGTCTAGGCCCTAATCTCTGGAATTCCCTCCTGAACCAGCCTGCATCTTTACCTCTCCTCCTTTTAAGATACTCCTTAAAACCTACCTCTTTGACCTCCCTCTCCCACATCACCAGTTAAATCTGGTACTCATTTATCACTTCCTAATTTTTTCTTGCCAACAGTTCATGCTGACACTCGCCTCTTCTTCCGCTCCCCTCTCTTCCCCGCCCCCCCCACCTTCACTGCATTTGGCTTTTAGCTACTGCTCCAGGTGATTTGAATACCACGGCATGCTGTGGGAACACAGGGCTGTACTCATGAAAATTGCCACCCACTGAATGCAAAAATGTTCAATCTTCAAACACCAGTAGGTATCTGCTGGTGCTGAAGGGAGATCAAGGTGACACTGAAATGAGAACACTTGGACAGTTGGAACGTATGTAATTCATTCTGGAACTGAAATGAGAACACTTGGCTTAAAATAAATCATGCTTTTTTAAATGTCTCTCTGTCCTCTCATGTCTTCCATTGTGAATACTTGCAAGAAATAGTGAGTAACATAGGAACAGGAGTAGATCATTCAGCCCCTTGAGCCTGTACCACCATTCAATTAGAGTAAGCCCTCCACAAATAGATAAGTAAAGTAAAATCACTGATCAGTGTAAATGAGATGCAAGTCCTAGACAGGCTAAATAGACTCAAACCAAACGAATCATCAAGGATAAATGGTATTTTCCAAGAGTGCTTAAAGAGACTAGGGAGGGGATTTGCGAGGCAGTGAGAGCCATTATGATGGAGTCACTGGGCACTGGTGAGGTATCAGTACAACAGGCCAATGTGGTACCAATTTTCAAAAAGGGACCTAAAACAGAGAGACACAACTTCAGCCCCATCATTTTCATCTCCATTTGGTGTAAAATAATCAAGATTATCAAGAGTGAAGTTGAGCATCTATATAATAATAACCTGGTAAACAGTAGCCAACATAGATTCAATAGGGAATTTTCTAGACGTCTTTGAGGAAGCAACATCCCAAGTGGTCTATGGAAGCCCTAGGATACAGCGTATCCAGACTTCGAAAAGGCTTATGACAAAGCCACGCATGAAAGTCCGTTAGTCATACTCAAAGCTGTAGGGATTCAGGGTAAAACCTGAAGGGTAAATAGAGGTGAGTACTCATTAGAGGAGTTATGTTGGGGTGGGGTGCCCCAGGACTCAATATTGGGACCATTATTGTTTCTGATTTACATAAATAACCTGAACTCGGAAACTCAATGCAATGTGGTCAAATTTACCAATGATACCAAACTGGAAAAGGCAGTGGGATTGGAGGAAGCCGCTCTGAAATTACAGTGAGAGTTAGGCAAAGTATGTATGTGTGCAGATCAATGGCAGATAAAAATGAATGAAGACAAGTGCGAAGTACTGCGCGTAAGATAGAAAAATAAACAGCATATATACTCCCATGAATGGTGTTGAAATAGCTTTAAAAAAATTAAGTGGAAAGAGACCTAAGAATCTTAAACTCCATGCTAAACATGTTCAACCAATGCAGACCAGCATTCAGTGTTGAACGATATAGCCAGAACAGTTTAGATATAGCCCTCCTGGTTTTTTAACTCCTGGGTTTTCCAGAGGCCACCAGGAGAAAAAAAAGTCTGTGTTAGCCCTCTCTCAAATCATTTTTTCCTTTGTTACTTATTTTGCTTCCTACATTTCCTGTTGTCTGTTTCACACCTACTTTGCTATTTGACTTAATTTACTCTCACAATTTTTACCTGTCTGCATTTGAAGAGTCACAATAGCCACATCACATTGCAACAATTTTAAGTGGGAAAGTGGAACTGTGGCTCCATCCACTTTGGTGGTAGTTGGGTATATACAGTAATATTCTAAAGGTTCTGCAAATAGGCAAAAGGTCATTGTGTTGGTGACCTCCTCACAGTTCCTATTTATTACAAAACACACTCTTCTACATATAACCATGTCTGGAGTTGCTTGGAAGAAGTATAACACCCTATTATCTGTGACTGTAGATGGGTCTTCACATAAACAAGTTAATCCTCATAACCAACATAATAAATGTGGTTCTGACTGAATATAATGCAACTTTGCTTGTACGTTATGTGACCCGATGAACTGACTTAATTTTTGTGTTGCAGCAAAATCAGTGTAGCATTCACTATTTCCACAATTATCCTCCCAGATTTAAAAAATGAATTCTTATGATATGGGCATCGCTGGCAAAGTTGGCATTTATTTCCCATCCCCAGTTGCCCTTGAAAAGGTGGTAGTGGGCCTTTTCCTTGATTTTACTCTGACTCAAAATAGATTAACTTCTAGAATTGCCAAGTGTCTCTTGCTTAAATGAAAAAGTATCTTATTAAAGTTGAACAGCAAAAAAGGAATTAATTAGGGTATCTCAAAGTGTTACTTCAACTATGTTTGAAGAGCATAATGTCCATTTGATTTCATAAGCAATTATTTAAAAGTAGATTTGATGAGACAGTGTACGGTATTAATGTATATTGAAACCGTATGTGTTTGTTCCCAAAATAGTTCTAGAAATGCAATGCTCCGAGTGGCGAACCAGCAATGGTCACCGCTCATTAGATTTAAAGTCGGCCATTAAAGTGACCACGTTCTTTTTTGCGGCAACTCACAGAATCGTACCTTTCAGCCAACGTCCCAGACTCTTCCATCACCATCCCTGGGTATGTCCTGTCCCACCTGCAGGACAGACTCACCAGAGGTGACGGTACAGTGATGCACAGTCAAGAGGGAGTGACCCTGGGAGTCCTCAACATTGACTCCGGACCCCATGAAATCTCAAGGCATCAAGTCAAACGTGGGCAAGGAAACCTCCTGCTGATTACCACCGACCGCCATCCCTCAGCTGATGAATCAGTCCTCCTCCAAGTTGAGTACCACTTGGAGGAAGCACTGAGGGTAACAAGGGCACAGAATGTACACTGGGTGGGGGACTTCAATGTCCATCACCAAGAGTGGCTCGGTGGCACCACTACTGACCGAGCTGGCCAAGTCCTGAAGGACATAGCTGCTAGACTGGGCCTGCGGCAGGTGGTGAATGAACCAACACGAGGGAAAAACCTACTTGACCTCGTCCTCACCAATCTACCTGTCGCAAATGCATCTGTCCATGACAGTATTGGTAAGAATGACCACTGCACAGTCCTTGTGGAGACAAAGTCCTGTCTTCAAACTGAGGACACCATCCAACGTGTTGTGTGGCACTGCCACCATGCTAAATGGGATAGATTCAGAACAGATCTAGCAGCTCAAAACTGGGCATCCATGAGGCGCTATGGGCCATCAGCAGCAGAAGAATTGTATTCCAGTACAATCTGTAACCTCATGGTCCGGCATATTCCTCACTCTACCGTTACCAACAAGTCTGGGGATCAACTCCTCAATGAGGAGTGTAGAAGACCATGCCAGGAGCAACACCAGGCGTGCCTAAAAATGAGGTGCCAACCTGGTGAAGCTAAAACACAGGACTTGCATGCATGCTAAACAGCAGAAGCAACATGTTATAGACAGAGCTAAGCGATTCCACAACCAACGGATCAGATCAAAGCTCTACACTCCTGCCACATCCAGTCATGAATGGCGGTGGACAATTAAACAACTAACGGGAAGAAAAGGCTCTGTAAACATCCCCGTCCTCAATGATGATGGAGTCCAGTACATGAGTGCAAAAGACAAGGCTGAAGCGTTTGCAACCATCTTCAGCCAGAAGTGCCAAGTGGATGATCCATCTCGGCCTCCTCCCAATATCCCCACCATCACAGAAGCCAGTCTTCAGCCAATTCGATTCACTCCACGTGATATAAAGAAATGGCTGAATGCGCTGGATACAACAAAGGAAATTGGGACTAGCTTAGTGGTATAAACTGGGCGACATGGACCTGTTGGGCCGAAGGGCCTGTTTCCATGTTGTAACTTCTTTGATTCTATGATTCTATGGGCCCCGACAACATCCCGGCTGTAGTGCTGAAGACTTGTGCTCCAGAACTAGCTGCGCCACTAGCCAAGCTGTTCCAGTACAGTGACAACACTGGCATCCACCCAACAATGTGAAAAATTGCCCAGGTATGGCCTGTCCACAAAAAGCAGGACAAATCCAATCCGGCCAATTACCACCACATCAGTCTTCTCTCAATCATCAGCAAAGTGATGGAGGGTGTCGTTGACAGTGCTATCAAGCGGCACTTACTCACCAATAACCTGCTCACCGATGCTCAGTTTGGGTTCCGCCAGGACCATTTGGCTCCAGACCTCATTACAGCTTTGGTCCAAACATGGACAAAAGAGCTGAATTCCAGAGGTGAGGTGAGAGTGACTGCCCTTGACATCAAGGCAACATTTGACCGAGTGTGGCACCAAGGAGCCCTCGTAAAATTGAAGTCAATGGGAATCGGGGAAAACTTCCCAGTGGCTGGACAAAGGAAGATGGTAGTGGTTGTTGGAGGCCAATCATCTCAGTCCCAGGACATTGCTGCAGGAGTTCCTCAGGGCAGTGTCCGAGGCCCAGCCATCTTCAGCTGCTTCATCAATGACCTTCCCTCTATCATAAGGTCAGAAATGGGGATGTTCGCTGACGTTTGCACAGTGTTCAGTTCCATTCGCAACCCCTCAGATAATGAAGCAGTCCAAGCCCGCATGCAGCAAGACCTGGACAACATCCAGGCTTGGGCTGATAAGTGGCAAGTAACATTCGCACCAGACAAGTGCCAGGCAATGACCATCTCTAACAAGAGAGAGTCTAACCACCTCCCCTTGACATTCAACAGCATTACCATCACTGAATCCCCCACCATCAACATCCTGGGGGTCACCTTTGACCAGAAACTTAACTGGACCAGCCACATAAATACTGTGACTACAAGAGCTGGTCAGAGGCTGGGTGTTCTGCAGCGAGTGACTCACCTCCTGATTCCCCAAAGCCTTTCCACCATCGACAAAGACATAAATCAGGAGCGTGATGGAATACTCTCCACTTGCCTGGATGAGTGCAGCTCCAACAACACTCAAGAAGCTCGACACCATTCAGGACAAAGCACCCCATTCACCACCCTAAACATTCACTCCCTTCACCACCGGCGCACCCTGGCTGCAGTGTGTACCATCCACAGGATGCATTGCAGCAACTCGCCAAGGCTTCTTCGACAGCACCTCCCAAACCCGCGACCTCTACCACCGAGAAGGACAAGGACAAGGGCAGCAGGCACATGGGAACAGCACCACCTGCACGTTCCCCTCCAAGTCACACATCATCCTGACTTGGAAATATATCGCCGTTCCTTCACCGTCGCTGGATCAAAATCCAGGAACTCCCTACCTAACAGCACTGTGGGAGAACCTTCACCACACGGACTGCAGAAGTTCAAGGCAGCAGCTCACCACTACCTTCTCGAGGGCAATTAGGGATGGGCAATAAATGCTGGATTTGCCAGCGACGCCCACATCCCATGAACAAATTGAAAAAAAACTTCCTTGAACTGTGAGTTCAAATAACATTTGCGTTCTTTCCTGGGCGGTGTGAGTAGTGAAAGGATCTGTAAGGCCTGTCAACCAATCAGCTTGAAGCAAGCCACACTGAGAACCAGGAAGTGCAGTTCATAGACAAACTGCGCAAACTAAAAACCCGTATGTGCCTGATTAGTTTTACAAAATGACAAAGAGAAAGCAAAATAAAGAGAGGGTAAGATAAAAGGATGTGGAGATGCCGGTGATGGACTGGGGTGGACAAATGCAAGGAGTCTGACAACACCAGGTTATAGCCCAACAGATTTATTTGAAATCACAAGCGTTCAGAGCTTTCCTCCTTCGTCAGGTGAGTGTAAGAGGAAAGCTCTGAAAGCTTGTGATTTCAAATAAAGCTGTTGCACTATAACCTGATGTTGTACGACTCATTACATAAGATAAAAGGACTCCGATAAAGGAAACAAAGAAAAAGTAAAAAAATCTTTTTGTTTTAGTTTAACATTTTTTTTAAATGCCCAAAAATTATCAAAATCAGGAATAATGAGACGCCACATTTTTAAAAATGTGAATATTTAGTTGCTTGGCAATCATTAAGACTTACCGCATCGTTAAGAGTTAGTTTAGAAGTGGCATAACTGAGCGTACCTGTTGTGACTAGATTAGTCAGTTTCTAACTGAGCGAGGAGAGCAAGTTGGTGCTGGTCCATTGATTCCATTGGTTGCAGCAAGTGAGGCCCCTTTAACGCGAAACTGTCAGATCGCCAGCGAACCAGAATGAGCAAGTTTCAGATTTCTGCGTTTGACTGCGCATGTGCAGTCGCCGGAACTTGCTCTTTGATTTTTCCACTAATAACGGTGAGCGCTGTTAGGCTCACCGTTATTTTAAAAGCAATTTCCAGCCCATTATTTGAAGAGAATGATGTGTAATTTTTTAAAAGATAATTGTCAATTTTGATTGTATTGGCTTAATTAGAATTTCATGGAAAGAAATGTTTTGTTGTCTTCTCAGATACCAAAATCACACAATGGGAGGATCCAAGACTGCAGAATCCAGCCATTACTGGTCCTGTAAGTAACCAGTTTAAAAATCGACGGCCGTTTGCAGTTTTTATTTTTCTCCCTATATTTTCAACCCATCACTTCCCATTCTCATCTCCCTCCGCTCCCCCCGGCTTAATATTTTATGCCAAAAATGTATTCTATCTTCAATAAGTCAGTGAACAAATATTTACAGGATGCCATGAATGGTGCTACTCATTCCATCGCAGTCGATGCACACTTGAATGGTATTGAGAGTGCATTTTTTTCTCCTCCTCTTCTCACCTCCCTCATCTCAACTGAGAATTAAATGCAAGTTCAGATTTTTGTTAGATGTTAAGCTTTAGCATTGAAGGCCACGGAGTTTGTTTTGTACCATTAGATAGAACTGTGTACACCAAACAGTGTGGAGTTTGTTTTGCAATAAGGAACCCAGTGGAATTGTTACAGAACAATAACAACTCAAAGGAATATCAAAAAGATGCACATGACATTTTTGAACAGGACAATACCCATTGTGCTGTTCAAAACCATTTTCCAATGTAGTTCTCAATATTCTCTTTCTCCAAAAACAACTTGGATTAAATAGCACCTTTTATGTCGTAAGTATCCCATAGAGACAGAAATGGATACCAAGCAGTAGTAGAATAATAATTAGGGAAGATGACTCAAGCCACATCAGGGATTGACTTTGCTCATGCTTTTCAAGGGGGTTGGGGGGGGGGGCGGGGGCGGGGGGGCGGCGTGGTTATGGAGAGTGGAGAGAGTTAGGAAAGTGGAGTGCTTTAGGGAGAGTTTTTAAAGAGTGTAGGGCCAAGCTGTGCTCGCAAGGTAAAATGGAGGGATGTTGAATGCAAAGCAGGCCAAAGTTGGAAGATCAGAAGATGCACCTTCGGAAGGACACATTGACCTTGGAGGGAGTGCAGCGTAGATTTATTAGAATGATACCCGGACTTCAAGGGTTAAATTACAAGGAGAGATTACACAAATTGGGGTTGTATTCTCTGGAGTTTCGAAGGTTAAAGGGTGATCTGATCGAAGTTGATAAGATATTAAGGGTAACGGATAGGGTGGATAGAGAGAAACTATTTCCGCTGGTTGGGGATTCTAGGAGTAGGGGGCACAGTCTAAAAATTAGAGCCAGACCTTTCAGGAGTGAGATTAGAAAACATTTCTACACACAAAGGGTTGTACAAGTTTGGAACTCTCTTCTGCAAACGGCAATTGATACCAGCTCAATTGCTAAATTTAAATGTGAGATAGATAGCTTTTTGGCAACCACAGGTATTAAGGGATATGGGCCAAAGGCAGGTATATGGAGTTAGATCACAGATCAGCCATGATCTTATCAAATGGCGGAGCAGGCACGAGGGGCTGAATGGCCGACTCCTGTTCCTATATTGGCATGTAAGGCTAGGAAGGGGGTGGGTGGTGGTGGGAGGGCACGGAATGAATCCCTCGAGGGATTTGTAGAGACAATGAGGATTTTTGAATTCATTTCAATGGTAATAGTAAGCCAATAAAGGATTGGCGTGGTCAAGAGTGATGGAGGACTGAGATAGGAAGCAGTTGGTGGAGTTTAGATGATTTGGAGTTTATGCAAAATGGAGTATGGGAGGCCGGCAATGATAACTTTGGAGAGGTTGAAGCTGGAAATGTATCTAGTTGTCTCCAGCTCATTTATACTAATTGCTTCATTGACTTTCACTAACAACTTAATGTTTCTAGTATCCTTTTTTCTGGTTTTAACTTATTAACATTTTTGCCTTTTATTTATTTTAAGAACATAGGGAAGGTTAAGGCTCATGGAATAGACAACAAATTGTTCAAATGGATTGAGAATTAGCTTATCAACAGGGACAGAGGGTGGTGTTAACGGGAAATTCGCTGCCTCTGGGGAAAAAGGAACCAAATGATCTTCCACAGGAATTCTGCAATACAGTGACAATTTTGCTGATGACATAAAGCCATGTGGACAACAGACAAGTAGAAAGAAGATTGATTATTTTCAGATCAGACAAGGAAAATCTTAATAGAAATAGCATCTATGGTTTCTATTTTTGGAAATCCTTAGTGCCTTGAACCCCCCTCCCCCCCCCCCCCCCCCCCACCGGCCCCTACAATTTCATATGTAAGGTTTGGTCTCGGGATGTAGACAACACTGGCAAGGCCACATTTATTGCCCATCCCTAATTGCCCTGAGAGGTGATGGCGGGCCGCCTTCTTGAACCTCCAGTGCAGTCCTTGCAGTGCCAATGTTCCCACCATGCTGTTGGAGAGTTCCAGGATGTTGACCTAGTGATGATGAAGGAATGGCAATATATGCCCAAGTCAGGGTGGTGCGTAACTTGAAAAGGAACTTCAAGGTGAAGGTGTTCCCACAACATTGCTACTCTTGTCCTTCTTAATGGTGGAGGTCGCAGGGGAGGGAGGTGCTGTTGAAGTAGCATTGGCGAGTTGCTGCAGTGCATCCTCTGTAGATTGTTATATACTGCAGCTGCAGTGTGCTGGTGGTGGAGCTGGTTGATATTGAGTCCAAATGGCAGAGGTAAATGTTAATTACAGTGGTAGAAGCGCCAACAACGTGGACTGTTCAGCCCTGGACGATGTCCAGCTTCTTGAGAGTT
Organism: Heptranchias perlo; assembly: GCF_035084215.1. NCBI lineage: Eukaryota > Metazoa > Chordata > Chondrichthyes > Hexanchiformes > Hexanchidae > Heptranchias > Heptranchias perlo. Next base: position 39,193,825 of record NC_090325.1, read on the forward strand.
ACGGCTGCACTCAGAAACATAGAAAATAGGAATAAGAGTAGGCCATTCGGCCCTTCGGGCCAGCTCCGCCATTCAAAATGATCATGGCTGATCGTCTCACTCAGTACCCGATTCCTGCTTTTTCCCCATATCCCTTGATCCCTTTAGCATTAAGAAATATATCTGTCTCCTTCTTGAATACATCGAATGGCTTGGCCTCCACTGCCTCCTGTGGTAGAGAATTCCACAGGTTCACCACCCTCTGAGTGAAGAAATTTCTCCTCATCTCGGTTCTAAATGGCATACCACGTATCCTGAGACTGTGACCCCTGGTTCTGGACTCCCCAGCCATCGGGGACATCCTCTTTGCATCTTGTCTGTCCAGTCCTGTTAGAATTTTATATGTTTCGATGCGATCATCTCTCATTCTTCTGAGCTCTAGTGAATATAGGCCTAGTCGACCCAATCTTTCATCATACGTCAGTCCTGCCATCCCAGTAATCAGTCTGGTAAACCTTCATTGCACTCCCCCTCCGTGGCAAGGACATCCTTCCTCAGATGAGGAGACCAAAACTGCACACAATACTCCAGATGTGGTCTCACCAAGGCCCTGTATAACTGCAGTAAGACATCCCTGCTCCTGTACTCAAATCCTCTTGCAATGAAGGCCAACATACCATTCGCCTTCCGAACTGCTTGCTGCACCTGAATGCTCGCTTTCAGCGACTGGTGTACAAGAACACCCAGGTCTCATCGCACCTCCCCGTTCCCCAATCTATCACCATTCAGATAATAATCTGCCTTTTTGTTTTTCCAACCAAAGTGGATAACCTCACATTTATCCACGTTATACTGCATCTGCTATTTTCTTGCCCACTCACCCAACTTGTCGAAATCACATTGAAGCCTCTTTGCATCCTCCTCACAGCTCACATTCTGCCCCAGCTTTGTGTCGTCTGCAAACTTGGAAATGTTACATTTAGTTCCCTCATGCAAATCATTGATATATATTGTGAATAGCTGGGGCCCAAGCACTGATCCCTGCGGTACCCGACTAGCCACTGCCTGCCACCCAGAAAAAGACCCGTTTATTCCTACTCTCTTTCGTGTCTGTCAACCAATTCTCAATCCATGCCAGTATATTCCCCCCAATCCCATGTGTTTTCATTTTGCACACTAACCTCTTGTGTGGGACCTTATCAAAAGCCTTCTGAAAATCCAAGTACACCACATGCACTGGTTCTCCCCTATCTATTCTACTAGTTACAACCTTAAAAAAAACTCCAGTAGATTTGTTAAGCATGATTTCCCTTTCATAAACCCATGCTGACTTTGTCCAATCCTGTTAATACCCTCCAAGTGTTCTGTTATCACATCTTTTATAATATACTCCAGCATTTTCCCCACTACTGATGTTAGGCTAACTGGTCTGTAATTCCCTGTTTTTTCTCTCCCTCCTTTTTTAAATAGTGGGGTTGCATTTGCCACACTCCAATCTGTAGGAACTGTTCCAGAGTCGATAGAATTTTAGAAGATGATCATCAATGTATCGACTATTTCCAGGGCCACTTCCTTTAGTACTCTAGGATGTAGATTGTCAGGCCCTGGGGATTTGTCAGCCTTTAGCCCCATTAATTTCCCTCGCACTTTTTTATTACTAATACTGGTTTCCTTCAGTTCCTCCCTCTCACTGGACCCTTGGTTCCCTAACACTTCTGGGAGGTTATTTGAGTCCTCCTTTGTGAAGACAGAACCAAAGTATGTGTTTAATTGTTCTGCCATTTCTTTGTTCCCCATTATAATTTCCCCCATTTCTGACTGTAAGGGACCTACATTTGTCTTCACTAATCTTTTTCTCTTGACATATTTATAGAAGCTTTTACAGTCAGATTTATGTTCCCTGCTATTTTTCCCCTCTTAATCAATCTCTCTGTCCTCCTTTGCTGAATTCTGAACTCCTCCCAATCCTCAGGCTTGCTGCTTTTTCTGGCAATTTTATATGTCTCCTCTTTGGATCTAATACTATCCCTAATTTCTTTTGTAAGCCAAGGTTGAGCCACCTTTCCTGTCTTATTTTTGCGCCAGACAGGAATGAATAATTTTTGTAATTCCTGCATACGTTCTTTAAATATTAGCCATTGCCTATCCACTGTCATCCCTTTTAGTTAAGTTCCCTAATCTATCATAGCCAACTCACACCTCATACTTTCATAATTTCCTTTATTTAGATTCAGGACCCTAGTTTCGGATTCAACTACTTCACTCTCCATCTTAATGAGGAATTCTATCATATTAAGGTCGCTCTTCCCTAAGGGACCCCGCACAACAAGATTGTTAATTAATCCTTTCTCATTGCACAATACCCAGTCTAGGATCGCCTGTTCTCTAATTGGTTCCTCACATATTGGTCCAGAAAACCATCACGTACACACTCCAGGAATTCCTCCCCCACAGTATTATTGCTAATTTGGTTTGACCAATCTGTATGTAGATTAAAGTCACCCATGATTATAGTTGTACCCTTCTTGCCTGCTGATCTAATTTTCTGTTTAATGGCTTCCCCTACATCTCCACTACTGTTTGGGGGCCTATTGACAACCCCCACCAACGTTTTCCGCCCCTTGGTGTTTCTTAGCTCCACCCATACAGATTCCATATTGTGATTTTCTGAGCCAATATCCTTCCTCACTATTGCATTGATTTCCTCCTTTACTCACAACACTACCCCACCTCCTTTCCCTTTTTGCCTGTCCTTCCTAAATATTGAATACCCCATCCTTGGTCACCCTGCAGCCATGTCTCCGTAATCGCAACTATATCATAACCGTTAATATCTATCTGCGCTGTTAATTCATCTAGCTTATTGTGAACGCTCCGCGCATTAAGGCACAGTGCCTATAAACTTGTCTTTTTAAGATTGCTAGTTCTCTGGGCAAGTGATGATTCCAATACGGCCTTGAGCCTTGTACATGTTATGTAGGTTTTGAGGATCAGGGCGAAGCCACTCATCGCAGAATACCCAGCCTCTGACCTGTTCTTGTTGCAGCATAGGAACAGGAGTGCAGGCCATTCAGCCCCTCGTGCCTGCTCCGCCATTTGATAAGATCATGGCTGATCTGTGATCTAACTCCATATACCTGCCTTTGGCCCATATCCCTTAATACCTTTGGTTGCCAAAAAGCTATCTATCTCAGATTTAAATTTAGCAATTGAGCTGGTATCAATTGCCGTTTGCGGAAGAGAGTTCCAAACTTCTACAACCCTTTGTGTGTAGAAATGTTTTCTAATCTCACTCCTGAAAGGTCTGGCTGTAATTTTTAGACTGTGCCCCCTACTCTTAAAATCCCCAACCAGCGGAAATAGTTTCTCTCTATCCACCCTATCTGTTCCCCTTAATATCTTATAAACTTCGATCAGACCACCCCTTAACCTTCGAAACTCTAGAGAATACAACCCCAATTTGTGTAATCTCTCCTCGTAACTTAACCCTTGAAGTCCGGGTATCATTCTAGTAAACCTACGCTGCACTCCCTCCAAGGCCAATATGTCCTTCCGAAGGTGCGGTGCCCAGAACTGCTCACAGTGCTCCAGGTGCGGTCTAACCAGGGTTTTGTATAGCTGCAGCATAACTTCTGCCCCCTTGTACTCTAGTCCTCTAGATATAAAGGCCAGCATTCCATTTGCCTTCTTGATTATTTTCTGCATCTGTTCATGACACTTCAATGATCTATGTACCTGAACCCCTAGGTCCCTTTGGACATCCACTGTTTTTAACTTTTTACCATTTAGAAAGTGCCCTGTTCTATCCTTTTTTGATCCAAAGTGGATGACCTCACATTTGTCTACATTGAATTCCATTTGCCACAGTTTTACCCATTCACCTAATCTATCAATATCGCTTTGTAATTTTATGTTTTCAACTACACTGCTTACAATGCCACCAATATTTGTGTCATCAGCAAACTTAGATATGAGACTTTCTATGCTTTCATCTAAGTCGTTCATTAATATTGTGAATAATTGAGGCTCTAAGACAGATCCATGCGGGACTCCACTAGTCACATCCTGCCAATGTGAGTACCTACCCATTATCCCTAGCCTGTCGCCTTTCGCTCAGCCAACTTCCTAACCAAGTCCGTACTTTTCCCTCTATTCCATGGGCTTCTATCTTAGCTAACAGTCTCTTATGTGGGACCTTATCAAATGCCTTCTGGAAGTCCATATAAATAACATCCATTGACATTCCCCTGTCCACTACTTTAGTCATCTTTTCAAAAAATTCAATCAGATTTGTCAGGCACGACCTACCTTTCACAAATCCATGCTGGCTCTCTCTGATGAACTGAAAATTCTCGAGGTGTTCAGTCACCCTATCCTTAATTATAGACTCCAGCAATTTCCCCACAACAGATGTTAGGCTAACTGGTCTATAATTCCCCCATTTCCCCGTCTCTCCTTTCTTAAAAAGCGGAGTGACATGTACAATTTTCCAATCTCGAGGGACAGTTCCTTAATCTAGAGAACTTTGAAAGATTATAGTTAGGGCATCCGCAATGAGCTCACCTACTTCCTTTAAAACCCTGGGATGGAAACCATGTGGTCCTGGGGATTTGCCACTCTTTAGTGCTATTATTTTCTTCATTACTGTTGCTTTACTTATGTTAATTTTATCGAGTCCCTGTCCCCGATTCAGTATTAGTTTTCTTGGGATTTCCGGCATGCTATCCTCTTTTTCTACTGTAAATACTGACGCAAAGTAATTGTTCAACATGTCCGCCATTTCCCCATTGTCAATGACAATATCCCCACTTTCAGTTTTTAAGGGGCCAACACTGCTCCTGACCACCCTCTTTTTCCTAATATAACTCGTGTTGATGTGGCTGGTCCAGTTAAGCTCCTGATTATTGATGACCCCCAAGATGTTCACAGAGCGGGGCTCGGCGATGGTGGACCTCTTGAACCTCAGAGTGAGCTGAGCTTTCTCTTGATCAAGATATAATATATCGATGTTACAATTTGAACTGGAATGAATTCCCAGCTCCAGTACATTGGCTACAAGTATGCATCTGGATGATATTGTCTTGCAATTCGAAATAAGTTATGTTACATTGTGCAGATCAGTGATGAGGCCAATTCTGGCATGGAGATTTAGTAGTCCTGCCTCAAAGGACATAGATGCATTAGGGAGGTGAAGGATAGTTCCGGCCTTTGCGGATACTAAGTTATGAAGAAAAGCTCGAGCAACCAGTTTCCCAGGAGAAAATTGGATTGAGGGAAGATGTGATGCCTTTATTAAAAATAAAAGAAGGTATAAATAATCTGATGTGAATCCTTAATCGTTTTGGAAGTACAGTCTAATTATATAGTATGCAATCCTTTATCAACTGTGACAAGATTAGCTTTGTATAAAAACCCAGAGGTTGATTAAGCTAATTTCTACTTTTTATTTAATTTACCAAAAAAAGTCAAAATCCTTCAAATTTTCTTTGTGCCAATTATAGACCAAGCATTTTGGAAATGGGAGCAGATTTTGACATTAATAGGAGCATAGGAACAGGAGTAGGCCATTCAGCCATCAATTAGATCACGGCTGATCTGTACCTCAACTCTGTTTACCTGCATTAGCTTCATATTCCTTGATACCCTTACCTAACAAAACACTACATTGATCTCAGTCTTAAAAGCTCTAATTGACCCAGCATCCACAGCCTTTTGGGGGAGAGAATTCCAGATATCTACTGCCCTTTGTGTGAAAAGTGCTTGCTGGCTTCCTTCCTCAATGGACTGGCTCTAATTTTAAGATTGTCTCTTCATTCTTGATTAATGAGGAAGAAGGAGAGGGTTGTATAAGAAAAAGAGTGATAACTAATTCATCCATTACCTGTTTTTGCATGAATTTCATTGAGAAAATGTAACAATTGCAACTAGTAGCCTGATGGTGCACTGCCCTCCAGTGGCAGCAGTGGTTGAAAAGGCCACCCTAACATGTTACATCCAGCGAGCGTATATTTGTGTGTGTAAATTTATTTTCGTCACAAATATGAGAGGAGAGTTTAAAAATAAGTCAATAACAAGTCTATTGTCACCGTCCTGGCCAGTAAGGCTGCCTGATGTTTTCAGGCAATGGGGAATATCAGTGTGACGTCAGCTGATGCATCTTTCCAGTATTTAAACTAAAGAAACACAAGTGTTATTTTAGTTTTGTAAATAAATCTGTGTTCTCTAACAGGCTGTACCGTATTCCAGAGAATTTAAGCAGAAGTATGATTACTTCCGGAAAAAACTGAAGAAGCCTGTAAGTACACCATACGTAGTGTTATGAATAGTTTGAGGGACACTGTATTGCAAAGCTCAAGACATCCACTTTGTTTATCAGGCCATAGTGAAAATACATGTTTAGCGTGGACTGACAACAGGAAACATCTTGTGGAAAAGCTAATTAGCGAAATATCCCAATGCTGCGTCGTTGTGTGTTTCTCTCCTTTGCATTGCTATTGAAGTTGATTGTGTGGCTATATAAGTTAACTGATGGGATGTCCTGTTTTTCTTCAAATAAGTCAGCAGTTCAATACATTAAACTGGTGTAATTAACATAAAATGTACCAGCTGACACCAATATTTTGAAGTTGCCCATCTTAAAGGTTTAAGCTTCCATATCCTGTGCTTTTGTTCTATATTTGCTGGTATATGCTAAAGTACAAATACACCGAGAAAAGTTGTGGCAAAAAGTTATGTTTCCCAATGTTTTTGGTTTTTCCTCAATGGTATTTACACAGGAAAATTTGAATCCTATATTTCGAAATGCATTACAGCTTCAGTGTTCCTAGATTGCTTTAAGATTTCCTGTGTAAGACAAATGTTTCCTGTTTCAATTTTTTTCTGCTGCTTTCCTCATTTTCCTTCCACTATTAAGAGTGAAGGTGTGTTTCCTGGAAAGATTAGAATTTTGTAGACGTGGAAGCAACATGGCAAATGAACACTGGTTTCGAATTGTCACACTCTTGCTCGTATAACAACTAATCTAAAATTGGAAACCTAATTTACAGGGGCATAAAAGTATCTGTTTGGGAAAAAATTGTACCAGTGCAATAGATCGTATCCTTTCAAGATTACTGTTAAGGGGCATTGTTGGGGCAAAGCCATGGTAATTTTTACTTTATTTACTGCTCTTGATACTGATCGTATGTGCTCAAAGTGAAAAAGTTCCATTCCCTGGTGATCCCTGCATTTGATGAAAAGAAAATCACCAAAAACATTTTTAAAAAACAATTGGACTGTAAGTAGACCTGGCAGTGTTATGATCATGATGTAGCTGGTGGGTGTGCTTTGTGAAGGGTCTCTCTACCTGATGCCAGTAAGTGAGCTTGTCTGATTTTGGTTGGCTGAAACATTGTTAAATAAAATTGGAATGGAATATATCAGATTATATCATGGATGCTTTTCTGCACACTATAGACCTCATCAAATGCTGTTTCTATAATTTATGTGTGCAGCAATGATGTGTAGATTCTTTAATTTTAGGAATTTATGACTTTTCAGATTTTTTTTCCACGCTCAATATGTCTTTGCAAATGATAATGAAATGTGGGTTTTGGTGGACTGAGTTGTATCAATCATTTTTGGTTCTATTTTTATTCCAGGCTGACATACCCAATAGATTTGAAATGAAGCTGCACAGAGGCAACATTCTGGAGGAGTCTTACAGACGAATTATGTCCTTAAAGCGACCAGATGTGCTAAAGGCTAGACTTTGGATAGAATTTGAGTCAGAGAAAGGACTTGATTATGGAGGCGTAGCAAGAGAGTGGTTCTTCCTTTTGTCTAAAGAAATGTTCAATCCTTACTACGGGCTCTTTGAATATTCAGCCACGTAAGTATGCAATGTTTCATCTACATTAATATTTACTATTGATACATATTGTATCAATATTTCTATAAGTAACAGACACCTTGGACTTCATGTGGGAACATTCAGGAGTCGACCATTCAGCCCCTCGAGTCTGTTCTCCCATTCAATTAGATCATGGCTGACCTATATCTTGACTCCATCTATCTGCCTTGGTTCTGTAACTCCTAACACCCTTGCCTAACAAAAATCTATCAATCTCAGTTTTGAAATTTTCAATTGACCTCGCCTCAACAGCTTTTTGGGGGAGAGTTTTCCAGATTTCCACGACCCTTTGTGTGAGGAAGTGCTTTCTGACATTACCCCTGAATATCCTAGTTTTAATTTTAAGGGTATGCCCCCTTGTTCTGGACTCTCCCAACAGAGGAAATAGTTTCTCTCCATCAACCCTATTAACTCCTTTAATCATCTTAAATACCTTAATCTTCTTTACTCAAGGGATCAAGTATCTGCTGGTATAATTCAGTTAAGTGCCCAAACTTGCTTGAATCATTCTTGCGTTAATGTTTAAAGTTTCTTTGTTTGATGAAATTCTGAGCAGAAGTAGAGAGATACTGAACAGTTTTTAAAAAAAAAAATCCAATGAGTAGGCGTCACTATTATAACTATACAGGCTTATATAAAGACTCCATAAACTTGAATGTCATATGACCATACGAACAAAGACGGACAGGAAAAGACCCTCTGGTCCATCCAGCTTGTCCCACACAATCGTGATACCTATGTATCACAATATATACGCTCCCCATTCCACGCCGTGCGATCTCCTGGGAGAGGTGAAAAACCAGACAAAAGCCCTGGCCAATTTGGAGGAAACAAATCTGGGAAATTCCTCTCCAACGCCTTTGGCGATCAATTGGCTTCATTTGTGGTACTGTTATCTCTGTCAGAAGGTTCAGAGTTCAAACCCTACTATAATCTTGATCATATAATTTAGAATGATACAGTCCTAAGGGACTTCTGCATTGATGGCGCTGCCATTTTTCAGATTAAACAGAGGCACAGTCTCACTACTGAGGTGGATATTGAAGCTCTCAGGCTTCAAAAAGTTCAAAAAAGAGTAGTGACTGCAGTTAAAAAGTAAACTATTAGAGCATCCTGAAGACATAATGAGGTGCTATATAAGTGTAATTTTATCTTTCTTAATACCTTTTTTTGTTACCTGAATATTTAAGAATGTTTTCTATTACCAACAAATACCATTAATTAACTTGATTTGTAAAGGGACACAATTTTTCATTTCTTCTGGTCTCTCGACATGAATATCTATGTTATAGCTATTTAATCATAAATTATTCTTTGTCCTAACCAGGCTAAAGTGAAGCTTGCAGGTCTGAAATTCAAATCACTTGAGACTTGCCTGAAACTGGTGCATTTAAATGCAGAATGTCTCAACGGTTCAGTCTTTCATTTGTCCAAATAACCCTTACTATATAGTTCATAACTATTTTCTTCAGTATTTTAAATTTCAGCTTTTTAAAATATTTTTCAAACAGGGATAATTACACACTTCAGATCAACCCAAACTCTGGTCTTTGCAACGAAGATCATCTTTCTTACTTCAAGTTCATTGGGCGAGTGGCTGGAATGGCAGTGCACCATGGGAAGCTACTCGATGGTAAGTTAGAGGTTTTGATTATGGAGCAGTGCTTACAAGTAAAAGCAGGTTGATCTGAATTGCTAAATTACTATGTCATTTGACTAGCTTAAACATTTAAAGAAATGTAGTTTTGAATCACAAAAGGGCAATGATTCACAAAACCAGGAGGCTGGTGCTCTAAATCTAACAGAATTTGGAAATGGAAAAGAATCCTTTTTGTCTCTTGTTTGTGACGTGAGTCACTCCTCTTCATCTATTACTCAGTTTGTTTTCAAAGTTAAAACACAGCCGTTCGTGCATTGGACAAACTAATTGCATTTTGTTTGTTTGAACCGAGATTTATAGAAACATTGTCGCAAAGTTGTTGGAAAAGTTTTTCCTGTTGTGTCTTTCACATCACCAATCATACGTATTTCAACAAAGAAATATAATATATGAGCAATTTAGCACCAACTTACTTCAGCTGCATCACCAAAGCTCATCTTGCATTAGGTATCATTTTTGCTGCAACACATACATTTCCTTGTGGCTAACGTGGTGCCACTAAAATAGAGAATGCTAAACAGGTTGTTCCAGGTGCTTAGTCTGCTTGAAAACGCCCTCAATAAGGAACAATGGCCCTTCAAATATAAGCATTAAAATGACAAACAAGTTGACTGCAGAACTGCTGAGCTGAGTTCTATGTTTTGAGATGAATGGTTCAGATATTCAGATATGTATAGAAAACAAATTAAATGCATTTTTAAAATAATATGAAACTGTAATGGCTAATTTAGTAACACTGTCAGCAAGAAATGCACTTTGACCTGGAACATATGCAAATAAATCAATGGAGACAACAACTTTCATCCAATAAAGGAAAACCCAGAATCATAGAAGTTTACAACATGGAAACAGGCCCTTCGGCCCAACATGTCCATGTCGCCCAGTTTATACCACTAAGCTAGTCCCAATTGCCTGCATTTGGCCCATATCCCTCTCTACCCATCTTACCCATGTAACTGTCCAAATGCTTTTTAAAAGACAAAATTGTACCCGCCTCTACTACTGCCTCTGGCAGCTCGTTTCAGGCACACACCACCCTTTGAGTGAAAAAATTGCCCCTCTGGACCCTTTTGTATCTCTCCCCACTCACCTAAAATCAATGTCCCCTCGTTATAGACTCCCCTACCTTTGGGAAAAGATTTTGACTATCTACCTTATCTATGCCCCTCATTATTTTATAGACTTCTATAAGATCACCCCTAAACCTCCTACTCTCCAGGGAAAAAAGTCTCAGTCTACCTGATTAATTTTATTGCAATTGAAAAGGAATATAGATTCACCTGTTGATGGTATCCATTCGTGGTTTTACAGCCATTAAATCCCTGAGCACCTCCGCATCCTCAGCCAGGGCACATGGCTGCTTATGAGGGAGCAATCAACAAAGGGCAGTCTGCATATAATGTTTTTTTAAATATTGTATTGTATTTGGCTATGTATGATTTACTGCTTCATTGGATAAGTTGCTGCGGAACCCTATCCATTTTAATCAATAGTCTTTTGTTCATCGCTATCTTGTTCCCCACTAGGGATCATTCTCCCCTGCTCCCCGCTGCAACCTGTCCACCATTGGGTGCAGATGTGATGTGTTGAGTTTTAATTTTTTTTGTATGAGGTGGATTGTTTCTTTTTAACTAATTCTTCAATTTTATCCATTGAGTTTGTATGAATCAGACTTTATTTTGGTTTATTGTTAGATAATGTGTTAAATTGTTGGAATGTGTGAAGGAAAGTATAAAAGAGTAATAGCTAGCAGATATCAATAAAAGCTGGCAGGGTAGCAGGGTCTAATGGTATCCGTGTCCAACTGGCTGCTTATGATATTTAACTAGCAGTCTTCTGATTTCATATTTTATGAAAGCTTGTAAATAAAATAATAAAAGCAATTATGATTGCGAGCATATAAGTAATCATCAAAGGATATATGATGTGAGAATTCTTCGATTTGAGGCCACGGGAAAATGTGTTCTAAACACACTGTTCCAACATGTCAGACCACTATCTGGAGATTGGGGTAAAGGAGTCGCTTTTCCAAGTTTCTGCCACAGCCGTAAAGCTTGAATATTAACGTCGTTTTCACTGTCAACGAAAATCACAAAATTGAACATTAGCAGCTTTTGCTCCAGGCGGCGACTCCTGTTAGCATCTGACTAATATTGTGGTCCAACGACCTTTTAAGTTTATGTTCAGTTCATTCATTTTGCTTTAATTTCAGGCTTCTTTATCAGACCATTTTACAAGATGATGTTGGGAAAATCCATCACGCTGAAAGATATGGAGTCAGTGGTGAGTACAAAAGCAACTTTACAAGCTACTGCATATCATCCATTAGACAATCATAAGAAATCAGTCACTATCCCATCCACAAGCCCCTGAAGAGTAAAGCTGAGTCAGCAATGGCTGCGACATTTTACTTTTTGAGGGTACAACTTTTTTTTTGTTTTCTGCCCTTCCTCTTTTCGTTGCCAATCTACCTCCACATTTCTGTCATTTCCACTCTGAAACTGGTTGGAAACTCAGTGTGTATTGGGATGACATTTCCTCTGACTTTTTTTTCTCTCTCTCTCTTTATCTCTATCTCTCTCTCTCTATCTCTCTCTCTCTCTCTTTATATCTCTCTCTCTCTCTCTCTCTCTCTCTTTATCTCTGTGATACATGGCCACTGCTCATTTTCTCCCCATGCTGCATGGATACATAGCAATGTGCTATCTCACTGCATTGCCCACAGTTACAACACGTTATAAAGTATGCTGATTAATTCAATTTTAGACAAACTTTTATGTACAACCTGGGTGGAACAATTTTAGGACTGCAACCTGTTGTAGGTACTTTTTGATAGTAATATTTCTGAAAGTATTTTCAACAAAACTTAACAGTATTGAACAAGATCTGTCTGCATGAGGAATGAAGTATTCTCTCAGCTGCTATATGTACAAAACATCATAGAGGGAGCTTGACTGTTAAGAGGATATAGTGAACTAAAAGGGGTTTGAGTGGCATCCTAAGTCACATCAGCATTCTGTAGATCTTAGTCACACTTTATTTTGTGAACAACCCTTTTTCAGTTGTGCTATAGCTCTTTTTATCTGCCCATATTTTGATGCGCAACTTAACATGGCATGACAAGAGAGAAGAGTTTTACAAAATTTATACAAAACAGCAGTGTAAGGACATCAGTAATGAATGATGTGTTACTGAAAATAAATATATTGTTTTGCTTGTATAAATTCAGCCATTGATTTCCTATTCATCTTTCTCTTTTTTTTGTAGTAAAACCCCATCAATGCACATATGCTTTCAGATCATTAAGACTTTTAGTGGTTTATTTCTTGTATTTGTTTTATTTTACTGCATTATTTCTAATTTTGCTTCTCATACACTGATTACTGAAGGCAATGCTGTTTACTGAGCCATGTGTTTTTGCTGTGCATTTACTTTTAAAAATATTGTTGTACTTGGGGCTGGAACATCCAAGTAATCGGTAGAACCAGACTGTCACTGCATACAGTTTGTTTTTTGTCCTTTGCACACTCCATAAATCCTTTCAATTCTTGTTGCCCTGTTTTAGGATGGCGAATATTTCAATTCTTTAAGATGGATTCTTGAAAATGACCCCACTGAGCTGGATCTCAGATTTTGTATAGATGAAGAAAATTTTGGGCAGGTATGTAGAGTTCTAACCTCTTAACAGATTTCAAGGGTGCAATCATAGGAGCATAGGGTCAGCAATAGGCCATTTAGCTCCTCGAGCCTGTTCTGCCATTCCGTGAGATCATGGCTGATTTGTGACTTATCTCCATTGTTTTTTTTTATTCGTTCATGGAATGTGGGTGTCGCTGGCACAGCCAGCATTTATTGCCCATCCCTAATTGCCGTTGAGAAAGTGGTGGTGAGCCGCCTTCTTGAACCGCTGCAGTCCGTGTAGTGAAGGTTCTCCCACAGTGCTGTTTGGAAGGGAGTTCCAGGATTTTGACCCAGCGACGATGAAGGAACGCCGATATATTTCCAAGTCGGGATGGAGTGTGACTTGGAGGGGAACATGCAAGTGGTGTTGTTCCCATATGCCTGCTGCCCTTGTCCTTCTAGATGGTAGAGGTTGTGGGTTTGGGAGGTGCTGTCAAAGAAGCCTTGGCGAGTTGCTACATTGCATCCTGTGGATGGTACACACTGCAGCCATGGTGCGCCAGTGATGAAGGGAGTGAATGTTTAGGGTGGTGGATGGGGTACCAATCAAGCGGGCTACTTTGTCCTGGATGGTGTCGAGCTTCTTGAGTGTTGTTGGAGCTGCACTAATCCAGGCAAGTGGAGAGTATTCCATCACACTTCTGATTTGTGCCTTGTAGATGGTGGAAAGGCTTTGGAGAGTCAGGAGGTGAGTCACTCACTGCAGAATACCCAGCCTCTGACCTGCTCTTGTAGCCATTTATGTGGCTGGTCCAGTTAAGTTTCTGGTCAAAGGTGACCCCCAGGATATTGATGGTGGGGGATTCGGCGATGGTAATGCCGTTGAATGTCAAGTGGAGGTGGTTAGATTCTCTCTCTCGTTGGAGATGGTCATTGCCTGGCACTTGTCTGGCACGAATGTTACTTGCTGCTTCTCAGCCCATGCCTGGATGTTGTCCAGGTCTTGCTGCATGCAGACACGGACTGCTCCATTATCTGAGGGGTTGCAACGAGTTGTAAAGATCTAGAAAGCACTGCCTGAAAGGGTGTTGAAAGCAGATTCAATAGTAACTTTCAAAAAGGAATTGGATAAATACTTGAAGGGAAAAAAATTACAGGGTTATGCAGAAAGAGCAGGGGAATGTGACTAAATGGATAGCTCTGTCAAAGAGCCAGCATGATGGGCAGAATGGCGTCCTCCTGTGCTGTACCGACTGGGATATGATATGTACCTGCCTTAGCCCCATATGCCTTAATACCTTTGGTTAACAAAAATCTTTCAATCTCGAATTTAATATTAACAATTGAGCGAGTATCAATTGTGATTTGCGGAAGAGAGTTCCAAACTTCTACCACCCTTTGTGTGTATAAGTGTTTCCTAACTTCACTCCTGAAAGTCGTGGCTCCAATTTTTAGGCTATGTCCCCTAGTCCTAGACTGCCCAACCAGCGGAAATAGTTTCTCTCTATCTACCCTATCAATCTTTCAAGCTAATCATCCTGCTGACATTTATAAATAAACCATGTAAATTGAGCCGTTGAGAACTCCAGTAACATCAATTCACCAAAATTGAAACAAGTAATCTTGTGTTGGTTCAATACATTTTTTTTTCAAATTTTAAAGAATTGTCATGAATATCTCCTAAATGGACCAATGTACGGAAAAGCCTCTAACTCCTATGATGTACCAGATGGGTTCCTGCAATGGCCTTTTGGCATAATAGGGCAGTGGTGATCTTCATTGCCACTGATGGACAACCATCTGCTTGGCACCAACTCCTGCAGTCTTCGCGGCTCAGGTGGTGCACCCCAAGTCATAGCCTCTGTCTGAGCCTCATCATGACAAGGTAGCTGACTTGTGTTGCACTTGCTGACTTGGGTAGTTTGCTCTCTGATTGATACAACTGTATGAGTCACCTTTGCTCACGTTGAACACCTGCTGCTGTACTAAGAGATAACCTACAATGACCACTGTACCCGTGCTGCGTACCAAAAGCCACCTCCTTGGATGATTAATACTTTTAAGTATTCATTTCTTTAAAATAAATGGAATGTATCAAATGTTTCATGAAGTCTGAACTGCAGTAATCACAGATTACTGTTTTTTATTTTTGAGTTTCTTCATTTTGCTGGACTCTCTTGTGCAGCTTTACTAATTTGGTTTGTCTTTTGTAGACCTATCAAGTGGATCTGAAAGCCAGTGGTTCAGAAATGGTGGTTACCAATGAAAACAAAAGGGAATATATAGAGTAAGTGAATATTTATTTCATTTAAATGTTTTCCCCCTTTTCAATGGGCCAGATTTTGCTGTGAACGAAGGGCGCTAGCCGGTCATTGGACTTGCACTTGCCCATAGACTTTCTACTCGCTTTTGCAAAGCAAGTTCCTGAAAATTAGAAATCCAAAAAGCACGCTGCCCTCTACAGGGCATCTGGGACCTGTGAACAGGGCAAGCAACTGTGTATCTCCTTAATCAGGTTGAAGCATCATTAATAACAGCGCTGTCAGAACCAGGAAGTGCAATTTAGAATAGTGAATTCAATGCCAAATCAGGTACAAGAAGTGAAATAGACTGGAAAAGAAAGATTGGATTAAGAGACAGAGATAAAAGAGACAAAGAAAACATAAAAATAAATTATTTAAATTTTATTTTAAATGTGCAACAATAAATAATATCTGATGGAATGAGACTCCACACTTGTAAAAGTTAATTTTCAGTGCCTGTTAAAATGGTATTTAGATTTGAAATGACTTGACGTTAGTTGCCAAGTTTAGTCCGTATCTGCTACGCCAGTACAGGAACATCAGTACATTTGAACAGGGAGCTAGACAACAAGATGCCGTTTCTGCGCAGCTTTTGGAGGAGCATCGCCCCTTGGAGAGCAACTTTTGGATTTCCACTTTTAACTGCACGTGTGCGGTCAACGGAAGCAACTTTCTAACTTGCACATAAATAATGCTGTTAGCCTTACCATTACTTTTGCAGCAAAATCCGTCCCATTGTCATCTTTGTGCCCTTCTGCCAAATACACAGTTTTTCTCAAATTAAGTTTTTTAAAATTGTTTTTCTTACGTGAAGTAGTCCTTTGACTGTTATGGTAATTATTTTGGAAAAACAAATTAAAATAAAAAGTATGTATGGAGTTTTGATTGGAGCCAGAATTTGCAGGTCATCAATGTCCCATACCAACAGAAGGTTTAATGAGGTTTGTGCTGGCCCACAAAACTGTGGGATTTTTCTTCTTCGCAAAATGTGCCCTGCTGCAATTAGAGCCTGTGTGCCCAATTTTGCTAATTGCAATAACTAATTTTAAAATCATAAAAGGATATAATAGAAATTGTCTGTTTAATGTAATCGTTTAGGCTGTCTATTACAATAATGAAAGTTTTACTGCTGTTTGGGAAGCATTATTATGATATCATTAGACACAAAAATTATGAAGGGCATTTGGCCCAGCTAGCTGATCCTTCCATGCAGTATCTAACTATCACTTGAATGATACCAGAATTTTGTTTCCTTCACTACGCTACTTTGTGCACCATTGAAGATATTAGTTATGCTTGGAAGTCCTAAAATTGCCTTTTACCAGTTTGTATCTATGTCCCTTTGTTCAGCAGTTGTAGTTTACCTTGAAATAATGCTCAAAATTAGCTTTTTCTATTTCACTTAGTATCTTATATATCACTATAAAATCTCCACTCATTTGCCTTCCTTTAAAGTTGAAAAGTCCAACAATTTCTAACCATTCATCATAGTTCAGTTCTCTAACACAGGAAATCAGCATTGTGGCCCCTCTCTGCACTAGTTCAGTGTTTATTTCCGTATCACAGGATGTAAACTCAAAACTAAGCAATCGGCTGGCCCAGGAAGACACTAATTTTCCCTTGACCTGCTGAATTATTAAAAAGCTGAGGAGGGAATAAAGTTATTGAGTATTCTGACTTGCCCTCTGGGTTTCTCTTTTATTTTACTTTGTTTCCCCACACGCAGCTTAGTCATCCAGTGGAGGTTTGTAAATCGGGTGCAGAAGCAGATGAACGCCTTCATGGAGGTAATGGGTTGTTTTTTGTGATGTAGAACTGAATATTCATCTAGAACTGTCTGTTTTATGTGCCAACAACTGTTAGTTTATTCATAACTTGTAAGCTGTTATCTGTAGAATGAAATGTGCTCTCCGGGGTTTCTATTTGTGTATTTTTGTACTTCAAGGACATCGCTTTCCACAGAATGTCTGTTGAATGAAATTTTATATTTTGCCTCCCATGGACTTTTTATGTTTCCCTGCAAAAATATTTTTTGGCATGTAAATGAATCCAGGCTTTAGAGTTATGTGAATAATTGTGCCGTTTGTTTAAATATTAACAACCACTAGGGAAAAGTGGTTTACAGATACCACAAGGTGGTGCTCAGTGCACTTTCCATCAAATATTTCACATTGTGCAAACAGCATGGAGCATAACATTGACTTATCTTTGAAGACAGCTGATATGTATTTTAGTTTCAGCACAATGATTATGCAGTAATGTGGGCCTGTGGTCCCTGTGTCATCCGGAGTGTGCCAGCTCTTGGAACGTTGTTGTAGATAAATAAAGTAGATAGATTTATGTTTGGAGTAAACTGGACGAATCGTTAGTGAGTACTGCTGATGTGTAACAACATCTATAAATATTTCTTTATCCAGAGCAGAACAGTGGTGAAGCTCATTGAAGAGCCAATGTAATGTAGTTATGGAGTGGTTGAATGGGAGTTCACAATTTTGATCACTCTTGTGGCCAGATGTAAAGGTTGCTAAGCAGAGGCCGGGCACTTCCTCACCAGAAATTAGAAAAAACGTTGCTACTGCTTTTGTGCAACTCTTAACCCCCAGTTATATACCAAATTGGCAAATTAGCAGCCTACGGTTTTCACTGGGAATGGTAATTTGTGTCAGGATGTCAGCGGAAAAAGAAAAAGAATTCTCAAATACTTACATAATCCAGGTCTCCAGATATCCTTAACAACTAATAGTAGCTGTCAATAGGATTATATATATATTTGAAATTTACTTGTTTGGTATAGTGTTCATAATGTTTTTGTACTCAAGTGATTATACTTTATTCTTTCACTGAAATCCATTTGCAGGGCTTCACGGAACTCGTTCCTATTGACTTGATTAAAATATTTGATGAAAATGAACTTGAGGTTAGTGTTTCACTCTCTTTCTCTCCAGTATATCCTTGAACTTCTTCCCCAACCTCCAACACCCACCACCCCAAACAGTTTGGAAGTTTTAAAATACAGTCTACTGCCAATTTGGAATTGTTATTTGCTTGAAAAAGATTTAATCATCCAGTGGCTCAAATGACGCACAGGCGCCATCTTTGCATCGTTCCAATTCGAATCGACAAGATAATTCAAATTAAGCAGCTTCACGTTTAGTGTAGACTGTAGCCAAACTTAGTCCATATTCGTGTTCACGATTGAAACATAAATTTGTTTTTGTACTTGCATTCATTAAATGTTGCTATTGAGCTCACAATGATGATGTAATACTGGTGATAGGAGTTGATTTGAAGTCCCAGGGTTGGGTCGTCTTCAGTTTCAGCCAGCAAACACCTTCCCTTCAAACCTGCACAAAGCACAAGTAGAATTTTGGTTTCTCCAGGTCATCCAGACAATCTGTTTCTATGGATTTTTAAAAATTTGCAAATGAGGTATTCATGATTTTCAGGAAAATGCCCATTTATAAAGTTTTAGTCATAGAATGGTTACGGCACAGAAGGACGCCATTCGGTCCATCGAGCCTGCTCCGGATCTGCAAGAGCAATCCAGCTAGTCCCACTCCCCCGCTCTTTCCCCGTAGCCCTGCAAATTTTCTCCTTCAGGTACCTATCTAATTCCTTTTTGAAAGGCAGAATTGACCCTGCTTCCACCACCCTTTCAGGCAGTGCATTCCAGATCCTAACCACTCGCTGCGTAAAAAAAGTTTTTACTCATGTTGCCTTTGGTTCTTTTGCCAATCACCTTAAACGTGTGTCCTCTGGTTTGTGACCCTTCTGCCAGTGGGAACAGTTTTTCTTTATTTCCTTTGTCTAGACCCTTCATGATTTTGAACACCTCTATCAAATCTCCTCTCAACCTTCTCTACTGC
This sequence comes from Heptranchias perlo, assembly GCF_035084215.1. NCBI lineage: Eukaryota > Metazoa > Chordata > Chondrichthyes > Hexanchiformes > Hexanchidae > Heptranchias > Heptranchias perlo. The sequence goes on from NC_090325.1 coordinate 39,213,145, forward strand.
AAGGAGAACAATCCCAGCTTTTCCAGTATATCCACGTAACTGAGGTCCCTCATCCCTGGAACCATCTAGTAAATCTTTTCTGCACCCTCTCTAAGGCCTTCACATCCTTCCTAAAGTGCAGTGCCCAGAATTGGACACAATACTCCAATTGTGACTGAACCAGTGTTTTATAAAGGTTCAACATAACATCCTCGCTTTTGTACTCTATATCTCTAATTATAATGCCAAGGATCCTGTATGCTTTCTTAACCGCTTTCTCAACATGTCCTGCCACCTTCAACGACCTGTGTACATATACCCCCAGGTCTCTCTGTTCCTGCACCCCCTTTAGAGTTGTACCCTTCAGCTTATATTGTGTCTCCTCACGTTCTTCCTACCAAAATGTATCACCTCACACTACTCAGCGTTAAATTTTATCTGCCACTTGTCCTCCCATTCCACCAGCCTGTCTATGTCCTCTTGAAGTCTATCACTATCCTCCTCACTGTTTACTACATGTCCAAGTTTTGATTCATCTGCAAATTTTGAAATTGTGCCCTGTACACCCAAGTCCATGTCATTAATATATATCAAGAAAAGCAGTGGTCCCAGTACCGACCCCTGGGGAACACCACTGCAGACCTCCAGTCTGAAAAACAGACGTTCACCACTACCCTCTGTTTCCTATTACTTAGCCAATTTCGTACCCATATTGCCACTGCCTTTTTTATTCTGTGGGCTTCAGTTTTATTGACAAGCCTATTATGTGGCACTTTATCAAACACCTTTTGGAAGTCCCTATACACCACATCAACCACATTACCCTCATCAACCCTCTCTGTTACCTTATCAAAAAACTCAATCAAGTTAGTCAGACACGATTTGCCTTCACCAAATCCGTGCTGGCTTTCCCTTATTAATCCACACTTGTCCAAGTGATTATTAATTTTGTCCTGGATTATTGTTTCTAAAAGATTCCCCACCACCGAGGTTAAACTGACTGGCCTGTAGTTCCTGGGTTTATCTTTACATCCTTTTTTGAACAAGGGTGTAACATTTGAAATTTTTTTTTTTATTCGCTCATGGGATGTGGGCGTCGCTGGTGAGGCCAGCATTTATTGCTCATCTCAAATTGCCCTTGAGAAGGTGGTGGTGAGCCGCCTTCTTGAACCGCTGCAGTCCGTGTGGTGAAGGTTCTCCCACAGTGCTGTTAGGTAGGGAGTTCCAGGATTTTGACCCAGCAACGATGAAGGAACGGCTATATGTTTCCAAGTCGGGATGGTGTGTGGAGGGGAACGGGCAGGAGGGGAACGGGCAGGAGGTGGTGTTCCCATGTGCCTGCTGCCCTTGTCCTTCCAGGTGGTAGAGGTCATGGGTTTGGGAGGTGTTGTCGAAGAAGCCTTAGTGAGTTGCTGCAGTGCATCCTGTGGATGGTACACACTGCATCCACAGTGCGCCAGTGGTGAAGGGAGTGAATGTTTAGGGTGGTGGATGGGGTGCCAATCAAGCGGGCTGCTTTGTCCTGGATGTTGCCGAGCTTCTTGAGTGTTGTTGGAGCTGCACTCATCCAGGCAAGTGGAGTCTATTCCATCACACTCCTGACTTGTGCCTTGTAGATGGTGGAAAGGCTTTGGGGAGTCAGAGGTGAGACACTCGCTGCAGAATACCCAGCCTCTGACCTGCTCTTGTTGCCACAGTATTTATGTGGCTGGTCCAGTTAAGTTTCTGGTCAGTGGCGACCCCCAGTATGTTGATGGTGGGGGATTCGGCGATGGTAATGCTGTTGAATGTGAAGGGGAGGTGGTTAGACTCTCTCTTGTTGGAGATGGTCATTGCCTGGCACTTGTCTGGTGCGAATATTACTTGCCACTTATCAGCCCAAGCCTGGATGTTGTTCAGGTCTTGCTGCATGCGGACTCGGACTGCTTCATTATCTGAGGGGTTGCGAATGGACCTGAACACTGTGCAATCATCAGCGACCATCCCCATTTCTGACCTTGTGATGGAGGGAAGGTCATTGATGAAGCAGCTGAAGATTGTTGGGCCTAGGACACTGCCCTGAGGAACTCAATGTCCTGGGGCTGAGATGATTGGCCTCCAACAACCAGTAACATCATCCTTTGTGCTAGGTATGACTCCAGCCACTGGAGAGATTTCCCCCTGATTCCCATTGACTTCAATTGTACTAGGGCTCCTTGGTGCCACACTTGGTCAAATGCTGCCTTGATGTCAAGGGCAGTCACTCTCACCTCACCTCTGGAATTCAGCTCTTTTGTCCATGTTTGGACCAAGGCTGTAATGAGGTCTGGAGCCGAGTGATCCTGGCGGAACCCAAACTGAGCATCGGTGAGTAAGTGCCGCTTGATGGCACTGTCGACGACACCTTCCATCACCTTACTGATGATTGAGAGTAGACTGATGGGGCGGTAATTGGCTGGATTGGATTTGTCCTGCTTTTTGTGGACAGGACATACCTGGACAATTTTCCACATTGTCAGGTAGATGCCAGTGTTTTAATTGTACTGGAACAGCTTGGCTAGAGGTGCGGCTAGTTCTGGAGCACAAGTCTTTAGCACTACAGCTGGGATGTTGTCGGGGCCCATAGCCGTTGCTGTATCCAGTACACTCAGCCATTTCTTGATATCACGTAGAGTGAATCGAATTGGCTGAAGACTGGCTTCTGTGATGGTGGGGATATCGGGAGGAGGCCGAGATGGATCATCCATTTGGCACTTCTGGCTGAAGATGGTTGCAAACGCTTCAGCCTTGTCTTTTGCACTCATGTGCTGGACTCTGCCATCATTGAGGATGGGGATGTTTACAGAGCCTCCTCCTCCCGTTAATTGTTTAACTATCCACCACTATTCACGACTGGATTTTGCAAGACTGCAGAGCTTTGATCTGATCCGTTAGTTGTGGAATCGCTTAGCTCTGTCTAGAGCATGTTGCTTCCACTGTTTAGCATGCATGTAGTCCTGAGTTGTAGCTTCACCAGGTTGGCACCTCATTTTTAGGTACGCTTGATGCTGCTCCTGGCATGCCCTTCTACATTCCTCATTGAACCAGGTTGATCCCCTGGCTTGTTGGTAATGGTAGAGTGAGGAATATGCCGGGCCATGAGGTTACAAATTGTGCTGGAATACAATTCTGCTGCTGCTGATGGCCCACAGCTCCCCATGGATGCCCAGTTTTGAGCTGCTAGATCTGTCCTGATTCTATCCCATTTAGCACGGTGATAGTGCTACACAACATGTTGGATGGTGTCCTCAGTGTGAAGGTGGGACTTCATCTCCACGAGGACTGTGAGGTGGTCACTGTCAATTCTCCAGTCCTCTGGCACCGTGTCTAAGGAGGATTGGAAGATTGTGGCCAGTACTTCCGCAATTTCCACCCTTGCTTCCCTCGGCAACCTCGGATGCATCCCATCCTGACCTGGTGACTTATCTACTTTCTGTGCAGCCAGCCTTTCTAGTACCTCCTCTTTATCAATTTTTATCCCATACAGTATCTCAACTACCTCTTTTACTGTGGCTTTGGCTGTATCTTCTTTGGTAAAGACAGATGAAAAGTACTCATCTAGTTCCTCTGCCTCCATGCATATATCCCGTTTTTGGTCCCTAATCGGCCCCACCCCTCCTCTTACTACGCGTTTATTATTTATATGCCTATAGAAGACTTTCGGATTCCCTTTTATGTTAGTTGCCAGTCTATTCTTACACTCTCTCTTTGCCCCTCTTATCTCCTTTTTTATTTCTCCTCTCAACTTTCTATGCTCAGCTTGGTTCTCAATTGAATTGGCTACTGTTCGCCTGCCTAACTTCAAAGGCAGTTTATTGGTTATGAAGCACTTTGAGACATCCTGAGGTCATGAACACCACAATATGAATGCACGTTCTTCCTTATTGAACTGTGAAGATGTAACTGCATTCTTCATGGCAGTAGTTTGTGGAAAGATTTCTGGTTTGTTTCAAAAATAATTTAACCCCTCTAGGCTTTTTTGAAGTAAAATTTTTTTTTTCTATCTGCTACTTGCATATTTTCTGCTCTCTGGTACATTTGGTGTTGTTTTCCAGTCCTGAATTTTCTGGTAATGAATAGTTTTTCATAATAAATATGATTAGTTGGGAGGGAAAGGTAACTAACTTTTAAATTATTTTAGTTTTGAAAATGGTGACTGCAGAAATCATGATTACTTTACATTGAGGTAGAAAAGCTGAACTGGAAACTTGACCTTGTTAGCATTTTTTTAATAGACAAAGTATATGTGAATATATTGCCTATGTTCTGTAACACACTTAAGTCATGACAATTATGTTTGTGAATATTTGTTTTTCTTTTAGTTGCTAATGTGTGGTCTTGGAGATGTGGATGTCAATGACTGGAGACAGCACACGGTCTACAAGAATGGCTACTGTACAAACCACCCGGTCATTCAGTGGTACTGGAAGGTAATGTATAATTAAACAATTAATCCAAATAAAACCGTGCGCAGTTACAATATTCTTTGCTGAAGCCTTAATTTTGTTACACATAAAATACTCTCAGCACATTTTGCTCCATATTTTACTGCTCTAAAAAGTATTTTAATGTTTTTTTTGAGACTGTAGAATGTGGTTTATTAACAAACATAATAGCAGGGATACATGAATTTACCTGAGTGTTGACATTAAACATTCGCATCGATAAATGCATCTGCACACCAGTATTTCTGTGCTGTTAGCTGAATTTAGCAGAGAATCAAATTATAGGCGCCTAAAGCTGCTATTTACGTGGCAGCTGTAGAACAATACTGTATTATTGTTGCACTGATCAGAACTCCCAGTGAGGAGTGGCGCTCGTAAGGAGTGCACGTCAGGAAAGTGCGCCTTCCCATCCATCAATTAACCGGCACCCCTATCTTGAAGAAGGTCTCGGGCATTGCAGTAATATAACATTTACATTACAACAATTTTTTTTGATGCTGACACAACAGCAAGGTGGAAAGACAATGGCTGCTCTTTCTCTGTCTCCGCTTACCCAGGGAGAGTATATTACTCCCACTTTTCACCACCACATGGACCAGAAAGTCGTCCAGATCCTGAATACTTTGAAGAATTATGATTCCAGACCTGCTCGACTATTCTCTGGCTGTTCATGTAAAGGTTACATCTATTGTAGATTGCAGAAGCTAATATCAAGGTATCAAGGCTTTTAAGTCAATGTTGTCCAATAGAAATCACTAACATCCACAGGTGTGGCTACGGCGGCACCATATTAGCCACATGCATTATTTTACTAGAAAACGCCTTAATACACTCACACAATGCAGGTAAATTTCCTTCTCGTATTTTTTTTTAACTTAACAAACGTCTACCACCATTCAATGACCAAGGAAGTAAAACACTTGCACACTTTGCTTTTCACCTTATCATTTTATCAACACAAACACAAAAAGATTAAAGTACACATGCTTACGCCACGCGAATATGAGTATTGAGATCGTATGCCTAAGGACGGTGTATATTTCTCTCTCTATTTACTAATCAGAAATGCCATTAGCCACATCTGGATTCCCAATTAGCCATATGTAGCTCGTGACTTATGTATTGGACAATACTGTTCGAGGTCATGATGTTGGGCAACGATGAAGTGATTTTTGGGGTCAGCAAAGCAGCAGGTTAGCATGACCTCCACTAAGTGGGACTTCTAAATGTCCTAGATCCAATCAGTTTTACACATGTGGCTGCCAGACCACGTGTCCATGTATATGAAGAAAATATTTGAAAATGGTACTGTGCAAATGTACTGTGATATTTATAAAATCATTCATCTAACCTCGCATCTGAGAGTCTAGAGATTTTGGCACGTTCAGCTTCTTTAGTGAGTGCTGATATGACAGTGGCATCAATAACACTGACAGACTTTTTTGAAATGCGCATCTAAATCCTGTATTGTGCTGTCTCACGACTAGAGATGAGCATGACCCTTTGAAGGGGCGGGGGCGGGGGGAGTAGAATGCTGGCTTTGTGGCCTGACAAACTCAGAATTTTGTGTTCTGTTTTTAATGCTGTGCCATCCCCGTCTAAAAAAAATTCCTTTTTGTTATGTTAACTATCTGAGGTGTTTTGTGCTGGAAACGTTTGCACATTAAGCTTCCTTCTTCAGACTAGCAAAAGTATAAAACAGGCTCAATGGTCTCCTCCTGTTCCTATTTTCTTGTGACACCTAAGGAGGCTGTTTGCCAATTTCTGTATTTACATCTTGTATTGAAATTGTCTGAATGCAAGAACTTTCTCCTGGCAAACTTCAAACTCCTGGCTCTTTGTTATCTTTTAACATCTCTGTCCACATCTTGGAATAAAGATGTTTAGGGATAGTTTCAGTCCATGTGTTTTGAAGAGACTACCATCAAAACTGTTCACAAGAGTGTAGTAGAATTTCAGCAAAACATTAGTTTGGCTGTTCTAAATTGTCAAGTGGTTGATATGGACATGTGTGGTGGTTTAAAATTTTGTCCTTTTGAAATCTGTAACCTGGGTTTGAATCTAGTCCTACATGAGGGCAACAATGCCTTTTTTTCCCCCAAGGATCTTTTCTAAAATTTGGGAAGTCTCAAAATCATTTCCTCGGGGTTGTGAATCCACATCATAAAAGTGCTCATAGAAAATAGGAGCAGGCGTAGGCCATTCGGCCCTATGAGCCTGCTCCGCCATTCAATACGATCACGGCTGATCCTCTATCTCAATACCATTTGGTAGGAAAAACAGAAATGCAGAGCATTTAAGTGGAGAGAGAGATTGGGAAATGTTGATGTTCAAATGGACTTGGGTATCCTTGTACATGAGTCACTGAAAGCGAACATGCAGGGGCAGCAAGCAATTAGGAAGGCAAATGGTATGTTGGCCTTTATTACAAGAGGATTTGAGTACAGAAGTAAAGATGTCTTACTGCAATTATATAGGGCCTCGGTGAGACTGCACCTGGAGCATTGTGTACAATCTTGGTCTCCTTACCTCAGAAAGGATATACCTGCCATAATTTGGCTCTAAATTGTCAATTCAGTGAGGTTATGAGTGTGGCTTGTTTTGGTAATAGAAACAATACATTGGTGCGGGGAATGTGGGGGAGAACGCTCTTTTCAAACTGGAGTTAAAGGAATATGCTAGGATAACATCCTGCAATTACACATAGCCTTCACAATGCTGGGAATATAGCATTTCAATCAGGAGGAGACCTAATCCCCTTGGTGAGTTTTGAAAACTTTTTCAACTTTAGAATCATTTAAAAAATACTAAAGATGGATATTTTGGATCAGTGTAGAGGCAGTTTTGCTAAGTATATAATACAAACTGCGCCTGGGACGGGATGGGACCTGTTGTTAACAGGTACAACAAGTAAAAAAAACTTTCCATTCCCAGCACTCGATGGAAACAACATTTCACCAAGATATTGTTAAGTAACTAAGGGTATGCTCACTCCTGATACCAAAGACAAGCAAGAGAAACCGAGTTAAAGGTCAATCAACAAGAGTACAGCCATAGTGTGGGCCAACATACAATTTTTTTAAAAGGAGAAAGGAATCCTACAGTTAAAAGTACTTTATCAATTGATTACTCATAGATTTCCATGGATTTCACTTTATATTTTTAAAAGTGTTTATATTATTTGCATTACAGAACTCCTGTGGGTTAATTCATTTATCGTGAAAACATTGGAAAGAGGTGTACAAGCCAAAGGAATCCCTTTCCAGTGTCTGCTCTTTAAAACTGGTGTCAATGGAATCCCTCCCCCAGTCATTGCTAAATTTCACCCATTCTCTTATTTTCCATCTTTAATTGTAAAACAAAATGCATTTAGAAATGTTTTAACTGAACAATATATGATCTCATTGCCATTTTTTGAGTGGTTCAAAGGGATTGTTATGTGAATTTGATTTTTCAGCTTTTTAAAAAAAATTAATTGAGCCATGCAAAAGTGACTCAAGATGGCATTCTGCTGGGAGTCATTTGGTGTGACTTTTATTTTGACTTGCGTTGCAAAATGTGCAATCCTACATTCGCAATTTGGAGATGATCCTATCAGGGCTCGTCTGTATCTGAAAGGGCCGCAGTATTTATCTAAGCTTCAGGGTTCAGTGAGCTGAGTTGTGCAACAGTTCTTAATACAGTTAGCAATGTCAAATGTTGCTGGCTGAAACTACTTTTTTTTTCCCGGAAGGTCTTTTATAGGGGAAATTAAGTTTATTTGTTAAAAGAGCAAACTGAATATTCTCTTGTGTAAAATTGTCGAGGTGAAAGCATTAATGCTGTTTAACAAAGAATTCCTTCTCAATTTGTAGTGCTATTCATTTTGGCAGACTGACTGAACACACTTGTACTTTTTATACTGAGCCAATCACATTCAGGAATTGGCGGAACTGATTGACCACCCACTGAAACCTGACACAATATCAAATGAAGCTTTACCACATGGCTCTTGTATTGCTGCTTACAATAGTACAGTGACTGCATTTTTATTTCCCCTACTTCTTGACTGTACTATCCTTTCCTAAAGTGATAGCTGAATGGCAAATCATCCCTTTATCTTTGGGCATATCTGACTTTTGATATACTGTACACAAATGTTTAAACAAAATAGTGAATCTAAAAACTCTTAAAGCTTTGTTGCAGTTGTTTTAGTTCCTGTGAACTCAAATTGTTCAAATTCATTAAATTAATTCCCTAATTGGTTTGAATAGGTGAAATATCTTATGAATAATAGGTAAACAATTTGGGCATCAGTTGCAATAGATTTTCCTTTGTTAGCTCAAACTGAATAATAAATAGAATACAATATTTATGTGACTATATTAGTATTTTCCTGTTTATTCATGGTTGATTACCTCAAACGCGAAGTTTGTTCTTGAGCAGCACTGTAATTATAGAATTGTCTTGGAGAATCAACCATTCATTGTAATAAGTATATAATATTTTCAGTGTTCATATGGTTTCGAAGTACTTGCTTTACTAACTGTTGTATGGAAGTTTTAGAATGGAAAATTAGATTGTTTGTAATGAGATTTGGATAGACAGAAAGTATCAATTCAGTTACAATATCAATGTCAGCTGTGTGTAACTTATTGATGATCATAAGGTGTAATTTCCATACTTTCTGGACCAGTTATAGGGTAATTATTCTTGGGCAGATCCTCAGGTCAATTAGACATCAGATTGGCTCTTAAATGTGACAAGTGGAAGGTATTTTCCATTTCGATAGGCAAGTTTCTCTGTACATTGGTGACTATTGGCTTCCTTTTTTTAATGCAAATTCCTGTGTAATGAAAGTATGTGTAAATGTGTGATTCCTGAAGTGTGACATGCATCTGCATCTATTGACAACATGAGGTAAAAACAGTTGATTCTGGTAAGAACAATGTCTTGTTTTCCTTCCCTTCTGATCACTAGTTTGCATGGCATGCTTTGTGACATGCTACTGATTTTGATGGCTCTTGCATTGCTGTTTACATTAGTCTAGTATCTGCATTGTTGCTCCCCCTACCTCCTTGACTGTGCTGTCCTTAACTAAAGTGACAGCTAAATGGTAAATCATCCCTCCAGCGTCTCTCACATCTGACTTTTGATGTACATAAATAAATATTTAAACAAAATAGTGAATCTAAACACTCTTATAAAGCTTCATTGTAGTTGTTTTAGTTCCAATGCACTCAAATCTTTCAAAATCATTAAATTAATTCCCTACTCACATTAATCATCATCAAATCCCCAGTAATTACAGGATTACAATGAAATTTAAATATGCTGTGCATTTATAGCGGAGTGATTGGCTAAATTGCAATTGTAACATGACTTCCAGAATACCGTTATCCAAAAGTTCATTCTGACTGCCATTTTTATTCATTTAAGGGAACCCCCTTTTCCCTTTCCCTTACAAGCATTGTTTTCAGCATGAAAGCCGACCATTCTGTCGCCTGTGATTTTGACATTTGTATTCATCCACTGCAATTGGTTTTATTGCCTTATATGCCAGCTCAAAATCAATTTTATTAAAGCATGTTGTTTTGTTTATTAAAACACATTCTATACTCTGGTTCAGGGAGGGAGGCAGAGAGCCAGGATTTAGATGGTGGGAAACTCTCTGTGTGTCGTCTTTGTTCTGAATATTGATGGCCAGTGCTGTCTATTGTGAGTACTGTGATTGACAAAAGGGACATATGTGGCAAATTCCCCTAAAATCCATCTGCAGTGGCCAGCCATAACCTACTTTGCAAACATGGTATGCCACACTTTGTTGCTGCGACTTTTCTGCTGTTACCTGACTGGTAAGATTCCCCTGCCAGCAACTTTGCACTTAGCCTTCACACAGTGGGACAGTATGCATCCCTCTTTACCAGCAATGCAGCTGTTGGCGTAGCAGTTTCTAGGGTGTAGCTGTCGTCATGCAAATAGTTCTAAGAATCTATAGGTGAGAGTTTGGAGTAGTGAGGAGACCAATGTCCCAGGCGATGCAAGAATCTTGCTCTAGGATTAGACTTACAGCAGCCCAGCGGTAATCAAGTGATTGTTAATAAGGCATTTTAACCTCGTGTCACTTTTATTAAAAAAAATTTCAAATAATTTAAATCCTTCAAACCTTTTGAGAATGAAAAAGTAAACCAGGAAAACCAGTAAATTAATCAGTCATGGCCAGTATTTGCTGTTTTTTTTTTATTTTTGTGGATTTCTGAAAAATATGTGCTTCCCATCATCTTGATGATTCATTTCACTCATCCTCTATTTTCTTTCAGGCTGTGTTACTGATGGATGCTGAGAAACGTATCCGACTACTACAATTTGTTACTGGAACCTCAAGAGTGCCTATGAATGGGTTTGCTGAGCTGTACGGTGTGTACCTATTTTACTTTGTATGCAAGCTTAACCTAATTTAAACATATAAATTTATGATTTCATTTAATCTGTATTTGGGTAGAACATTTAATTCAGAAAACCATAAAGCTTTCACTTGTAGAATTGTAGTACAACTGCAGCCTTTTGTGAGGAGAAAATTTGATATATTCAGCCAAGTCCTTTTGTTTTATTTTGCTTTGTTTTTTATTCATTCTCGGGATATGGGCGTTGATAGGAAGCCCGGCATTTGTTGCCCAGCCCTAGTTGAGAAGGTGATGATGGGCCGCCTTAAGCCGCGGCAGACTATGTGGTGAAGGTACTCTTACAATGCAGTTAGGTAGAGAGTTCCATGATTTTGCCCCTGCGACATTAGAAGGAATAGCGATATAACAACAACTACTTGCATTTATATAGCACCTTTAACATGGTAGAACATCCCAAGCCGCTTCACAGGAGCTACATAAGGAGATATAAGGACAGGTGACCAAAAGCTTCGTCAAAGAGGTAGGTTTTAAGGAGTATCAGGAGGAGGGAGAGGTCAAGAGGCGGAGAGGCTTAGGGAGAGAATTCCAGAGCTTAGGACCTAGGCAGCTGAAGGCACGACTGCCAGTGGTGGAGCGATTAAAATCAGGAATGCGCACGAGGCAACAATTGGAGGAGCGCAGAGATCTCGGAGGGTTGTAAGGCTGGAGGAGGTTACAGAGATAGGGAGGGGCGAGGCTATGGAGGGATTTGAAAACAAGGATGAGAATTTTAAAATCGAGGCGTTCCCAGACCGGGAGCCAGTGTAGGTCAGCGAGCACAGGGGTGGTAGGTGAACTGGACTTGGTACGAGTTATGATACGGGCAGCAGAGTTTTGGATGAGCTTAAGTTTATGGAGCATGGAAGATGGGAGGCCAGCCAGGAGAGCATTGGAATAGTCAAGTCTAGAGGTAACAAAGGCATGAATGAGGGTGTCAGCAGCAGATGAGCCGAGGCAGGGTGGAGACGGACGATGTTACGGAGGGGGAAGTAGGTGGCCTTGGTGATGGAGTGGATATGTGGTCGGAAGCTCATCTCAGAGTCAGATAGAATGCCGAGATTGCGAACTGTCTGGTTCAGCCTCAGACAGTGGCCAGGCAGAGGAATGGAGTTGGTGGCTAGGAAACGAAGTTTGTGGTGGGGACCAAAGACAATGGCTTCAGCGTTCCCCATTATTTAGTTGGAGGAAATTTTTACTCATCCAGTACTGGATATCGGACAAGCAGTGTGACAAATCAGAGATAGTGGAGGGGTCAAGAGGAATGGTGTTGAGGTAGAGCTGGGTGTCATCAATGTGCATATCGATCCTGAAGTTGTGTTTTCAGGTGATGATGTCAAGGGGCAGCAGATAGGAGGGGGCCAATAATAGATCTTTGGGGGACTCCAGAGGTGACGGAGCGGGAAGAGAAGCCATTGCAGGTGATTCTCTGGCTAAGAATGGATAGATAAGAATGGAACCAGGCGAGCGCAGTTCCACCCAGTTGGACGCAGAGGAGAGGGGTAGGAGGAGGATGGTGTGGTCAACTGTGTCAGGGGCTGCATACAGGTCGAGAAGGATGAGGAGGGATAGTTCACCATCGTCATAGTCACATGGGATGTCATTTGTGACTTTGATAAGGGCTGTTTCAGTACTGTGGCAGGGATGGAAACCTGATTGGAGGGATTCAAACATGGAGTTGCGGGAACGATGGGCACGGATTTGGGAGGGGACAACATGTTCAATGAATTTAGAGAGGAAAGTGAGGTTGGAGATAGGGCAGTAGTTTGCAAGGACAGAGGGGCCAAGGGTGGGTTTTTTGAGGAGGGTGGTGATGATGGCAGATTTAAAGGGGTGGGGGACAGTACCTGAGGAGAGGGAACCATTAACAATATCAGCTAACATGGGGGCCAGGAAGGGAAGTTGGATGGTCAGCAGTTTGGTGGGAATAGGGTTGAGGGAGCAGGAGGGGTGGGTCTGATGGACAAGATGAGCTTGGAGAGAGCATGAGGGGGAGACGAGAGAAACTAGAAAAAGATACAAGTTCAGGGCTAGGGCAGGATATATGTCCAAGTTGGGATGGTGTGTGACTTGGAGGGGAACTTGGAAGTGATGGTGTTCCCATGCATCTGCTGCCCATGTCCTTCTAGGTGGTGGAGGTCGCAGGTTTGGGAGATGTTGTCGAAAAAGCCTTGACGAGTTGCTGCAGTGCATCCCGACGTTATTAGAGCCTCATTACAGCTGACTGTGTTGTTTTTCTCACTAAATTTTCTGTACCAAAAACTTGAGACTCCTTGTTGGGGTACAGTCTGCGGGCACCTGGGCCACTCGGGTACATTGCCTAAGTGGCCATTGTATAAGTGAGAGCTTCAAAAGTGAGCATTCACAGGCTGTTCAACTGCAGGAGAAGGACATCACAGCCAAGTCTGACATCCATACATAAACATTTCTGATCAGGAGTGGGAATCTTGGCCTGATGACACTGAGGTCAAGAGTGCTGCTCCTACCGATGAGCCCTGTTGAAGCAGCTAATGGAGTACAGACGAGAGATCAAACCGGGAACAGTCCTGGTCTTTATGGCTCAGTTATTGATTGGATAAACTCATTGAGCCAAGCGGTATTTACTCATTCTGTTTTAACATATAGCTTTAAGATGTTATTGAAGCTTGTTTCTAAAGACTCCTGCTATACCTTTTGGAATTTCACACAGGTTCCAATGGTCCTCAGCTGTTTACAATAGAGCAGTGGGGAACACCAGACAAGTTGCCAAGAGCTCATACATGGTAAGGACAATAATGTTATTAAATGCTTAGGTTGTGAATACTTCTGTGCCAAAACTTAAGCTTAATATTTAATGTTGAACTTTTCCCATGATGCTGCCTATAGGAAGTCAGTGGATCTGCTGTTTTACAGTGTTATACCAGTATATAGTAGAGTTAATATCCTGGTGGCTTTCTGGCGGGTAAGTAACATGGGCAACTTTAACTGCCCACCTGCCTAGTTTCTGTCAGGTAGGTAGGGTTAAAATTGCCCCACTGGGAGCTAGATTCAATGCTCCAAGCTTCTAACAGCTGGATAAATGTTCTTGTCTCTTTCTAGGAGTGGAGAACTGGGGCATGTGTCGTCTAGTCGCATTTATGCAAGGGAGCTGAGGACTCGAATTCATGGCTGGGAGGGTGGGAGAGGGGGGGCAGCAGTACAGCCTGGGGATTCCGTTGTGGCTATATTAATTTTATCAATATTTGTTGCTGTTCTCGGTTGATATATATTAGCAGGTCACCCGTGACATTACTCATGAGTAATCTCTGGTCTGGAGCACAGCAGAGATATTTAGCCTCTGCCTTTAATGCCACTGCCCTAAATAGTCAAATATTATAAATTGCTGGGATAAATTAGAAGGCGGTTTTAACTGCTTTTAAGCTTCAGGTCACTGACGGGCTTTCTCCTGTTTTTGGCATTGTTTTGCATGTGTAATGCTAGGTGACAAGACAGGCTATAGATGCTTTTTATATAGTTAAGTAATGCTGGATGTTTCTGACCAGGAACCTGAAACTGAGTGGCATTTTTCAATCTGCACAGTTTTTGCACCGAACACCAATAAAAACTCTGCTTGACTTGAAGTTGCCAAGCTGAACAGTTACACATTGTGGCCTTAAAGGAGATATGTAGAAATGACTAGAAGTTACAACACGGAAAAGGGGCACTCAGCCCAACCAGTCTGTGTCAGTGTTTATCCTTCATTGGAGCAACTAGACAAGAACTTGAGTTCCAGCTCATTAGAAAAATGCTGCAGTGAAAAATCACAAATTGTGCTCCAGGTTCCTGGTTATCTGTGAGTGACATCACGAGAGATCTAGGATTTCTTAAAAGAACATCCAAATCTTTATGATTAACATCTACATATCGACACTTCAGTACTGCAGGTGTTGCCTATTAGGCATTTATTGATTTTTTTTTTCTCCTTGTTTACAGCTTCAACCGCCTTGATTTACCGCCTTATGAATCTTTTGAAGATTTACGAGAGAAGCTTCTAATGGCAGTGGAAAATGCTGAAGGATTTGAAGGAGTAGATTAAATGGCTGCAATTGTGGTCAACAAGATGCTGCTTATAAATTTTCTTTTTTGTTTTTTTTTTAAGAGATAGGAACTTTACCAGTGATATCAATATAATTGCACAGTGACATTGGTACACGGAACAAATTCTTCTATGCTAATTCCTATTTCAAGTTTTCTGGAAGACTGGAAAATTCAAAGCCACCTCTCCAGACAACTGTAATAAAAGAAGAAAAGTGGATGATGTGTGGATGAGAAGTGCATTTCAATAGGACTTAACTGTGTATTAAAAAAAATTGTGTTCTTTAAAGACACAATCTAAGCATTTTACCGACTTTGTAATGAAAGTGAATGGAAACTATCACTTTCACAGGTATAGTATTATCACTTTGTTTACTCAATGGAATGCAAAATAACCAGTTATATAGAGATCCTTGTAATATAACCCAGCCAGTTAAAAGGCACGATCTGTAAAATGAGATAAAGGTTTGAATAGTGTTCACACACACTCATGAGCATGTATAGCAGTGCATTGACATTTTCACTGTGGAACGTTTGTGCCTCCTTTACCACCAATCATGATTAAAAGCAAGTCAAAAGCATTTTTTAAATTATTCATGACGTAGTTTAACACTTTCCTGGAATGTGAAAACTGAGATCAGTGATTTTTATTTAATAGAATTTTACAAATGACCCTAAACGGGATCTCAAAAGCAAATTACAGTAACATACTGTCATCTTTATTTTTAACAATAATATATGTTCCATTTAGCTTAGTAAACTAAACATGGTTATCCATTGAGCATGCAATGAAATAACATCTGCATTAAGAGGACAGCCAAAAGAAGTACTCAAGGTGTTCTCTTTAAATTAAAATGTTACCTGAATTTTTCTTTTTTGGAGCCAGGTGACTGTCTTATCTATTAGGATAAAGGATATTTGTAGCATGCCTGTTTAATCCCTTAGACTGCTGGTGGACCCAGGGAAATGACTGTGCTGGCTAGATCTTATGTTTTCATCTCACTCACTGCAACAGGCAATAATATACAGTAATAAAGTTACACAAATGTCAGGAGTAGCTTTATTATTGAAATATTGACTTTAACTTCAAAAATGAACACTTAAAACGTGATGTCAGACTGAAAGACTTAAACATTTCTGCTCTCACCATCTCCTTTTTCTTTGCTCCTGTTTTTTTCTTTCCTGTACACACTGTACCCTATTTTTTAACTTTAATTGAACTTTTTTCTGATTTCATTTCTGTTCTAACCTTCCCCCTCCCTTTATTTTTAAGCCATTTATTTACCTATTTTCTTCTGCCTCCCTCCTCCTACCATCCGTTTTAGGGTCAGGAGCAACTTTTTTTTTAAAGGGCCATGTGATTAACTTCAGAATGGTCTTTTGCAGCTGTTTTTAACCGATCGATAGCGAATATATGAAGATTATTGTGACCAGATGAATGACATAGAAAAATGTAACAATCCAGGAAGGGGCTCTAACAAAGCATCTTCTGGGACGACCATCCCTCCTTCCCTCCCACTTAGATGATTTTGTATTTGAAACTTTCAAAATGAAAGTTAAACACTACCAATCAAGCTTTGAATGACTAATGTATTTGTCTCATTATCAGTGGAGCTGTGCTAATTTAAAAAAAAATCTATTCTGCTGTAACACCAAGAAATCTAAGGGCACTTTATACATCGCATAAAGGTCGTGGCTGTTTAATTGTTTTTAAATGTGTACATTTTTCTTACTGAGTATGCTTATCCAGTGCAATATCTATCTGTACATTTTTGCTACTGATGATGCAGCAACAAAACCAATGTGGAGCTGAGACGAACATCGTCTTTCTTTTTTTCCTCTCTTCTCAATGTGCTTTTTCCCATTAAAAGCACACCATGCAATTTCAAAACTCACTTCAAATATGTAATGAAAAATCTCTCCTGAAATCCTTCTTTCCCTAGTAAATTCCAGAAAATAAACTTTCCATATTAATGTTGCAATTTTTGTAATTTGTATTTGATGCATATACATTGATGAGATTAAAAATATTTATCTAACTTAGCACAGTGATGAAGTGGAACAAATCTTTTGCTCCTGAATATGTTTGAGAAAACTTGAGTCTGATTTTTGTTGAAGCCTTTAATGAAGATCTTACAGTCACGTTAAAAGTGTTAATGATGAGTTGACCTCTGAAGTTGTGTTTTGTTCTCCCACCTTTTTTTATCCTCAATTTACTTTATTTCCCCACAGGAGTAAGTGAATTGCTGCCCATCATCCACTTTTTGTCCAGGAAGGCAGAATGTTCTAAGTCAATAATAATTCCATGACCACCATTGGAGCTGCTCCATGGTTAGCTGATAGATGCTGAACTTATAATATGGCAAACTGACTGTGTGTTTGCAACTCTACTGATCAGGCTGGTTATAAAATTAAAAAGTTTGCCCACATTGCATAGCTCTTTATGATTATGCAGCCAGGAGAGTCAAAACGGCAACTGATTTGATGGAATGGGCCTCCAATACTTCAGTTTCATAACCATCAGCAGTCCCGAAAAATGTAATTGCCTTTCAGAATTAACTATGCCACCTCTTTTAAGAGCCATTAATAAAAATTCCTATTTTTAAAAGAAAGAAAAGCTCAAATTTAATGACCTCAGGATGTTTCAAAGTGCAGTATAGCCTACAAAGTACTTTTGAAATGTAGTCCCTGTTGTGATATGAGGAAGGTCCCACAAACAGCAATGGGATAAATGACCAATTTAACTGTTTTAATGATGTTGGTTGAGGGATAAATGTTGGCCAAGACACCAGGGAGAACTCTCCTGCTCTTAGAATAGTGCCATGGGATCTGTTACATCCATCTGAGAGGGAAGGTGGGGCCTCGGTTTAACATCTCATCCAAAAGGCAGTCCTTAAGTACTGCACTGAAGTATCAGCCAAGTTTATGGGCTCAAGTCTTTGAGTGGGGCTTGAACCTACAACCTTCTAACTCAGAGGTGAGAGTGCTACCTCTCAGCCCAGGCTGACACCTACTACAACAAAAACAGTGACCGTATCTTTGTGTCAAAACTAGTTTGCGTGGACTTGATTTTGATGCTTTTAGTGTGTAGGATACTATTGATTGTGCACATTCAATTCTGGGCTTGCACTGGCAGTGTGAGTGCAAGGTGACTAATGGAATAGATGTTTTGGAGAGGTGATGTTGAAGACATCTGCTCAGAATGGAATGCTTACAAAAGGCTAAAAGCTTTGTTAGAATGATGGCTTGACAAAGAATAATGGTTTATTTCTGCCTAACATCATTTAATATACTCTTATCAGTATGAAGTGATATTTCTTTCACTGATGTAAGAGAACTGGATCTTCCACTCATTTCACTACTAAGGTACTGTTGACCACTATTGTTCTCAAAGTTCATGACCTTCAATGAGAGATTTTGTAGGTTAGCAGTTTTGAAATTGGATTTTAAAGAGCAGAAAAAGAAACCAGGAATAACTCGATCATCAGTTGAAATGAAATAGAAACAGAAAATGTACAGCAGGTAGATCAATGATTTTTCATCAGAACTGAAGCACCTGAAAGATACATTTTGTCTTTTTGCTCACTGACCTGCTGTGCGTTTCCAGCATTTTGTACTTTATTTCATATTTATGTTTATCTCAACAATATAGTTGATTTGTATTACTTGCAGCTACATATAATGCTGCAGGATGCTGATAGACAAGCACCTCAACCTGTGACCACTTACCAAAACCACGTGCTTCATTATCCTGGGTTGAAATGTACAATTATTATGCATAAGAAGTACTAGTTTGTTCACTGAATAAGAAGCGACAGCTTATAAACTTAAGATGGAAAATAGTAAATTTATAATGAAAAATTAATTTGATTCAGTTTTCATTGGAGAATATCTGAAGGATAAAGAAACAAAGTCTAGTTTAGCATGAGTGGTAAATTGCTGAACATAATATAAATATGCTGATTAAAAGAACTTGCTGAATTGAAGCTTTGCATTTTAGTAAGTGCTATGAGGTAATATTGAGTAGATACTCTCTCTCTCCACATCACTTTCATTGCCAATTGTAATATAATGGCAAGCAACAACAACAACTTGCATTTATATAACACCTATAACGTAGTAAAATATCCATGTAAAGTAAAAAAATTGAACTGCCTTGAGTTTTTAAACTTCATTTTTACTCTTTTTAGTGTCGGTGACTGGCCAGCTGTTTGCTAACATTAGCATTTTAATGACATTTAGCCATCAATGAACAGAGATTTGCAGATGCAAACTGAGCTTTATCTGACCAGAACAGGATGAGGAGCTAGTGTTAATTTTTCTGGGTCTTCTATTCCTACTTTATTTTTTGTAGGTACAACACTGATGGTATAACTTCACTCTGCACTACTGCAAATGAGGATCACCCATATTATACAGTTCATTGTAAAGGAATCCATAAAATGTATATTTGCACAATATTGTGTTCTGATCCGACTGCAGCAAAATTATGACTGGGAAATCAAGTTGCCTATTTCACAACCAGAAACTGCACCCCATTTATTTTGATTCCAAAGAAAAAATGAATTTAAAATAATAAAATATTACTGGAACTTTCAACTTTGGCGCTGGTGGAAAACGGGCAATATTGAATCTTTCCAGCCAAACAAAATGGACAATATAGGAACGGCCGCCCGTTATGTACCCTGCACAATTTTCTTTTCTATTCAAGTTAATAGAAAGGAAAATCGAAAGGGGTGTATAACGGACAGCTGATTTGATGTCTACCATTTTACACCCACGCTGAAGTTGAAGATTTTACCCATTATTTCTAATCCAACTTTTCATATTGTTATGAATGTTTAGCAATATTTATGTTAATAAAACAGACAAGCTTTTTGTGTATTTATGCAAAAAAAATTAAATTTTAATGTACAGTAACACACTGAGTAGGAAAGCTTCAAGACTGTAATTGATTGAAAGTCCACTGACAGTTATAAAGTGACTGGACTCTGAACCCCAGGGCTGGATTTTGTAGCCCACAGTCCTTTCTGCGGTGAAGTTCAGTTTTGCTTTTATTTCAATTTTCTCTTTGATTTTTCTCCCTTTAACCCATCTGTCCTAAAGATAACCACTCTTCTACTTGTGAGAATGGACAGCAAATGTTGGGCTACTTGATGATTGTATGATCATAGCTGTGTCGTGAATTAAACTTGTAGCATGGGTTGCTAGATAGTAGTTGAGAGATAAACTTGGCAGATTTCCCCGCCCCCCCCCCCCCCCACCTCGCTAGCTCACGGATGCTGAGGCTGTTTGTGTGCCTGCAGCTACCCTGGCTGAAATTGCTTAACTCGACATAAACCGGGAATCGAACCAGGGACTTTCCTGATTTTATAATAACTTTGTATAAATGTAAATTTTAATTGTTAGCTTCCTCAATTATTATTATAACTTATTTCTGCTTCTGTCTCTAAATGGCAACTGGTGATGGTACTTTTTGGTTGACCAATTGACCAGCAGACTTGAATGCTATAAGAAGGTGTTCATTCTTATTTACTTTTTTTCATTTACTAGTTAATTTGACGAAGACTGACACATTCTCTTCCCCCTTCCCATCCAACTTCTAGTATTAGCCTCTCATTGTTCCTTGTGCTTGCTTGTATATTTGTTCACATATTTACATAAAAGGATCCCAATGTATAAGTTAATACCCAAATACAGTAGATCCCAACTGTAATATAACTTCTGATACAGCTTCCACTGTTTATGGCTCCCTGTAATGCAATAACCAGGTAAAACATACTGCTTAGAGTATTGTATCCAATTCTGGGCACTGCACTTTAGAAAGGATGCGAAGGCCTTAGAGAGGGTGCAGAAAAGATTTATTAGAATTGTTCCAGAGATGAGGGACTTCATTTAAGTGGATAGACTGGAGAAGCTGGAGTTGTTCTCCTTCGAACAGTGAAGGTTAAGCAGAGATTTGAAAGAAGTGTTCAAAATCATGAAGGGTTTAGATAAAGTAAATAAAGAGAAACTGTACCCATTGGCGGAAGGGTTGAGAATCAGAGAACACAGATTTAAGGTGATTGGCAAAAGAACCAAAGGCGACATGAGGAAAAACTTTTTTACACAACGAGTTGTTAGGATCTGGAAAGCGCTGCCTGAAAGGATGGTAGAAGCAGATTCAATTGTGGCTTTCAAAAAGGAATTGGACAAATACTTGAAGGGAAATAATTTGCAGGGCTATGGGGAAAGAGTGGGGGAATAAGACTAACTGGGATGCTCTTACAAAGAGCTGGCACAGGGTTCAGTGGGTCGAATGGCCTCCTTCAATGCTGCAACCATTCTATGATTCTATGAACATCTTCATTATAAGAGATTATTCACAGCAACGTACAGGGGGTGAAGATAGTTGAAACTGTGTATTGACATTGTATATAAAATCATTTTCATTGTTAGAATTTTCACTTTTTTAAAAAAAACTACACTTTTGGAAGGAAAAGAGAAAGCATAATCTTGAAAATAATTATGAAAAATCAATGATGTACTTCAAACCAACTTTTTTTTAAGATGAAACCATATGAATTCTAGCTCTATTGGAGAATATATATGTTAAATAACAGAAAGGTCACCTTCAAAGTTTCTATTCTGGGTGAGCAGCAAAATACCCTGAGAGATGCTCTGGAAATAGAGAAATGGAATGTATTGTAATAGGACCATTTGATGGACACAGACGTTTACGGCAGCTTGCCTACTGGCATATAATGGGTTCTTGAGTTCCTAGATGCTGTTGAAGTTGAGAATTAATTGAAACAATGTATTCCTCAATTCACTTTCAGGTGGAAGTTTTCCCAGTTTCAAGTTGCAGCGCTGGTGTCAGTGCTGTTGAACCGTTTTCCTATTTTGCCTGTCCAATCTCGCAACTGAAAGGCTTCCAGGGGCTGTCTCAAAAGATGCGCAGAAAATTCCCTTTTCTTCAACTCAGTTTGCTCAACATTGTTACACAGTGAGCCAGAATACCATAAATGGTGGATTTAATTGGATCTGAGTCTTTTATTAAAACATTGAGCTGATATTGATTCTGTGATAGATGGAGCCTGAGTGAAGTGGTGCAGGTCACCATATTGTTTGCTTGTCCAATTACAAATTTTGAAATTTTTAAGAACGACATCCTCTACATTTCCAATTTGTTAAATATATTCAGCATGTAGTGTAATAATATCTCATGTATTGCCAATTAAACCATATTGATTCTGCACATCTAGCATTTGAAAAGATCTCATTCTAGTTTTGCTATCATCATTGAGTCTCAAAAGTGGTATGAATTCATCATTTACAATTGTCACAGTTGCACTATATTTGGTCTCAAGAGATCTGTGATGTCTGTATTGCATACATTGCCTTTTATATGTATATTTGCCAAGCACCTGCTATTTTGCTAGTTAGGTTTTTTGGTACTAAGTGTATAAATTTCTGTATACATATAGCTGGAGTATTAATTACGAAGGGGAAAACCCATCAGCTTTCTTTGTATTTACTGCATGTTGATCCTTAACTATGGTTCATTGCATTTAGCTTGAAAATAGAAACTTAGCTTGAATTATGAAAATGGCTCCATTTTCATTATAAATCTTAAGGAAAACAAATGTTAATTTATTGATTTAACAGTTGATCAAGAATAATTCCATTGTTGGAATATTTGGAATGTTTCCACTTTTCACTACCATTTGCATAAGAATTCAGCGATAGTGCTTAAATGAAGATTATCTTTGTTGTGCTCTGTCCTTCATCATTATTTTAAATAGTGTCACAGCAGTTGTAATTATCATACACACTTTGATATATTGAGAAATAAACAAGTTTGCATGTATCACAATAGTTTCCTGTTTATCTCTCTTACGTTATCAGTAGACATATAAGTTTACTTGCTTTTATATAGCTGGATTAAGCTGCTAATGGAAAAACTTTCAATAACCATCCAGGACAGAAAGGAGTGCATATTCACTATGATGCTGATGAGGAATACATTCTGAATCCAAATGGATTGTTTCATCATTCATGACATAGCATACATTAAATGTATCTCTAAACTGTTAGAAATAATTAAGAGTTTGAGATGGGAAATGCTGATTTCAAAATCATCCAGCATGAATTGCTTCTGGTGAAATTTTGAGTCTTGGCTCTTAAGTCATAACTCCAATTTTATCATCATCTCTTAAAAATAGACCTCAGGCTACTTCTGTACTGCAGTATACTTGTAACAAAAGTATTTTTGTTTAGTCTTGACTTGCTGGCTGTCCTTTTAAATCCAGTCCCAGTATATAAGGGGTGGAACTTTGCAAGGCTTAGCTCCACTCGGTTCAGTGGGAGGCTCATCAGAAAACAGGTGCATTGCTTGTGATTTTCATCCATTAATGTTAACGGATGGTACATAGTGGACAAGGCATCTGCAATTTTCCGTTCAGTGATCTGTTGGTAGTATGGAACTTTGAAAACTTCAATCCAAGGAATTTAAAAGTAAGCAGTTAAATTCCATGTTTCCAGCCTAAATTAATGGAAGTGTTAAGAGATTTGGTTGTTTGTCTTCAAGGTTACAGGTTTGAGGAAGGAACCAAGCCACTTCATTCAAACATAGACAGTGCTGTGGGTGATTGGTTCAATTTTGTGTAGGACTAATCATTCCTTTTTGAATTGAATTGTCAGTTATTTAAATTGAAGGAGTCATGGTAACTGTGTTGTCTCCCTTCAACCTGAGAAGAGACCTGCCACTCCCAAGTGCCTCAATGTGGCATCACTATCTTGCCATTATTTTATCAGAGGTGATTAGTACTAACTTTATTCCGTTTTAGTTTTCTTACAACCCCACTTATTAAGATAAGGATTCCTTCACTGAAATGTACTAAGTTGGAATGGCATTGTAAGTGGTTCTCATCAAACCTTATACTGATGGTATGAGATTATGGAGTTTCTAAAGGTTCACTATTAACGTGGATTCTATTTGTGGTCTCCCTTCATTTTTTATTATTTTCATTTCTCACTCCAGGATGCTAATATTATAGTTAATTTGAAGAACTTCACATTTTTGTATAAATGTCATTTTTCATGTGAAATTGCTGTTTTATGTTGAAATGATTAGGCAATCTAATCCCTAATCCAGCCAGTGTTGTCTCCCTTCACCCTGAAAAGAGCACCCCTCCCAGTCGCCTCAGTGTGGCATTTCCATTTTTCAACATCAATCATCCTTTTTTTTAGATAATTGCACATCCTTGTCTTAATTTGATGCTCCAGTATGCATTATGTTCATTTATTTAACACAATTTGTAAGTGCCAGTGATCAATTTAAAGAAAAATCAAAGAACCATTTCTTTAAAAAGTTGAACATTATTCACAATTACAAACTGCTACATAGATGAACATAAAACAGAGAGTAAGGGTTAAAGGTAGTTACTCAGACTGGCAAAAGGTGGGAAGTGGTGTTCCACAAGGATTGGTGCTGGGACCACTGTTCTTCATATACATAAACTTTTTGGACACTGGAACCTGAAGTACAATTTCAGAATTTGCAGACGACACCAAATTGGGGGTGGGGGGGGAGTAGTTAATACCAAGGAGGACTGCGAGAAAATACAGGAAGACATTAATCAACTTACAGACTGGGCGTGTAATTGGCAAATAAATTTCAATATAGATAAGTGTGAGATATTCCATTTTGGTAGGAAAAATAAGGAGGCCACATACTGCTTGGATAATACGAGTCTAAATGGGGTTAAGGAGTAGAGGGATCTGGGGGTACAGATATACAAATCACTAAAAGTAGCAATGCAGGTTAATAAGACCATAAAAATAGCAAACCAAGCACTGGGGTACATTTCTAGAGGGATAGAATTAGAAAGCGCAGAAGTTATGTTAAACTTGTATAGAATCTTGGTTAGACCACACTTGGAGTACTGTGAACAGTTCTGGTCTCCATATTATAAAAAGGATATAGAGGCACTGAAGGTGCAAAAAAGATTTACTAGGATGATACCAGAACTGTGAGGTTATCAGGAAAGATTGAGCAGGCTGGGGCTCGTTTCTCTAGAAAAGAGAAGACTGAGGGGTGGCCTGATGGAGGTCTTTAAGATTATGAAAGGGTTTGATAGGGTAGATGTAGAGAAAATGTTTCCACTTGCAGGGGAGACTACAACTAGGCGCCATAAATAGAAGATAGTCACTAATAAATCCGATAAGGAATTCAGGAGAAACTTCTTTACCCAGAGAGTGGTTGGAATGTGGAACTCGCTATCACAAGGAGTAGTTGAGATGACTAGCATAGATGCATTTAAGGGGAAGCTAGATAAACACATGAGGGAGAAAGGAATAGAAGGGTATGCTGATAGGGTTAGATGAGATAGGGAGGGAGGAGGCTCAAGTGGAGCATGAACACAGGCATAGACCTGTTAGGCTGAATGGCCTGTTTCTGTGCTGTACTTTCTATGTAATGATATACTAAAGTCACTGGAGCAGCAGGTTAAGACAAATAATACAAGCAACTGTTTAGAGGAATGTAGATACCGAACTCCGTAGACATCTTCAAGCATCATAAAAAAGGGAACATTTAGGACTGAGGGTTGTAGATGGCCTCTGAAAGCTCAAGGTCAAATATCTTGGAGTTGGCATCATTTAGGTGGCGGAGGGGGAAAGTAAATGGTATCTTAGATTTGTGTTTTTGTTATCCATTGTAGTTGTATAGGTAGCCAGGAAGAATGAAAGGCCATTCAGTCTAACTAGCTCACCTTGTTATTTAAGTCCACGTGCAGACCCCTCTACAGACTATTTTCAACTCCATCCTGTCTTGGTGATAAGCCCATTATTCCCTATCCTCTCTGTTCAATGAAGAATCTTATCAATTTATTTTTTGAACACTTCTCTTGTGTGCCTTTACTGCACTTGTCTGTCCATTCCATAAATTAAATAGATAGGCTTCATTAGCTTGAAAACATGATGCCTAGTTCTGTTCTACTTCAATGTAAAGAATGTATCCACTTATTAGCCCAGCTCCTTTAAAAATTCTCAAAACTCAGACCATGTGCAACCTTCAGAACACATTTTGTTAGCTGTTTTAGTCATCATCGTTCATTGATTTAAAATCTGGTACTATCCCATCATTTTTTTGAACCATTTCTGTAAGTACAGGGACCAACTGAGCACTATATTTCTCGTGTAGTCTTATTTATGCTTTGTAAAGTCACATATTTTTGCTGTATGTTAATGGACTATTTACTATTTCTATTTCCCTATGCATTGCTGTGCTTCAATTTCTCAGTACTAAATGCCATTTGTATTTAATTTACCCAGTTAATTCCTCATAAATGCTTAAATGATTCCTGTTTCCTCTGAATGTCCTGGTTTCCCACATAGCCAGGAGTCATCCACAAACTAATACATTTATATTAAGGAATGGCTCCAAATGGAAGCCATTCAGCAATATAATCCAATTTCTTTGCTGCTGGTCCTCAACCCTGCCATCAGTAAAACAGTGCCATCCTTTTGAACCCCATAACCAGTGAGGATGCACACTGGTATTTTCTTGACTTTTGTTTTTGTGAATTCTGTCCTCAAGATGAAGGTTTTGGTACTGGGGCGTAGAGCACTTCCAATTTTGGGCGCCAGCTTTGGTGTAGCATGGTCAGATGCATAGTAAAACTCCTTCTACTGCTACTCCTTAGGAACAGGAGTAAGCCTTTCAGTACCTCGAGCCTGTTTCACCATTCAATTAGATCGTGGCTGATCTGTACCTCAACTCCATTTACCTGCCTTTGTTTCATATCTCCTGATTGCACTAATTTACAAAAAAATCTATCGATCTTAGTCTTGAAAATTTCAATTGACGCAGCATCCACCGCCTCGTTGGGGAGTGAGTTCCAGATTTAAAAGTGCTCCTGATTTCACTCCTAAATGGCGTAGCTCTAATTTTAAGATTATGTTCTGGATTCCCCCACTAGAGGAAATACTTTTTCCATATCTACTCTATCAAATCCCATTATTATTTGAAACACCTCAGTGAGATCAGCCCTCAATCTTATAAACTCAAGGAAATACAACCAACGGATCAGAACAAAGCTCTGCAGTCCTGCCACATCCAGTCCTGAATGGTGGTGTACAATTAAACAAATAACAGGAGGGGGAGGCTCTGCAAACATCCCCATCTTCAATGATGGCTGAGTCCAGCACGTGAGTGCAAAAGACAAGGCTGAAGCGTTTGTAACCATCTTCAGCCAGAAGTGCCAAGTGGATGATCCATCTCTGCCTCCTCCCGATATCCCCACCATCACAGAAACCAGTCTTCAGCCAATTCGATTCACTCCACATGATATCAAGAAACGGCTGAGTGCACTGGATACAGCAAAGGCTATGGGCCCCGACAACATCCCGGCTGTAGTGCTGAAGACTTGTGCTCCAGAACTAGCTGCGCCTCGAGCCAAGCTGTTCCAGTACAGCTACAACAGTGGCATCTACCCGACAATGTGGAAAATTGCCCAGGTATGTCCTGTCCACAAAAAGCAGGACAAATCCAATCCAGCCAATTACCACCCCATCAGTCTACTCTCGATCATCAGCAAAGTGATGGAAGGTGTCGTCGATAAGCGGCACTTGCTCAGCAATAACCTACTCACCGATGCTCAGTTTGGGTTCCGCCTGGACCACTCGGCTCCAGACCTCATTACAGCCTTGGTTCAAACATGGACAAAAGAGCTGAATTCCAGAGGTGAGGTGAGAGTGACTGCCCTTGACATCAAGACAGCATTTGACCGAGTGTGGCACCAAGGAGCCCTAGTAAAATTGAAGTCAATGGGAATCGGGAAAACTTTCCAGTGACTGGAGTCATACCTAGCGCAAAGGAAGATGGTAGTGGTTGTTGGAGGCCAATCATCTCAGCCCCAGGACATTGCTGCAGGAGTTCCTCAGGGCAGTGTCCTAGGCCCAGCCCATCTTCAGGTGCTTCATCAAAGACCTTCCCTCCATCATAAAATCAGAAATGGGGATGTTCGCTGATGATTGCACAGTGTTCAGGTCCATTTGCAACCCCTCAAATAATGAAGCAGTCCGAGCCCGCATGCAGCAAGATCTTGACAACATCCAGGCTTGGACTGAAAAGTGGCAAGTAACATTCACGCCAGACAAGTGCCAGGCAATGACCATCTCCAACAAGAGAGAGTCTAAACACCTCCCCTTGACATTCAACGGCATTACCATCACCGAATCCCCCACCATCAACATCCTGGGGGTCATCATTGACCAGAAACTTAACTGGACCAGTCATATAAATACTGTGGCTACAACAGCAGGTCAGAGGCTGGGTATTCTGCAGCGAGTGACTCACCACCTGACTCCCCAAAGCCTTTCCACCATCTGCAAGGCACAAGTCAGGAGTGTGATGAAATACTGTCCACTGGATGAGTGCAGCTCCAACAACACTCAAGAAGCTCGACACCATCCAGGACAAAGCAGCCTGCTTGATTGGCACCCCATCCATCACCCTAAACATTCACTCCCTTCACCACCGGGGCACAGTGGCTGCAGTGTGTACCATCCACAGGATGCACTGCAGCAACTCGCCAAAGCTTCTTCGACAGCACCTCCCAAACCCGCAACCTCTACCACCTAGAAAGACAAGAGCAGCAGGTACATGGGAACAACACCACCTGCACGTTCCCGTCCAAGTCACACATCATCCTGACTTGGAAATATATCGCTGTTCCTTCATCGTAGCTGGGTCGAAATCCTGGAACTCCCTTCCTAACAGCACTGTGGGAGAACCTTCACCACACGGACTGCAGCGGTTCAAGAAGGCGGCTCACCACCACCTTCTCAAGGGCAATTAGGGATGGGCAATAAATGCTGGCCTCGCCAGTGACGCCCACATCCCATGAACGAATAATTTAAAAAAATACAAGCTAAGTTTACGCACCCTATCCTCATAATTTAATCCTTTTAAACCATGGTTGAGTACAATGGGCTTATGCTCTCTGGCTTTTAGAAGAATGAGAGATGATCTCATTGAAACATATAAGATTCTGAAGGGGCCTGACAGGGTAGATGCTGTGAAGCTGTTTCCCCTGGCTGGAGAGTCTGGAACTAGGGGGCATAGTCTCAGGATAAGGGGTCAGCCATTTAAGACTGAGATGAGGAATTTCTTCACTCAGAGGGTTGTGAATCTTTGGAATTCTCTACCCCAGAGGGCTGTGGATGCTGAGTCGTTGAGTATATTGAAGGCTGAGATGGATACATTTTTGGACTCTGGGGGAATCAAGGGATATGAAGATCGGGCGGGAAAGCGGAGTTGATGTCCAAGATCAGCCATGATCTGATTGAATGGTGGAGCAGACGCGAGGGGCTGTATGGCCTACTCCTGCTCCTATTTCTTATGTTCTTATGGTATTCTGGTGAATCTGCGCTGTGCCCCTTTCAAGGCCGATATATCTTTCAAGAGGTTTGGTGCCCAAAACTGAACACAGTATTCCAAATGGGGACTGACCAAGGCTCTGTATAACTGAAGCATCACTTCCTCACTTTTGAATTTAAACCCCCTTGAGTTAAAGGCCAATGTTCCATTAAACTTTTCATTTATTTTTGTACCTGTGCATTAGCTTTTAGTGATTTATGTACATTGACACCTAAATCTCTTTGCTCCTCCACAGCTCTTAGTCTCTCACCATTAAGAAAATATTTTGATCCAAAGTGGATGACCTCACACTTCCCCATGTTGAACCCCATCTGTCATTGTTTTGCTCACTCACTTTGACTATGTATGTGGTGCCAGAGTTAAGGATATCTCCTCGTGGCTGGAGAAGAACTTGGAGCATGATTGGGAGGATCCACTTGTCCATGGCCCACATAGGAACCAATGACATAGTTAGAACTAGGAATGAGGTTCTGCTGAGGGAGTTTGAGGAGCTAGTGTTCAAATTAAAAAGCAGAACCTCAAAGGTAATAATCTCTGGATTACTACCTGAGCCATGTGCAATATGAGATAGGGTCAAACAGATCAGCGAGTTAAATGTGTGACTCAGAGTGGTGTGCGATACAGTGGTTTCGATTCATGGGGCACTGGCACCAGTACTGGAAAAAGAGGGAGTTATTCCATTGGGATGGGCTCCACTTAAACCGGGCTGGGAGCAGTGTCCTAGCAAATTGAATAACTAGGATGGTAGATGGGGCTTTAAACAGAAAAGTGGAGGTGGTTTCAGGAAAACGTAAATTTATGAATATAAAGAGAAAAATCAAGGCTATAGAGCAGTGTTGTGATTTGGGTAATGATAGGCAGAGCGTGTCAGAAAGGGACAGAGAGTTTAACGGTTGTTGTGCATCGGCAAATAAGGTCAAATCGGAAAAATAGTAAAAAGTTAAAATTATAGGTGCTTTATCTGAATGCACAAAGCAATCGTAACAAGATAGATGAATTAATGGCACAAAGAGAGATAAATGGGTTTGATATTGTAGCCATTACTGAGACGTGGTTGCAAGGTGGGGAACTAAATATTCCAGGGTACTTGACTTTTCAAAAAGATAGACAAAATGGAAAAGTGGGGGTTGGGGGGCAGGGTGTAGCCCTGATAATAAAGGATGATATAAAGACAATAGTGAGAAAGGATCTTGGCTCAGAAGATCAGGAAGTAGAATCAGTATGCGTGGAGAAAGGGGTCAAAAATACTGGTGGAAGAAGTTTATAGGACCCCTACCAGTAGTTATTCTATTGGTTAGAGTATTTATGAAGAAATAAGAGGAGCTTGTAACAAAGTTATAATGCAATAATCGTGGGGGACTTTAATCTTCATATAGACTGGGCAAATCAAATTGGCAAAAGTTGTTTGAAGGATGAGTTCCTGGAATGCATTCAAGACAGTTTCCTAGAATAATACATTGTGGAACCAGCCAGGGAACAGGCTATTTTAGATCTTGTTTTGTGTAATGAGACAGAGTTAATTAGTGATCTCAAAGGCAGAGATCCTCTGGGGAAGAATGATCATAATATGATAGAATTTCACATTGAGTTGAAGAGTGACGTACTTAAGTCTGAAACTAGTCGTAAACTTAAACAAAGCCAATTACATAGGTATGAGGGGTGAGTTGGCTAAGGTTGATTGGGAAATTAGATTATAAGATATGATGGTAGATAGGCAATGGCGAAGGTTTAAAGAAATATTTCATAATTTTCAACAAATATACATTCCATGGAGGAATAAAAATTTACAGGAAAAGTGATCTATCCGTGGCTAACTAAGTAAGTCATGGATAGTATTAGATTAAAAGAAGAGGCTTATAATGTTGCCAAGAAGAGTCGTAAACCTGGGGGTTGGGAGAGTTTTAGAAACCAGCGAAGGATGACCAAAAAATTGCTGAAGAGGGAGAAAATCGAATATGAGAGTAAACTAGAAAGAAATATAAAAATAGATTGCAAGAGCTTCTACAGGTATGCAAAAAGGAAGAGATCAGCGAAAGTAAACATGGGTCCCTTAGAGGCTGAGACAGGAGAAATTACAATGGGGGATAAGGAAATGGCAGACAAGTTAAACAAATATTTTGTATCTGTCCTCACAGTAGATGACACAAAAAACATGGCAGTGATAGTGGGGAACCAAGAGTCTAATTAGAGTGAGGAACATAAAGTTATTAATATTATTAAAGAAAAAGTACTAGAGAAATTAATAGGACTAAAAGCCAACAAGTCCCCTGGACCTGATGGTCCACATCCTAGGGTTCTAAAAGAGGCAGCTGCAGAGATAGTGGATGCATTGGTTGTGAGCTTCCAAAATTCCTTAGATTCTAGAACGGCCCCAGTCGATTGGAAGGTAGCAATGTGATACCGCGATTCAAGAAAGGAGGGAGAGAGAAAACAGGGAACGACAGGCCGGTTAGCCTGCCATCTGTAGTCAGGAAAATGCTTGAATCCATTATTATGGATGTGGTAATAGGGCACTTCGGAAATCGCACGGTGTGCGAATACACTGTGTGAACTGAGAGTTTGGTACGTGTGGGAGTATAAGGGTTAATCTCTTTAAAATCTAGTGCATATTGCTTTCAACTGTTTAAGTTCAATTGCTATTAACTGTTTAAGTTCAATTGCTATTAACTGTTTAAGTTCAATTTTAAAGTTTAAATTTTTAAGTTTCTGTCAGGCTTCAGCAGAGAGAGCGTTGCTGTAGTAAGTTAATTGGTTAGCTAGATTAAACTGGTACCTGAAGGTGGGGCAGGCCTGACTCATCTGAGTCTCAAACTGTAGAAATACAGGGGCCTGTCAGTGCGACAGCACAGTGTGAACTGAGAGTTTGGTGAGTGTGGGCGTTCGGTGAAGTGGGGGAAGGAGGTGCTGCTTGGCCTTGCTTTTCCTAATTTTTTCCCCAGAGCGGCAGTGGACCTGAGCAGCAGAAGACTGAGATTGGGGAATAAAAAGCAGCAGCAGACCTGCAACAAGAGACAACTACTATGCGACGTCACAGGTGAGGCAGGAGAATCCGAGAGGTGAGCACAGTATAAAAGGAGAGACCTAGAGCGGGAGGAGAGTCTGAGAGTCTAAGGCAAGTCATGGCAGCAGACCTCGCACCCGTGATATGCTCCTCCTGCACTATGTGGGAAGTCATGGACACTACCAGTGTCCCTGGCAACCAAGTGTGCAGGAAGTGTGTCCAGCTGCAGCTACTGGCCAGCCATCTTTCGGAACTGGAGCTGAGGGTGGATTCGCTGTGGAGCATCCGCGATGCTGAGACTATCGTGGATCGCCCGTTCAGTGAGGTGGTCACGCCGCAGGTAAAGATTACGCAGGCAGAAAGGAAATAGGTGACCGCCAGGCAGAGTAAAAGGACCAGGCAGGTAGAGCAGGAGTCCCCTGGGGCCATCTCCCTCTCAAACAGATATTCTGCTTTAGATACTGTTGGGGGAGATGGCTTATCAGGGGAATGCAGCAAGAGCCAGGTTCGGGCCACCACGGGTGGCTCTGCTGAACAGGAGGGGAGGAAGATGAGTGGCAGGGCTATAGTGATAGGGGATTCAATTGTAAGGGAAACAGATAGGCGTTTCTGCGGCCGCAAACGTGATTCCAGGATGGTATGTTGCCTCCGTGGTGCTAGGGTTAAGGATGTCACGGAGCGGCTGCAGGGCATTCTGGAAGGGGAGGGTGAACAGCCAGTAGTCGTCGTCCATATTGGTACCAACGACATAGGTTAAAAAAAAGGGATGAGGTCCTGCAAGGCGAATTTAAGGAGTTAGGAGATAAATTAAAAAGCAGGACTTCAAAGGTAGTGATCTCAGGATTACTACCGGTGCCACGTGCTAGTGAGTATAGGAACAGGAGAATAGACAGGATGAATGCGTGGCTGCAGGGATGGTGTCGGAGGGAGGGATTTAGATCCCTGGGACATTGGGACCGGTTCTGGGGAAGGTGGGACCTGTACAAGCATGACGGGTTACACCCGAGCAGGACCGGGACCAATGTCCTCGTGGGGGTGTTTGCTAGTGCTGTTGGGGAAGGTTTAAACTGGAGTGGCAGGGGGATGGGAACCTGAGCGGGGAGTCAGAAGGGAATAAAATTGAGAGCAGCAAGAGAGGGGAAGACCCAGGGATAATCTACAATACAAATAGTACAAACAGTTGTTCAAGAACAAGTGAAAGGGAAAAGCGTAGAGCAGCGGAAAGAAAGTGTACTTTAGGCACGACAGAAAAAATAAAAACTAGAAGGCGTAAGGCAATTAACCCAGCATCAAAGCTGTGGCAGGGGGTTGGGAACCTGAGCAGGGAGACAGAGGAAAGCGTGTCAGGAAGGGACAGAAGGTATGGAGTAAAAGGTAAAGTGTTAAAAAAGGAAAAAGCAGGAACTAAGTGTCACAAAACATATTTGAAAGTTCTTTATCTGAATGCACGTAGCATTCGTAACAAAATGGACGAGTTAACGGCACAAATAACTACGTATGGGTATGATCTTGTGGCCATTACAGAAACATGGCTGCAGGGTGACAACAACTGGGAATTAAATATGCCAGGGTATTTAACAATCAGGGAGGACAGGCAGGAAGGAAGGGGAGGTGGGGTGGCAATGTTAATAAACGAAGGAATCACTAATACAGAGAAATTATATTGGGACAAAGGATCAGGATAATGAAACAGTTTGGGTAGAGATAAGGAATAATAAGGGGAAAAAAACACTAGTGGGCGTAGTATATAGGCCTCCTAATAGTTGCAACTCTGCTGGAAGAAGTATTAATCAGGAAATAGTCAGGGCATGTAATAAGGGAACAGCTATAATTATGGGGGATTTTAACTATCATATTAACTGGACAAATCAAATTGGGCAGGGCAGCCTTGAGGAAGAGTTTATTGAGTGTATTAGGGATGGATTTCTTGAGCAGCAAGGGGGCAAGCAACCTTGAACCTGGTCCTGTGTAATGAGCCAGGATTAATTAATAATGTCCTAGTTAAGGATCCCCTTGGAATGAGTGACCACAACATGGTTACATTCCATATCCAATTAGAGGGTGAGAAGGTTGGTTCTCAAACAAGCGTACTGAGCTTGAATAAAGGAGACTATGATGGTATGAGAGCGGAATTGATTAAAGTGGACTGGGAAAATAGATTAAAGGGTAAGACGGTACATGAGCAGTAGTGTTCATTCAAGGAGTTATTTTACAACTTTCAAAAAAAAAATATTCCACTGAGGAAAAAAGGGTGTAAAAGAAATGACAGCCATCCGTGGCGAAGTAAAATAATTAAGGACAGTATCCGACTAAAAACAAGGACATATAAGGTAGCCAAACTTAGTGGGAGGATAGAAGATTGGGAAGTCTTCAAAAGACAGCAAAAAGTAACTAAAGGATTGATTAAGAAAGGGAAGATAGATTATGAAAATAAATTAGCAAAAAATATAGAAACAGATAGCAAGAAAAAGGGTGGCTAAGGCAAACATAGGCCCCTTAGAGGATGAGACCAGGAAATTAATGGTGGGAAACATGGAAATGCCAAAAATGCTGAACAAATATTTTGTTTCAGTCTTTACGGTAGAGGACACTAAGAATATCCCAACACTGGACAAACAGGGGGCTCGAGTGGGGGAGGAGCTTAATACGATTAAAATCACTAAGGAATTGGTACTCAGTAAAATAATGGGACTCAAGGCGGATAAATCCCCTGGACCTGATGGCTTACATCGGAGGGTCTTGAGGGAAGTGGCA
Source organism: Heptranchias perlo (assembly GCF_035084215.1). NCBI lineage: Eukaryota > Metazoa > Chordata > Chondrichthyes > Hexanchiformes > Hexanchidae > Heptranchias > Heptranchias perlo. The sequence goes on from NC_090325.1 coordinate 39,248,239, forward strand.
GTAAGGATTGTGGATGCTTTGGTAATAATTTTCCAAAATTCTCTGGACTCAGCAAAGGTCCCGGCAGATTGGAAAACTGCTAATGTAACACCCTTATTTAAAAAGGGTAGTAGGCAGAAGGCTGGAAATTATAGGCCAGTTAGCCTAACATCTGTGGTGGGTAAAATTTTGGAGTCTCTTATTAAGGAGACAGTAGTAGAACATTTGGATAAACATAATTTAATAGGACAAAGTCAGCATGGCTTTACGAAGGGGAAGTCATGTCTGACAAATTTGCTTGAGTTCTTTGAGGACATAACGTACAGGGTGGATAAAGGGGAACCAGTGGACGTAGTGTATTTAGACTTCCAGAAGGCATTCGACAAGTTGCCACATAAAAGATTATTGCTCAAGATAAAGAATCACTGGATTGGGGGTAATATTCTGGCATGGGTGGAGGATTGGTTATCGAACAGGAAGCAGAGAGTTGGGATAAATGGTTCATTCTCGGACTGGCAACCAGTGGCCAGTGGTGTTCTGCAGGGGTCGGTGCTGGGTCCCCAACTCTTTACAATCTATATTAACAATTTGGAGGAGGGGACCGAGTGTAACGTATCAAAGTTTGCAGATGATACAAAGATGGGAGGGAAAGTGGAGAGTGAGGAGGACATAAAAAACCTACAGGGGGATATAGACAGGCTGGGTGAGTGGGCGGAGATTTGGCAGATGCAATACAATATTGGAAAATGTGAGGTTATGCACTTTGGCAGGAAAAATCAGAGAGCAAGTTATTATCTTAAAGGTGAGAAACTAGAAAGCACTGCAGTACAAAGGGATCTGGGGGTCCTCGTGCAAGAAGATCAAAAAGTTAGTATGCAGGTGCAGCAGGTGATCAAGAAGGCCAACGGAATGTTGGCTTTTATTGCTAGGGGGATAGAATATAAAAACAGGGAGGTATTGCTGCAGTTATATAAGGTATTGGTGAGACCGCACCTGGAATACTGCATACAGTTTTGGTCTCCATACTTAAGAAAAGACATACTTGCACTCGAGGCAGTACAAAGTAGGTTCACTCAGTTAATCCCGGGGATGAGGGGGCGGACATATGAGGAGAGGTTGAGTAGATTGGGACTCTACTCATTGGAGTTCAGAAGAATGAGAGGCGATCTTATTGAAACATATAAGATTGTGAAGGGGCTTGATCGGGTGGATGCGGTAAGGATGTTCCCAAGGATGGGTGAAACTAGAACTAGGGGGCATAATCTTAGAATAAGGGGCTGCTCTTTCAAAACTGAGATGAGGAGAAACTTCTTCACTCAGAGGGTAGTAGGTCTGTGGAATTTGCTGCCCCAGGAAGCTGTGGAAGCTACATCATTAAATAAATTTAAAACAGAAATCGAAAGTTTCCAAGAAGTAAAGGGAATTAGGGGTTACGGGGAGCGGGCAGGAAATTGGACATGAATTTAGATTTGAGGTTAGGATCAGATCAGCCATGATCTTATTGAATGGCAGAGCAGGCTCGAGGGGCCGATTGGCCTACTCCTGCTCCTATTTCTTATGTTCTTATGTTCTTATCATAATATGATTAGGCAGAGTCAACATGGTTTTATGAAAGTTCCAGTACAGCTACAACACTGGCATCTACCCGACAATGTGGAAAATTGCCCAGGTATGTCCTGTCCACAAAAAGCAGGACAAATCCAATCCGGCCAATTACCATCCCATCAGCCTATTCTCAGTCATCAGCAAAGTGATGGAAGGTGTCGTCGACAGTACTATCACGCGGCACTTACTCACCAATAACCTGCTCACCGATGCTCAGTTTGGGTTCCGCCAGGACCACTCGGCTCCAGACCTCATTACAGCCTTGGTCCAAACATGGACAAAAGAGCAGAATTCCAGAAGTGAGATGAGAGTGACTGCCCTTGACGTCAAGGCAGCATTTGACCGAGTATGGCACCAAGGAGCCCTAGTAAAATTGAAGTCGATGGGAATCAGGGGGAAAACTCTCCAGTGGCTAGAGTCATACCTGGCACAAAGGAAGATGGTAGTGGTTGTTGGAGGTCAATCATCTCAGCCCCAGGACATTGGCTGCAGGAGTTCCTCAGGGCAGTGTCCTAGGCCCAACCATCTTCAGCTACTTCATCAATGACCTTCCCTCCATCCATAAGGTCAGAAATGGGGACATTTGCTGATGATTGCACAGTGTTCAGTTCTATTCACAACCCCTCAGATAATGAAGCAGTCCGTGCCCGCATACAGCAAGACCTGGACGATATCCAGGCTTGGGCTGATAAGTGGCAAGTAACATTCGCGCCAGACAAGTGCCAGGCATTGACCATCTCCACAAGAGAGAGTCTCACCACCTCCCCTTGACATTCAACAGCATTACCATCGCCAAATCCCCCACCATCAACATCCTGCAGGTCACCATTGACCAGAAACTTAACTGGACCAGCCATATAAATAATGTGGCTGCAAGAGCTGGTCAGAGGCTGGGTATTCTGCAGCGAGTGACTCACCTCCTGACTCCCCAAACCTTTCCACCATCTACAAGGCACAAGTCAGGAGTCATGATGTGGAGATGCCGGTGATGCTACACGCTACACGTTACCCCACCAGCGAACAAATGTTATCTGTTTTTAATATAATGGGTCATTTGCTGGCTCTCTCTGCCTTCCGGATGTTTCTGCCTCTCTCTGTGTTTTTTTTTTCTCTTTTTTTTTCCCTGTTTGTTTTTTTATTGAATGTGTATTCGGAGGTTCTGCAGGTAACACCTCTCTGTCTGAACACGGTGATTGCCTTGGCAACGGGCAGTTGCAGGGGCAGTCTGTAAACACCATTTATTATTGTTCAATATGTATAAATGCGTAGGCTTCAAGGAGATCTTGAAACATTTGCCTGAGGAAGGAGAAAATCTCCGAAAGCTTGTGAATTTAAAATAAAATTGCTGGACTATAACTTGGTGTTGTAAAATTGTTAACAAGTCAGGAGTGTGATGGAATACTCTCCACTTGCCTGGATGAGTGCAGCTCCAACAACACTCAAGAAGCTCGACACCATCCACGACAAAGCAGCCCACTTGATTGGCACTCCAACCAACACCCTAAACGTTCCCTCCCTTCACCACCGGTGCACCGTGGCTGCAGTGTGTACCATCCACAGGATACGCTGCAGCAACTCACCAAGGCTTCTTCGACAGCACCTCCCAAACCCGCGATCTCTACCACCTAGAAGGACAAGGGCAGCAGGCACATGGGAACAACACCACCTGCACGTTCCCCTCCAAGTCACACACCATCCTGACTTGGAAACATATCGCCGTTCCTTCATCGTCGCTGGGTCAAAATCCTCGAACTCCCAACATAATAACACTGCGGGAGAACCTTCGCCTCACGGACTGCAGCGGTTCAAGAAGGCAGCTCATCACCACCTTCTCAAGGGCAATTAGGGATGGGCAATAAATGCTGGCCTTGCCAGCGACGCCCACATCCCATGAACGAATAAAAAAACTTGTGTTTGACAAATTTATTTGAATTTTGAGGATATAACTGGCAGGGTAGATCAAAGGGAACCAGTGGCTGTAGTCTGTTTGGATTTTCAAAAGGCATTCGATAAGGTGCCACATAAAAGGTTGTTACACAAGATGGGGTTGGGGGTAATATATTAGCATGGGTAGAGGATTGGTTAAAGGTCAGAAAACAGAGTAGGAATAAACAGTTCATTCTCAGGTTGGCAGACTGTAACTAATGGGGTGCCGCAAGGATCAGTGCTTGAGCCTCAGTTATTTACATTTATATTAATGACTTAGATGAAGGGACCGAGTGTAATGTATCCAAGTTTGCTGACGATACAAAGCTAGGTGGGAAAGTAAGCTGTAAGGAGGGCACAAAGATTCTGCAAAGGGATATAAACAGGTTAAGTGAGTGGGCAGGTAGGTGGCAGATGGAGTATAATGTGGGGAAATGTGAGGTTATTGGTAGGAAGAATAGAAAAACAGAATATTTTTTAAATGGTGAGAAACTATTAAATGTTGGTGTTCAGAGAGATTTGGGTGTCCTTGTATATGAAGCACAGAAAGTTAACATGCAGGTACAGCAAGAAATTAGGAAGGCAAATGGTATGTTGGCCTTTATTGCAGGGGGGTTGGAGTAAAAAAGTAAGGAAGTCTTGCTGCAATTGTACAGGGCTTTCGTGAGACCACACCTGGAGCACTGTGTACAGTTTTGGTCTCTTTACCTAAGGAAGGATATACTTGCCTTCGAGACGGTACAACGAAGGTTCACTCGATTAATTCCTGGGATGAAAAGATTGTTCTATGAGGAGAGATTGAGTAGATTGGGCCTATACTCTCTGGAGTTTAGAAGAATGAGAGGTGATTTTATTGAAACATATAAGATTCTGAGAGGGCTTGACAGGGTAGATGCTGAGAGGCTGTTTCCCCTGGCTGGAGAGTCTGGAACTAGGGGGCGTAGTCTCAGGATAAGGGGTTGGCCATTTAGGACTGAGATGAGGAGGAATTTCTTCACTCAGGATTGTGAATCTTTGGAATTCTCTACCCTTGAGGGCTGTGGATGCTCAGTCGTTGAGTATATTCAAGGCTGAGATCGATAGATTTTTGGACTCTCGGGGATCAAGGGATATGGGGATCGGGCGGGAAAGTGGAGTTGAGGTCAAAGATCAGCCATGATCTTATTGAATGGCGGAGCAGACTCGAGGGGTCGTATGGCCTACTCCTGTTCCTATTTCTTATGTTCTTTGTAATGCCCTGCTCCCATCCACACAACCTACTGTGCCTCCTAGCTTAGTGTCATCTGCAAACTCGAATATACAACACTCCTTTTCTTCATCCCTGTAAGTAATGTATATGGTGAAAAGCTGAGGTCCCAGCACAGATCCCTGTGGAACCCTACTTGTCATGTCATGCTATCAGAGAATGGACCACTTATACCTACACTGTGCCTCCTACCTCCCAACCAATTACCAACCCGTATCACATGGTTATCTCCAATTCCATGTGCTCTCATTTTTGCTAATAATCTCTTGTGCAGAACGTTATCAAATGTCTTCTGGAAGTCCATGTAAACAACATTCATAGACACTCTCCTGTCCACCATGCTAGTGACCTCCTCAAAAAATTCAACTAGATTAGTCAGACATTACCTACCCTTCACAAATCTATGCTGACTCTTTTTGATCAGCTGATACTTGTCTATATGCTCAGTCACTCTCTGATGATAGACTCCAGTAACTTGCTCACAGTTGATGTTAAGATGACAGGTCTGTCGTTTCCTGGTTTCTCCCTCCCTTCTTAAACAATGGAGTGACATTTGCAATTTTCCAATCCAAACACGCAATTCTTGAATCTTGAGAGCTTTGGAAAATTATGACTAGTGCATCTGCAATTTCCTCACTTACTTATTTTAATACCCTGGGGTGGAAACCATGCGGTCCTGGAGATCAGTCTATCTTTCGTCCCATTATTTTCTTACTTGCATTAAATTCACTAAGTTCCTCCCCTTGACTTATATTTAGGTTCACTGATATTTTGTCATCTTCCTCCACATTGGAAACGATACAAAGTATTAATTTAACAAGTCTGCCATTTCCTTATTATCCATTGTAGTCTTGCTTGCATTTGACTTTAATGGGCCCACATTCCTGTCACCATTTCTTGAAATATTTATAAAGATTTTTGCTGTTGGCTTTAATATCCCTTGCAAGTTTTTTTCAAATTGCCTTTCTACACCTCATATTACTTTTTTTTTGTATCCCTTTGTTGCTTTTTTATAGCTTTCCCATTCTGCTGAATTTCTACTTTTCCTTTCATTTGAATAAGTTTTTTCTTTTAGCTTGATACTACAAGTCACTCACCTCATTTGTTGATTATGGTTGCTTAACTATACATTTGCCTTTTAGGGGTATGTACTAGTTTTGTATTGAGAAAAATAATTAAAATCAAGGAACATAGGAACAGGAGTAGGCCATTCAGCCCCTCATGCCTGCTCCGCCATTTGATAAGATCATGGCTGATCTGTGATCTAACTCCATATACCTGCCTTTGGCCCATATCCCTTAAAACCTTTGGTTGCCAAAAAGCTATCTATCTCAGATTTAAATTTAGCAATTGAGCTAGTATCAATTGCCGTTTGCGGAAGAGTGTTCCAAACTTCTACCACCCTTTGTGTGTAGAAATGTTTTCTAATCTCGCTCCTGAAAGGTCTGGCTCTAATTTTTAGACTGTGCCCCCTACTCCTAGAATCCCCAACCAGCGGAAATAGTTTCTCTCTATCCACCCTATCCGTTCCCCTTAATATCTTATAAACTTCGATCAGATCACCCCTTAACCTTCTAAACTCTAAAGAATACAACCCCAATTTGTGTAATCTCTCCTCGTAACTTAACCCTTGAAGTCCGGGTATCATTCTAGTAAACCTACGCTGCACTCCCTCCAAGGCCAATATGTCCTTCCGAAGGTGCGGTGCCCAGAACTGCTCACAGTACTCCAAGTGCGGTCTAACCAGGGGTTTGTATAGCTGCAGCATAACTTCTGCCCCCTTGTACTCCAGTCTGGCCTTGTATGAACAGTAGAAAATTGATGGGTGTATGTGGAAAGTGCTAAATTTCTAGGGCCTGGGTTCAGGTGGAAGTCTATCCTTGTGAGTGAGTGGGAAGATTTGGACATTGTGAAGTTTAGCAATATTCCCAAGTCACATGCTTTTGGTTAAAGATATGGAATCATTCAACCTGTCAAATCCACTTCTAATAGATTATATATAATTTGCAGAGTTCTCTGATTTTACCCAAATTATTTCCTCTCCCGAGGTCATAACATGAACATGGTAAAATAAAATTAAAATGTTCCTGAAGTCCGTTTCTGACTCTTGACGGCAATACACTGAACTCCAGTACAGTCATGATTCAACCTCTTAATCAATGTTATTCAATGCTTGGGACCAAAGTGCAAGCAGATATTTGACCAGAACAGATGCACAAACATAACTAATTTCCAGTATAAAAGGATGATATAAAGTTCTAATTTTCAGCACTAGGTTACAGTAACTCCTCTTGCTTGAAATAATGCATAATACTGAGAATGGTGGTGGGCAACCAGTCAATTAACAGGAGGAGACTCTGAATGTCCTCACCTTCAACCATGGTGGAGTCCAACATGTGAGTACAAGAGACAAGGCTGAAGTGTTTATAAGTGTCTTCAGCCAGAATTGCTGTGGATAATCCTACTCTGCCTCCTCTCGAGGTCCCTGCCATCAGAGACCGTCAGACCAGAAGAGATAGGAGTAGGAGTAGGCCATTCGGCCCCTCGAGCCTGCTCCACCATTTAAAGAGATCATGGCTGATCTGATTTTTACCTCAACTCCACTTTCCCACCCTTTCCCCATATCCTTTAACTCCCTTGCTGATCAAAAATTTGTCGAACTCAGCCTTGAATGTATTCAATGACTCAGTCGCCACAGCTTTTGGGGTAAAGAATTCCAAAGATTTACGACCCTCTGGGAGAAGAAATTCCTCCTTATTTCCGTCTTAAACGGGCGACCCCTTATTCTGAGACTATGCCCCCTAGTTTTAGATTCCCCCATGAGGGGTAACATCCTCTCAGCATCTACTCTATCAAGTCCCATCAGGATCTTGTATGTTTCAATAAGATCTCCTCTCATTCTTCTAAACTCCAATGAGTATAGACCCAACCTGTTCAATCTTTCCTCACCCGCATCACAGGCGGTCAGCAGGAGGAGCCCTATTTGAAGGGGCAGTCCTCCAATGCTCCTCCTGCAGCAAAGAACCAAAATAATAGAATGGAGCAGGCCAGAGGCAAGGCTGCTCCAAGGTTTTCTGACTCCTCACTCCAGGTGCTGCTCGATGGGGTGAGGAGGAGGAGGAGGAGGGAAACGTTTTTCCCATCAGATGGGAAGAAGTGACCTGCCTCTGCCACCAAGAAGGCCTGGCTGGAGGTGGCAGAGGTCAGCAGCAGCAGCAATGTCGGCCGAACCTGGGTCCAGTGCAGGAAGCGCTTTAATGACCTAACCAGGTCAGCCAAAGTGAGTATACTTCCGCATTCTCCCACACTCCGTCTTCCACATCACCTCCACCACCACACAACTCCTTCTGCACTGTCACCTCAACGCTCTCTCATCACTCCTCACATCCACTCAACCATCATCCTCACCTTGCCTGCACTTACTCACCGCCCCAGTTCCCATTCGAACACTACCACGCAACCCAATCCTCATACAATCTGATGGCCATGTCTCACAAGCACCCTCCCATGCATCTCCATCACGGTCACCCCCACCCACACCAATGCATGCAGAGGGTCACTATACAACCATCACTCAATCACGCCTCTCTGTGTTTTGCCTGGATAGGAGAAAAGATGCCAGAATGTCCGGGAGAGGGCAAGGACCGGAGGAGGCCCGCCACACCAGGTGGTCCTAATGGACGCGGCACAGCAGACAATGGAAATAAGCCGGACGCTGGAGTGCCTGTCCGTGGCGGACGCCGAGACTGGGAGCGCACAAGCGGCTGGTGACAGAAATCTAACACTCAGCGCTCATGATAGCGAATGATCTTAACATCACTTGGCATTTGCAGCACCTCAACATCTGTCCACATGCTTAATATTGCTTTCTGTTCTCTTGCAGGGCCATCTGCGACTGCCGTAACTGCGGAGGGCGATTCCTCAGAGGACCTGCTGGCCTCTGAGGGTCCATCGTCACATCTGAGCCAGCCATCCACCAGTGCAGATACACACACCTCGATGGGACCCTGTCCTCACTTAGTTGGGCTTGCACATGGTGAATCACCACACACATGTGAGCACGAGCAGACCCTGGTGGCAGGGGCAGAGTGGAGAGTCCGCGTCGGTGGGAGCATTCTTCTCCAGACTCTACTCAGCTGGACCCAGATGCTGAACCCTGGGGGCCAGCCATAAAAAGGAGAGTCATCGAGGGCCAGCAGCACATTGCCGAGGCACTAGAACAGTTCCCATGCGCACTCTCCACAATCGTGCAGAGGATGGAGGAGTCCAACTCCTGCATGAGTGGAATACTGTCACAGGGTCGTGAAGGCATCTCTGAGATAGTGTCGCGGGTAGGTGCGGGAATGTCTGCGATGGAAGAAAGGCTAGCCTCCATCGAGCTTCAAGCATGGCTCAACAATGAGTCCATTCAGGCCTTGACAGCGGCCGTTCGGATTTAGGGTGAGCAACATTCTGCCGCCTTACACAGGCTGACAGATGCATTACAACTGGTCTTCCAAGGCTTCACACAAGTCCTCCAAACTGTCGTCCAGCAGGGTGGAAGGAGCGATGTGGGCCTGGCCCAGGAGAGTGATGATGGCGAAAGTTGACATGGAAGTGGGGAAGCCACTCAAATCGCTCCCACGTCTCACCCGTTGCCCCCCTCTCAACCAGTACCGGCAATGCTGCCTCCTCTCCAGATGGCCGAGTCTGCCCCTGCACACCGCCAGAGGGCGTCTGCGCAAAGCATCTCATCAGTCTAGGCAGGGACAAGAGCAACCTGCAACTACCTCTGCTGAAGCCACAGGGGTAGCACCACGTAGGGGTTCCCGTAAACGTAAGGCAAAGGTTTTGTGAGCACAAAGGGGATGCACAAGGGTGTATGACAGAATGTCATGTTTTTCATTTAGTTTTGTTTGTTTTGCCAACCGCATTAAAATTTGTTATCACTGCTACTGCCACGTCTTTGCAAATCTTGTCTGGATTGTGCAATAATTCCCTTTCCTGAGGATCACTTTGAAGACCCACACCTGATGCCACCCATTGTGTCACTGCAGAATGGGTGTAGGTGTATTTGCAGGGCTTTTTTGTGCACAGGACTGAGAGACGTCGGCGATGTCCCCGGTGGCACCCTGGAAGGATGCGGAGAAGAAGTGGTTGAGGGCAGTGGTGACTTTGACAGCAACAGGTAAGAAGATGGTGCTCGGGCCAGCCGGGAGCAGCTCGACATCAAGGAGGCTGCAGATGTCCACGACTGCATGTCGAGTGACTCTGAGCCTCCGTGTGCACTGCTCCTCAGAGAGGTCCAGGAAGCTGAGCCTTGGTCTGTAGACCCTGTGGCGAGGGTAGTGTCCTCTGCGACGCATCTCTCTCTGCCATTGGCCTCCCTCCTGCTGTGCAGGTGGATGTGTCACAGCACTCTGTTGTGGAGCTCCACGTGTCGGAGGTGGCCGGCGAGGCTGGTGATGCTGTTTGTCCTCTGTTTAGGTCATGACTGCAGCTACGGCGGCCCCCATCTGCAAGTTGTATGTTTGAGGGGGTCCGCAAGGTAGGTTAACGTGTCTGCACCCCGGAGTTGAGGTTCCAAGTTGGTGAATTTTAGTGTTAGGAGGAGGGTGGTGGAGGCCAAACTTTGTCCAAAGTGACAGACTGGCCTCCTGCAATGAATTAGGGTCTCTCCCCGCCACCTGTCAAATGGACCTTTGCAGCTGCCACAGGCTGGTGGCTGCAATACATCTGTTTCAACTGGGAGTGTTTCCCCCAGTACGGGAAACACGCTCAGTTGAGATGAAAATCCCACCCCTCCTAAAATACCCTCCCAATCAGGTCTGCAAACGACCTGAACTATCTAATTAATTGGTTTAAGTGGGATCCCGCCAGCTTTAATTGCGGGTGGGAGTCCCGCATGCGGGGGCTGCGGGTGCATCAAACGCATCATTGGGGAACCCAGAAGTGGACGGGTTGGAGCCAGGCTCCGGGCCCGTCCTAGGAATCCCCAATTTTAGCAGCCCCCCCGCCACGAACGCACCCACTCGGCCATCCAAAAATCGACCCCTTTGTGTCCTCATCGCAACTTGCTTTTCCACCTATCTGTGTATCATCTGCAAATTTGGCCACAAGACACTCTGTTCCTTCATCCAAGTCATTGATATATATTGTAAATAGTTGAGGCCCCAGCACTGAGCCCTGCGGCACCCCACTAGTTACAGATTGCCATTTTGAAAAAGACCCTTTTATCCCGACTCTTTGTTTTCAGTTAGTTAGCCAATCCTCTATCCATACCAGTATATTACCCCCAACACCATGAGCTCTTATCTTGTGCAGTAATCTTTTATGTGGCACCTTATCGAATGCCTTTTGGAAATCCAAATATACTGCATCCATTGGTTCCCCTTTATCCACCCTGCCCGTTACTTCCTCAAAGAACTCTACTAAATTTGTTGACATGATTTCCCCATCATAAAACCATGTTGACTCTCCTTGATTGTATAATGAGTCTCCAAATGTCCTGCTACTACTTCCTTAATAATGGATTCTAGCATTTTCCCAATGACAGATGTTAGGCTAACTGGTCTATAGTTACCTGCTTTCTGTCTCACTCCCTTTTTGAATAGGGGTGTTACGTTTGCGGTTTTCCAATCCGTTGAGACCTTTCCAGAATCTAGTGAATTCTGGAAGATTACAACCAATGCATCCACTATCTCTGTAGCCACTTCCTTTAAGACCCTCGGATGCAACCCAATAGGTCCAGGGGACTTGTCAGCCTTTAGATCCATTAGTTTACCTAGTACTTTTTCTCTAGTGATAGTGATTGTTTTTAGTTCCTCCCTCCTCTTTGCCCGTGCCCAGCCAATTTGGTTCATGCCATGTGAGATTAAGAAGCGACTGAGTGCATTGAAGGTTTTGGGTCCTGACAACTCCCTGCTGCACTGCTAAGACCTGTACATCAGAGTTAGCTGCTGCTCAAGCCACCCTATGACCCTTGTATCTACCTGACAATGTCGGAGATTGTCCAGGTGTGCCCTATCCACAAATAACAGGATAAATCTAACCCAGCCAATTATTGCCCATATGGCTGGAGTCATACCTGGCATAAAGTAAGACGGTCATGTTTGTCAGAGACCAGTCATCAAGGATCCATCCCTAGCCCCTTCTTGTTCCTCATCTACATGCTGCCCTTTGGTAATATCTTCTGAAATCATGGCATCAACTTCCAAATGTATGTCAATGATACCCAACTCTACCTTTCAATCACCTCTCTTAACCTCTCCACTGCTTCTGTGCTGTCAAACTGTTATCCAATATCAGGGGACCATAACTGGACACCATATTCTAAATGAAGCCTAACCACGGACTTCTACAGGACAAAAATTGCCCTATGAATACAAGCTAATGCCCTTTTTTTTTTATTCGTTCATGGGATGTGGGCGTTGCTGGCAAGGCCAGCATTTATTGCCCATCCCTAATTGCCCTTGAGAAGGTGGTGGTGAGCTGCCTTCTTGAACCGCTGCAGTCCGTGTGGTGAAGGTTCTCCCACAGTGCCGTTAGGAAGGGAGTTCCAGGATTTCGACCCAGCGACTATGAAGGAACAGCGATATATTTCCAAGTCAGGATGATGTGTGACTTGGAGGGGAACGTACAGGTGGTGTTGTTCCCATGTGTCTGCTACCCTTGTCCTTCTAGGTGGTAGAGGTCGTGAGTTTGGGAGGTGCTGTCGAAGAAGCCTTGATGAGTTGCTGCAGTGCATCCTGTGGATGGTACACACTGCAGCCACGGTGCGCCAGTAGTGAAGGGAGTGAATATTTAGGGTGGTGGATAGATTGCAAATCAAGTGGGCTGCTTTGTCCTGGGTGGTGTCGAGCTTCTTGAGTGTTGTTGGAGCTGCACTCATGCGGGCAAGTGGAGAGTATTCCAGCACACTCCTTGACTTATGCTTTGTAGATGGTGGAAAGGCTTTGTGGAATCAGGAAGTGAGTCACTCGCCGCAGAATACCCAGCCTCTGACCTGCTCTTGTAGCCACAATATTTATGTGGCTGGTCCAGTTAAGTTTCTGGTCAATGGTGACCCCCAGGATGTTGATGGTGGGGGATTCGGTGATGGTAATGCCGTTGAATGTCAAGGGGAGGTGTTTAGACTCTCTCTTGTTGGAGATGGTCATTGCCTGGCACTTGTCTGGTGCAAATATTACTTGCCACTTATCAGCACAAGCCTGGATGTTGTCCAGGTCTTGCTGCATGCGGGCTCGGACTGCTTCATTATCTGAGGGGTTGCGAATGGAACTGAACACTGTGCAGTCATCAGCGAACATCCCCATTTCTGACCTTATGATGGAGGGAAGGTCATTGATGAAGCAGCTGAAGATGGTTGGGCCTAGGACACTGCCCTGAGGAACTCCTGCAGCAATGTCCTGGGGCTAAGATGATTGACCTCCAACAACCACTACCATCTTCCTTTGTGCTAGGTATGACTCCAGCCACTGGAGAGATTCCCCCCTGTTTGCTGGAGATATAGCTCATGGCATTGTTTAGCGAGTGATACACTAAAATACCCAGATCTCTTTCTTCACCATTGGCTTCAATTCTGTTCCCTGTACGGTTTATGTATATTTAGCATTGCCCCTGCCCACGTGCATAATACAGCACTTTTCTAAGTTAAACATAATTTGTGAAATAATGGACCATTCCGCCAATGTATCAAGGTCTACAAGATCTAGGTTAATATTTTCTTCACTGCTAACACTCGAATGTAGCTCTGTGTCATCCGCAAACTTGCGGATCATTCCCCAACACTTACACCTAGGTCATTAATAAAGATAGTAAAGAGTCGAGGCCCTAACACTGATCCCTGTGAAACACCACTGGTAACCGATCTCCAAGCTAATCTATAGCTATTGATGACAACTTTCTGCCTTTGGCATTCAACCAATTCTTAATCCCCCACAGCAGATTACCACTAATTCCACAAATTCTATCTTGTACAGTAGCCTCTGGTGATGTACCTGATCGAAGATTTTCTGAAAGTCCAAGGTAGACAATATCTACCTGGTTGCCCTCATCCACTAACTTAGTAACTCCTTCAAAAAATTTGATCAAATTGGTAAGACATGACCTTTTCCAGAAGCCGTGTTGGATATCATAAGAGATGCCCTAAAAGTGGTCTTTTAGGGCATCTCTTATGATATCTTCGAGCATCTTACCTATTACGGAAGTCAATAATGGGCCTATAGTTACCCGGCTCAGACTTATCACCCTTTTTAAAAATTGGAACTCTATTAGCATCCTTCCAGTCTGAGGGAACAGTCCCTGACTTTAGTGGGCTATTAAAGATACGAGCAAGGGGCTCACATAGCACCTGTCCCATTTCTTTGAGGACCATTGGGTGAATGTCATTTGGGCGGCAGTCCGATCTAGTTTAAGGCTCCTTATTCTGTTTAAAATGGTATCCTCACCTATTTTAAGTCGTGTGTTTTTATGACAAAAAGAAAAATGGGTACAGGGCAGAAAGTTAGTCTCACAGTGGGCATGTCTCTTTTCCAAAGCTCTTCACTTGAGGATCCCAAATAAACAGTTGGTGGAGGGGGCGGGGTGGGGGGGAGGGCAGTGGCCAGTTTTTTTGGAGTTAAGACAACTCCATATGTGGCCAATGGAAGTTCAGAGCCAAATCAACTATCTGTGGCAGACTTAGTGATCTGATACTCGAGGAAGGCAGGTTCCAGGGCACTGTTGATGATTGAACAGCCAGTTGGCTCTCTAATGGAACTTGGAGGATTAGACCTCTCATTGGGGCTGGGTTTCTTCCCCTTCAGCTTCATATAATCCAGCAAGCCAATGCCCAAAGGGTACGGTGATTCTGGCTAGACGAGCAGCAGGAAGCTTACAAGTTCCTTGTGCTGGTAGACTGCACCGTTTCAACTGGTTAAACTCCAGCAGTATCTCTGTGCACACTTGGGATCCCTATAGCCAGCTCTGCCAAATTGCGCAAGGCTCTCTGAACTTGGGTAACTGGGGTGTGTCCCTATGGGGAGAGAGTGTATATCGGGCAAACAGAAAGTCTAACTGTGGATTTCTCAATAGGTTGGTTGAAAACTCTTAAATATGGTGATAGGTTTCTACATGTGTTAGACTCCCAGGTAACAAAAAAAGTTATATAGGCAAATAAGGCAGCTAGCAACATTCCAGAAGCAGAGATCAGAACAACAGAACATCAGCTTATCTGATTTTGGTTGAGAGAAAAATTATGGCCAAGACAATTCCCTGCTTTTCTTCAGATAGTGCTGAGGGATATTTAACATCCACTGGAACAAGCAGACAGAATATTGATTTAACATTTCATTTGGAGGACAGGACTTCTAACAATGTAACACTCCTTCAGTGCTGCACTGTTGAAAACCTAGGTTATAAGCTCACATCCTAGTGTGGGTCTTAGAACCACAATCTTCTGAACCAGAGGTAAGAACACTACCAACTGAATGTAATTTCTGTGTCAGGAAAGTCAATCAATCAGGCCTGTATTGACCATAGCTATTGCTGACCAATTAATGGGTGAATGAAAGGAAGAAAAGCAGGAAGAAAATGGTGAGATTTATAAAATTGGATATTACATCTGCATAAAGAGCCTAAGTCCTGACTGAACTACTGAAAACTTGCCTTTGTCGGCTCCTGTGTGTGATACTGATTAGCACGAGGACATTCATCAAATAAAAAGGGACTTTGAACCCTAGTTTAGAGTTAAAAAATAACAGAACTCACAGCCAGTCCAATCCTTCAGCCATATTTACTGTTAGAGCAAGTAAGAATTTGTTTTTGTTTGAAAACAAGAATCTCATAGACAAATTGAATCAAATCAAAACCATATAAGAAACACTATATGAATTTAAATTCCAATATGATTTTGCTCTGTTTCTTGAACTTCATTTACATATATATTTTGATTACAGGCAACAAATTCTAAGTCAAGCTGAGCTGCTAATTTGCAATAAAAATACATTGTCTTTCAGACTTTACATTTTTAAAAATCACATTATTTAATGAGGAAGGGAAGGGCCACCAGCAAAAAATACATTTGTGGTTCCTGGTGAAAGAAACTTAGTGCATTCAGATAACAAGCATGATAGTTATCAGCACTTAGAATGAGCAAACAAGCAACAGAGGAAGGTTTGGGGTTCATATTTACTCTCTCAGATAACTTTCTTTGCAACTCTTCATTGTATTTTGAAATGTTGTGACACCAAGGCAAAGGTTTGTAGGTATTCAGAGGATACCCGTACTAAATTGATCCTCTTTGCTACTTTTGCAGCATTTAAAGAGATTAGTGGCCCGCCATTGGTCTATTACTTTATCAGTACTTTTTAGGTTGCCAGGACAACAGCCTTGTGATTATCCGTCCTACATCGGCCCACTCCTTACGTAACTATCCATTGACGAAGCTATTAAAAGGACAAGAATACATTTCTAATGACATCGACATGAGGAGAGATTTCTGAGATGCTTATTGCCTTTCATTTTGGTATTCTGCCTAGATCTAGATGGGTTGAGGCAATATGGTAAGTTATCAGTTTTATACACTTTGTTCTTTTTGGCAACGATAACCTTTGTGCACGCCAAAACATGTTCTATCTTTTATCTAGAAGGGGAGTCATCTGTTTAAATAGTTTGTTTTAGGAGATAAGTGGCATGGCATTTGTTCTATGATGGAGTCTGTTGACCTCATGGTTAGGCTTCTTGTTAGCCATACTAATATGACCTTGATGAGCAATTGAAATGGAGGATTAGAAACGATGCAAACAAAGAACTTTCTTCATTATTGTACAAACAGAGAATCAGCAGCATTTGAGAGCATTGCGAAATTGGAATGTAAGTAGAGAAAGTCATGACTGTTGAGTGAGAGAGAGTTGAAACGTGGCATCCACTATTTTCAAACCAGCTGCTTGCACCTCTAGGCACCAGCCAAAGTCACAGTTGCTATTGTTAGCTGTCAAAGAAAATGTTTTGAAACGTCTGTGTGAAGAGTATAGAAAAATCATATTTGGGTCCTTTGTCTTGTAGCAAAATGGAACCCTTTCGGGCTCCCCTGATGACTTAGTGGATAAAGGCTGAACCACTGCCGGGTGCAATACTGAACCTTCCAGCAGCAAGATCCTAGGTTCAACCCCTGCTATATTGTGAATTAGGTGAGCTCAGCTGGGATAGCAGTTGGGTGCTACATTTTGACATCAGTGACCCTAGGCTAGGGAGGGGGAGAAAATCAGCCAGGATTCTCACTTCTGATTGCTATCCTGTGACTCTTGTTGCAAAATGTGTGTGTGAATGTCGGGTAAAGGTAGCATCAGGGTCCGCAGTGATGCCTGCATGGTCAAATACCTCAGCAGCTTTCATTGTCTGCATTCACACATGAAGAATGACAATTGAATGAATGAAGGACAGCTGGTGCCTGTAGAATTGTAGCCTGGTATAAATGAATGTCTTCAGAAGAGGAAGGGGAAAAATTGAATCTTTTTTCTTGGTAAAGTGGGGTGGGGTGGGGGTGGGGGGCTTCCTGGGTGAAGGTGGGGTTTCTCCCGTTCATTCACACTAACTTCAGCAGGAGAGCGGTGAAAATCCCAGGAAATGGAAATCGACAAAATATCTCCCTTCAGCCACTATTCAAAAGTTTCATGTACAAATTATGCCTTTAAAATATTTCTTCCTTTGGTTTCAGACAAATAGCAAAACACTTTCTTACCCTGGCTGTTTTTATTTAAAGCTCCATTGTCACTGGAAAAATAATCAGCCTGACTGTTCCAGGTAAATTTAAGAAATCTGGAAATCAATTCAGCAGTGATCATTGCATAGTTACACTGGACTTGAAGTGGTTTACTGCAATAAAATTCAAATAACATTTCAAGAAAAATTGTAAGTTGAGAGAATTACAGAAATATAAATGTGATATAGCCAAAAAGGATTAAGAACATTGAAAAATATTGAAAACTTCTTATGCATTAAGGCAAAGATTGGATAATCACAAGTAAATGGTATATAGGCTATATTCTTTGTGGTGTCACATTAATCAGAGTTTAAACAGAAAATCCAGGCAGGGAACTGAATAAGGAAGAATGGAGAACATGTAGCAGTGAAAGACAACCACTGAATAAATAAAGACCCACACTGTTTTGTTTCTATTTTCTTTCTCTCTCTCAGCATGCAATGTTCTCTTGCCAAGAAAGGAGGCAGCCAATGCCTATGGGCTAAAGAAGGGACAGTGTCAGTCAGGGTTTCTGCTCCTAATTGCTTTCCAGTGACTGATGGAAAGTTTGTGTATGTATGGACAGGATCGGGCTCAGCTATGACCCCCACCCCCCCAATAAATGGATAGCCTGCTAGATCCCATGAAACCATATCCCAGCATGAGTCACTGCATTCAGGAGAGAAGAGGAGAAAATGTGGAAAAGAAATCTCCGTTATTATATAGGCAAGTTTTAATTTATTGGTTTATTTTTCTTATTTTGCTATTTTCTCAGATGGCAAACAATTTCCCTTAGCCAAGAGAGTAATGAGGTTTAGTGAACAATGATTTTTCATAACTGTGCAAAAAAAGTACTGGAACATTGTGTGCTTATCAAGGTTGGACATGTTAGTTGAGGGATTTAAACATAGAAAGACTTACATGGACTTTTACAAGCATTCGGCCCAACAGGTCTATGCCGGTGTTTATGCTCCAGACGATTTGCATTTATATACCGCCTTTCACAACCTCAGCATGTCTCAAACTGTTCTACAACCAATGAAGTACTTTTTAAAGTGTAGTCACTGTTGTAATGTAAGCAAGCAGAGAATCTGTTTTTTCGTGTTTGTTGAGGGATAAATATTGGCCAGGACACCCAGGAGAACTCCCCCACTCTTCTTCGAATATGTTTCTTCAAAACAGTGCCTTGGGAGCTTTTATGTCTACCTGAGCGGGTAGACAGTTTAAAGTCTTATCCGAAAGACAGCAACTCTGACACTGCAGTACTCCCTCAGTACTGTGCTGGAGTGTCAGCCTAGATTTTGTGCTCAAATCTCTGGAGTGAGATTTGAACCCACAACCTTTATGACTCAGAGGTGGGAGTGCTACCATTGAGCCATGGCTGACAACTCATTTAGTGCAAGGGAATGTAACATTTTTTTTATTCGTTCATGGGATGTGGGCATCGCTGGCAAGGCCAGCTTTTATTGCCCATCCCTAATTGCCCTTGAGAAGGTGGTGGTGAGCCGCCTTCTTGAACCATTGCAGTCCGTGTGGTGATGGTTCTCCCACAGTGCTGTTACGTAGGGAGTTCCAGGATTTTGACCCAGCATCAATTTCAAGCATCCGGTATCAGCATCATTGGTGCAACGAAGGTTCACTAGATTGATTCCTGGGATGAGAGGGTTGTCCAATGAGGAGAGATTGAGTAAAATGGGCCTATATTCTCTGGAGTTTAGAAGAATGAGAGGTGATCTCATTGAAACATACAAGATTGTGAGGGGGCTTGACAGGGCAGATGCTGGGAGGTTGTTTCCCCTGGCTAGAGAGTCTAGAACTAGGGGACATAGTCTCAGGATAAGGAGTCGGCCATTTAAGGCTGAGATGAGGCGGAATTTCTTCACTTAGAGGTTTGTAAATCTTTGGAATTCTCTACCCCAGAAGGCTGTGGATGCTCAGTCGTTGAATGTGTTCAAGGCTGAGATCGATAGATTTTTGGACTCTAAGGGAATCAAGGGATATGGGGATCGGGCGGGAAAGTGGAGTTGAGGTTGAAGATCAGCCATGATCTTATTGAATGGCGGAGCAGGCTCGAGGGGCCTTATGGCCAAATCCTGTTCCTGTTTCTTATGTTCTTATCAAGCTCTTCCAGGCTAGGTACAGAACTGCTGGATAATAATAAAGCTTCCTTTACTCTGTTCAACAATGTTTTTCAGCCCTTATCTCAGAAGACAATCCTTTACTTGAACTAGAATCATATTTTTCCATTCCCTACACCAGACATCCTGTGGCATCCCTGAGCGAGATTGATAATTTAGTGTCAATTTATACTGAATACAAAATCTAGGGGTGGAAGTTATGTTACAGGTGTACAGAGCTCTGGTTAGACCCCATCTGGAGTACTGCATTCAGTTCTGGGCACCACACCTCAGGAAGGATATATTGGCCCTGGAGGGGGTGCAGTGCTGATTCACCAGAATGATACCAGAGCTAAAAAGGTTAAATAATGGGGACAGGTTGCATAGATTAGGCTTGTATTCCCTTGAATAATGAAGATTAAGGGATTGAGGTGCTTAAGATGATTAAAGGATTTGACAAGGTAGATAGAAATTATTTTTCAGACATCATGTCCCAGGTGGGTCCCATGAAAACTCTTTCCACTGTGTGTGTCAGTGGGGAGGGTAGGATTCAGGAGGACCAGAAGTGGCCTTTGTTCTTGTTGCCATTGTTCACCTTTTGCAGCACACAGTTGGTAAAACTGTCCAGCACCAGAAATAGGGCAGTTTCATTAATCAGACTAAGGAACTCTGAATGTGCAGTCATTTTTTGTTCAATTTTTAAAAAGGGAGACAAAGCTAATCCAAGTAATTACAGGTCTTGTAATTTAATATCTGTTGTAAAGAAAGAAATTCAATTTATATAACACCTTACATGATCTCATGGTGTGCCATAGCACTTTACAGCCAATTAAGTACTTTTTTGAATTGTAGTCACTGTTATTATGTGGGAAATTTTGTTTGATAACGCTCCTGTGAAGCACCTTGGGATGTTTTACTATGTTAAAGGCGCTATATAAATGCAAGTTGTTGTTGTTGAATCCAAATCGCCAAATCCCCCACCATCAACATCCTGGGCATCACCATTGACCAGAAACTTAACTGGACCAGCCATATAAATACTGTGGCGACAAGAGCAGGTCAGAGGCTGGGTATTCTGTGGTGAGTGACTCACCTCCAGACTCCCCAAAGCCTTTCCATCATCTACAAGGCACAAGTCGGGAGTGTGATGGAATACTCTCCACTTATCTGAATAAGTGCAGCTCCAACAACACTCAAGAAGCTCGACACCATCCAGGACAAAGCAGCCTGCTTGATTGGTACTCCATCCACCACCCTAAACATTCACTCCCTTCACCACCGGCACACCGTGGCTGCAGTGTGTACCATCTACAGGATGCACTGCAGCAACTCGCCAAGGCTTCTTCGACAGCACCTCCCAAACCCACGACCTCTACCACCTAGAAGGACAAGAGCAGCAGGCACATGGGACCACCACTGTCTGCACATTCCCCTCCAAGTCACACACCATCCCAACTTGGAACTATATCGACGTTCCTTCATCATCGCTGGGTCAAAATCCTGGAACTCCCTTCCTAACAGCACTGTGGGAAAACCTTCACCACACGGAGTGCAACGTTTCAAGAAGGCGGCTCACCACCACCTTCTCAAGGGCAATTAGGGATAGGCAATAAATGCTGGCCTCGCCAGCGACGCCCACATCCCATGAACAAATTTTTTTAAAAAACGGCAGCCAATTTGAGCACAGCAAGGTCCCACAAACAGCAATGAGATAATGACCAGATCATCTGTTTTAGGTGTTGGTTGAGGGATAAATATTCACCAGGACATGGAGGAGAACTCTCCTGCTCTTCTTTGAAATAATGCCATGGGATCTTTCATGTCTACCTGAGGGGGCAGACAGGGCCTCGGTTTACCCTCTCATCCGAAAGAAGGCACCTCCGACAGTGCAGCATTCCCTCAATACTGCACTACAGTGTTGGCCTAGATCATGATAATAATTAAATAAATCAAAGTTCAGTGAACCTGCACTCTTAAAATTTTGACTTGGAGTCACCTTCACTCCAAGCCCGCGTGGAATGAACCTGGATGCTGAGGCCTGCGCCGAGTCAGACAATGTGCTGGAGCCTTCAGTTAAAGCAGCTGCAAAACAGTGACACTGTTCACATCACCCTGCTTGTTACTTTAAAGGGAGACCCTGAATGTTATCAGCAGCACCGTTTGTAATCACAAATATGTTTAATGCATTTAATCATATGAATGATACTTTCGACACCAGTTAGTTTATGGGCTGATGTTGAGGAATGCTATATTATTACCCTTATTTATGAATTCCGTTTGCTTACAACAACAAAAAGATTGATGTGGGAGTGGAGGTGCCGTTATTACCGTTCAGTCTATAGCATGAAAAGTAATTTTGTTCGGCTGCTCTGAAGCTGGTTTAACATTACACTAGTTGGGAACTGAAGCAGGTGTGAGATGGCCTTTTAGATGGGGTCTCCCACTCAGGGTGTTACATCACGTCAGCTAAACTGGCACTTTTGGATCCACAAGGAGCAAGGCTACTTTTTGTTAATATAAAAATGGCAGTGTACAGTCTACCAGACCAGGCACTATATAAATGCAGATATGGAAGTATACTGTACTTCAAAGGCACTTTAAAATTGCGCCGTCATTAAAGAACAAGACAATGCTATTGTAATTCATACAAACTTTACAACAATAATAAATAATGATCTGTACCGTGCACAGATTGTTAATATTTTTGTTTCACCGCTGTAAATGAGCGACTTTTGCCTCACCCTTGGAACTTGGAAGAAATGCAGGTCCTTTACAACGTCTGTTAGTTCTGAGTGACATGGGAAGCAATTGTTCGGTGCAATTTAACTGATATTGGTAAGATTAGTGAAAGTTTTATGTCGCGTTTACTACATCGCTTTCCATAATCGATTGGTTACAATGTTTGAATTACATCTGAACTTTCCTAACATCAAAGCTTCACGTAAGGATTTAATTCAATAAGATACAAAAAATATTCGTACTACTGAAATATTGGGAGCTCTGAATAAAAGTGGACAATGTTAGTTTAAAGTTGTAGGTGAATGACTTTCCCTCCTCCCCATCGCCCTTGTCCATTTCTTCAGAGTGGGGAACATGAGGAAATAACTGCAGATTTATAAAATAACTTATGGAAGAACACGGCATAGAGATATCAATGCAGAAATTCAAAGAGGCAGCACACGTCACATATATGATACAAATGTTTAAAATGAATCGGGGTGCTGGGAGGAACTGAGGTTTGTGTAAATGAGATTTTGGATGAAATTTCAGACGTTTCACAATTTCGCAAGAATAAAAAGTAAGTTCTGGACGGAGTTTGTAGCCTTTAGTTCAGGACTGTTTGATTAAAAGTAACTCAAACACCAAACATGACGAGCTGATCAATACTTCAACGTGACGTATCAGAAAAGGAATAAAGTGTTTGCTTAAACCAGCCGAACACATAAAGAGAGGCAGCCGGATTTCAGTTTACAAACTGAGTGTGTTCACACCAGAGAACAACATTAAACAGTTTGAGACGCAACACATCGGGGAAGTGTTCCTCGGTAAAGGTGAGTGTCTTTAAATACTAAAA
Organism: Heptranchias perlo; assembly: GCF_035084215.1. Classification (NCBI taxonomy): domain Eukaryota; kingdom Metazoa; phylum Chordata; class Chondrichthyes; order Hexanchiformes; family Hexanchidae; genus Heptranchias; species Heptranchias perlo. The sequence continues at coordinate 39,271,386 of NC_090325.1, forward strand.
AAAATAATTATATATATATTCAGTATGGTCGGGGCATGAAGAATTTGTAATAAATCGTATAGTATTGCAATTAGTGATTTACGCCTCCATTCGGTGATGTTTAGTGTCAAGCACAAAGTTTGCCGTTTCTATCATCTTAATTCACTACCTCGACAGGAGGAACAAATTCTACATGAATAAATTTACTAGTAAATGTTGCGTGATGTTCGTATTAATGTTACTACTTCATTACTATTCAAGTGAAAACTGGTCGCGAACGCAATGTCAATTTTATATATTCATTCTGTGTTTGAATTAAGCAAAATTTATCTCCCAGTTAAATTGATTGAATTAAATAATTTTTTACCAATGCGATGAAATTTATTTTTTAAAGTTTTTTTTAGTGCTTTTGTTAAACTTTATGATGTTTTAAATTGACGTTTAAACTATTTAATAATTCTAGTATCTCTTTAAAAAAAAGGGGGAAATCTTTTGTCACTGTTGCAACTTGCCTATTACAACTTTGCTTCATTTTATCAGAATTTCTTTACTGGATTGAATAGAGAAGGTGGACACGGTGCCTGCCGTCGGACTGACGACTGCTTCATTTCTGCTGAAAGCTCTGGAGTGTGACAATGGTGTTTGTGTACAGTGAAATCAAACGCCATTATCACACTAAATAGCTAGGGCAGAAATCAGCTACAAATACAAGGCCATTCAACAAAAGTCTCCACAATTTCTGATATCTGATCGGTTTCATCCGACACTGGAATGGTAATTTACCAGAAAAGCATCTACAATTAAACTGAAATATTGTGCTGCTCGTTGAAGCAGTTACACTATCGGTGCCAATAAGAAAATGTATCTCGTCTTCAAAGCAAATCTGCTGTCTGATTCTCGCTTTCCTGACTGTAAATAATTCTAAAATCGCAGCTAGACTTCAGGTTAAGGAGCTTCAGTCCATGTTGAGAAATAAATAGACGACATTACAGAAAAGGAATGGGAGAACCGAACGAATTTAAAGATCAGATTATTCTTGCGTTTTAGCAATTATGTTTAGTGTATATTTTTGTTTTCCAATTACGTATACTAGCACAATGAGGCTAAAATAATTTTTCAATATTCATGCTGACGAGAACATGTAAAGTGGCAGACCCAAGACTGGATCACCCCGTTTTAATATAGTATCCCAGCAGAATTTTGTGCCTACTGCCAGTACGCATAAGTTCTGGATCACAAACATCCATTGTGGAAATGTTTCATCTGAACACAAATTTATAAGCTCCTCCAATTAGTAAAGTACATTGTTCAGTGTGGAGTTGAGCCAGTTCTACCAGGAAGATCCCTGATCTGTACAAAGTTAATTTATCACAGCCTGGGGGGTTACAGTTGGCCTCAGGCACCTCTAGACTAGAGTGGACAATTTTAAAAAGTGCTTGTGTGTGGATATGTGATGATGAGGACAGGAATGGGCTGGTCAGCGATAACCCTACGGTAGTATGGCACTAGCTGCTTAGGCTCACACATGTACAGTGTGGTACCAGAAGGCTGCCTGCATCTGTGAAACTGTACCCCAGGAGTCAGGAGGGAAAATGGATAGAATTTAAAAATAAGAAAAACATGTATGACGATGTATGCACATGCACGCAATCTCTCACCTGTGTACTTGACCCAGCTATCTGATAGCTGTAGAGGTTTCCATGTAGATTCTAATATACATTGGGTCTCAGTAAAAACATAACCTTAGTAATTGCATATTTGCAGCAGAGGTAAATCAAAACTGCTCATTACTCCAGGATCATCCTGGAATGCAAATATAACCCCCGGCTTCTACTCTCCACTACCAACCGTCTCCTTAAACCATACTTCCCTGTCCCCTCCACCCTCACATCCAACAACAAGTGCGAGGACTTCATGGACTTCTTTGTCACTAAGATTGAGACCATCCATCCAGCTGCCTCTTCTGCATCCTTCCCTCCCCCTAGCCCACCAAGCCAAGTTTCTCCTGAGGTTCTCCCTAGCCCTTAACTCACATCTTTCTCTAGTTTCTCACTTATCTCCCCTCAAGGCCTCCCCACCTCCTGCTCTATTGACCCTATTCCACTAAACTGCTAACTATCCACCTTCGCTTCTTGGCCCCCATGCTATCTGATACTGTAAATGATTCCCTCTCCTCTGATACTGCCTGCTCCCTTTAAAACCTTCCGTCAGCACCCCCTCAAAAAACTCACCCAGACCTCTCTGTCCTTGCATATTATCACCCCATCTCCAACCTTCCTTTGTGCTCCAAAGTCCTTGAATGTGTTGTCCCAACTCCGTACCCATCTTTCCCGTAACTCCATCTTTGAACCTCTCCAATCAGGTTTCCTCCTTTGCCACAACACTGAAGGGGTCCTAATCAAAGTCACAAATGACATCCTATGTGATGATGGTAAACTATCACTCCTCATCTTTCTTGACCTGTCTGCAGCCTTTGACATGGTTGACCACACCATCCTCCTCCAACACCTCTCCGTCATCATCCAGCTGAGTGGGACTGCCCTTGTCTTGTTCCATTCTTACCTAGCCAGTCGTAGCTAGAGACTCTCCTGCAATGGCTTCTCTTCCCACTCCCACACCATTCATTCTGGAGTTCCCCAAGGATCTATCCTTCGCCCCCTCCTATTTCTCATCTACATGCTGCCCCTCAGCAACATCATCTGAAAACACAATGTCAGGTTCCACTAGTATGTTGTTGACAACCAGCTCTACCTCACCACCACTTCTCTCAACCCTTTCACTGCCTTTGTGTTGTCAGGCTGCTTGTCTGACATAAAGTACTGGATGAGCAGAAATTTCGTCCAATTAAACATTGGGAAGACCAAAGCTATTGTCTTCGGCTCTCGCCAAAAACTCCCTTCCCTATCCACTGATTTCATCCTGCTCCCTGCCCACTGTGTCAGACTGAATCAGACTGATCGCAACCTTGGCATACTATTTGACCCTGAGCTAAGCTTTTGACCCGAGCTAAGCTTTTGACCCCATACGCTCTCCGTTGCTAAGACCGCTTACTGTCTACCTCTGTAACATTACCTGTCTCCGCCCCTACCTCAGCCCATCTGCTGCTGAAACCCTTAACCATGCATTTGTAACCTCCAGACTTGACTATTCAAATGTTCTCCTGGTCGGCCTCACATCTTTCACCCTCCATAAAATTGACCTGATTCAAAACTCTGCTGCCCATATCCTAACTAGCACCAGTGTGAAGTGCTTTGGGATACTTCTGAGAGACATGATAAGGTACTAAATAAATGCAAGTTCTTTTTTTTAAAAAAAACTACTTGCATACATTTAGCATGGGGTTTACCCAAACTTTGAAATAATTTAATTTTTCTCTCTTTATTATTCTTCCTCCCTCATTTTCAGATTCCCTGTCAAAAGCACCATGACTGAGGGTGCAAGTAGGTGAACATTTACCAGGTTTCTGCCTATGAGTTCTTGAGTTGGCTATTGAGAAACTTGCCAGAGTCATCTTGCATTCTGAGATTCTCACCCTCTGAATAGGAAGCCCTTCCACTTTCATTTAACGCTCCATCTGCTCTGCCCCATCAACGGACATTACAGTTACAAATGGGGAGTCACCATATGGTGAATTGCAGGCACAGAACCTGCACCAGTCAGTTGTGTTACTATGCCACTTGAAAAAGGTTTATACTTCAGATCATAAACTGTATGAGAGATAATAATATAAACAGCATGGGAAGGAAATTATCAGGGAGCCAATTGGACATCCTTCATTTAATCCTAGATGAATCAGCCAATTCTTAATATATATAAAACATTGCAGACTGAAACTCTGTTAAATGTGATACTGCAGAGTTAGAAAGGGCAAAGGCAATTTCTGCTGGTTGTAATCGTTCTTATTTTGATAGAGTACAGCAATTATCATTGTTGTTAGTTCAATTACAGAGCACAGAAAACCACATTGATATGACACTTCAATTGCCACAGTAAAATGTCAGTTATTATCTACAACATTGGCATGGTCAGAGGTTACCAGGGGGATTACTAATTACATTGGTAAAATATATTACCTTCCCATGTTCTGATTTTGAGTTCAGGTTATTAAATAGTTTTTGTAATACCTGGAGTACAAACTAGATAATTATTCAAAAATATTCAACAACAACAACTTGCATTTAGAATGCCTTTAACATAGTAAAATGTCCCAAGGCACGTCACAGGAGAGTAATCAGGCAAAAAAATTGACACAGAGCTAAAGAAAGAGATATTAGGAGAGGTGACCAAAAGCTTGGTGATAAAAGTAGGTTTTAAGGAGCCTCTTAAAGGAGGAGAGAGAGGTGGAGATGCGGAGATATTTAGGGAGGGAAATTTAGAGCTTAGGGTCAAGACAGCTGAAGGCACGGGTGGCAATGGTGGGGTGAAGGAAGTCAGGGATGCACAAAAGGTCAGAATTGGAGGAATGCAGAGTTCTCAGAGGGTTGTAGAGCTGTAAGAGGTTGCTGAGATTGGGAGGGGCGAGGCCACAGAGGGATGTGTCCGCCATGGCTCAGTGGTCGCACTCTTGCCTCTGAGTCAGAAGGTTGTGGGTTCAAATCCCACTCCAGGGTCTTGAGCTCTTACTCACCAATAACCTGCTCAGTTTATGCTCTGCCAGGACCACTCGGCTCCAGACCTCATTACAGCCTTGGTCCAAACATGGACAAAAGAGCTGAATTCCAGAGGTGAGGTGAGAGAGACTGTCCTTGACATCAAGGTAGCATTTGACCGAGTGTGGCACCAAGGAGCCCCAGTAAAATTGAAGTCAATGGGAATCAGGGGGAAAACTCTCCAGTGGCTGGAGTCATACCTAGCACAAAGGAAGATGGCAGTGCTTGTTGGAGGCCAATCATCTCAGCCCCAGGACATTGCTGCAGGAGTTCCTCAGGTCAGTGTCCTCGGCCCAACCATCTTCAGCTGCTTCATCAATGACCTTCCCTCCATCATAAGGTCAGAAATGGGGATGTTTGCAGATGATTGAACAGTGTTCAGGTCCATTTGCAACCCCTCAGATAATGAAGCTGTCCATGCCCGCATGCAGCAATACCTGGACAACATCCAGGCTTGGGCTGATAAGTGGCAAGTAACATTCGCACCAGACAAGTGCCAGACAATGACCATCTCCAACAAGAGAGAGTCTAACCACCTGACATTCAACGGCATTACCATCGCCGAATCCCCTACCATTAACATTTTGGAGGTCACCATTGACCAGAAACTTAACTGGACTCGCCACATAAATACTGTGGCTATGAGAGCAGGTCAGAGGCGAGTATTGTGCGGTGAGTGACTCACCTCCTGACTCCCCAAAGTCTTTCCACCATCTACAAGTCACAAGTCAGGAGTGCGATGGAATACTCTCCACTAGCCTGGATGAGTGCAGCACCAACACTCAAGAAACTCCCTTCACCACCGGCACACCGTGGCTGCAGTGTGTACCATCTACAGGATGCACTGCAGCAACTCGCCAAGGCTTCTTTGACAGCACCTCCCAAACCCGTGACCTCTACCACCTAGAAGGACAAGGGAAGCAGGCACATGGGAACAACACCACCTGCATGTTCCCCTCCAAGTCACACACCATCCCAACTTGGAAATATATCGCTGATCCTTCATCGTCGCTGGGTCAAAATCCTGGAACTCCCTACCTAATAGCACTGTGGGAGAACCTTCACCACACGGACTGCAGCAGTTCAAAATGTCAGCTCACCACCACTTTCTCAAGGGCAATTAAGGATGGGCAATAAATGCATTGCCAGTGACGCCCACATCCCATGAACGAATAAAAAAGAAATCGGGAGACCCTCTGCAGTCATTCTACCCCAATGTATTTTTTAAAAAGCACAGGCAACCAACTCACATATGAAATGTGCAGTACTGTGACTAACTGAATGGAAGATTTTCCTCCTAAAGAGTTCAGTAGATCAGTTGGTGCTTTTTGTATCTTTCTCTGGCTCACAGTGGGAGTGGTTAATGTCCCTGGTCTTTTGACTCTGAATGAAGTATTTACAAAATAGCCTGGTGCACAGCCTCACTAGTAAGTGTATTCCTATTCTCTAACATAATTTGACAACATTGTTAAAAATTCTGTTTGCCTTCTGTAAATTATGTAAAATTACTTTTGCTGCTTTTGCAAAATATAAAGTGTAGGGAAATGTGTTTCTGTTCATAATGCTAGAAATTTTAGTCTGTTAAGTTCAAGACCCCAAATCCATTTTGTTTTCTCTTTCCAAACATATAAATGCACTGTTTAATTGGATAGTAGTAAGTTGGTCTCATTGTTCTACTTTAATGCTATCTATAATATAAAAACTCTGCTTGTTACTATAAACACCTGCTCTTCTGTGATCATGTTGGCTTATTGTTGATTCAGTGATATTTCAATACAGTGTGTTGGCTAAGATAGTCTACTCTCAATCATCAGTATTGTGCAGTTATAACATGTTAAGGACAGTTGGTTGCTCTACTTGTTATTTTCTAGGGTTTTAAGCCTGGATTTCCAGCAGCAGCAAAAGGGATTCTGATGCTTCCTCTTTAGCTTTTCAGCCTTAACAATGGAATACAGAAAACATTTTGTTATCCTTTCAGTGAGAACCATTTCAATTACTATTTTAATCACTGTTTACTACTCCCCACTCTAAGTGTCTCCTTTCCTCAATGAAGTTGTGATGTATGTGATAATGATGCAGACTGTGAGTAATGTTAATTATCATATTAACTGGACAAATCAAATTGGGCAGAGCAGCCTTGAGGACGAGTTCATTGAGTGCATCAGGGATGGATTTCTTGAGCAGTATGTAACTGATCCTACAAGGGGGCAGGCAACCTTGGACCTGGTCCTGTGTAATGAGTCAGGATTAATTAATAATGTCCTAGTTAAGGATCCCCTTGGAACGAGCGACCACAACATGGTTGAATTCCATATCCAATTAGAGGGTGAGAAGGTTGATTCTCAAACAAGCGTACTGAGCTTGAATAAAGGAGACTATGATGGTATGAGAGCGGAATTGATTAAAGTGGACTGGGAAAATAGATTAAAGGGTAAGACGGTACATGAGCAGTGGTGTTCATTTAGGGAGTTATTTTACAACTTTCAAAATAAATATATTCCACTGAGGAAAAAAGGGTGTAAAAGAAATGACAGCCACCCGTGGCTAAGTAAAGAAATCAAGGATAGTATCCGACTAAAAACAAGGACATATAAGGTAGCCAAACTTAGTGGGAGGATAGAAGATTGGGAATTCTTCAAAAGACAGCAAAAAGTAACTAAAGGATTGATTAAGAAAGGGAAGTTAGATTATGAAAAGAAATTAGCAAAAAATATAAAAACAGATAGCAAGAGTTTCTATAGTTATATAAAAAGAAAAAGGGTGGCTAAGGCAAACATAGGTCCCTTAGAGGATGAGACCGGGAAATTAATGGTGGGAAACATGGAGATGGCAAAAATGCTGAACAAATATTTTGTTTCAGTCTTTACAGTAGAGGACACTAAGAATATCCCAACACTGGACAAACAGGGGACTCTCGGGGGGGAGGAGCTAAATACGATTAAAATCACTCAAGAGATGGTACTCAGTAAAATAATGGGACTCAAGGCGGATAAATCCCCTGGACCTGATGGCTTCCATCCTAGGGTCTTGAGGGAAGTGGCAGTAGGGATTGTGGATGCTTTGGTGATAGTTTTCCAAAATTCCCTGGACTCAGGAGAGGTCCCGGCAGATTGGAAAACTGCTAATGTAACACCGTTATTTAAAAAGGGTAGTAGGCAGAAGGCTGGAAATTATAGGCCAGTTAGCTTAACATCTGTGGTGGGTAAAATTTTGGAGTCTATTATTAAGGAGACAGTAACGGAACATTTAGATAAGCATAATTTAATAGGACAAAGTCAGCATGGCTTTATGAAGGGGAAGTCATGTCTGATAAATTTGCTTGAGTTCTTCGAGGATATAACGTATAGGGTGGATAAAGGGGAACCAGTGGACGTAGTGTATTTAGACTTCCAGAAGGCATTCGACAAGGTGCCACATAAAAGATTATTACTTAAGATAAAAAATCACTGGATTGGGGGTAATATTCTGGCATGGGTGGAGGATTGGTTATCGAACAGGAAGCAGAGAGTTGGGATAAATGGTTCATTTTCGGACTGGCAACCAGTAACCAGTGGTGTTCCACAGGGGTCGGTGCTGGGTCCCCAACTCTTTACAATCTATATTAACGATTTGGAGGAGGGGACCGAGTGCAACATATCAAAATTTGCAGATGATACAAAGATGGGAGGGAAAGTAGAGAGTGAGGAGGACATAAAAAACCTGCAAGGGGATATAGACAGGCTGGGTGAGTGGGCGGAGATTTGGCAGATGCAATATAATATTGGAAAATGTGAGGTTATGCACTTTGGCAGGAAAAATCAGAGAGCAAGTTATTTTCTTAATGGCGAGAGACTGGAAAGTACTGCAGTACAAAGGGATCTGGGGGTCCTAGTGCAAGAAAATCAAAAAGTTGGTATGCAGGTGCAGCAGGTGATCAAGAAAGCCAACGGAATGTTGGCTTTTATTGCTAGGGGGATAGAATATAAAAACAAGGAGGTATTGCTGCAGTTATATAAGGTATTGGTGAGACCGCACCTGGAATACTGCATACAGTTTTGGTCTCCATACTTAAGAAAAGACATACTTGCTCTCAAGGCAGTACAAAGAAGGTTCACTCGGTTAATCCCGGGGATGAGGGGGCGGACATATGAGGAGAGGTTGAGTAGATTGGGACTCTACTCATTGGAGTTCAGAAGAATGAGAGGCGATCTTATTGAAACATATAAGATTGTGAAGGGTCTTGATCGGGTGGATGCAGTAAGGATGTTCCCAAAGATTGGTGAAACTAGAACTAGGGGGCATAATCTTAGAATAAGGGGCTGCTCCTTCAAAACTGAGATGAGGAGAAACTTCTTCACTCAGAGGGTGGTAGGTCTGTGGAATTTGCTGCCCCAGGAAGCTGTGGAAGCTACATCATTAGATAAATTTAAAACAGAAATAGACAGTTTCCTAGAAGTAAAGGGAATTAGGGGTTATGGGGAGCGGGCAGGAAATTGGACATGAAGCTGAGTTCGGATCGGTCAATGCCCTGTGGGTGGTGGAGAGGGCCCAGGGGCTATGTGGCCGGGTCCTGCTCCGACTTCTTGTGTTCTTTAGATTTGTGGTTGGGATCAGATCAGCCATGATCTTATTGAATGGCGGAGCAGGCTCGAGGGGCCGATTGGCCTACTCCTGCTCCAATTTCTTATGTTCTTATGTTCTTATGTACCGTAAAATTATATTCATTATACAACAGAACCTTACAGAAAATGTCTTTCTGATTGATGTGGACCTTTCAGAAGTTATCATTTAGGCAAATATTTGAACACCTTTTTAATACCTTGGGTTATGTCGCTTTGTGTTAGCCATGTAGATGCCACAACACAAAGATATAAGCAAGTGTGACAACATATGAGCAAAGTTTGTTTTTTTATTATTGCTTCTTTATTTGTCCCAAACGTCTCATTATTGAAAGGCCATTGTCATAATTTATTTACCAAATACACATGCTCTGTGACAGCAACATGATGAACACGGGCATTTCTCTTTTCCCTTCCTCCTGACAACTTCCTCCATTTTTTTTTTAGCAAACATTTCTGGTGAAATATTTTGAGCTCATCAGGTTGAAGGATGCTAATGATGGGAAATGGAACCTATATCAATTTTCAACACTAACTGTTTCAATGATGTTACATAAAGGGTAACACTCTAACTCACAATACACTTAATCTAGAACAGCTACAATTGACAACTTATCCACATCATACACCAACTCCCTTTATGACTTCTTTGAGTGAGTTATTACCAATTTAATTCCAGCTTTTGATGAATTATGGACACTTTTGTGGTATAGACTGACACGTCTATATATTGCTCTATATATTTCTCGATATGCAATAGTTTCAGACTGTCATCATATAATCATACAGCACAGAAGGAGGCAATTCGGCCCATCGTGCCTGTGCCGGTTCTTTGAAAGAGCTATCCAATTAGTCACTCCATGCTCTTTCCGCATAGCCCTATGTTGCCTTCATCAACCTTCTCCGTTATTCCATCGAAGAACTCAATCAATTTTGTCAGACACGATTTGTCTTTAACAAATCCGTGTTGGCTGACATTAACCCATATTTTTCCAAGTGACAATTAATTTTGTCCCGGATTATGGTCTCTGGAAGTCTCCCCACCATCGATGTTAGGCTGACTGGCCTGTAGTTACTGGGTTTATCCCTTTCCTGTTTTTTGAACAGGGGTGTAACATTTGCAACCCTCCAGTCTTCTGGTATAACTCCCATATCCAAGGGGAATTGAAAGATTGCGGCTAGAGCTTCCGCTATTTCCACCTTTACGCCCCTCAGCAACCTAGGATGTATCCTATCCGGACCAGGTGAATTTTCTACTTTGAGCACTGCCAACCTTTGAAGTACCTCCTCTTTATTAATTTTTCCTATCCAGTTTCTCTACCCTCTACCCCTTTACTGTGATATTGGCAACATCCTCTTCTTTTGTGAAGACAAATGCAAAGTAATCATTTAGCACCTCAGCCATGCCCTCTGCCTTCACAAAAAGATGTCTTTTTTGATCTCTAATCATCCCCACCCTTCCTTTGACTTTCCTTTTATTCTTTATATGCTTATAAGAGCCTTCAGTAGTCCCTTTTATGTTACCCGCTAATCTTTTCTCATACACTTTCTTTCGTCCTCTATTTCCTTTTTCAATTCTCCTTTGCATTTTCTGTGATTCTCTACTGTATTATGAACCTGACATTTATCATAAGCCTCCTTTTATTGTTTCATTTTAATCTCATGTTTTGAGACTTTCATTTATTTGGCCCAGCAGGGATTTTCTGATTAATTTATATTTTGATGTTGCTATGAAGTTAAATTCAATCCACATTTCAGCAACCCAAATGCTGTCTGGGATGTTGATCAGTTGTATATCTGATGAAGTTGGTAGAAATGTAGATACTCATAGTATACCATATCAGTTTGAGACAATGAGATCCATCCAATATCGTCTAATGATGTAATGTTAGAATAGCTTGCATTCATTGAGCACAGCAAAGGTCCTAGTGAAACAGGCAATATAGTTGCAGTTGCCATGGCGTCCACACCACAAGAGGGAGGTGACAGTTTTGATTGGCACTTCAACGAGCCAATCCTCAACATAGAGAGTTAGAGGCGGGGCAGAGGTTAAGTTTTTAGCTCTCTTCACTGGGGGGAAAATAATCAGTCTGCAAGTGTTTTTGAGTCAATGTGAAAAAGGTAGAGAATTTTTTCTACAAGTGCCAGTCAGTCAGCTATACTGACTAGCAAAGTGCAATAGGCTCGTAACAAAGAACGGGCTCAATTTTCCAGTGAAGTAGTGGGTGCGTTGGGGGCGGAGGGGCTCCGAAAATCGTGGAAATCCTGAGCGGGTTCGGAACCCGGCTCCAACTTTTGGGTTCCTCATTGACCCATCTGGGTGCACGCAGGCCTCCCGAATGCGGAAATCCCACTGGCAATTAAAGCCGGCGGGATGATAGTTAAGACACTTATTTAGATACTTAAAGTACTTAATTTTGTCCACATTAAGGCAAGAGTCTGATTTTGAAACATCCCTAGCGTATTTTCCGTGCTGTGGGAAACACTCCATGTTCTACCAGACGTGTTTCAGCCAGCAGCCAGTGAGACATTCAAACACTTGTTTGATAGATGGGGAGAAAAGGTGAGTTCTTGCTGTAGGGCACTCCGTTCTTTCACACAAACTTTTGGCTGCTCCACCTGCACCTGTGCAGGGGCAGACTCGGCCACCTGGAGAGGAGGCAGCATTGCAGATTCTGGTTGAGAGGGAGGCTATGGGTGAGACATGGGAGCGCTTTGAGTGGCGTCCCCACTTCCATGTCCCCTTTCGCCAGCATCCCTCTCCTGGACCAGGCCCACATCACTCCGACCACCCTGCCGAAGAACAGTTTGGAGGACAGGTATGATGCCTTGGAAGCCCAATTGTAAAGTTTCTGTCTGCCTATTTAAGATGGCAGAATGTTGCTCACCCTGAGTCCGAACGGCCGTTGTCAGGGCCTGAATGGACTCATTTGTGAGTCATGCTTGAAGCTCAATGGAGGCTAGCCTTCTCTCCATTGCAGACATTCCCGCACATTACCAGTGACACTATTTTAGAGAGTTGCTCACCTCCCTGTGACAGTATCTCAGAGATTCCCTCCCGCACCTGTGCCACCATTCCACTCATGCAGGAGTTGGACTCCTCCATCATCTGCGCTATTGTGGAGAGTGTGCGTGGCACCTGTTCCAGTACCGCGCAAATGCGCTGCTGTCCCTTGATCATTCTCCTTTTTAAAGGATGGCTCCCAGGGTTCCGCATCTGCATCCATCTGAGCAGAGCCTGGAGAGGAGGGCTCCCACCGACGCGGACTCTCTGCAACAGCCCCTGCCATCAGAGTCTGCTCGTGCTCACGTGTGTGGTGACTCACCAGATGCCAACCCAACTAAATGAGGACGAGTACCCATCGAGGTGTGAGTATCTGTGCTGGTGGATGGCTTGCTAAGATGTGACAGTGCACCCTCAGAGGCTGGCAGGTCCTCTGAGGAATCACCCTCTGCCATCACAGTGGTCGCTGAAGGCCCTGTAAGAGAACAGAAGGCAATATTAAGCATCATCATACATGTGTCATGTTGCGATGAGCATACTGAGGCGCTGAAGATGGCAAGGCAGGTTAACATCAATTCATATTGTGTGTGATGAATGTTGAAGTTGTGTCACCAGACGTTTGTGGGATGCCAGTCTCAGCGTCCCCAACGGACAGGCACTCGAGGGTTCGGCTGAGCTCCAGCGCCTCCTGCTCCGCGTCTGTGAGGATGACGATTTGTTGCGGCGTCCCTCCGGTCCTCGCCCTCTGCCGTGCATTTTGCGCTCTTTACTAGACGGGGGGAAAGAACAGATGTGTGAGTGAGTGATGGTGAAGTGGCCAGCTGATGAATGCATTGGTTTGGGTGAGGCTGACCATCAAAGAGGGGTGAGTATGAGACAGAGACATCACATCGGATGAGGATTGGGGTGAGTGGTAGTGGTGGGGTGACTAATGGGGAGGTGAGAAAGTGCTGAGGATGTGCAGGTAAGTTGAGGATGAGCCTTAAGTGGGTGTGGGGAGTGATGTGATAGAGTAGTGTTGGCAGTGCAGAATGAGTTGGGGGGTTGGGGCGGTGATGGCGAAGACTGAATGTAGGAGAATCAGTAAGTGGACTCACTTTGGCTGACCTAGTTAGGTCATTGAAACGCTTCCTGCACTGGACCATTGCGCGAGATGTTGCTGCTGCTGGTGACCTCCTCTGCCACCTCGGGCCAGGCCTTCTTGGTGGCAGAGGCAGGGCACTTCCTCCTGTCTGCCAGGTAAAACAGATCCCTCCTCCTCCTCACCCCATCCAGTAGCACCTGGAGTGAGGCATCATTGAATCTTGCAGCAGCCTTGTCCCTGTGCTGCTCCATTGTGGTGTGTGGGTCTTTGCTCCAGCAAAAGCCTTTGGAGCAATGGCCCTTTAAATAGAGCTCCTCCAGCTGACAGCCTGTGATGTGGGTGCACAGTCCGCCTGCTGCGCAGCTTTCGGACAGCAAACCCAGAAGCCACGTTAAGTGGCACCAATTGAATTGTGATCATATGGGAAACGGACATTTTTTATTGGTCAGGTTACCCACGTACCCATTCGCCCCTCCCCCCCGGCTGGCATTCTGCCTCCACTCTATTATCGGGACAACGCCTGTGTAAGTCATTATTTTCGATGTTACAAGGAGCAACTGGGAATGGGTAAAACTTGCTGTGAAACAGTATTCTGTTCAGTCATATATTTAAAGTGAAATAAACTAGGTTGTTGTTTTACAATTGGCCTCATCTCACTAAAGATCTTATTAGTCTGCCTTCCAGGAAGTAGAAGAATCGCATATGGTGGCACATGCAAAATCACAGAATCCAGTACACATAATAAGGGGTCTTCTTTCTATGGTTTCCTAGGTCACACGATCATTTGACTAGATATTGGGCAGTAAAAGTAGACTCTTGATTGTAGGGTATGCAAAGTCTGCTTATGGGAGTGGCTGGAGATACTCAACCCAAGAAAATATCTAGCGCGGACCCAAAATTTGTAACAGACATAGCATTGGGTCTCACGTATGCACATCTATGATGAGTCTCCTATTTACTCGTGGGTTTCAGAGCTGCCACTGGTGTGGGAACGAGCTGAGAGAATTCTTTTTCCTGTTTCCTCCATTTTCTGTGATGCAGTACCAGGCTTTCAGTTGGTGCCTCCATTAAGATGGCACAGTTGTTAGGACATGAAATTCCTGACCAGAACATTGGTGGATGCAGAATCCATAATAGCTTTTAAAAGATAAACAGGTAAATATTTGGAAAGAAAAATTAAAAGAGTATGAGGAAAAGGCTGGTGAATAGGGCTAAGCAGATAGTTCCTTCAGAGAGTTCGCACAGGGTCAAATAGCCTCCTTCTGTGCTGCATAATGTTATGATTTAATTTGAACCAGTTATTAATAAGGCAAAATGAGTATTATGTTGCATCTAGTGGGCATTGGTCTACAAGTCAGAACAAGTTATATTGAATTTGTACAGGCAAATTTTGGAATTTAAAAAAAATTATTCATGGGATGTGGGCGACGCTGGCAAGGCCAGCATTTATTGTCCATTCCTAATTGCCCTTGAGAAGATGGTGGTGAGCCGCCTTCTTGAGCAAGATTGTACAACTGAGTGGCTTGCTAGGCCATTTCACAGGGCGATTAAGAATCAACCACATTGCTGTGGGTCTGGAGTCACATATAGGCCAGACCGGGTAAGGACGGCAGATTTCCCTCCCTAAAGGACATTAGTGAACCAGATGGGTTTTTATTACAATCCGGTAGTTTTGTGGCCACCATTACTGATACTAGTTTTTATTTATTTATTTAATTTATGGCATGTAGCTTTGGTCATCTTGCCTCAAAAAGATAAAAATGGTTCAGAGATGAGTGACTTTGATGATTTAAGGTCTTAGGGTACTAAGTTATGAAAAGAGATCCATTGCAGTGCATAAATTTATTTACACTGCAGAAAAGAAGATTAAGGTGCGTAATGATATGGGTCTGCAACATGATGCAAGGTATAGATGAGGTGGAAGTAAATAAGATATTTACCTTGGATAATGAGCATATGATGAGAGGATACAAGACAAAGTTGAGAAACCTCATGCAAGGTTAGAGATGAGAAATAATGTCTTCTTTTCCTTTCAGGATAGCAGATATGTGGACAGATTCCCAGAGATGATAATTAATTAAGGGGTAAATTGGCACCTTTAAAAAGGAACTGGATTGATACATGTTGAGAGGGGGTAGAGGAGGGGGGAGATGAAGGTTATAGAGATATTTAAGAGCACTGTTTGATTTTTTTTCCCATTAGAGGTTAGGGAAAGAAATTAGCGTTTCCTAAAGTAGGGTATTAATAGGTAGTGTCAGAGGGAAGTTCATGATAGGATACTGATACATGGGCCCCGATATTTACTCAGGGCCATGAAGAGAGCGGGGGTGAGGGTATGATTTCTGGACAGGAAACCCAGAAGTACGGCTTTCCCGGACGATTTTGACGTCAGGACGTCTTTTAAATTTTTTCAGCAGGTTTCCCATCCGATAGGCAGTATGATTGACAGGCTCGCTGCCTGTTTGGATGGGAAACCAGCTGGGGAGCAAATGCCAGGTAAGTGCGACACCGGGGGTAGGTGGGTGGGAGTTGGGGCCGGACATCGGTGGGGGGGAGTTGGCCGATCTCGTGTGTAGGATTGCGGCAGGTGAGCTTGTTGGGCCTGGGGGGAGCACTCCTGCTCCTCCTGGCCTACAAGCAGTGCAATAAAGGCACTTACCTGTTGATCTGGGCCTTCTCGCCTCCTCTTACGTGGCGAGAATCAAAAAGCCCGGGAATCCTGGCCCCCAGGAGTTAAAAATAAAAAAACCTATTAAAATGGAGACCCACAGCCTCCTTAAAAGATTTTAGTGACTGACCCATCTCCTGAGAGCGGGTTGGTCACCCACCCCCTCGAACTGCCTCTGTTAAAACCGGAAGTGGGAGGGTTGGAGGTGAGTTGGGGTCAGGTTTTACATTCTTACAATTTTTACCTTCCCACCCGCCCCTAACCCACCCGTCCTTGGGAGTTAAAATTACCCCCATGAAGTCAGGACGCTGCAGACTTGTAGGGCTAAATGACTTTTTGTTGCTCTGGAATTTATGATGTTTTCAAAAAGCTCTTCCGACAAAGTTATTGGGCAACAAATCCCCTGTGAAATTCCATGTAAATGAAAATCAGTGAACAAACAGAAAACAGCTCTCAGTGTGGAGGTTGTATGTACTCTGTACCATTGATGAGCAAAGACATTACATCACGTGTACTGATTAGGATATCATTTATTACATTTTCTTTTGATTAGGATTCTGAAAACAACCCAGAAGTAGTTTTAACAAATTTCATTTACTTCATCAATACTTTGATAAAAATATTCAGTCCACTGTTCAACACAGTAATTAACACACATTTTCAACATCCTTCCATTCATACCTATTAAAAATCACTAATATGTAGAAAAACACCTATTAAACCCTTTTTGATGCTAATTTTTCATTTTTTTTAAAGTAGCAATCTTTCAAGCCACACTGGATATTGGACACTCCCAGTAGAACTAGGTTATCCAATGCACAAAACAAAATTAAATTACCTGCTCGCTACTGACTGTGATAACAACAGAGATTGCACTATGTGGCAAGGCTATGCATGAAAGCAGAATTTATAACCAGCATTTAATCCGGTTACAGAGAATCCATTTTGATATTAATATTCAG
Organism: Heptranchias perlo; assembly: GCF_035084215.1. NCBI lineage: Eukaryota > Metazoa > Chordata > Chondrichthyes > Hexanchiformes > Hexanchidae > Heptranchias > Heptranchias perlo. Next base: position 39,288,330 of record NC_090325.1, read on the forward strand.
AAACCTACCCCGACAGTTGCTTTGAAAATCTCGAGCGTAAATGGTAAGTAAATGAGAAATTTCCAAACTACTTTTTCCTGCGCCTTTTGTAAAAAAAAAATACAGCACGCTGTACTAGTGCTATTCATTTCAGTTAAAACTGGTTGATTTCCTGTGGCATTGCTCGGGTAAAAAGATTACATTTATATCTCTCACTTTCTACGTAACTGCATCTCTGCTCATCTCCAACTCCCAGCAGAGCTTTGGGCAAGTTGGACTTTATGGAGGGTGAAGAATGGGAGGTCAGCAAGGAAAGCATTAGAGTAGTCGAGTTTTGGGTGACGTTGGAATGTATAATGGTTTCAATGGCAGAGAGGCTGAGGTATGGGCAGAGGTGGGCAATGTTGTGAAGGTGGAAGTAAGCAGCATTGGTGATAGAAAAAATGTGAGATTTAAAGCTCATCTAAGGAACAACAGGATGCCAAAGTTGTGTATGGTCTGGTTCAGCCTGGGGAGGGGGATGAAGTTAATGGCAAGGGGATGGAATTTGTGAAGGGGACTGAAAACGATGGCTTCAATCTTCCTGGTGTAGAGGGAGTTATGGCACATTAAAGACTGGATGTTGGACAGTCGAGAAAAGTGGTGGAAAGAACTGGATCTGATTAGCTTCCATGAAAACTGACCCCATCCCAGTTGACTAACACACAGCATCATACTATCCCTCTATCTTGGACTTTAACATGAGATTCTCCAAAGAAAATGAAAATAAACTCAACAAAATGAAAATAATGGCCCTACTATATACCACATATACATAACATTGAGTTAAGATGTTATCATAAGCTGAGTTACTTTTCACCATATATGCTGCTACAGGACTCCACTATTTAATGGACAAAAAACCTTACATTCATTTAAAACTGAGTCACTGGTAGAGTTGGTTTGGCCAATTTTTTAGATTAAGAAATCTAAGTGAAGGGACAAGTTGGATACTGCAGGATACCAAAAAGGCTAAAAAGAGAAGATAGATCAATAAGTAATAATTAATGTTTTTTAAAAAAAAAGTAGGAGGAAGGGAAGACTGAGGGAAGGAAGGAATTCCAGCATTTTGAGGGGATGGTACAATGAATCCTTGTTCCAATGCAGGGGGATGTTGGGTGGAGGAGGAGTGTGTAGTATGAGTTGAAGGAGCAAGAAAATAAATTTCAGTGCAGCAATGACCATAGTAGAATCAATAACTGCAAAACAGGTAGCAATGAAGTGAGAGAGGTTGGAGACGAGAGGTGAGAGAATAATTGCTTATCGGACACCATGCAGGTAATAGGGAACTTCTTCATGCTTGTATTCAGATTACAGTATTTTGATGAAGTACAATCTCTACCACTGAAGCTATTATACTTTAGAACTATAGGGGGTACATTCACTGATCTCGTGCCCCCAGAGGGGAACTAAGCTTGAAGTTAGCTTGGGTCCTAGATATAGCTACAACAGTATAGTGCAGTTTCTTTAACCTGTGCTGCCTTCATGTTTAGCTCCCTACTGGATCTGTGCGATTGATGAATTTACCCTTGTATTTTTTCACTTGCATTGTTAAGTTTGACAAAAAGCTTCATAATTGACAACGTGATACAACATAACCAACATGAATAAGATACAAGGGCTCATATGGCAGCAGAAATGAATGTTTCAAAAGCTTATAGATGTTTCTCTCCAGATATGCTCTTTGCCTGAGAAGTAAAGCTCCTTTTTGTGCTCCGTGGACTCTGTGGCATTTTTTTTGTCGAGCGTGGGGTTGGCTGTGACACTTGGGTCTTCATTGGTGGATTCCTCTTGGGCTTGTGTTGAGAGACTTTCAGAGATTTCAAACCCATCATTTTACAGTACATATTACATTGATGGAGAGCTTTGAAGTGATCAATAAAGGAAATAGAACAGTTCCCTTTAAATCCTTTGTATCTGGAAGAGAATAAACAGGAGATTAGATACACAACTGACCTGCCTTGCCTAAGGCCCCCTAACTTATGCAGCCACAAACAGGTCTACTTGTCGGTGGCGTAGGTTCAGTTTACTCACCTTATACCTGAACTACAGCAACAGATAATTCTTCAACAATAACTTACCCTTTGACATGTTCCATGTATTTGTTTTTCTTTGGAAAATCTAATTGTGTAACTTCATCAATGGCTCAGCTGGTAAATGCACCATCCTCTGTAGAACTGAACCGTGCAGATCAGGAAGGTCTAGACTTTATTCGATTGGGTCAGAAGTAAGCTTTGTCTTTCAAAAAACTTGTGTGCCACTTTAAGAAGCTATTGCTTGAGATTTTGTTCATGTAGTACCATACATCTGCCACTAAATAGCACTGTTGCACTTTGTCACTTTGTGACTTGGTCAGTCAAACGGCCTTCCTTTAAACTGGCCCAACAAAGCCTCTCTGCGTAATTTTCTATTTTCTCAGTATAAGGTAGATTGACCATTTTCTGTCAGTGGCCCCCCAAAAAGACAAAAGTGCAAAATCCTGACCCTCACAAGTTCAGAATAGCATTGATGGATTTTTCACTTTGCATTATCTGCGAGAATGGTCCCTTCAGTTCCTTTGATTATTTCTGGCCGCTCCTCTCCAAAAAAGAGAACTAAAAAATTTTAAAAATCAGAATTCTTATGACCATAAATAATGAGTGTAATATTCCCTCTTTTTCTTCCCAAGTCTAAGAAAGTATGCGACCTGTCCTCTGGCTGATGCTGTAATTCAGATTACAGGGAAATGCATGTTCCACAAAATAGCTTACCCTCTGGGAAAGTGTTTGTCACACTCTGTTTTTCCTTGGTCTGACAATCCCCCATAAATGTGGCAGAGATTGGAAAGGAACCCTACAATGTGTGACATGCGTCATGGGAACAATAATCTCTCCCTTGCCTGACAGAAACCGGATTGGGGGAGGGCAGTTAAAATGGAGCAAGGGACTTAGCTACTTGCTTCATGCCCTGATTGAGCCAACTGTAATTTTAAATTGCAGGCAGAAAGGACACCCGCTGGAAGCCGGCAGGGTCCTTTTTAAATATGCAGATCAGGTATTGGGGCCGGACTGCAATTTTTACTTGAGGCCTTGAGCAGGGAAGCAGTGGTGCACTCCCGTCAGGACAAAGATGTTGGGAGTTGCATCGAGGGCCAGAAGAAGTCCAGTAAGGTAAGTTTTAAAAATTTATTTCAACTTTCATTGTGGGTTCCTCCTTCCTGAATCAATGTTAAGTTGAACTTTCACCAATCTGAACCTGTGTCTCCTTGTTATAAAGTCTATGGGAAGCATCTGTTCACAACGTTCCTTCCATTTGTCTCTCCTTTTTTTTAAAGAAGTGGATATGGCAATATATAGGGCTATAAATTGGGCCATGCAGCGCCCATTTTGTAGGCACTACGCAGCCCCCTAAGGACCCAAAATAACGTCCGGAATGCGCGCGCATGCTTCTAGCGTAACGTGCACCGGACGCCATCTTGGTAAAGACGTTTGCACACGCACAGATAACGAACGCCAGCAGCGTGTAAAGTAAGGAAAATATGCGTTAGATCAGTGTGCAACGCTGATTTAAAGAGATAGATATGATTTTGGAACTCAACGCTCCAGTCCACGCACAGCTGAACATGACGTGGATGGTCTGGAGAACCACTCATTAGCGCTATTTAAAGGAATCATGCAGGTGTCGCAGGTTAGTTGCTGGATTATTGATTCTGGTTGCTGATGCATTTGTATGTGTTTGTTGAAGCTTCCTATATTTGGAGAAAGTTGCAGTTGTATATAAGAGAATGGTCTGGCAGGTCCTGTATTACTGTTGGTGGCATTAATGTGTGCGGAACAAGATTTCAGGCAACCATGGGTGGTCTGCTAGGGCTCCTGCTGGGCATTGAACATGACTGGAAGCATGCAGAGGGGCCACGCAGAGCAGGTCAAGCTGTGAGGAGAGGGAGGAGGAGGTGCAGGGCACTGAGTAGGAGCCCATATCCAATGAGGGCCTTCAGGGACCATTTCTCTGAACTCGACCTGAGCGAAAAGCAGTGCACCTGACGGCTGCAGTTCACAAAAGAGGTCGTGACGGAGATATGTCAACTTCTGCAGCCACAACTGCAACCTCAGAGCAGGGCAAGGACAGCATTGCCTGTGGCTATGAAGGTAACGGTGGCACTGAACTTTTACAGCTCTGGATCCTTTAGGCCACTGCTGGCGATATGTGCAACATCTCGCAGTTTGCAGTGCACTGCTGCATAAGGGTGGTCACTAAGGCATGTACAAGCTGCACAACAGATTCATAACATTCCCACTTGACAGAGAGAAGCAGAATGTGTGAGCACGAGGGTTTGCTCGCATTGTAGGCTTCCCCATGGTGCAAGCTGCCATTGACTGCACACATATTGCCATGCACCTCAGCCAACTTCATGAACAGAAAGGGATTCCGCTCCCTCAATGTGCGACCACATGCAGTGCATCATGCAGGTTAATTCCCATTACCCTGGCAGCAGTCTTAAAGCCTTCATTATGCGGCTGTCTAACATCCCATCTATCTTTCAATCGGCGCAGTAAGTCAAAGGCTGGCTACTGGGCAACAAGGGCTATCCCCTCATGAGGTGGCTCATGACTCTGCTCAGGAACGCATGCACACTTGCAGAGCAGGCCTACAATGAGAGCCATGCGGCCATACGATACATCATCGAGCACACCATAGGCATCCTAAAGCAACGTGTCCACTGCCTGGACCATTCTGGAGGAGCCCTACGGTACTCTGCTGAGTGGCTGTCAAGATTCGTTGTTATATGCTGCATGCTGCACAACCTCGCCCTTATGAGAGGACAGCTCTTGCCACTGCCTATCCGGCAAGACCCTGAGCCAGAGGCTGAGGAGGAGGAGGAGGAGACAGAGGAGGAGGAGGAAGTGGAGGAAGAGGCAAAGAGACAACAATGTGCACAGGCCCTGTCTGCCAGGGCTCTGTGTGCTCACCTTATTAATGAGCGATATCAGTAACCTCAACGACACCTCCCAAGTCACCAACAGTCCTACACTCCCCACCTTTCCTCTTCCATGTGGCCATCCAATCGTCCTCCCTATGATTACACATTACTTCCTCCCGCAGCTCATCACATAAACAAAAACCACCACCAACTGCGACGTCAAATACAAATTTATAAACCAACACATGAAATCATGTATACAACATTACACTATTCACCCTTGTGCAGTCCCTTAGTGCCTGTTGTTCGTGTGCCTTTGCCTTTCCTAGTGCTCCTACGAGGTGCATCCTCTGTTGCTGGACCATGGGTGGTGGTAGGCTGCTGACCTTCAATTGAGGAGTGTGCAGATGGCCTTGGAGGACGGCCTCGAGCAGCTCTGGGCTGGGTGGGCCAGGCTTCAGACTGCACCATCTCGGCATGTGCTGCACAGTCTGGCCAGGCTGGCTGACAGGCAATAGCAAGGGCATTGGCGGAATGGTGGGGGTGGGAGCAGGAATGCTGCCATCCTGAGAGAGGATAGCAGGTTTATCTGTCATGGCGCCACTGCCACTTGCACAGGGCAGCGCTCAGCAATCCTGGTGATCAACTGGAGAACGGATTGCTGGAGTGCTAAGACATTCCGGAAGCCCTGTTCCACAGTGCTAGCCAGAGCCATGATAGCAGAAGTCTGAGCTTCCAAAGCAGCAGTCTGAGCTCCAAATGAAGCACGCAGACCTGTTTGTGCTGCAATGGAAGCTGAGACATCGGTCATCTGACGCTGTATCATGGTGGGTTCCACAGGTATGCTGATGGAAGTGACCACCTATTCCATGTGGGAAAGGATGGGCTCCAAGCTTTGCGCAAAGCCCTGAGCCAAGTTGGAGCTGGATTCCTCCATGCCCCTTGACATTGTCGAATAGCTGCCAGTGTGTGTGATCTGAGAGTTGTGGGTATGTGGATTCCAAGATTGGTACTATGTGAGGGTAAGATGCAGCGTCCAACGTGCTGTGTTGTGTATGGATGGAAAGCATTTGTTGGTGAGTGGGCTTTGGGGGGTGTGTCGTGTTTGGAGCAGTGGTGCAGTTGGTTGGATATGCCACTTGACACTTGCATTCATTCACCTTGACCACTCGTGTCAAATCATTAAACTTATTCCTGCACTGCATCCACGTGGGTGGTGCAATGCTCCTGGCATTCACTTCCAGCGCCACTTCCTCCAACTGCCTCCGCAGCTGTTCTCTGGAGGGTCTTCTGCCTCCCTGCAGATACAGGATGGTCCTCAATGCGCCCACCTCATCACCAAGGCCTCCAGTGCCTCATCAGAGAACCTCGGTGCACGCTCTCTTGCAGGTTCAGCCATTCCACTTGTCTTCCTCCACCGATTGCATTGACAGTGCACCTCCCCTTTAAGAGGTGCAGGCTGCCTTTAAGTAGTACAAGCCACGCTACATATCAGGCCCCATGCTGGTGCGTGAAGCCACTCAACAGCACAGGTAGCGCTGGCTGCACGTAGAAATCACGGAGATGAGCCGGCAGCACGAATCTCACGTGCTGCCTGCATATCAACGCCTGGGCGCTGGTTAATCGTGCCCGGATTCGGGGGTTATCGAATTTAACCCCCACTCTACCTTGTACTATTCATCTCTTTGGTATTTATGTTATTTTTATTCTTGTGGAGACCTGGTGTGTCAATTGTCTGTGCTTTCCTTCTGTGCCACTCTGGTACCACAGGTCACAGAAGTAAGCTATGTGCATCCCAAAGCAGCTTCAATGGTTTTAATGGGAGTTGGCATTTTGTACCTGCCTTGGGGCCGACCTGTAACTGTCTGGACCTTGGGGGGGAGAAAAACACTACTGGCAGTGCACTGTTGCATATTGTGGGCGCCAGTCATAACTTCTCATACCTGTGGCTCTTTTCACACCAGAAAAAATAATTGCCTTAACTTCTCCTCGTTGAAATAAGTTTTGTTATTTTACCAATGATATGCAAATTGTGTGGTTTGACATCATGAACCATTTGTAGCTCCTTCACCTTTAGATGTTGCATGTTTTGTGCAATATTTAGAGCTACAGTTACATAGTTCCTTGAAAGATTAATGTGTTCAGATGCACGATTGCCATCTTTGTCAACTGTAAATCTACAATTCCTTCATTAAATAAAAACTGTGTGGTTAAAAATAAAGTTTTACCAGTTGTACAATACCCAGATTTAGGTGGAGTGCATATTTTCTAAATAAATTCAAAATTATTTATTTTCTTTCCTCAAGATGTGAACAACTCTGGCAATCCACATTTATCATTCATCACTAATTGCAATTGATTGTTTTTACAACTGACTGGTTTGTTAGACCACTTCTGAGGGTATTAAGAGTCAACCATGTGGTATGGGACTGGAGTCACAAATAGGCCAGACCAGGTAGTAATGGCGGGTTCCCTTTGCTGAAGGATATAATTGAACCAGTTGGATTTTTACAACAATCCTGGAGTTTTCATGGTCATTTTTTCCGGTATCAGATTTATTGAATTCAATTTCATAACTTGCCATGGTAGGGTTTGAACTCACAACATCTGGGTTGTTAGTTCAGTAGCAGCATACATGCATCTGATCCACCAGTGTGTTTGTGTATCTGTAAGTATCATGACAATCTTACACGTGCTGTAAACGGATGAAAGTGAGGGAATTCCTGAATCAATAAGTACAAAAAAAAACTTAAACATGAGAAATAATCAAAATTAAAACTTTCATTATGTTAATAATATTCACGTTGGGGTTTCAACCCAAGCTAGCAGTTATAACATAGTGGCTGCTTGTTTTACTATTTCAGGTTGAAGCCTTCACCCCAAGTCATAGACAGTAATATTACTACCAATACCATGTCATCAGCCTAGCAACAGAGAATGAGCTACCTTAATAATGCAGCTCATTGTTTTCTTCACTTACCCTTTGCTACAAGTTGCTATTCCAACATCAGTTAATTTCATTCCTACACCTACAGAAAAACAATTGGAAAGAGCATGTCTTTTACAAATTCTGTAAAATATGCAGAAAAAGTCATTAAATAAGTGGAGATAAAAAGAAAATCTGTGAATGCTGGACATCTAAAATGATGGAAATGCACAGCAAGTTAGTCAGAAACAGAAAGGGAGGTTAATGCTGCAGGTGAGATCCTTCATTAGAACTCTGATGAAGGGTCCTAACTGAAATATTAACTTCACTTTCTCTTTCAGGTACTGACTGACCCCTTATGCTTTTCCAATTTTATTTTAGTAAATAGGCAGCCAAGAAGTAACTATGTGAAGTATAAAATGTAGTGCACACTGTATAGTATAGTATAGTATTATTACTATAGTACATGTGTCACTGTCACAGATTGAGAGACTAGATTTAACGTCTGTGGCTTCCTAACTGACCTATAACTTGATTGTCTTTTAGAGTAATTCTGACACATTGGACCATAATTTGCTGCAGCAGGTCATCTAATGGTGTTTTCCTTTAGTGAGACTTGCCCTTGCATGTTCAGGTTTCTAAATTTTTTGCGTGGTAAGTTGCTGAAAGTGCGAGCTGATAATGTCACAGCAAGGGAAACAGGGCATCTGGGACCTGAGTGAACAGGGCAAGCAACTGTGTATCTCCTTAACCAATTGGATTGATGGATTGTGAAATAACCAGCGCAAGGACTGAGAAGGAAGTGTAAATTAGAGTGGGTGAATTCAATGTCAAATCAGGTACAGAAAGAAGAATAAAGAGAAAGAAAGAAAGATTGGATTAAGAGAGAGAAAAAAAAACAGAAAGGAAAAGTAAAAATAAAAATTTAAATGTCAAATTTTACATTTTTAAAATCTCCAACATCAATTAAAACCTGAAGGAATGAGACTCCACACGTGTAGTAGTTAATTTTCAGTGCCAGAGAGGTTGATTGGCAGTAATTAACCACTTATTATGTCGTTAAATGGATATTTACACTTGAAATGACATGACTTAACTTTCTGTGACAAGTTTAGTTCGTCTCTATCATGCAAATACAGCAACTTCACGCCATTCCATGAATTTCAATGGTGAGGCAGACAGCGAGATGCCCTTTTCGCGGAATTAATGGCGGATCGGCACATCTCGGACAGCAACATCTGGATATCCACGTTTAACCGCGCATCTGCCCCTTGCCTGAAGTTGCTGTACCATTTGCGCATAAATAACGGCAAGTGCCTTTAGCCTCACTGTTATTTTGACAGCAAATTCTGGCCCATCATAAAGCTTGGGTCCATCCTCAATTTAATAGAAATGACTACAGATGCACGAGAGCATGAGCAAGTTTTTATGGAAACATTGTGATTAGCTGGCCCCAACAATGTAGAAGTACATGTGTATCCTGGGAGTTTAGTTAGGGCGCAGTTATACGACAAATACTGGTTTGAGACTGGTACCTGTTTAAAGTGATACCAAGCTGTCAGGCCTGATTTACACTGTTTACTCCATATCCCTCTTTGGCCAGGAAGACAGAGCTCTATATGTATAATCAAGGCTCTGCTCAGCTGGGTCCAAACGCTGATTAAATTTTAATGGTGACAAGGAGCTGAAAATTCTCATCAGACAAAATGTACAGTACAACTCGCATGATTGAAGCAATGACACATGCTTTGGGATAAGATGGCATATATGCCAGAGATGAGGTTTTTTTTTAACGCAGCAAGTTGTTATGATCTGGAATGCATTCCTTCTGTGCTGTAAGGTTCTATGATATTTATAATAGTCCTTTAATTTCTGGTCTGATATTGGATCATTTGGTATACTTAAACTGTATCACCAGATCAGACACTGGCCAACCTATTCATCTCTAGAATACATATATAGTATGCATCTTCTCTTTTAAGTGGTTGCAAAGCAATCTTTTATCTTTACCTTGCATATCTGTAACAAGGAGGTTTCCTTCTGTCCACTGATACACCCAGTGCTGGAATGTACAGCATTTCTGCCCAACTTCAGATTCTCTTCTCCCAACATTCAGCTCCCTGCCATCCTTCACCGAATACTTAACAAACTCCCCTATTAGTTCCTCTTCTACTGTTGCGTAAGGGATGGTGTTTGCTGGGCGATGAATTAGATATATGGGAATGACTCTGGAAAAGAAACATGATTGTGTAACACCTGGGGATATAGGATATGTACCTCCTGCCTGCTGGGTAACAAAAAAACATTTGTTATATAGTTATAATAACTAAAGCACGTGAACTATAAATTCAGAAATCAGCATGATTATTAAAGGAATTGCTCTGCAATGTGTAACTGAGCCATATAGGCGAGAAGGTCTCGGGTTCAGTCCCAGTCTGTGCTGAGTTAGCTGATCTCAACCAGGATGGCAGTATGTGCACTACAATTGGTCTCAGTGACCCTGAAATTGGAATGTGTTCCATCCTCCAGAACAGAACTACCTCACATTGATGAGCACACAATTAATCAAAAATTTTTTTTAAAATTACAGTAAGTAGCTAGACACCATGGGGGTGATTTTAAACCCCAACAATGGGTGGGTTGGGGGTGGCTGGGAGTTGAAAGTAGGTTTTTTTTTGGGTCGCAACCGCAAAATTTTCGGACTTTGCATTCCCAGTGGGAAGCCTGTACTTTTATGCGCTGATGTTAAACCCAGAAATAAAGCCGGGTTGTGGTCGCGACCCAAAAAACAACTATTTTCAACTGCCACCCGCCCCCAACCCACCCGCTCTTGGGGTTTAAAATCACCCCCCATGAAATAATCACTGATAACTACAAATCATGGCAAAACTCTCCTATTAGAGAGTTCTGCTTATACAGATGCACTCTTATAGCAGAGATTATGATATGGTAATTCTAATTACAATGCTCACTTCAATTTTCAGAATGTACAGTAATGTCAATAAGAACCTGGCTTTATAGCACAGACAAGGGGAGCTAAGGCCAGGACAAGCAAAACACACATTTACTCACTCAGGTGCTTCCCCAAAGCCTTCTAATAATGTCCCCTCCGCTGAAAACATATTGCCATATTGCCGAGCAGCATTCTGTACATGGCATTCCTAAAAAGGAACAACACTGTTTTACTCTACTGTATTAGAAACAGACATTTGTAATACATTTACTATAGTTATAGTCACCATCCCCATCAGTAATATTTTATCAATTGAAAATAAAGCAACATCTTCACACATAAGAATATGTATAGAAGTTACAACATGGAAAAAGGCCATTCGGCCTCTCCTGTCATGTCGACATTTACCCTCCATGTGAGAAAATAGTTCTAATCACATTAACCCACCCTGTTCCCATCAACCCCTTTTTCCTTCATCCACCTGTCTAATCGAATCTTGAATGTTGACATAGTTTCTGCCTCAACCACTAACCCTGGATATGAATTCCACAGCCTCACATCTCTGTGTGAAGAAGTTTCTCTTGCACTCTGTTCTAAATGTCTTAAATTTCAGCTGTGTACCCTCTTTAAAGCCTCAATATTCTTCCTGTATTGTGAAGTCAATACTGTACACAGTGCTCTAACTGAGGTCTTATGAAGGTTTTAAAAAGGCTTATCATTCATTGCCTCTTAGCTTTTATATTCTATAACACTTGAAGTCAATGGAGCATAAAATTGGGCTGGGTGTAAAACGGACGTCAATCCCATATCCACCGGGTGCGTTAGGTTCAAACGGGGGCTTCTGTATGTATGTATCTGTGTGGAGGGCTGTATGTCGGGTGGGAGAAGGGTGGAGCAAGAGCACCACCTGCCCACCCGCCTAATGGTAACGATCTGAGGCCTGACCAATTTTCAATTAGGAGCAGCTTGATGAGTGGAATGGGTGGTAAATTTGGTTCAGATAGGTTACAGGGGGAGGGGGAATCCATCTCAAGGGAGGGCTGCGGAGGCTCGTGCATCACAGGGGTTGATTTTTGTAGGGTCAGGAGGAGCACAAATGTAAATAAGCTATTCAACTTTTTTGGAGCATCGAACAGAGTTCACTTTAAGGCCTGCTGGTTAGGCCGATCAACGGAAAGAACTAATGGGTACAGCGAGCAGGGTGCATGCTCCGCCCATTGGTACTTCAAAATTGCATCGGGGTCCTACTGACATCATTCCCTGATTTTCACGGGCAACGAGGCTCCTGCCTGTTTCCGGCAGATGCCTGGGCCGCCATCTCAAGGCCCCAAACAAAATGGTGGTGACTCAGTTATCAGTGACAATGGGGCAGTAAGTACAGTACTGCTATTTCATTGCACAACCATCCCATTCCCACCTGGTGGAGGGGATGGAAATCAGCTCCTATGTGTTTGTGAAAGAAGAGAAACTGTGTGAGAGACAGATTGAGAGAGAATATCCGAGATAAATTCTGTGAGAGAAAAAATGTGAGTGCTTGAGGCTTCAGACACAAAAACATTGCATAAATATAATGTACTGTACAATTAATATTTTTCTAGCTTGACATTGAGTTCATAATTGATCATTTTTAATTGCAGGCTAAAAAAGTTTATTGAAGTACATTTGCATGATTCATACAGAGTATTTCAAGGAGCTGCCTCCTTCTGTCAGTCTGTATATTTTACCTGTACTGCCAATATATAGTTCCGCTGTATGACCTCATTGTTTGTTTTGGTCCCATACGCGATGGAATTGTGAATTTTTAAGACACAAATGTGTCCAGGATCAAACAGAGGTACAAGGCCATAAATAACTTTAGTCCGAAATGCTTTTCGGTGCAATCCTTCACCAAAATGTAATTCTTCTGTTGCAATACTGCCACACATCTTGTCATCAAAATTACACTCATTTATGAGCTCCTTTTCAACTATGGGTTGTAACAACTCAATTTCCTCCCCTAAAAAAGAGTGAGAAAATTATGTTATTGTAATCTGAGGTATTGACTATGACACTGTAAGCTGTTTGTCTAACATGAGGTGAACAAAAATAAATCATGAGTGGTTCTGCCATTGAGGATTTCACTCTTATTGTACTACAGGCCTGGGGTATGCGATGATACCCGTAGACGCTCCAGCATCTTCTCAAGTTTAATGTTATACAAGAGGGACTTGTTAGTTTTTTCTGTACTAAACCCTGCATTTTTTTAAATCATCATGGTGAGGATGTAAAGCTTGGCATGACAGCAGCTGGAAGGTCAGGTCAGGTATGGGACCACATGCTCATATATCAAAGGTTTGGTGCCTGCAATGAACTTGATGCAGTTAGGCAAGTAGAGTTTCAGCAGCAATTACTTGCCGAACTGCATCATTCAATGAGGCATGTTGTGTCAAGTTGAAGACAAGACGATGGTGGTAATACACTCATATTTTACAGTAAGTTATGTTGCTCAACATGCCACTCATGAGAAGCACTTGGTACCAGCGGGCTACCTATTAAGGATTTAAACTCATGCTTGTCGGTTGCCTAATGATCTAATGGCTCTCATCTTTGGGAGAAAGGGAGGTAAGTGGGGTTTCTCTGAGACTGATGGTGATAGAAGATCAGAACCCTCCATGCTAGACTCAGGAGTCCAATACCTGAATCAGGAAGACATGCATCACTCTGGCATTGTTATTTGATCAGCCTTCCTGGCTCATTGATGGAACTTGGGAGCTGGAATTCTCTCTGCACAGCTCCAGATAACTTTCTAAACCTAATGGTTTTAGCTGATTAAACTCTAGCAGTACTTCTGCATATACTTGGATGTCACTAAGACTTGGCTCTTGCCAACTGCTGCCTAAGCTCCCTGGATTTGGAGTGAGTAGGGATATCCTTATGGACAAAGAATGTACTCTCAACAGCAGGCAAACAAAAACTTTAGGATAAATTCACTGATCCACTTGAAGGGAACTTGAGTTGGAGAATCGGCAATACGGTATTGTAGTCCTATATCTGACCCAGGCTCCCTTTAATTGCAGGATTGGTGAATTTAGCCTTCCATCTGTCTGGATTTCTCAGTGGCTTGATTTGAAAATGTGTATTAGACACTTGGCTGACCAAAAAGACAGGAAACAATTTCCTATCAATGTGCTTAAAATGTAACATTATGAAACCAATGATGATATTTTCTTTTTCCACACCAGCTATCTTTATGGCTTGTCTGATTGAGATTGCCAATCTAGTGTTAATTAGTTCAAAATTACAGGCAGTTTTTTAATGGCAGACTGATGTCTAATCCCTAAGATCATAAGAAAGTCTAGAGTGAGAAAAGGCCATTTGGCTTTTTAAGCTGCTCCATCTAGAGTCCCTGTAGGATTATTCCCTCCCACACCTATTGTTGATCTCCTACTTTAAGAAACATCAATTTCATTCTCCTACCTCTCCTAGGAGAATATGAAGTGTTTCACTGATATCTCTATAACTCTCAATGTACCTATTCGACAGATACCAATCCAGCTCCTTTGTGAAGGTATTCATTCACCCTGAATCAACTATCTTCTCTGGGAGTCTGTTTCCTTTTCAGCTAAAAGCCTTACAACTGGCAAAGAGCGAGCCATCAGTCTGGGCTGGATTCAAACTTGGGTTGCGGGAGTATAGCGTATACTCATCCAATGTTCTATCTCAAATGGGCTCATTTCTCTTCCTCTTTTCCCAATTTAAGATTCATTTCACTTCATTATTTTAATTTTAGTAAGTGTGGTAAAAATGCAAAGAATTTTGAATATGAGATTAAACTCACAAACTACAACAAATTCCATTTACCACTACAGAATAATAAACTATGTGAAGCGTGTAAGTCAGCAACATGTGATTTCATGAACATTAATGTTGGAATTTATTGTTCTTGGGATACCAAGAACTGAATTAAATTTGTCCAGTGGCAGTTACAGTTTCAAGTCATCCAGGAACTGTATCTTTATACAGGACTCTCACCATATGTGCAACTGGGCAATGTGGAATGTCCCTGTTTTCTTTTGGACTCTCAGAACTACTGGTGGGCCAGCTTTTCTGTATAATTGTAAAGTGTGCTCAAGGCATGATGGCCATGGATCTTATGTTGTGCAATATTGGTACCAGCAAAAACACCATTATTTCCTATCGTACTAAGCGCCTTGGGACGTTTTACTACGTTAAAGGCGATATATAAATGCAAATTGTTGTTGTATTGTAATCAAAGTAATGAAAGTAAATATTCCTTGTAAAAGTAATATAGGGCTAGAAGTTACTAGATTTGATGGAGGGGTATGAGCGATAAATTGGGATATGATATTTCCTAGAATTGGGACTAACTGGATTGACCGCAATGGTTTTTTCCATTCCAGTACATTCCTATTTGTATACGAG
Source organism: Heptranchias perlo (assembly GCF_035084215.1). Classification (NCBI taxonomy): domain Eukaryota; kingdom Metazoa; phylum Chordata; class Chondrichthyes; order Hexanchiformes; family Hexanchidae; genus Heptranchias; species Heptranchias perlo. The sequence goes on from NC_090325.1 coordinate 39,303,549, forward strand.
TGCCACACAATAGCATGACATTCCTTTGTCATCTGTTTTAATGGAGACTTCAATCCATTTAGAATGAATACATGCATCAAGGATTTGTACCCTAATGTACCCTACATAGTAATTTGTAAGCTGTAGTCCTTGTAATATTAAATGTTTTTTACTATGATCTCTTTAGTGAAAATTCTCAATCAGGGATATTTCAGCAATTATTACAATCATAGCACACTCTCAGTTTAGGCTTGCTTCATAGTGCAGCATATTAGAGTTTATTAGGCAACACCTCCACTTCCCCCTCCCCCTCCTCTGAATCTACCACTGAGAGGTAATCCCAGTCTCTCATCAGATGTTAACAATTTGGATTCCATATTTTCTGATTCATCAGCTTAACATTTGCTTCTCTCAATCAAGCAGCTGTTGCCTTGGGTTTAAATTCCAGCTCAGACTGATGAGATGGAGGCCCACCCTCTCTCTGCCAACAGTATGTCAAATGAGTACATACAGTCCCAAACTAGTTCCTACTGGATGTGGGTCAACAAGTACAAAACTGTCTACAATTTAGCACTAACTTACACTAAATTACAGATATATAGCAAGAGAGGCTTAAATTCAAAATAATTCATTATATTGACATCCTGAGACGTGATTAGACACCATGGCCTCGATTTTAACTCCCCCACCCGGTAGAAACCAGGTTGGGAGGCAGTTAAAATGAGGAAAGCAGCTTGCTCCCTCTGATCCTACTGCCTTCCCGTCATGTCCCGATGTTAACCTGCTTTTTTGAGCAGGTGAGCAGGAAGCGCGAAGGAAGGCGGCGGGGTCCTGTTTTAAATATGCAGATTGGATCTTGATGAAGTCATTGGGACTCGATCTCGGTGTTAGTTGGAGGCCTGAGCAGGAGAGTAGTGATGTCTTCCCTGTCAGGCCAGACCTGCCGGGGAGCCGGATGGTGAGTCAGAAGCGGCCCAGCAGGTAAATTATTACCTTTTTTCTTAGGTTTCTTTGTGGGCCAGGAGGGGCAGGAGTGCTTTTGCGTGCTCCACAAAGAAGCCTCGGCCTCCCTTGTCCTGGCCCCTCCGAACACATCCAGAGCCCCTCTTGCCACTTAACTGACTGCCCGGACCGTTCCCACGGCCTCCTGCCACCGAATTCACACACTCACCTGCCGGCTAGGTAGTAGATCTGGCCGGGATTGGGGGGGGGCACTGAAAAAATTTATGGTAATGAGGCCGAGGTATTAAGATTGGCCAGGCCTCCACATCCCCAGACTCCGGGCTTCACCGCCCAATTTGGATCTTGCGTGCACTGTACCCCCCACCCCACCCCCCTCTTTTAAAATCGGGGCATATATAAATGTAAGTTCTTTATTTCTAAATTGACAATCTCTCTCAGAGAAGCCATAAGCCTGGTGCAGGAAATGAAAGAAATCACACTGGTAGAGCAAGAGATGGTCTTTAGAGGTTGGAGTTAAGATAAAATATTAGGGCAGAGTACAGTGAGTTTTACTGTTTGTTTGGGCTATACCAAACCTCCATGCACATTGTGTGATGTTGCTATAAGGTGCTCCAAGAGTGGAACACTATACCTTTATTTACCACTGACATACTCTACCTTAATGAGCACAAAAATCCAGCAAAAAGCACAACATCTTTTTAAGTGCCAGATTAAAATACTGTGCTTCTACTACCAGTATTCTGCCAAGTCAAAGTTTATGTGCATATATGTGTATTAAAATTAGTCCATGCTGTTTTCCTTAAAAAATAATTAAAAGCACAGAAGCACTCCACGGCACTCAACCATTTTGATGTGGGTGGACTGTAGCAAATACTACTCTGTACTCTCATTCATCTGCGGTACGACGGTGTATTACAGGCATCACATTACACACAGTGGAGACAATAGCTCACCTGCCACTGACCCAGGGATAGTATGAAGGTCATTAGGATTGGCTGGCTCGATGATGCTCTGCCCTAGTTATTTAAAAGAAATTATTTAAAATCAGTGAATTCAGGTGGAATGAATGTATGCAATAATGTATCTTTTTCAAATCATACACCACCATTCTTTTAAACTCACTTGTCCAAAATTCTGTAAAATGTCAAAACAGTGCTTTGAATTGTAATATTTTATATTAAACAAATAAATATTCTAATATTTAAAGTTTATACGTAGCTTGCAGCTTATTTAAGGCAGATAGTAAAATGTATTCAATTATATTTATTTGTAATATCATATGCAAGCAAAGAGTTTACATAAACCATACACAATGTTATTTTTAGACATAAAAAAGGCAATACCTTTAATAACTTGATAACTAAGAAGCTCATTCAGAACTGGAGAAGTAAAGACAAATTGATTATCATTCCATGTGCACCTCTTCCATAATTTTATTGTAAAACAATAATCTGGTATTTGGCATTTTTTCTGATACCTTCAGTGGTGAAGTCAAACTCACAGGACACACTTCCATACACATTCTTCAAGGAGCACTGATATAACCCTCGATCTTTCTTAGTAGTTTGAACTATTGCCAAGGAGACTGGGCTGTCATCTCCTGCGCTACAATTTGAAAACAGTTGGGACGGTAAAGTTTGATAACTATAATCGTGATGGTAGGAATGGTTTATAACAGCATGGAATGGAATGGAATTTTTTTTAATTTCTAAAAAAGATTCTGCTTGTCAGATTTTGTTTTTTTCCTTATTTTCTCAAATTTGTAGTTTTAGGTTTTTGAACAAATATAAAGGTTTAGAAATGCTGCGGCAAGTAACACGTGATTGTAATTACTCTTTACAATGTGACATACTAGAGGATGTACAATGGATATGCAGTATTAAAGTTTAATTATTTGCACTCTTAAAGTGCGCTCTCATCGTTTGGAGATCACAGAATGAAGATAGTTAAAGCTACTACATTTTTAAAAAGATACATTTGTATATGAAATAAATTTTAAAATAGTTTACACAAAATAAAACTATGCATTCTCATAACATACATGGATTGTAAATGTTGTTGACAATAGCTGAATTTCATCTCATTTAATAACTGTTAATGAGGCTTAGTTGTATAACTAAGATATGAGACATGTGCCCCCCAAAAGGCAAAATTATTTGAATGTGGATGAGAAGAAAGGACATTAAAAGATAAAGCATGGAATGTTCGGGTATGGAAGCATAATGGTTGTGCTACTAAACTAGTAAACCAGAGGCTTGGATTAATAATCCAGAGAATGTGAGTTCAAATCCCACCATGGCAGTTGAGAATTTGAATTCAGTTTAAAAAAAAACCTGGAAATAAAAAATCTGCTAACAGCAAAAGTGACCATGAAGCGGTCAGATCGTTGTAAAAACCCAACTGGTTCATTAATGCCCTTCAGGGAGAGGAATCTGCATTGCTTATCCGGTCTAGCCTATATGTGACTCCAGTCCCACACCAACATAGTTGACTCTTAACTGCTCTCTGAAGTGGCCTAGCAAATGAAGAAGGCCCACCATCACCTTCTCGGGCAAGTAAGGGTGGGCAATAAATACTAATCTTGACAATGACATCCACAACCCCGGAATCAATTTTAAAAAGATCGCTTGGCCTGAACTTTTATACTTATTAAGTGATTTATACAATATTCAGCATTTGGAAATCCTTCACCAAAGCTTAAGACAAATATTTTTGAATTCTTCCAAATAATCATAAAAAAAGCCCTGAAATTGGTGGGCCCAGAGAGAGTGGAAAACAAGATTTGTGCCGGGATGGTGGTGGGAGTGGGGGGCGGCGGGCAGGAATTTGGAGTGGAACCTGGTTCTGCTCTGTTTGCACTAACCCTTTAAATTCTGGTGATCTTCTGTCAGTCCCCCCTTCCATCAAGGTGGTATGTGCAGGGAAGTTTCCAGGCTTTCCCGGGAATTCCGCCCATCACACCCACAAGTAGGCCTCAGTGGAACATATGCTGGATTAGTGGGGTTTGATTACCTTTGTCGGCAGGGACCAAAGATTTTATTAACTGCTCTTACTCTAACACGATTTGCTCTGGCAGCACAAAAGGAAAATTGGACAGTGGACTGCTCTAATCATTGACCCTTTCATTATAATTCAACAACCCGTTCTATCCTCTGAATCCTAGGTAAAGCTTCCAATCTATGATTTTGGAATATAGAGAATTCAAGTGTTGGTATTTCTATAATTTTTTGTACCATTGCTGAGCACAAAGCCCATTCAGAACGAGTAGATCCAGCACTTAATTACACTAGTGCACAGGGAATTTAAAGGTGTACTCAACAGCATGCAATAGAAAACCATAATTATTGCACTCAGAGTTGGCAGACCACATCTGCAGTGTGGACATTCAAAAATCTAATACTTCTACATAAGTTGATCATGCATACTCCATAACTCATAGATTTAGTTATTTCTTTATAATAAAACATTTCTTAACACAAATCCAGCATATTTTAGTCTGTGCTGCTGATAAAATATTTGAACAAATAAAAATAGATTTCAACAACCTAATTTAGGTTGAAAATTTCCTCGGAGCTGCTCCCGTTCCCACTCTGCCATCGTACCTTCACCAGAAAGGAGGTGGACACTCCATTCACGGTTTCTGCTGCAGTTCTGCCAAAGTTATAGTGGCTGAGCAGGAGCAGCTCCGTGAAATTCCCAGTCTTAGTGTTATTATAAGAGCAGTTGTAATAACACAATGGCCACTCCAGGGTGAAACACCAGAAAAACCAATGAACACTAACCATTCAAACAACTTACCTTCTTTCTATTTTAGTCAATATCGCTCCATCTTTTGTCCATATAATGGTGGAATCTGCATGGATGTCACAAAACAGGCACCATAGTTTGACATCTCCTGATATATCAGGGAATACTTCTGCACGGATCTTCTGGATCAGTTTTGGAGCTGGAAGAGAGCTCAGTTCTTCAGCCAGTATATTGCTAGTAGCAAAATCTCAGCATGTTTGTGGCATTAATTGCATTTATATAGCACTTTTCACGAGCATAGGAGTCCCAAAGCGCTTCATAGCTAATCAAGTACTTTTTGAAGTATCGTCATTGTTGTAATGTAGGGAAATGCGACAGCCAATTTGTACACAGCAAGGTCCCAAAAACAGCTATGAGACAAATGACCAAATAATGTGTTTACATTGGTATTGGCTGAGGGATAAATGTTGGCCAGAACACCTCCACTGCTCTTCTTCGAATAGTACTATGGGATTATTTAAGTGCATTTGAGAGAGACGACAGGGCCTTGGTTTAAGATTTCATCCAAAAGACAGCATCTCTAACAGTGCAACACTCCTTCAGTAATGTACTGAAATGTCAACCTAGATTATATGCTTAAACCTCTAGAGAGGGGCTTGAACCCAGGACCTTCAGATTCAAAGGCAAGAATGCTACCATTGAGCCAAGTCTGACACTTGATTGCATCCATATTGGTTACCAAAATAGGCTTTGGTTTCCAAAAGATAGATACAAATTATCCAAAAGAGTTACAAATGATCTATTAGTAATTAACACCAGTTGATGGAGAGCCACTTAATGTTACACATGAAAGTAATACTTAATTAGAACTGGTATCTGTTAACCTGATAGCTATTTACCAATAGTTGTTTTCAAATGATTGATATACAGTTTAACTGAGGATTGGGGGAAAGCACATGACCAGGTTGCAAAGCAAAAATATCTGTTGAATGATCTTATCACAAAACTTTCTTTTATATATCTAGTCAAGTTTGTGAGGTTATTCAGAAGCCAATTATGCTCCTAGAATTCATAGTATCAAAGTATCATGGTATGGTACAGCACAGGAGGAGGCCATTCGGCCCATCGTGCCTGTGATGGCTCTTTGCAAGAGCTATCCAATTAGTCCCATTCCCCTGCTCTTTCCCCATAGCCCTATAAATGTTTTCCCTTCAAGTATTTATCTAATTCCCTTTTGAAAGCTACTATTGAATCTGCTTCCACCACCATTTCAGGCAGTGCATTCCAGATCATTACAACTCGCTGCGTAAAATAACGTTTCCTCATTTCGCCTCTGGCTCTTTTGCCGATCACCTTAAATCTGTATCCTCTGGTTACCGACCCTTCTGCCACTAGAAATAGTTTCTCCTTATTTACTCTATCAAAACCATTCATGATTTTGAATACCTCTATCAAATCTCCCCTTAACCTTCTCTGTTCTAAGGAGAACAACCCCAGCTTCTCCAGTCTCTCCACATAACTGAAATCCTTCATCCCTGGTACATTCTCGTAATTCTTTTCTGCAGCCTCTCTAAGGCCTTGACATCCTTCCTAAAGTGTGGTGCCCAGAATTGAACACAATACACCAGCTGAGCCCTAACCAATCTTTTATAAAGGTTTAGCATAACTTCCTTGCTTTTGCATTCTCTGCCTCTATTAATAAAGCCCAGGATCCCATATGCTTTTTTAACAGCCTTCTCAACTTGTCCAGCCATCTTCAAAGATTTGTGTACATACACCCCCAGGTCTCTCTGTTCCTGCACCCCTGTTAAAATTGTACTATTTCATTTATATTGCCTCTCCTCATTCTTCCTACCAAAATATATCACTTCACACTTCTCTGCGTTAAATTGCACCTGCCATGTATCTGCTCGTTTCACCATGTCCTTCACATTGTTTACTACATTTCCAAGTTTCGTGTCATCTGCAAACTTTGAAATTATACCCTTTATACCCAAAACCAGGCCATTAATATATGTCAAAAAGAGCAGTGGTCCTAATACTAACCCCTGGGGAACGCCACTGTATACTTCCCTCCAGTCTGAAAATCAACCGTTCACTTTCTGTCCCTTAGCTAATTTTGTATCCATGCTGCCAATGTCTCTTTAATCCCAAGGGCTTTAAATTTTGCTAATAAGACTATTACGTGGTACTTTATTAAATGCGTTTTGAAAGTTCATATACACAACATCAACCATACTACCCTCATCAACCCTCTCTATTACTTCATCAAAGAACTTAATCAAGTTAGTCAAACACGATTTTCCTTTAATAAATTCCATGCTGACTTTTATTTATTAGCCCATTCTTTTCCAAGTGCCAATTAATTTTGTCCCAGATTATTATCTCTCTAAGTTTCCTCTCCACTGACGTGAGGCTGACTGGCCCGTAATTGCCGGGTTTATCCTTCTCTCCTTTTTTGAATAGGCGTGTGACATTTGCAATCCTCCAGTCCCCTTGCACTGCCCAATATCTAAGGAGGTTTGGGAGATTGTGACCAGACCCTCTGCAATTTCCACCTTTACTTCCCTTGGTAACCTAGGATGCATCCCATCTGGACCAGGTGACTTTTCTACTTTGAGTACTGCCAATCTTTTAAGTATCTACTCTTTATCTATTTTTATCCTATCCAATATTGCAAACTACCTCCTCCTTTACTGCTACATTGGCACTTCTCTAGTGAAGACCGATGTGAAGTATTCATTTAGTTCTCAGCCATACTCTGCTTGATTTGGCTTCAAATTTTATTATTGGCTGTCCAGGCATACTTTCTAAAGATATTAACTCAGAATTGGGCTATGCCGGATCCCATCCGCTTTAAATGGTAATAAAGGGAGTGCGGCAGTGTGGATATAAAGTTGGCTAAATAAAACAGAAAGCTGGTTAGAGATGAAAAAATAAATTGTTTTATGAAGGATGAAGGAATAGTGGAGATATGCAACGGGTACATTGGGCACGATTTTAAAAGGGTAAAACGGCTGGGTTGGGGGCGGGGGGGAATCAAAATCGCTGTTTTTGGGAGCGGGCAGACATCCCAGCTGGAACCCGCACATTTTTGAATGAGACTCAGGCAAATCTGTGTGCATGGGTATATCAGTCACCAGGAAGTCCCACCCCCACTTAAATCCGGCGGGCTGATAATTAAAGAAGCATATACCTCATTGAGGTAGTTTATTTTTTGTGTATTGGATAGTTAAAAATATTTTAACGTTACATGGGCGGCTTTCCCATGGCTTCCCATTCACACCTGGTGAAACCCGATGTCCAATGTCCGCCCTCTGATCCCAACGTCCAATGTCTCCACTCTAATCTTTGTTCCCCCCCCGCGCCCCCCCCACCACCATCTCTATCCTAACTGCTGATGAGGTCTCTCTCTCTCTCTTTCGCCCCCCCCCCTCGGATGTGCAGCTCCTGTTGGCAACCAGCCTGTCAATCAGGCTGGCTGTCGGGCGCAAAACCTGGAAGAGGCTTTGATTGGCCTTATTAGGGTTGCGATTGCAACCCGCCCACTTCCCTTCCAGATTTGACGCCTGCAAATCACCCCCCACCGGACTTTTCCCTTTGGCATATTAAAATTGTGCCCATTGTCTCAGTTTTCACAGTAGTTTGTGGTAGTAGAAATGAATGGGTACAAGAGGAGGAAGTGGGGAAATTAGATAGGATGAGAGTAATTTTTGTCTTCAGGTGTAATTCAATGCTAATTTGCCACTGCTTTAATTTCAAGTGCAAATATCACTCAATTGTCTGATTGAACCTTATTTGCATAATTATTCATACCTCTAGGGGCAAACTCAGATGGATCTAGGAATGACACCACTGGTAGGAAAGGAAAATTGTGTGCAAATCAAATTTAATGGGATGGGGACAATTAAAGGGAAGTGTCACAAGGAGGGGGACAAAAATTTAGAAAGAAAGGGAGCATAAACTTAAAGTCAAAGCTGGGCCAGTTGTGAGTGAAATCAGGAAGCATTTTATTTCCCACAAGGAGTAGTGAGAATCTGGAATGCTGTCCCCCAAAAGGCTATAGATACTGGGTCAATTGAAATTTTCAAGACTGAGATTTATAGATTTTTGTTGGGTAAGGGTATCAAGTGATATGGAGCAAAGGCAGGTAAATAAAGTCGAGGTACAGATCACGCATGATTTAATAGAATAGAAGGCTTGTATTTTGTTGATTAGGGTATCCAAAAAAAATGTTATTTATTTTACTTTTCAATGTGTTGTGGGCCAAACAATGGTTTGAGTCAAATGAGTAAGATGTTCTTTTTTTCCATTTCTATAGTCTCAACCAAGGGCTTTATTTCATTATAAAAATCAGAAAATTTTGAAAGAAAACTTGGGTTATTTGAATATGGAGGAGTTGGCAGCTACTGTAATGCCATGTGTGTGCGCTTCCTAGTTTAATGGGGTAAGAAATTAAAATGGGATTAAATTGTACCTTTATGCTCGTCCTTCTGTGGGTGCTTTACTTTTTTCAGCTCTTTATGCTCTTTCTTGTGAGCTGGTTCCTCCTCTGCTGTTTGATACATTCTTTTAGTTACAGCAGTATTTTTATTAAGATTCTCCTTCCCTGCTGAAGAATACGTCTGTTTGCTTTTCTCTAATGAGAACTTCCCCACACTGCCAGCTGATAGACGCATACGTTTGACTGCTTCCTTCTTCTGCTGATCATTCAGAGATGGAGCCAAACCCACAGCCTCAGTGGTAGCACTGGTAACCTCACTGGATGGCTTCAGGAAATTCGTTTTCTTCCGGGCACCTGACATCAGCTCTTTGGCCAATGCTGCTGATGCAGGTTGTTTAATCCTAACAACTGTCGTCTGCTGTTTATTGTGTGATTGTATGGATGGAATGCTCTTCTCAGTCAAAGACTTGGTTTGTAAGGATATGGATGGTTCAGGATCAATAGTCCTCTTCTGTCCCTCATATATTGCCTGAGTACACAGGGGCTCTGTTTGGTTATTATCATTTTTATAATGCAGTGGGACATTTTTAACTTTAGACTCAGTAGAAAACGTTTGATTACTTTTGCTGGGCAATATAGACATTTGGCAAATTTTCCCCTTACATTCAGCATGTGTGTTCATTTTGATACATTCTAGTGAATGATCTGGCACTACAACTGTGTCATTAGACTTGATAAGATTACTTCCTATAGGTCTTTTGTTAAGTTCTATGAAATTTTCTGGTGCTATAGAATCAACATTCATGATCTGATCTACCACTCGTTGAGTAATTATGCTCGATCCGATGCTATTGACAGCAGTTAACTGGAAGAAATCATTGTGTTGAACAGTTTCATTGTTTTCTGCAGTGACAACTGCAGTTTCTTTTTCCTTGTAGTTCATAAGTTGTCCTTCTTTTGACTGTAGCCCCACAACTTCATCCATATTTGTTACAAAACATTCTGATATTTCATTTAGATTTGCCTTGCAATCATGCAAATATTCCACTTTTTGAGCATTTTCATTCAAATCTATTGTCGATGATCTTACTTTTAAATTCTTAACTTGTTCAGTTTCTGATGGAACTTTCCTTATTGAACCAACTGAAAATGTAGCAGACTCCAAATTTTCTGTTGAAGTCATTTTGGTGTTAAAGTGGCCTTGACCTAATTCACTATCATGCTGTGTGGCAATTACGTTGTGATTTTCTGAGTTCTTTTCAACTTGTCTAGTTGCACCCTGAAATATCATAGTCTTGTCAAAATGTGATGAAGAATCTTCTGAGCGTTTAAAATTTGCTGTTGCATTTATCTCAATATCGTGGATGTTCTCTGTAGCTTTAGTTTTCTCTGCAACAGGTAATGACAAACATTCAACATGGCTCTCATCTTGAAGTGTGGGTTGAATTCTTTGAGTTATATTCAGGTTTGATCCATCAATTAATGAAGATTCCAAACTGCCTGTTACAATTGTTTGGACATCTTCCACATCTCGCACTCTTCCATAACCTTCTTCCATATCAACCTCAACTACATGTTCCATTGAGTTCTGAACAGGTCTGGGTGTTTCCTGAAGGCTGATAGATTGGTCTGTTATGGGTAGACATGCTGTCGAGGATTCTCGTTCTTTTGTGGCAGGAAATTCTAAATACTCCATGATGTTAACTACTTTGTTATCTTCAATGTTAATCATCCTTGGTTGATTCCTTCCTGTTAGAGGAGGTATATTTCGGCCTACATCTGTCAACCATGACATGGATGATTGCAAGCCAACTGATTTAACAACTTCAGGTTTATTGTTGTACAGAAGTGTCACAAGATGATCTTCCAAATCCAACACAGTTTCAGAATTTGGAGTTTGGCCAATTCTTGACTGAAAGTTGAAATGTTCATTTTCAGTTGGTGAGCAGCGAACAGGAGACATGACTCTTTCTGTAGAATAATAGAATTTTTTGCATACTTGTTCACTATGGTTTTCATTAATAGCATCTATCCGGTGGTCATTATTCATACCCTCTTCTGTTTTACAAGGGGCTTCATTTTCAACATATGTAACATTTGAAATGTCCTTATGATTGATGTTTTTAGTCTTGTTGCCTGTGCTATTCAAACAAAGACTTTGTAAAAGAGATGGCTCATCATTTTTGGATATGCCAGTTAACTCATCTTTTGTATTAAAATTTGATTTTTTATCACATAGTAGTCTTTTATCCTGAGCATGATATTTATCCTTAAAGTCACTGCTTTGTGAAACTATGCTCTCTACAGTGAGAGCATTTCTTAGGATTTTACAATCTGTGTTGAGCCTTTCACAATCAGCTTCATGGTCATGATTATCTTGCTGTGATGAAAGTGTAACGTATGTATCCAGAGGCAAGACATCTGTCTTTTTCTCATGACAAGTCCTGTAAGAACTGTGATCATCTTCATTGCTTGTTAAACTCACAGTGTTTTTAGTGAAACTCGTTTCTCCATCTTTTAAAAGTGCAGGTTGTATTTCAGCCTGTCAAAAACAAATCTACACATTAAACATTAATTATAAACCAGAGATGACCAAATAACAAAATATACAGGAGCTGAGTAGAATAAGAAAGTGGTGTTTTACAGTAAATATCGGTGAACTTTCTATCCTAAGAATGACTGGAATATGTTGAGTAGAATACAACAGTACTAATTCTATTCTCCTTATTCTGGATTTATTTTCTGTCATTTTGTCCTACCTATCTTATTTTTCTATCTTCCTTTAATAAATTTGATGTATTTGTTTCTCCTTTGCGATCAACGCTTTCATTTTTTCATTCATTTACTTCTAAAACCTTTTTCCTGTTTCAAATTGTTGATTTATAATCTATTTGAAGCTTAGATGAGTTGACTGTGTTCAAAGGGGAATTAGGCCTATTCAGCGATGATCTAGGACATATGGATTTGGGTAGAAAACAGATGAAAAAATGAATTCTTAAAACAGTTGCTGAATAATGGAAAAAGTTGGATTGACGAAATGCTTAAATTCTCGTAATCTTATTACCTATAATATTTTTATCCTTGTTTAATCTATCCTTGTTTTTCAACTGTATAACTTTGCCTGTAATCTGGTTTCTCCTGACTCCTTTTTATTTCTACTGATAACAGTAAATCTCATGCTTATCTATATTGAAAACGGGTTTTTTATTTGTTTTAACTTAACTCATGAATTTGAGAAAAAAAGCCTCAAACTTATTTAATTAATTTAAGTTTACACAACTGCTGTGGCATTATACAGTATGGAGAATGTTACCCTGGTGGATTTGTTTCCCTGCAGAATTCCTCTGTGGATATTATTAGTCATCAGTTTTATGCTGTTTCCTAATCCATTAAGGCAACACAAACCCAATTTATGGAGGAGCCTCACAGGCAAAAGAAACCAAGGCCTTTCAGTTTGGGCTGCATTCAAACTCAGGTCCCAGAGCTGAAAGGACAGTGTGCTACCCAATTACAACACCGCCCAGTCTCTGCCATTTATTCTTTTAAGTAATTATGTTGCAATTTCAAATTGCATTTGTGTAAGAAATGTACATGACAAAATTATATGGTTGACATTAAAAAAACTTGAAAAAGGCGATGTTATAACATTTAATTATTATTTAAGGTTGCAAAATTATATACTTAGCTATTCCCAATTTATAGTCAAACCACATTAATTGGTGCCTAAAGGCTACTTGCTTATTTTGTTTTAATTTTCCCTTCTCCTGTTTCAGTTTTCTCTCCTATTCTCACCTTGTCCCAAATGCTTTGCGTAGGATATGGTTCCATGAGTGCTATTTACCCCCGATGCCTTACTCAAGTAGCAAATCCTTCATGTGCAGACCTAGCAGATTATTTGACCATGAGAGGGAGAGGGATGGAGATGCATTGTTCACGCACAAGTGATTGCCAGACAGTAAACAGGGGAGGGGAGGGAGGGGGGGGGGGGGAGTATTCCCCATCTTAACCCAAGAGCACTGACACCAATTTTAGTAGCTTTCCTGCCCTCCCACAGCTGTCAACAGAGAATGAGGATCAAACCTGGGATTGTCCTGGTCTATATGGCTTAGCTACTCAAGCCCTTAACCTGCTGACTCATTGGGGGACCTTATCTACTTGTTTAAATGTTCATGCAAATAAAATAGCCATTACTTTCATTTGGTAAAATATTATACTTTTGGATTGATAGTTCAAATTCTTTCTGGTCATACTGGAAGCATCAAAGATAAAGAATTCCCTTAAATATGTAAAATTGTGCATTTTTTCAATTTTAAGAAAAAATGTTCTCCGCTTCATCTCTTTACCTGCTCCCGCCTACTTCCTGGAATATTCCCTGACTGAGACAAAGTGCAGGTGACTTGCTTGTAGGCCTCTGCTAATTCTGATCTGTAATCACTCAATATAAAGTGAATTAGACCAGTCTGGGTGATTGGGTGGGGGGGGGGGGGTGCGGAGTGTAATTTAACCTAATTCGCTGGGTGGGAAACCCATGGGATTGGGTGGAATGCCAGTTTTATATTCCACTCAATATTACTCTCCAGTGGCTTCAATAGAGAGTAAAATCAGGTGGGTTGTAAAACCAACATTGCATCTGATCCCATCAGTTTCCCATCGGGTGGGTTAGGTTAAAATTGCACCCCCCCCCACCCATGGCCTCAGATTTACCCTACCCCTCCAACCTCTGTTCAATGCATTCAAGATTACAACTCATTTTCAGGGGATTTGCTACCAGAGCAGTTATTTGTTCAGGCAGTCCATGGCACAGTGCCTTGTGGCATTAGTGGGCTGTGCTATTCTGTAGGCTATAGTTAATTTCACTAAACTGTATATCACAGATAAAACTAGTAAACATCAATTTGCATTTGATGTTAACTGAAGCTAAATACTTTCACTAGCTGGTGGGACTCTGATCAGGTATCAGTTTTCTGGTATCAGCTGTGTGGATAAAACTATGTCCCTTTTCTGCATCCAGTGATCCCCACTGGAAAGTGCGTATTTACGGATATCAAGTGAGGACTTGCCCTCGATGCCAACAACCTGTCAGCACTCAGTGTCTAGCAAGGCTCACATATGGGCACTTGTGGAAAATACCAGAGTGCAACTCGTGCCTGTGGAACTGTACCCTGGATATGAGTCAGTGACTGCAACAAGAGGATGGGGAAAGATAAAGTAGAGCTCTGAAACTCCTCTCCCCATTAGTTTAGCAGAGGTGTTAAACCATTTATTTTAAATCAGTTAAAGCCTCAGCTTAAATAGGGGAGAGAGGAATTTCAAACAAACCCTGAACTATCTGTACATCATTATGCCATGGCATAATTTTAGGGTTTGGGTCCCCTGTTGGTCCATAGTGCAATGCTACAATTACAGTCAAATCCTGATAGTGTAAAACTAGTTTACCAAGACATGTTTTGCTAGAATCAAGATGTTTACAAGCAATACTTAACTATTTGGCAAATGTTTATACAACAGCCAATTTAAGAGGAAATACAATGCTTAACAAGAACCTTAGTTTTTCAACAACAACAACTTGCATTTATATAGCACCTTTAACATAGAATAAATGTCCCAAGGCACTTCACAGAAGCATAACCAGGCAGAAATTGAGCCAAAGAAGGAGATATCGGGAGGGATGACTATAAGCTTAGTCAAAGTGGTGGTTTTAAGGGGGGTCTTAAAGGAAAAGAGGGAGGTGGAGTGGCAGAGGTTTTTAGGGAGAGAATTCCAGAGCTGAAGGCCTAGACAAGTGAAGGCACAGTCATCAATGGCTGGGCAAAGGAAGTGGAGGATGCACAAGAAGCCAGAGTTGGAGGAATGCAGGGTTCTCATTACAGAGATAGGAATCGGCAAGGTCATGAAGGTATTTGAATGGTCAACAAGGACAGAGGACATGGGTGAGAGGGACTTGGTGCAGGATAGGCTATGGGCAGCAAGGTTTTGGATGAGCTGAAAAATATGGAGGTTGGAGGATAGAAGTCCAGGAGAGCATTGGAATAGTTGCGGCTGGAGGTAACAAACACAGATGAGGGTCTCAGCAGCAGTTGGGCCGAGTCAAGGGCGAAGATGGGCAATATTATGGGGTCGGAAGCTCAGTTCAGAGTCAAATAGGGTGCCGAGATTGTGAACAGTTTGGTTTAATTTAAGACAGTGGCCAGTGAGTGGGATGGATTTAGTGGTGAGGGTAGGCCTCACTGACATTACATTGAGTTGCATAGACTCTACAGCACAGAAACTGGCCATTTGACCCAACTGGTCTATGCCAACGTTTATGCTCCACACGAGCCTCCTCCCTCCCAAGTTCATCTACCTCTATCAGCATACCATTTGATTCCTTTCTCCCTCATGTGCTTATCTAGCTTTCCCTTAAATGCATCTATGCTATTTGCCTCAACTACTCCTTGTGGTAGCGCGATCCACATTCTTACCTTTCTTTGAGTAAAGAAGTTTCTCCTGAATTCCCTATTGGATTTATTAGTGACTATCTTATATTGCTGACCTCTGGTTTTGGACTCCCCCACAAGTGGAAACATTTTCTCTAAGTCTACTCTATCATTCTTTTTCATTATCTTAAAGACCTCAATCAGGTCACCCCTCAGCCTTCTCTTTTCTCGATACATAATACTTATTATACTACTTACCACTTTAAATAAACTTGCTTAAGCTGCAAGTATCTTTATTCTTCCCTCCCCGAAACCTCTTATTCTCAGTTATTTACATTATTTTTTTTATTCTAGAGTGGATTTGGAGCTTTTCCTTAAAATGCAAGTGCATTATTTATTTGTTTATTCTCCACCCGCTGCCAACCAAAATCTTTCTATTTGTCCGATTATAAAAGATCACTTTCCTCCCTCTTCCCACTGTGGAAATTCTTGCTGAAGCTGTCACTGCACCACAGTAGTTTTTCCCACTATTGAATTTTAGATGACCAGCACCATGTTCTCGGCCTAACTGATTTTTGGCCATAGTGCCTGAGGTTAGCATTGAAATGGCTCATAAACATACCCCTCCAATCCTGGTACAAATTTCACTACCCCTCGGTGACGCAAATCACCTCACCCCAAACAATGCCATTAGCTCATAATTTTTAGCTAAAAACTTAATTTCTATAAATCACTGAAACATTTTTTAAAATTATGTTTTGTTTGCCACTTGCATAGCACAGCTGTTTGTAAATGTTCTACCTGGTTGGCATGTGACGTGGGTTGTCACACTATACTCTGGGTATTGTAGTTCCACAAGAGCAATGTGAAAACTACAACTCCCGTGATATATCTCTCTCAGACTAAGAGAATTTGTAAACATAAGCTGAAACTTCTAAGCAGACAAAGCCCATGTGAAATGTTCAACTCTGACCAAAGCAGAACTACAGGCCCATGGCCAAGAGAGGGTAGCCCCCTGTCAAGGGGAATCTCAGTGCCAGCATTTCTAACATTAAACGATCTTATGATAGTTTCATGAGATTTCTTCAGAATCGAGTTTTTTTTTTGTTTGTTGTGATATAAATATTAGCTGTAAACACATCTTGAGTGAGGAAGGAAAATGGCAGCTGCAAGCAGTTTGAAAAAAATTGTTTGAGTGGTTTGATTGGCTTTTTTGTGGTGGTTGTTTGTTCCAGGTTGCTGGATTTGTGTAATTTGATGGAGCAGTTTTGTGATGTTTGTTCATTGCTAATTATTAGCTTTAGTAGCCTTGTGAATGGAAGTATTTTTTTTGATAGGCCCAAACATCCCACTAGTAAATGTAGATTCAGGAACTGTCCCTCTGGATTGGAAAATTGCATATGTCACTCCGCTTTTTAAGAAAGGAGAGAGAGCGAAACCAGGGAATTATAGACCAGTTAGCCTAACATCTGTTGTGGGGAAAATGTTGGAGTCTATAATTAAGGATAGGGTGACTGAACACCTCGAGAATTTTCAGTTAATCAGAGAGAGCCAGCATGGATTTGTGAAAGGTAGGTCGTGCCTGATAAGCCTGATTGAATTTTTTGAAGAGGTGCCTAAAGTAGTGGACAGG
Source organism: Heptranchias perlo (assembly GCF_035084215.1). NCBI lineage: Eukaryota > Metazoa > Chordata > Chondrichthyes > Hexanchiformes > Hexanchidae > Heptranchias > Heptranchias perlo. Next base: position 39,320,731 of record NC_090325.1, read on the forward strand.
GGAATGTCAATGAATGTTATTTATATGGACTTCCAGAAGGCATTTGATAAGGTCCCACATAAGAGACTGTTAGCTAAGATAGAAGCCCATGGAACCGAGGGAAAAGTACGGACTTGGTTAGGAAGTTGGCTGAGCGAAAGGCGACAGAGAGTAGGATAATGGGTAGATACTCACGTTGGCAGGATGTGACTAGTGGAGTCCCGCAGGGATCTGTCTTGGGGCCTCAATTATTCACAATATTTACTAACGACTTAGATGAAGGCATAGAAAGTCTCATATCTAAGTTTGCCGATGACACAAAGATTGGTGGCATTGTAAGCAGTGTAGATGAAAACATAAAATTACAAAGGGATTTTGATAGATTAGGTGAATGGGCAAAACTGTGGCAAATGGAATTCAATGTGGACAAATGTGAGGTCATCCACTTTGGATCGAAAAAGGATAGAACAGGGTACTTTCTAAATGGTAAAAAGTTAAAAACAGTGGATGTCCAAAGGGACTTAGGGGTTCAGGTACATAGATCATTGAAGTGTCATGAACAGGTGCAGAAAATAATCAATAAGGCTAATGGAATGCTGGCCTTTATATCTAGAGGACTAGAGTACAAGGGGGCAGAAGTTATGCTGCAGTTATACAAAACCCTGGTTAGACCGCACCTGGAGTACTGTGAGCAGTTCTGGGCACCGCACCTTCGGAAGGACATATTGGCTTTGGAGGGAGTGCAGCGTAGCTTTACTAGAATGATATCCGGACTTCAAGGGTTAAGTTACGAGAAGAGATTACACAAATTGGGGTTGTATTCTCTAGAGTTTAGAAGGTTATGGGATGATCTGATCGAAGTTTATAAGATATTAAGGGGAACGGATAGGGTGGATAGAGAGAAACTATTTCCGCTGGTTGGGGATTCTAGGAGTAGGGGGCACAGTCTAAAAATTAGAGCTGGACCTTTCAGGAGCAAGATTAGAAAACATTTCTACACACAAAGGGTGGTAGAAGTTTGGAACTCTCTTCCGCCAACGGCAATTGATACTAGCTCAATTGCTAAATTTAAATGTGAGATAAATAGCTTTTTGGCAATCAAAGGTCTTAAGGGATATGGACCAAAGGCGGGTATATAGAGCTAGATCATAGATCAGCCATGATCTTATCAAATGGCGGAGCAGGCATGAGGGCTGAATGGCCTACTCCTGTTCCTATGTAAAGCGATCAGTATGTTAAATAGACCAGTAGTTATTTGACCCAATCAATATATGTTACAATGTGCTTTGATTAGAATGATTATATTAGATATACATTTATTTGTAGTGCACTAGATTAATTTTTAATTTTAACCTTAATTCTATTAATGGGAAAGTTTTTGTTGGGCTGTGATTTAAATCCTCTACTGCTTTAGCAGGGACAAACTAAATGCATCCCTCGTAAAGGTAAGTCTGTCCAGAACAGCGGTTTCCTCTCATGAGTGTAAGACATTCATTTGTACTAAAGGGAAGAATAATTTGGGAAAGATTAGAACTTTTATTTTATCGTAATCCTGAAGCGCGTTGCGGTTTGTTTTCGGGTAAATTATATTGTGCACTGTATGTGGTTTCATTTGCTTTCCATTAGTTAATTTATGTGAACTGGTGTAGACCAAAGAGTTCAATGTGTACAAACTCACCCAGCCTGACGAACTGTCATTTTTCTCCTCGGAACCAATTTCTATTTCTTCCCCCCTTCTACGAATACCGACTCCCTCCATCAGAGGCGGAGTTGAGCCATTTCCCAAACTTGGTGGGGTTTTGACAGGATGGCAGCTCTGGTGTGTAAGTCTGCTGTCAGTGGCGGTGCCGCTCCTTCCTCCTGTACCGGTTTTATCCCGCAGTATTTCAGTGGTATACATGTCCCCAATATCCAATGGTTCGCCAGCTGGAAGACTCACTCCACCCAAAATACTGACAGCTTCCAGTTGTCCCTCCGCCCGATTATCCTCCTCCTCCTCTTTAGACAGTTTTTGGTCATATTCTTTATACAAAACTTTCTCCCTTTCAACTTCGGCTACTTTGTCAAACATTTCCAGACCGATGACATTATCTGACCCCGATCCCATTGACGGCGTCTCTCTCCTTTCGCAAATCATCATCTCGCGGTTCTCTTGAAGACCATTTGAAGAAGCTGACGATGCCTTTGAACTTTCCTCTTCCGACGTGGCCATTTCGGCCTGGATGGTCAGTGTGGGCAACTCGGGGCGATCCTCGGGTGAGATCGGGCAGATTTCATCTCCTCCCTTTCGAACAACCCCGCTCCTATCCGATCCGGAGGCAATTCCCACCAAAGGGAAGCTGGCTCCGGAACACAGCATTTCCCCAGCCTCTGTAGCCGTGGCTCTTGACTGATAACGAGGGACACTGATGATGTTCTGAGCTATAGCCTCTACTGGCGGCTCGGTGAGACCCAGGGGGGCGGGGGGGCGAGAGCAGGTCAATTTCACCTCGTCGGTTTCAGGGCCATCACTTTCTGCCAAAAACAAATGTCTGGGACACTGCAGCTTGTGCTGCCACACCGCTTTGTCCTGGTCAGTCAGAATATCAGAGCACACCAGCGAGTCCAAGTAATATTCGTCTTCAGGGGTTAAAGACCCCTCGTCTCCACCGAGATTTGCTGGGCACCCCCACTTGCATCGCTGGACGCCGCCTTTAATAAGACCCTCGCTGGTTAAGACACCGTCAGACGTTTGGGAAAGTTTCATTGAACTTTTCGAGTGCCCCTTTGGAGAACCAGCGCCGTTTAAGTTGCTCATCCGAGAGTTGCGGCTTTGACCTCCCACTGGGAGGGACCCCTGGGACCCACCGACAGTCTCTCGGAGATGGTTCAGCTGATGCCCCTTGACCGTACTTGGGAGGTAGGGAACAGATGAAGAGTTCAGTTCGCCCAGTTTGACCATCTGTTCTGCAGAAGTAAAACCCGGAACTCCAGAAGGGGTTTCCTCTAAACTTTCAGCGGTATGGTTGTCAGCTTCTTCCCCTTCGGTCGATGACTGTACTCGATTTGAAGTCGAGTTAATGTGAATTTTAGCAGCGGTATTTGAAATGCCATCCTTTGGGCTTTTGCTGTAACACCTCCAACTATTCGGACTGTCCAATTCTGAAGGGCGCGACTCTAGCGTCTTCTTGGCTTCGTTTTTTTCTTTTAGCTTCTGCATCATTTTTTGTCTTACCTGAGCTTCCGTGACGAAGCCAACTTGCAAGACCGAGGAGCAGATGGCGATCCCCTTTGAGTTTCTGGCAGACACTTGGTAGATCGCTGCGTCGTCTTCTGTACATCTGAAACAGGCAACGAATCACCGATGAGGTTGGACAATTAACCGTGTCAAGGAACTCACTCAGGTCGGTCACCTCAAGCCACGGTCAGATTTATTTTTGATATAGAAAAGGTAGGTTTTTAGCCCCAAATTTATGGAATTTCGCAGCGAAATGAATGGTGTAAGTGATCTAACGAAACCACCTGAGAACTGTTTGTTAGAGTTCAATTCCCAATTATGATCAGTGTTTTGGTATCCTCTGATAATACAATAGTCCTTTTGGCAAATGGATTTAATCGATTGTGTACTAAGAAGCACTGTTTAAAATGGCTGTCCAAGATAATGTATATGTCCAAAGGGACCTTAGAGATGTACAACTATTGGAACTAAGATATAATATAACTTTGATGCAATATATCGGTCTGACTGGATTGATTTGACCCCCAGAACAAACTGATGGACCAAAATATTGGGAGATTCCAATCCCAGCACCAACGAAATGGTTAGGAAGTGATTCATATTCTACTAGTGAGGCTGACCAGATAACGCACCAGTGACAAGATCACAAATGAGTTGTGGTTACCTCACCTTGGAGATGTTCAACATATTCATAATATACACACACACACACAAACTGTTAGAAGTGCACAGCAGTCCAATCAGCATGTAAGGGAAGGGTAGGCTTCAGGTGGTTTAGAGAAAGTCACTTCCTTAGATAGATCTCTGTGCCACCTCTAGTTGGGAAGTAAGTGACAAATGATTATCAATGTAAACTTATCACTGAGAGGGAAGAGGTTAGTAGAACTTTTTTTTTACAAACAAGATTGTTGGAGCATGGAATGTTTTGCCACAGGGAGTTGTTTGAGAGAAAATTGGATAAATATTTGAAGCAGAGGATTAATTTTGGATTGCCCTAGCAAAGACCCTGCAGAGGCATGATGGGAGAATGGTTAAATAGTGCATATTTTCAAATCATGCAGAAGTGCCTATAAATGATGTGCATATCAAGGTTTTAATTGTTACTAAACATAGTAATTCTTTGGAGAAAAAGATACTGGCCTAGAAATTCATTGACATTGCGCCCGTTTTATAGGTGTAAAATGGACGCCTAAGCGTCCAATATGGTGGGCAGTGTGTGCACACATTCCGTGCCGGAAGTGCTTCACCTGCCATTCAGGTAGAGGCTCCAGAATAGGCAAGCAGACCCCATGCCTAAAACAGGTGTTAGGCCCTTTGCATATGCAAAAAATGGGTCTAAGGCCTGTTTGAGGCCTCCTTCCTGAAAATGGGACGCTCTGAACTCAGCTGGCGCTGGCTTAATCAGCTGTCCTTAAAGGGATGGCTAGAGATCGCCACCAAAACACATTTTCTTTTAATACTGACCTGAATGCAGTCCTGAAGACCATTGCCGGCCCCCGTTCAGCTCCCTGCCAATCACCCCTTCCCCTCCTGATTGTCTTCTCCCCGCCCACACCCCCGCCCAGGACCTACCTGAGGGTCGCTGTCAGGGAGTTGACTGGCCCAACTTTATCCTTGTGGAACTGATGAGCTGCCTCTGGTTGCCCGATTGGCATGTGCAGCTCGCCAGAATATGCTGATGATGTCCAAGGCCTAATTTCGAGAGAGCCCTCGGGCCTCTGGTTTCTGCTTTGCGTTCCCAGCATGCTGCCTATTTCAGGCCCGAAAATGGGCCAAAACTAATTTCGACCCCAACATATTTTTCACTGATTGATGCCAACTTCAAATCAATACCCTACAAGTCTAAGTCAACAGGTGGTTTATCCAACATATGCGGGGCATGAGCCCTATTTATAGCACATGCTGTGTGATTGGAAATAGATATTGTTACTGATAAATATATTTTAAAAGGAAAGTTGCTGCTGTCTCAGGAATTTTCCACATGCGAAGACGCATGAATAAATTCTGAGGATAACATTAGATCAAAAAATTACACAGTTCTTGAGTAAGAGTCGAACTTTAATTTAGCATCTGAGCTGTGCAGATCAAGTTAGAGTGTAAACAGAATATGAGAGCATATATTTTATCATGAAAAATGACAGGGTGTTGAGACACAGAGAGAGGTCATTTATAAGTAAGGGAAGCCAAAATGTAAGACAAATTCTGAATTTGAGATCGTAGGGCCAAAGTTCATATTGGAGTCTTTGATGAGCCACAATTTCCTCCAGTTTAACACTGGGAAGATCAAAGCCATTATCTTCGGCCCCCACCACAAACTCCATATCCTTGCAACTGGTTCCATTCCTCTCCCTGACTATTGTCAGGCTGAACCAGACTATTTACAACCTCAGTGTCCCACTCGACTCCATATCCTCTCCATCACAAAGACCACCTACTTCCACCTCTGTAACAATGCCCACCTCCACCCCTATCACAGCCCATCTGTTGTTGAAACCTTCATCCATACATTTGTCACCTCCAAACCCGACTATTTCAAAGCTCTCCTGGCCGGCTTCCCATTATTCACCCTCTTTTACATTTAAGCTCTTCCAAACCTCTACTGCCTATATGCTATCCCATGCTAAGTCCTGATCACCTATTACCCCTGTTCTTGCTGATCTACATTGGCTCCTGGTCCCCCAAAGCCTCCAATTTAAAATTGTCATCCTTGCGTTTAAATTCTTTCATGGCCTTGCCTCTCTTATCACTGTAACCTCCTCCAATCGTGCAACCTCTTTCAAACTCTCCATTACTCCAACTTATATGTGTTTTCCCTTCCTCCTTTACCCCACCATTGGTGGCTGTGCCTTCAGCCACCTAGGCTCCATGCTCTGGGATTTCTTGCCTAAGCCACTTCACTTCTCCAGCTCCCTCTTGGTTACTCTTCCAAATATCTCCTTCTTTGGCTTGGCACGCATTTATTTCTGATTACACCTCTGTGAACCGCCCTGGGATGTTTTTCTATGTTAAAGGCACTAAATACAAGTTGTTGTTGTATGATAGTTACTTTGGTAAAACTAATGATACGGTAGGACACTTAAATATATTGTACAATGTTACAGTTTTCATTGGATGCTCAATATTACTGGTAAACTCACTGTGGATACATTGATAAAGAGGAGTGGAAATGAAATGGCTCCTGGGCTTTGAGATGTCCTGCGCACACTAAATGCTGCATGGTAAGACTCAATTGTAACTGTAACGAGAAGAGCATGTGTTGTGGTAAGTGATGTTCAATGGGCCCATAAAGATGACTTTGATTGGCCCCATCTGCAGGATGGGTACCAGCAGTTTCTGTGTGGAAGATGATCAGGAGTAGGCAGACACCACAAGAGTGTGTTTTAGATGAGAAGAATAAATGGGTGGAGATCTCCCAATATGCATCGTCCTCTGATACAGATAATGGACCATGTGATCTGCATTGTCATTGCCTCTGCTTTACCAGAAGATTGTGTGAGAGAATTCTGTGATCATTGGTAGAAATAGTCCTGTTCACCTATTACCCCTGTTCTTGCTGATCTACATTGGCTCCTGTGCTTTTTAGAATGTTGACAATTATCCATTTTCCCTGGATTTCTTATTTAAATTTCATTTCCAATGAGCGCACTCTTCCTGACAGCCATATTGGAGACTTAGTTGCCAGTTTAGCTCCCGAATAATGGGCACGATACCATTGAATTTCTAGGCCAACATGTCTATTAAAATCTGTGATAGACTGCAATTCTGTGGAACTCTCTATACAACCACCGTGCAAGACTGTCATTCACCTGTATAGTTTGAGTGTGTGAACCTTGTCATCCTTTAACATTTCATATTTAGGAGGTCCAAGAAACTTGGGAAGCTGCTTGTCTCCTTTGTACCAGGTTACTTCTGGTTCTGGATTCCCTGTATAGCAAATAAATAATTATAATATACCCCCCAAAAAAGTACATACATGCCAACCTAGAAAACATGTGAAAGACACAACCCCAAAAAAGATAATAATCAAAAAGTAACCAACAACTCAGGTAATAAGCCTACAACCATGGCCACTGATGTATGGTGACTGAATAAGTTAAATTCTGTTTTAACTACATGGGATTCCAAGATTTTTACATGTTATGGGGATCACAGTTATCAATTTGCTCCTTTATTTCTGCTGAAAACATAAGCCAAAAGGCCTTTTTTTAAGATATGTGAAAAAAGTAGTTAAATCGAGAGTGCAGTGGGACATAGCCTTACCGTAACTTAAGCTACAAGTGTATACCAAATATATCCATCAATTGTAATGCAGGAAACACTGAAGTATGCAAAAGTGTGTTTTTTGCAGTAGCAGACTCAGAAATATTTGAAAGGGGACCTGAGCACTAAAGACACAAAATATATTTCCTATGGGGTGTGGAAACTTTGATCTAATTTTCACACTCTGTGCATTTTCCAGCATTTTGGAATCTACTGTAATTCTGCCTCTGAAGCCAACAATATTTTTTTTCTGCAATGGCTGCAGATATTTTAATTAATAAAATAAAGTGGTAGTTACAAGTTACAACTGACTCTTGATTTTTTTGTACCATTAGAAGGTAATACACAGCGAGTTTAATAGCTGATCAATTTAATAATGTAAATAATATGATATGCTGGATCCTGCATGTGGGATGGAGGTAGTTCTTTTGTTGCATTCCTAGGAGTTCTGAACCATAAAACAGAAGTGATGGAACATGTCTTATACAGCGCAAACTTAACTTGTATAGAAATTTGCTGTCATTGAAGAAACACTAAAGTGGCCTTCACTTTTTTTAGTATGGCCCTGATGGACTACGTTCAGGCAGAACTTGGCAGCCACCAGAATCCCAGGAGGGTAAACGCCGACATAGACTGAATGGCTCACTTCCATGTTGTGCGACAAAAGGCGAGGGATACACAAAAGAAAGGAGTGTTCGTGGTGGAGGCATAATACTTGGAAGAGATTGCAGAGATAGGATAAAATCTGAGATTCAGCCACAAAGCCTCATAATTTATGGCTTCTCCGAGTGATGCATGAACCAGGAGCTTGAAAGCCTTACTAAAAAATTAAAGCAATTTAAGTGGGTTCCCTTGAGCTCTGTGATCTCATAAAAAGCCACAATCTCCTCTAAAAGGTAGTATGATCCTTTCTGACTACTTTAAAGCATCCAATATGTGTGTCGTAACAACCCAAGGAAGCACTGATGTCAACAAGATTGATCAGTAATTTTCAGGTTCACTAGGATTCACTTTCTTGTGGATAGAAACCACAGCTGTGCTGTGGACACTGAGTGTATTCATGCATCAGATGGAATCCTATTCCCCAGCCTTAGAAGAAGTTGCTTCTAAGAAAGTCGGTGGTTCCTGAAACTTTTTTCCAAGACCGCTGTTATTCCCCTCCCCTTGTGTGGAGCAGCAATCAAACACTGACCATTAGCTGTAGGTATCACTTCCCAGGCTGTAAATGTTAAATCCCTCTCTTGTGTATTTTATATCAGGCTCTACTACATATTTTTCTTTTTTATTCGTTCATCGGATGTGGGCATCGCTGGCAAGGCCAGCATTTATTGCCCATCCCTAATTGCCCTTGAGAAGGTGGTGGTGAGACACCATCTTGAACCGCTGCAGTCCGCGTGGTGAAGGTTCTTCCACAGGGGGGCTGTTAGGTAGGATTTTGACCCAGCGATGATGAAGGAACGGCGATATATATGTAACGGCGATATATCTAGTTCAACTTCCACAAGCAATCTCTAGTATAGAATGGGTGACGACCATAGGTAATGTTGATTCATTCCTCTTTCAAGAGATATGGGTCCAGTAAGGAGACTGTCTCCTTTCATGAGAGCATAGTGTGCTACTTCATTTATGCAGGATGTGCTACTGGACATTGGGCAGTAAAAGGTGCACTCTGGAGTCGTGAGGTCTGCTTATGGGAGTGACTGGTCTCACTGAACCTGAGATAATATTTAGTGCAATGACTGAAAATTGTGACATAGGTGGCAATTTTGGATGGATCTCGCAATGGCATGTGTAGGCCAAAGATAATTTAAAACATTTAAAATTTAAAGTAACAGAACACAGAGTGAATGTTGACAAGTGTGAAAGATTTAGACAGAGATTGTGGCAAAAATAAAAACAGAAAATGCTGGAAACACTCAACAGGTCAGGCAGCATCTGTGGAAAGAGAAACAGAGTTAACTGTTTCAAATCAATGACAACATTTCAGATCAATGATAACACAGTTTCTCTTTGCACAGATGCTGCCTGACCTGCTGAGTGTTTCCAGCATTTTCTGTTTTTATTTCAGATTTCCAGCATCTGCAGTATTTTGCTTTTGTTCAAGAAATTGAGGCATCTTGTTTAACTGCAGAAAAAAAGACAGGGAATGGGTGTTCTGGTTAGAAATGTTGAAACAGGAGGCTAAGAAAAAAAACAAGAGTAATGTAGAGGAAGAGGAATAACATAAGCAGGAAGATAAAGAAAATCACATATTTAAGGCCTGCAGCAGAAGGCAAGAGAAACTGTAGCAACATGAAGCGAAGGGGAAAGTTATTTGCATACTTTTGAACTGGCAGAGAAAAGCATATTGACGTTGATCTGAGCAAATTGTTTGCTCATAGTGAAGAGTTCAAACAGTAGGGAACACAATTTAAAAATTAGGAAGTTAAATGGAAAAAGGGAGCCAGGCAGAACATTTTCACCCAAAGGGCTATGGATATATGGAATAGGTTACAAAGAATGCCACTGAAGAAATAGTATAAATGGGTTCAAGGGGCAACTAGATGTTTTTCTGGAGACAGTTATTTCATGGAAAGAGTGAAAAGGTGGGTTGGTTGACTTCAGGTTGGCTTATTGGGCCAAATGTCCTCTTCTTGTTTGTGTTCTTAAAATATATTATTTTGTTTAGAAATATATTTAATATTATATAATAATAAGATGCTGATTTCAACATTATGTGTAAAATATGAACATCCATGAACTAAGATAGTTAGAATTGGTTATTTTTTAATAACCAATGTATTCTACCTGTCTAGTTTACACATGAAGAATGGCCATTTGATTAAGGTACCCTGCCCCAGAAAGAGTCAGTATATTTCAGGAGAGGTTAACATTCAGAAAAAAATCTGCAATTCAAAGTGCATCTGCATGACCTGTGTGTCTTACTTTCAAGTCTGCTGAATTTGCAGTTTGCTTATTTTGCAGTTGTTCAATTCAATTCATTTCGAATCACTGCAATAACACAGGTTCATTTCCCTCAGGCTCTTAAAAATTGCAAGAGATTGAGAATGCCTTTAACCCAGCCGCCTGGATTGAATTTGAATCCTATCAGTAGAGTTAAAAGTCAAAATGATATTCTAGCCCATTACAATACCTAATTCTTCAAGCATGGCCCTTTTTATTAATTTTGCAATTATTTTTAGATCACAGTAGGTCATTGTGGATCCTGGTCCCCAACAATGTTCATCCAAGTTCTTTGCAAAGCTACTGTTAAGACTCCAAATTATAGGAAGCATTCTCTTTAAGGATTATGGAATCTAATCCAGAGGGCTGGGGATGCTCAGTTGTTGAGTATATTCAAGATTGAGATCGATAGATTTTTAGATACTAAGGGAATCAAGTGATATGGGGATAGGGCGGGAAAGTGGGGTTGAGATAGAAGATCAGCCATGATCTTATTGAGTGGAGCAGGCTCGAGGGGCCATATGACCTGCTCCTGCTCCTAATTCTTATGTTAATGTAGTACAATTTCAATGGATAACCCATGATCCCCTCACTGAGAAACATACAGTACAGACTGATTGCATTGTTTAATTTCATCAAAAAAGTTTGTATTATTTACCAAACACTGTGCAGGAGAGTTGGACATCAACATTCTCGACCACTTTCTGAGACTTCAGGGTAGAGCCAAAGCGAGGAGATGATTCTGCAACAAACTCTGCTGACATTTTGGGAAACATGCCTAAAGTTAAAAAATGAACAATAGAACAATTAAAAAATACTGCATTCCCGTTGAGATAGGATGCAAAATTTCACAGCAATGTCAGTCCCACGCATGGTCCTCATATGTCTCTACTTTATAAATACCTTTGCTATGCAATTAGTGCATGAATCTATTACAACAGTCTGTTATAATTTGATTGCAACAAAAAGATTCAAAATTCAAGAACTTTACCTCAGAATGTTTGAGAAGAAAAAGAAAACAATGGCCTCATTCATGCTTTTATTACCTCCAGATAAATATCCAATGCTCTCCTGGCCGGCTTCCCATCTCCGTAAACTTCAGCTCATCCAAAGCTCTGCTGCTCGTATCCTGACTCACACCAAGTCACATTCCCCCATCACCCCTGTGCTCGTGACCTACATTGGCTTCGGGTCCGGCATCGCCTCAAATTTAAAATTCTCATCCTTGTGCTCAAATGCCTCCGTGGCCTTGCCCCTCCCTATGTCTGAAACCTCCTCCAGCCCTACAACCCTCCGAGAACTCTGTGTTCCTCCAATTCTGGCATCTTGTGCATCCCTGCATTGGTGGTCGTGCCTTCAGCTGTCTGGACCCTAAGTTCTGGAATTCCCTTCCTAAACCTCTCTGCCTCTCTACCTCTCTATCCTCCTTTAAGACACTCCTTAAAACCTACCTCTTTGACCAAGCTTTTAGTCACCTGTCTCCTTATGTGGCATTGTGTCAAATTTTGTCTGATAATGTTTCTGTGAAGCACCTTGGGACGTTTTACATCGTTAAACACGCTATATAAATGCAACGTGTTGTGTTGATCCCTTTCTGAAACAGCAATTTAGGATGATAGAAATTATCTCAGCTATGAATGCTTGTAATAAAGTTATTCTTCAGGATCTTCTAACAAAAGATCTGTAATATTGCAGTAAGTTGCAAAAAAATGCAAAACCTCCAGCTGTGCAGCTATTAGAAGAGAAAAACTCCACGATCAGGATGCTTTTTTAAAGGAGTGCCATGCTTGTTAATGGCACTTTTCAGCAGACTCGGCTCCTGAAAGGGGCAAGACCTATTTGCTCCAAGAATTCCATTCCTGCTTTCACTATATTAGCTGCTGTGAATGTTTGCACATTAACTGCACTGTTGGTTATTTTTCATGGAGATCTTTTAATATATTAAGCAACTGTTAAAAGTATATTTAATGCAGACATAAAAAGTCATGCTGTTGCACAATCACATCACTAACTGTTCACTTTTACTTTCAAAGTTTTTGCAAAAACATTTTAGCAGTCTGATTTTTAAAAATATTTGTTCTCTGGATGGGGTGATGCATTTATTGCCCACTCCTGGTTGCCCCGAGAAGATGCTGATGGGCCTTCTGCTCGAACCACTGCAGTCCACTTGGTGATGGTGATCCCACAATGTTGTTAGGTAGGGAATTCCAGGATTCTGACCCAGCACAATGAAGGAAGAATGATATATGTCCCAGTCAGGATGGTGTATGACTTGGAATTGAACTTGAACGTGATGGTGTTCCCATGACATTGCTGCTCTTGTCATTCTCCGTGGTAGAGGTGATGGGCTCCTTTCAGTAGTTAATTTTGCTGAATTTCTGGTATTTTCTATAAATATCAAAAGAACCAGCACATACATGATGGGCTGAATGGTCTCCTTTTGCACTGTAATCTTCTGTGGTTCACTATCTTACTGGTGCTTCTCATCACTTGTGTTCTAACTCCATACTTAAGCAGCTCAGTGAAAGGCACTGTGCATGTTTGTGTCTTTCATTATATCATTCATCACCTATAGAGCTGTCTGCACTGAGCAGGGAGGTATAGTTTTAACTGGAATAAGATTTTTAACTTTTGTCTAATTTAAATAAAATTAAACAGCAAAATAATTAACTGTGTGATAATTATGTCAAATGATGTGTTTCTGCATTTGTTCACGATAATTTTATTTCAATTCACCAGTAAGAAGATTTTCAAGATGGCAGCCAAATACCTTTGGAGAGAAGTGAACATGAGTTTGCATGGAGACCATGCCACGTGAAGTCAGAGACTTAAGCTCTTTTGGTACTAATAGGTGAGTTGTATAGGTGGTCCACATCAGTGAATGCAAATAAGTATCACTTACTTGATAATTACTTAATATTTATATACCATCATGATTTAAAAATCAAACCAAATTATGATCTAGAAAACAAATACTTTTTGTTTGGTATCTTAAGCACCAAAGATGCTTTGTCTTTATTAACAAACCTAGGCAAAAGCAACCCACAGTGTGGAATAGCACTAAGGTTGAAAAGAATGTGACAGAAGATGGGATTCCAAGTTTTTAAAATCCTATAGATTGAAGGAGGAAAGGAAAACTGAGTCCAAGTTTCTTTTTGTGATTAGATTCTTTAGGTTTTGAGCGTGAGCTGAGGGAATTTGACCTGAAATGGAATGCGTGAGTAGGTAAATTCTAAATTTTGGACTGTTAACTTGGAGTTCTTTTTGAAGTACTGACTGGACTGGCTTAATTGACAAATTAGCTATTAATTAGTGCAAAAGTGCTGGTAGCTGTATGTGATTTTTCATTGATTGGCTGCTTTGAAAGTGATGCATGTTTTTGAATGAGTTGTTTGTTGTGCTTTCTATTTTGTTCAAATGAATTTAAGTAGACTGTACAAATGAGAAGTAATTGAGTTTTGAGAGGCCAGTTGAGTGAAACTACTTTCAGTTATTTGACTTTCTGTCCATTTATTGTGACAGCACAACCAAAATCTGTGTTATTCAGAATTTGTACGAGGTGGGTGTTTCTGGAACGAGCTGCCAGAGGCAGTAGTAGAGGCGGGTACAATTTTGTCTTTTAAAAAGCATTTGGACAGTTACATGGGTAAAATGGGTGTAGAGGGATATGGGCCAAGTGCAGGCAATTGGGACTAGCTTAGTGGTATAAACTGGGCGACATGGACATGTTGGGCCGAAGGGCCTGTTTCCATGTTGTAAACTTCTATGATTCTATGAGATGTCCACATCAGCCACGGGTTGTGGCAAAGTTGCTGAACTTGAGGAACATTTGGAGACACTCGCACTGGTGTAACCATCGTACCCCTTATGATCTGAATTGAGATATTGGGGTGAAATTGGTCTACAGCAGTAGCACGAAACAGCCTCGTAGCCAATCAGCAGCCCGCAGTTCCATTAACATCAATGGAAAAGAAAACCGGGCGTGCTGTAAAACAGGCTGTCAATTCGCTATGGGCCTGTTTCGTGCTACTGGTGTGGACCAATTTCACCCCCATTCCTTCACATGCAGTTCTACAATAAAGTCTATTATAAAGGATGTGATAACAGGACACTTAGAAAATATCAACGGGATTAGACAAAGTCAACATGGATTTATGAAAGGGAAATCGTGTTTGACAAACTTACTGGAGTTTTTTGAGGATGTAACTGGTAGAATAGATAAGGGAGAACCAGTGGATGTGGTTTATTTGGATTTTCAGAAGGCCTTTGATAAAGTCCCACATAAGAGGTTAGTGTGCAAAATTAAAGCAAGATAGTCACTAATAAATCCAATAAGGAATTCAGGAGAAACTTCTTTACCCAGAGAGTGGTGAGAATGTGAAACGTGCCACCACATGAAGTGGTTCAGACAAATAGCATTGATGCATTTAAGGGGAAGCTAGCTAAGTACATGAGGGAGACAGGAACAGAAAGATATGTTGATAGGGTTAGATGAAGTGAATAGAGTGGGAGGAGACTTATGTGGCCTGTTTCTGTGCTGTATATTCTATGTAATTCTATATAATATTCCACTTTAATGGGATTTACTTCTTTTGGTTCTGACCAGCTTTGAGCTTAAGATGAATGCATTGTGCCTTGTTCAGTCGGCTCCCTTTCCAGACTAATCTTGAACATAAATTTTCCTCTCGTTTTGGTTACTTTGGAAGTGGGTGAGTAATCCCTTTGATTTTATCCCTGTTCAGTGATTCAGCAGTAGGGCTATCTCCCCCACATAAGGGTGGATTTTCAGCAAACATGCTGGGCTGAAGTGAACAGGTCATCTCAACAATAATAGGTGTGGATGTTCATCGGAAGCCTAAGAAATGATAACGAATTAACTATTGTCTCCAGTTGTGGTATCAATACATCTTCAATGCCTGGCTCATTAACATATAAAATCCTCTTTAACTCAGTGGCTGCAGCACATGGCTGTAAGAAGAATTTTTAAACCTGTGTGAACTTGCCTTTTTTAAAACACAACACTTACATGTTACTCGTTTCCAAATCTTTTCTGTGGAAAAATTGATCAAAAAATACCAAACAGTGATATAGGCCCTGATTTTAACCTAACCCACCCGGCAGGAACGTGGCAGGTTTGGATTGCTGATTTACACCCCATCTGATTTTACTCTCTATTGAAGTCAGTGGAGAGTAAAATTGGACGGGGTGTAAAATGGATGTCTGACCAGGACCCACCTCATTCCCGCTGGGTGGATTAGGTTCAAATTGTGGCTATAATGTCAGGTGGTATTGATTAGTAGAGGGTAAAGTCAGAGGCCTCACCCAGTTCAGTGCTAGTGCCATCCTCATCATGATCTTTTTTCTCACTCTACTCGCTCACTACTCTACAGGCAGCTAGCCCATCATAGTACCATGTGTCACTCACTCCTACTGGTGCAAGCATCAGGACAGTTATATTCACCCCATGGAATTTAGACAGTGAGGTACAGCAGTGTGAAGTGGGTAGTACACGGAGCACAAGTGAGCAGGAGTGGGTAATGGTGGCAGTGGAAGAACAGGGAACAAGTGGATGAGGACCAGCTTATGTTCTGCCTCAGCTACACAGCCTAGTATTCTAAGCTCAAGGGAGCTGTGCTTAAAAGAGGGATGCTCTCTGCGCACCACTGTTTTCTACAGTCATAAGATGTACCAAACATTCTGAAAAGTGTGAGGGCAAATGTTGAAGGGACTGCTGACTGCTTCTTGTAGTTATGTATGATCG
Source organism: Heptranchias perlo (assembly GCF_035084215.1). Lineage (NCBI taxonomy): Eukaryota > Metazoa > Chordata > Chondrichthyes > Hexanchiformes > Hexanchidae > Heptranchias > Heptranchias perlo. The sequence continues at coordinate 39,336,891 of NC_090325.1, forward strand.
TTTAAAAGTCCATAATAGAGCACTTGGCAGCTCCAAGGCCATCCACAGTGGAGCTCCTAAGCCCAGTCAGAGTATCTCTTGTGACTGCTCAGGCTCCTGCTATAGAGGCCTTAAGTTCCAATATACAACAGGCTAACCTATCTGCTGGAGGATCATTTGGAGCAAGCTACTATGCAGGGTTCATTTTTGCCCATAGATTTGCTTCCATTCAAATTAATGGACATGCTGAGGCAGAGCCCAGGAGCAAGGGCATGCCTAGAGCAGGCATGTATGAAGCTGTTGCCTCTCAGTTCGATACTGTATATGCTCTCCAGGCCCCCGCCCCCTGCTGCTATATACACTCAAATTAAAGATGTGCTAAAAGCAGACAGGATCAAGCGGCTACCACAGTCAGCAAAAATGGTAGAGTTAGTCGCAGGGCCACATCATGACATGCACAAATCAGACCCAAGAGATTCCATAGACACCAACCAGCCATCTCACTTCCTCTTTCCAATGGGGAAACACCCAGATTAGTAACTAAAACACATGCAACATGCACCATACAAAAGGAAGAATCTTCCTGTTCTGTTAAACTCTTGGAAAGACTTTCTTTACAGTCAGTTTCTCTGTGATATTTTTAACAACGATTTAGCTGCTTCTTTCATAATGAAAACATTTCCTCTGTGCAATACTGTGCGATCCACAAAAATCCATGGTAGGTAACCTATCCTCACAAAGCCTGCACACTGAACAACCCTGCCCTTGCAGACCTCCACTAGTTCCCTATTCCCCACACTTTAAAATCCTTGTCCTTGTATTCAAATCCTTCCATGTCCTCACTCTACCCTACTATAATCTTTTTCAACCTTTCATCTTACTCACAACATCCACTCTGCAATCCTTGAAGGAGGTTCATCATATTAGTGACTGTGACTGTGGTCTAGCCAACTAGGACTCGAGGTTCTCTAATGCTTAACAAAACCTCAACTATAAAACTGGTTTTCAATAAGCACTGTGTCTACAAACACTTATAAGCCAGTTGTCGTGCACAGACAGCTTTGGTCTCATATCAGCACAAAATCTATGGTACCTGTTGGGTGTGAATTTACCAAAACTGACAGCACTTTGTATTTTAGCAAATGGATTGAGATCACCTGGAGGAGGTAGTCTCATACCATTTTACTGCATGCAGTATAACTGCAACCCATGCAACATGAAGTTTAAATAGTTCCCGAGCAGTCTTGTTGGTTCACGTGGTACTTTGTTTTATCAGAGAGCTAATTGTTAGCTCTATTAACATTGATATTTAACCAACATTTGGATGCTAGTGAGTGAAACTCTGTACTTGTGTGCTTATATATGTTCAGAGGTCCATCTTTCTCTAATTGAAAAGCAATACAGGCAGCAGAATCACGGTGGTCTGCCCACTCATTCTAAGCAAGCAGCAGTCTCAAACAGTATTTGTAATGCAGTGGCACATCTTACTATGCAGGCATACCACTACTGCTTCGGTTAGTCTCGAAGTACAAAATTCCCAACTAGCTTATTCGTGCTTATTAATGTGTAATGAGTTTCTAATTTCATTAGACCGAGCAGCTTATTCTAAAGGCAGGGTCTAGTTGGTTGAGTGGGCGTTGATGAAGATTACATTTCTAAGACAAGGTCACCAAGAAGGGCTAATTTTTCTAAATATATCGACAGTCACAATAATGCTAGCATTTTTAGATCTGGGGAAATTCATGTGTTTATCAGGAACAATGATGCAGGCAGGAAAATAGTAAAACTCATCCCATCAATCTAAGTGGTTTTGTGATGCTATGTGCCCTCCCTGCATGCTTTTTGGAGAAACTTGGAAGATTCTTGCTGGGGTCAGAGACCAAGCAAGGATTATCCTCTTTGGGATCGAGTTCCGACTGGTAAGTGGAATGTACAGGAGGGAAATCCTTTCAAGACCTTAGCCCCTTCTCCATTTGCATGCGGTGAGCAGAGAAGGAGTGCCTTCCTGGTAGGGTGGAGGAGGAAAATTGTGCTCGGGGTGGTGAGGAGGTGGTAGGCTGTCCGACCTGTACTTTTTTGACATTCTGCGTCACCAACCTGAATGTCAGCAGGATATTGAACAACGGAGGATAATACAGCTGTGCCTGATCCTGCTCTTACTTAATATCCACACAATTCCCAGCAGTGGTCACTGGATAACAATCAAGAGGAGAAACCTTAGTTGATTTATTTTCCTTGGGTTGCTGAAGCCAATTGCAGTGTGCTGACCAATATTTATCCCTCAGCCAACACCACTAAAATAGATTACCTGGTCATTATCTCATTGGTGTTTTTGGGACCTTGCTGTGTGCAAATTAGCTGCCGCATTTCCTATATTACAACAGTGACTGCCCTTCAAAAATACTTCATTGGCTGTACAGTGCTTTGGGACGTCCTGAGGTCGTGAAAGGTGTTATATGAATGTAAGTCTTTCTTTTTACATGTGCTACCCTGGCTGAGATTAGCTACCTCACCATAGCTAAGTAATCAAACTAAGGACTCTTTGGTGTGTATGCCCTCATGCTAAGCAATTCACTGCTCTTACCCACTAAAAGAGATAGTATTCCTCCTCCGTTAATCAGAACTGATTTGGGCAAAGAAGAAAATCACATATAGCTAGAAGAAGGGCTAAATGCTACTGCCATTTCTCCCTTGTTGATGCTTATTGCTGCTATGTGTTCATCATACAATTTCAAAATCAGGGAAGATGAAGATATTTGTTTTTACTTACAAGATTATAACCTATGCCAGAATTGTTACATCAGCTGGCGGGAAGAGAGTATTCTGCTGAAAATACTCTAGCCTAGAAATTGGTTGACGCCACGCCCATTTTACAGATGTAAAACAGGCGCCAAAGTATCCAATATGGCAGTTGGCGTGCACGGGCACATTCCACATGGAAACGTGATGCCCGCCAAAGGCAGAAAAAGTGGCGTCCAGGGCCTGCGCCTGAAACAGGTGCTAAGCCCTTTGTATATTCAAATAAGGAGCCGAACGCTTGTTTGAGGCCCCCTTTGGAAAGTTGGTCTCCCCTGAACGCAGTCGGTGCCGGGCTACATGGTCTACATGTGGCATAACTAACTGCCTTTAAAGGCCATGATGTGGAGATGCCGGTGATGGACTGGGGTGGACAAATGTAAGGAATCTTACAACACCAGGTTATAGTCCAACAAATTTATTTTAAAATCACAAGCTTTCGGAGATTATCTCCTTCGTCAGATGAATGAATCAAAAGGTTCTCAAATCGCATAACTTATACGATGTTGGGACAGCATCACACCAATCAAAAGGTGTCGTTGTTATTCAAACAGACCAGTCACGGAGAACAGCACGTCCCAGTACACTCGATATACATTGTGTCTTTTACACAGGCAGGCAGAAAGAAACTCAAAATGGCAGAGAGAGAGAGAGAGAGAATTTTAAAAAACATATAAATTTTTTCCCCCTTTTTGCTGGTGGGGTTACGTGTAGCGTGACATGAACCCAAGATCCCGGTTGAGGCTGTCCTCATGGGTGCGGAACTTGGCTATCAACTTCTGCTCGACGATTTTGCGTTGTCGTGTGTCTCGAAGGCCGCCTTGGAGAACGCTTACCCGAAGATCGGTGGCTGAATGTCCTTGACTGCTAAAGTGTTCCCCGACTGGGAGGGAACCCTCCTGTTTGGCGATTGTTGCGCGGTGTCCGTTCATCCGTAAGAACGGGATATGAAGCTCGACTTGTCGATCGACAGTTCCGACGGGCCACAGCGAAGAATCGCATAGACCTCCTCAGAAGACAAACACGGGACGCAACCAACAGAGTACCCTTCGTCGTCCAGTACTTCCCTGGAGCGGAGAAACTACACCATGTTCTCCGCAGCCTTCAACATGTCATCGATGACGACGAACACCTCGCTAGGGCCATCCCCACGCCTCCACTGCTCGCCTTTAAACAGCCACCCAACCTCAAACAGACCATCGTTCGCAGCAAGTTACCCAGTTTTCAGGAGAACAGCGTCCACGACACCACACAACCCTGCCACGGCAACCTCTGCAAGACTTGCCAGATCATCGACACGGATACCACCATCACACGAGAGGACACCACCCACCAGGTACATGGTTCATACTCCTGTGACTCGGCCAACGTTGTTTACCTCATACGTTGCAGGAAAGGATGCCCCGGAGCATGGTACATTGGCGAGACCATGCAGACGCTGCGACAACGGATGAACGGACACCGCGCAACAATCGCCAAACAGGAGGGTTCCCTCCCAGTCGGGGAACACTTTAGCAGTCAAGGACATTCAGCCACCGATCTTCGGGTAAGCGTTCTCCAAGGCGGCCTTCGAGACACACGACAACGCAAAATCGTCGAGCAGAAGTTGATAGCCAAGTTCCGCACCCATGAGGACGGCCTCAACCGGGATCTTGGGTTCATGTCACGCTACACGTAACCCCACCAGCAAAAAGGGGGAAAAAATTTATATGTTTTTTAAAATTCTCTCTCTCTCTCTCTCTCTCTGCCATTTTGAGTTTCTTTCTGCCTGCCTGTGTAAAAGACACAATGTATATCGAGTGTACTGGGACGTGCTGTTCTCCGTGACTGGCCTGTTTGAATAACAACGACACCTTTTGATTGGTGTGATGCTGTCCCAACATCGTATAAGATATGCGATTTGAGAACCTTTTCATTCATTCATCTAACGAAGGAGATAATCTCCGAAAGCTTGTGATTTTAAAATAAATTTGTTGGACTATAACCTGGTGTTGTAAGATTCCTTACATTTGCCTTTAAAGGGACCACTGGAAGCTGCATGGAAGATAAATTTGTTAAAAAAAATATTTACCTGAATGTGGAGGCTTCCTCCCGATCTCTTTGCCCTCCCTCCTGATAACCTCGCCCTCCCTCCCTCCCAATCGCCTCGCCCTCCCTCCAGGACCTACCTGAGTGATATTGTTAGAATAGTGTAGATGGAGCTTTGTTCTGCATCTAACCGTACTATACCCAACCTGGGTCTGCTTGGCACTAATAATTAGAGACCCTGAAGTTGTTCCATTCCCAATCACTAGCATCCCTGACCTTGATAAGCACAAAATTCTGGGGGGGCAAAAAGGCAATCAAAAAAAGTTTAAAGCGGGTCCAGACTATCTGATGGAATCAGTGATTGCAGGTTGATAAGCCAAGCTCTGCACATATATTTAGGCATGAAGTGGAGATACCGGTGATGGACTGGGGTGTACAAATGTAAGGAATCTTACAACACCAGGTTATAGTCCTCCTGTCCAGGGAACCCTCCTGTCTGGTGATTGTTGTGCGGTGTCCGTTCATCCGTTGTCGCAGTGTCTGCATGGTCTCGCCAATGTACCATGCTCCGGGGCATCCTTTCCTGCAACGTATGAGGTAGACAACGTTGGCTGAGTCACAGGAGTATGAACCATGTACCTGGTGGGTGGTGACCTCTCGTGTGATGGTGGTACCCGTGTCGATGATCTGGCATGTCTTGCAGAGGTTGCCGTGGCAGGGTTGTGTGGTGTCGTGGACGCTGTTCTCCTGAAAGCTAGGTAATTTGCTGCGAACGATGGTCTGTTTGAGGTTGGGTGGCTGTTTGAAGGCGAGTAGTGGAGGCGTGGGGATGGCCTTAGCGAGGTGTTAATCGTCATCGATGACATGTTGAAGGCTGCGGAGAACATGGTGCAGTTTCTCTGCTCCGGGGAAGTACTGGATGACGAACGGTACTCTGTTGGTTGTGTCCCGTGTTCGTCTTCTGAGGAAGTCTATGCGATTTTTCGCTGTGGCCCGTCAGAACCGTCGATCGACGAGTCGAGTGTCATATCCCATTCTTATGAGGGTGTCTTTCAGCGTCTGTAGGTGTCCATCGCGTTCCTCCTCGTCTGAGCAGATCCTGTGTATTCGCAGGGCCTGTCCATAGGGGATGGCCCCTTTGACGTGGTTAGGGTGGAAGCTGGAAAAGTGGAGCATCGTGAGGTTGTCCGTGGGCTTGCGGTAGAGTGAGGTGCTGAGGTGCCCGTCTTTGATGGAGATTCGTGTGTCCAAGAAAGAAACCGATACTGAGGAGTAGTCCATGGTGAGTTTGATGGTGGGATGGAACTTGTTGATGTTATTGTGTAGTCTCTTCAGTGATTCTTCGCCATGGCTGTCTCGGCACTCTACACCAGTATCCCCCACGATGACGGCATCGCTGCAACAGCCTCAGTACTCAACACCAACAACAGCCAATCTCCAGACGCTATCCTACAACTCATCCGCTTCATCCTGGATCACAATGTCTTCACCTTCGATAACCAGTTCTTTACCCAAACACACGGAACAGCCATGGGGACCAAATTTGCACCCCAATACACCAACATTTTCATGCACAAGTTCGAGCGAGACTTCTTCACTGCACAGGACCTCCAACCAATGCTATACACCAGATACATCGACGACATTTTCTTCCTATGGACCCACGGCGAAGAATCACTGAGGAGACTACACGATAACATCAACAAGTTCCATCAAACTCACCATGGACTACTCCTCAGAATCGGTTTCTTTCTTGGACACACGAATCTCCATCAAAGACGGGCACCTCAGCACCTCACTCTACCGCAAGCCCACGGACAACCTCACGATGCTCCACTTTTCCAGCTTCCATCCTAACCACGTCAAAGAGGCCATCCCCTATGGACAGGCCCTGCGAAAACACAGGATCTGCTCAGACGAGGAGGAACGCGATGGACACCTACAGACGCTGAAAGACGCCCTCGTAAGAATGGGATATGACACTCGACTCGTCAATCGACAGTTCCGACGGGCCACAGCGAAAAATCGCATAGACCTCCTCAGAAGACAAACACGGGACGCAACCAACAGAGTACCCTTCGTCGTCCAGTACTTCCCCGGAGCGGAGAAACTGCGCCATGTTCTCCGCAGCCTTCAACATGTCATCGATGACGATGAACACCTCGCTAAGGCCATCCCCACACCTCCACTACTCTCCTTCAAACAGCCACCCAACCTCAAACAGACCATCGTTCGCAGCAAATTACCCAGCTTTCAGGAGAACAGCGCCCACGACACCACACAACCCTGCCACGGCAACCTCTGCAAGACATGCCAGATCATCGACACAGATACCACCATCACACGAGAGGACACCACCCACCAGGTACATGGTTCATACTCCTGTGACTCGGCCAACCTTGTCTACCTCATACGTTGCAGGAAAGGATGCCCCGGAGCATGGTACATCGGCGAGACCATGCAGACACTGCGACAACAGATGAACGGACACCGCACAACAATCGCCAGACAGGAGGGTTCCCTCCCAGTCGGGGAACACTTCAGCAGTCAAAGACATTCAGCCACCGATCTTCGGGTAAGCGTACTCCAAGGCGGCCTTCGAGACACCAGACAACGCAAAATCGTCGAGCAGAAATTGATAGCCAAGTTCCGCACCCATGAGGACGGCCTCAACTGGGATCTTGGGTTCATGTCGCGCTACATGTAACCCCACCAGGGGGGAAAAAGAAGTTATCTGTTTTTAATACAACTGGTCATTCTCTCTCTTTCTCTTCCTTTCGGATGTTTCTCTCTCTCTCTCCCTCTCTGTCTTTGGTTCTGGCCGTTTGTATATTCAGTTGTCTGTCTGAACATGGCCTTGATAACGGGCAGTTGGAAAGATTATCTGTAATCACCAGGCATTGTTCTATGACTATATATGCGGTAATTTTCAATGAATCCGACACTCACCTGACGAAGGAGAAAGCCTCCGAAAGCTTGTGATTTTCAAATAAAACTGTTGGACTATAACCTGGTGTTGTAAGATTCCTTACATATATTTAGGTACATGGGCACAGAGCTCTGTTTTCCTTTACTAGAGTGTCGTGCCACTGAGGCAGCATAACTGGGTGCTGGCTGCCCACATGCTTCCAAAGCCACTACCTATTAGTTTAACTGTAGCATAAATATGGAGACAACTGCTTTACTGTCTTTACTTGTTTACTTGAACTTCTTTCTATTTAGTATACTTTATTCTCTGCTCACGATGCGGTCTCCTCTACACTGGGGAGACCAAACGCAGATTGGGTGATCGCTTTGCTGAACATCTCCACTCAGTCCGCAAGTGTGACCCTGACCTGCCGGTCACTTGCCATTTTAATTCCCTGTCCCACTCCCACTCTGACCTCTGTCCTCGGCCTCTTTCACCGTTCTAATGAAGCTCAACGGAAGCTCGAGGAACAGCACCTCATCTTTCGTTTAGGCACTTTACAACCTTCCAGACTCAAAACTGACTTCAATAACTTCAGATCATAACCACTGCTCCCATTTTCTCGGACAGCAAGTGCTGGTAATGGTTCTGCTGTTGCCATTTACAGCTAATCCTGACTGATCTTTTGTTTCTTAACTTGTCCCATTACCACCTTCCTTGCCTTGCACCATCATCCCTTTTGTCATTTAATCACTCTTGACCTCTACCCTATCACAGGCCTTCCCCTTTGATCTTTCCTTCCTTCCCTGGCTCTGTACTTGCTTAAAAACTTTAACATCTTCCAGTTCTGACTAAAGGTCTTGGACCTGAAACATTAACTCTGTTTCTTTCTCCACAGATGCTGCCTGACTTGCTGAGCTTCTCCAGCATTTTCTGTTTTTATTTCAGATTTCCAGCATCCGCAGTATTTTGCTTTTTACTTTACCATCTGTTGGTCTTGTTAGATTTTTGTAACTTGATAATCATAAAATTATCTGAAAATAAATTCTACTAATCCTGGTGTTTCTTCAAAATATTTTAAACTTTAAGTTACTTTAACAGGTGACTCCTGACCTTTCCACACAAGCTCTTACCTAAGAGTACAAAACAAAACGAGGTCAACGGGAATCCATTATTTTATGTACGTTTCTCAATAAAGATCTTCCACCAGAACAGACCGGAGAATTGGAAAAATGCAGCACGATCTGTCTGACATTATTATACAATAAAAACAATTTTATCACGGGTTAAAACAGAGAACGAGATACAATCGTTAAATTAAGTATATTATTAACTACATTGCAAAGTGGAGCTGGCGACTAATTTCCCCCCTCCAGAAAGATTCACTTTACATACCTTAATTTACTTTGTGAACGATGAAAATGAAGATTACTGATCTGCCAATTAATCACACACGGTGTGCTGAAGTGCATTGATCTATTTTTGTGCCTTATCCCCAGTAACTTGTAATTGACACTCTGCACACGCGCTTTTCTGGGAGTGACCGTATGGATCCAAAGTAACACGCGAAACTTGGGCAAGATAAGGCAGGCGGGCGGGGGGGATAACACCATTCAGATTCCATCAACGTCAGTCCAGAACCAGCTGCTTATTCTGGAGATGCCTTTATATAACATTTTATGTAACATGCTGTAGCAAGTGATTACTCTACTCATGGACTCTCCTCCTAGTGTAAACTACAGGTGATTTCATATTTCTACATAAATTTTCCTACATTCTGATCCCACAAACAAAAAGAGCAGCGTCACGACAGTACCAGTAATATGAGATACACTGAGGTCTGAACACACTCCTCTGTATAAACTGTCACCTGTCAACTTCACTTCCTAATGGCTGAAGACCAATACCAAAAAAAATACTGCAAACATCCTGTAAGCTGCGCTGAGCAGTCTAATGATAATCAAAAAGGCAACCTAGTGTCATCTACAAAGGATCAAAATGACTGGAGGTGGTAACTGAATCTTTAGGTTCTGACAACGAAAATCGGTCTAATTCAATCCCAAAGTTTATAATATCATCAGGACCTCTCAAACATTTTGTACAACACCAACCTGCTTTAGTCAATATTGAATGCAGGAGTTGGGATGTCTTGTTGAAGTTGTACAGGGCATTGGTGAGGCCACACTTGGAGTACTGTGTACAGTTCTGGTCACCCTATTATAGAAAGGATATTATTAAACTAGAAAGAGTGCAGAAAAGATTTACTAGGATGCTACCGGGACTTGATGGCTTGACTTATAGGGAGAGGTTAGACAGACTGGGACTTTTTTCCCTGGAGAGTAGGAGGTTTAGGGGTGATCTTATAGAAGTCTATAAAATAATGAGGGGCATAGATAAGGTCGATAGTCAAAATCTTTTCCCAAAGGTAGGGGAGTCTATAACGAGGGGGCAGAGATTTAAGGTGAGAGGGGAGAGATACAAAAGGGTCCAGAGGGGCAATTTTTTCACTCAAAGGGTGGTGAGTGTCTGGAACGAGCTGCCAGAGGCAGCAGTAGAGGCGGGTACAATTTTGTCTTTTAAAAAGCATTTGGACAGTTACATGGGTAAGATGGGTATAGAGGGATATGGGCCAAGTGCAGGAAATTGGGACTAGCTTAGTGGTATAAACTGGGCGACATGGACATGTTGGACCGAAGGGCCTGTTTCCATGTTGTAACTTCTATCATTCTATGATAATATACTCAGTGCATACAATACTTGCTTTTTTTTTATTCGTTCATGGGATGTGGGCAACGCTGGCGAGGCCGGCATTTATTGCCCATCCCTGATTGCCCTTGAGAAGGTGGTGGTGGTGAGCCGCCTTCTTGAACCGCTGCAGTCCGTGTGGTGAAGGTTCTCCCACAGTGCTGTTAGGAAGGGAGTTCCAGGATTTTGACACAGTGACGATGAGGGAACGGAGATATATTTCCAAGTTGGGATGGTGTGTGAACTTGCAGGTGGTGTTGTTCCCATGTGCCTGCTGTTCTTGTCTTTCTAGGTGGTAGAGGTCGCGGGTTTGGGAGGTGTTGTCGAAGAAGCCTTGGCGAGTTGCTGCAGTGCATCCTGTGGATGGTACACACTGCAGCCACTGTGTGCTGGTGGTGAAGTGGGTGAATGTTTAGAGTGGTAGATGGGATACCAATCAAACGGGCTGCTTTGTCCTGGATGGTGTCAAGATTCTTGAGTGTTGTTGGAGCTGCACTCATCCAGGCAAGTGGAGAGTATTCCATCACACTCCTGACTTGTGCCTTGCAGATAGTGGAAAGGCTTTGGGGAGTCAGGAAGTTAGTCACTCGCCGCAGATTACCCAGTCTCTGACCTGCTCTTGTAGCCACAGTATTTATGTGGCTGGTCCAGTTAAGATTCTGGTCAATGGTGACCCCCAGGATGTTGATGGTGGGGGATTCAGCGATGGTAATGCCATTGAATGTCAAAGGTAGGTGATTAGACTCTCTTTTGTTGGAGATGGTCATTGACTGGCACTTGTCTGGTGCGAATGTTACTTGCCACTTATCAGCCCAAGCCTGGATGTTGTCCAAGTCTTGCTGCATGCGGGCTCAGACTGCTTCATTATTTGAGGGGTTGCGAATGGAACTGAACACTGTTCAATCATCAGCGAACATCCCCATTTCTGACCTTATGATGGAGGGGAAGGTCATTGATGAAGCAGCTGAAGATGGTTGGACCAAGGACACTGCCCTGAGGAACTCCTGCAGCAATGTTCTGGGGCTGAGATGATTGGCCTCCAACAACCACTACCATCTTGCTTTGTGCTAAGTATGACTCCAGCCACTTTGAAGTTTTCCCCCTGATTCCCATTGACTTCAATTTTACTAGGACTCCTTGGTGCCACACTCGGTCAAATGCTGCCTTAATGTCAAGGGCAGTCACTCTCACCTCACCTCTGGAATTCAGCTCTTTTGTCCATGCTTGGACCGAGGCTGTAATGAGGTTTGGAGCCGAGTGATCCTGGCGGAACCCAAACTGAGCATCGGTGAGCAGGTTATTTGTGAGTAAGTGCCGCTTGATAGCACTGTCGATGACACCTTCCATCACTTTGCTGATGATTGAGAGTAGACTGAAGGGGCGGTAATTGGCCGGATTGGATTTGTCCTGCTTTTTGTGGACAGGACATACCTGGGCAATTTTCCACATTGTCAGATAGATGCCAGTGTTGTAGCTGTACTGGAACATCTTGGCTAGAGGCACGGCTAGTTCTGGAGCACAAGTCTTCAGCACGACAGCCGGGATGTCGTCGGGGCCCATAGCCTTTGCTGTATCCAGCACCAAGCCGTTTCTTGATATCACGTGGAGTGAATCGAATTGGCTGAAGACTGGCTTCTCTGATAGTGGGGATATCGGGAGGAGGCTGAGATGGATCATCCACTCGGCACTTCTGGCTGAAGATGGTTGCAAATGCTTCAGCCTTGTCTTTTACACTCACGTGCTGGACTCCGCCATTATTGAGGTTGGGGATGTTTACAGAGCCTTCTCCTCCAATTAGTTGTTTAACTGTCCACCACCATTCACGACTGGATGTGGCAGGACTGCAGAGCTTTGATCTGATCCATTGGTTGTGGAATCGCTTAGCTCTGTCTATAGCATGTTGCTTCCGCTGTTTAGCATGCATGTAGTCCTGAGTTATAGCTTCACCAGGTTGGCACCTCATTTTTAGGTACGCCTGGTGCTGCTCCTGGCATGCTCTTCTACACTCCTCATTGAACCAGGGTTGATCCCCTGGCTTGTTGGTAATGGTAGAGTGAGGAATATGCCTGGCTATGAGGTTACAGATTGTGCTGGAATACAATTCTGCTGATGCTGATGGCCCACAGCACCTCATGGATGCCCAGTTTTGAGCTGCTAGATCTGTTCTGAATCTACCCCATTCAGCACAGTGGTAGTGCCACACAACACGTTGGATGGTATCCTCAGTGCGAAGACGGGACTTCGTCTCCACGAGGACTGTGCGGTGGTCACTCCTACCAATACTGTCATGGACAGTAGATTGGTGAGGATGAGGTCAAGTAAGTTTTTCTCTCGTGTTGTTTCGCTCACCACCTGCCGCAGGCCCAGTCTGGCAGCTATGTCTTTCAGGACTTGGCCAGCTCGGTCAGTAGTGGTGCTACCGAGCCACTCTTGGTGATGGATATTGAAGCCCCCTACCTGACCTGAGCAGAGCAGGGAAGGTAAGACACTCACCGTGCTCTCCCTTTCTTCCTCAGCCACCATGGGCACCACACTCAAGTCCATGAGGCAGAAACCCTGAGAAAGTTGCAGATCAGTTACACCTTCACTTGTTCCACATATTCATAGAATCATAGAATCATAGAAGTTACAACATGGAAACAGGCCCTTCGGCCCAACATGTCCATGTCGCCCAGTTTATACCACTAAGCTAGTCCCAATTGCCTGCACTTGGCCCATATCCCTCGATACCCATCTTCCCCATGTAACTGTCCAAATGCTTTTTAAAAGACAAAATTGTACCCGCCTCTACTACTGCCTCTGGCAGCTCGTTCCAGACACTCACCACCCTTTGAGTGAAAAAATTGCCCCTCTGGATCCTTTTGTATCTCTCCCCTCTCACCTTAAATCTGTGCCCCCTCGTTATAGACTCCCCTACCTTTGGGAAAAGATTTTGACTATCGACCTTATCTATGCCCCTCATTATTTTATAGACTTCTATAAGATCACCCCTTAACCTCCTACTCTCCAGGGAATAAAGTCCCAGTCTGTCTAACCTCTCCCTGTAAGTCAAACCATCAAGTCCCGGTAGCATCCTAGTAAATCTTTTCTGCACTCTTTCGAGTTTAATAATATCCTTTCTATAATAGGGTGACCAGAACTGTACACAGTACTCCAAGTGTGGCCTCACCAATGCCCTGTACAACTTCAACAAGACATCCCAACTCCTGCATTCAATGTTCTGACCAATGAAACCAAGCATGCCTAATGCCTTCTTCACCACCCTATCCACCTGTGACTCCACTTTCAAGGAGCTATGAATCTGTACTCCTAGATCTCTTTGTTCTATAACTCTCCCCAACGCCCTACCATTAACGGAGTAGGTCCTGGCCCGATTCGATCTACCAAAATGCATCACCTCACATTTATCTAAATTAAACTCCATCTGCCATTCATCGGCCCACTGGCCCAATTTATCAAGATCCCGTTGCAATCCTAGATAACCTTCTTCACTGTCCACAATGCCACCAATCTTGGTGTCATCTGCAAACTTACTAACCATGCCTCCTAAATTCTCATCCAAATCATTAATATAAATAACAAATAACAGCGGACCCAGCACCGATCCCTGAGGCACACCGCTGGACACAGGCATCCAGTTTGAAAAACAACCCTCGACAACCACCCTCTGTCTTCTGTCGTCAAGCCAATTTTGTATCCAATTGGCTACCTCACCTTGGATCCCATGAGATTTAACCTTATGTAACAACCTACCATGCGGTACCTTGTCAAATGCTTTGCTGAAGTCCATGTAGACCACGTCTACTGCACAGCCCTCATCTATCTTCTTGGTTACCCCTTCAAAAAACTCAATCAAATTCGTGAGACATGATTTTCCTCTCACAAAACCATGCTGACTGTTCCTAATTAGTCCCTGCCTCTCCAAATGCCTGTAGATTCTGTCCCTCAGAATACCCTCTAACAACTTACCCACTACAGATGTCAGGCTCACTGGTCTGTAGTTCCCAGGCTTTTCCCTGCCGCCCTTCTTAAACAAAGGCACAACATTTGCTACCCTCCAATCTTCAGGCACCTCACCTGTAGCGGTGGATGATTCAAATATCTCTGCTAGGGGACCCGCAATTTCCTCCCTAACCTCCCATAACGTCCTGGGATACATTTCATCAGGTCCCGGAGATTTATCTACCTTGATGCGCGTTAAGACTTCCAGCACCTCCCTCTCTGTAATATGTACACTCCTCAAGACATCACTATTTATTTCCCCAAGTTCCCTAACATCCATGCCTTTCTCAACCGTAAATACCGATGTGAAATATTCATTCAGGATCTCACCCATCTCTTGTGGTTCCGCACTTAGATGACCTTGTTGATCCTTAAGAGGCCCTACTCTCTCCCTAGTTACCCTTTTGCCCTTTATGTATTTGTAGAAGCTCTTTGGATTCACCTTTGCCTGATCTGCCAAAGCAATCTCATATCCCCTTTTTGCCCTCCTGATTTCTCTCTTAACTCTACTCCGGCAATCTCTATACTCTTCAAGGGATCCACTTGATCCCAGCTGCCTATGCATGTCATATGCCTCCTTCTTCTTTTTGACTAGTGCCTCAATCTCCCGAGTCATCCAAGGTTCCCTACTTCTACCAGCCTTGCCCTTCACTTTATAAGGAATGTGCTTACCCTGAACCCTGGTTAACACACTTTTGAAAGCCTCCCACTTACCAGACGTCCCTTTGCCTGCCAACAGACTCTCCCAATCAACTTCTGAAAGTTCCTGTCTAATACCATCAAAATTGGCCTTTCCCCAATTTAGAATTTTAACTTTTTGGGCCAGACCTATCCTTCTCCATAGCTATCTTAAAACTAATGGAATTATGATCACTGGTCCCAAAGTGATCCCTCACTAACACTTCTGTCACCTGCCCTTCCTTATTTCCCAAGAGGAGGTCAAGTTTTGCCCCCTCTCTAGTCGGGCCATCCACATACTGAATGAGAAATTCCTCCTGAATACACTCAACAAATTTCTCTCCATCCAAGCCCCTAATGCTATGGCTGTCCCAGTCAATGTTGGGAAAGTTGAAGTCCCCTACTATTACCACCCTATTTTTCTTGCAGCTGTCTGTAATCTCCTTACATATTTGCTCCTCAATTTCCCGTTGACTATTTGGGGGTCTGTAGTACAATCCTATCAAAGTGATCTCTCCCTTCTTATTTTTCAGTTCTACCCATATGGACTCAGTGGGCGAACCCTCGGATATATCCCCTCTCACTACTGCCGTGATGTTCTCCCTAATCAAGAACGCAACTCCCCCTCCTCTCTTACCTCCTGCTCTATCTTTCCTATAGCATCTGTACCCTGGAACATTGAGCTGCCAGTCCTGCCCCTCCCTTAGCCATGTTTCAGTAATAGCTATAACATCCCAGTCCCATGTACCCATCCATGCCCTGAGTTCATCTGCCTTGCCCATCAGACTTCTTGCATTGAAATAAATGCAGTTTAATCTAGACTTCCCTTGGTCTTTGCCCTGCTTTCTCAGACCATCTGTCTGGTCATGTTCTGTACACTCTCCCTTACTGCCTTTTGTTTCTGTCACCACTTTATTTCCCACTGACTTCCTGCATCGGTTCCCATCCCCCTGCCACATTAGTTTAAACCCTCCCCAACAGCACTGGCAAACACTCCCCCTAGGACATTGGTTCCAGTCCTGCCCAGATGCAGACCGTCCAATTTGTACTGGTCCCACCTCCCCCAGAACCGGTTCCAATGGCCCAGGAATTTGAATCCCTCCAGCTTGCACCATCTCTCAAGCCACGTATTCATCTTAGCTATCCTGTCATTCCTACTCTGACTAACCCGTGGCACTGGTAGCAATCCTGAGATTACTACCTTTGAGGTCCTACTCTTTAGTTTAACTCCTAACTCCCTAAATTCAGCTTGTAGGACCTCATCCTGTTTTTTACCTATATCGTTGGTGCCTATATGCACCACGACAACTGGCTGTTCACCCTCCCCCTCCAGAATGTCCTGCAGCCGCTCCGAGACATCCTTGACCCTTGCACCAGGGAGGCAACATACCATCCTGGAGTCTCGGTTGCGTCCGCAGAAACGCCTGTCTATTCCCCTTACAATCGAGTCCCCTATCACTATAGCTCTGCCACTCTTTTTCCTGCCCTCCTGTGCAGCAGAGCCAGCCACGGTGCCATGAACCTGGCCACTGCCACCTTCCCCTGGTGAGCCATCTCCGCCAACAGTATCCAAAACGGTATACCTGTTTTGGAGGGAGATGACCGCAGGGGACCCCTGCACTGCCTTCCTACTCTTCCTCTGTCTGTTGGTCACCCATTCACTATCTCCCTCAGTAATTTTTATCTGCGGTGTGACCAACTCACTGAACGTGCTATCCACGACTTTCTCAGCATCGCGGATGCTCCAAAGTGAGTCCATCCGCAGCTCCAGAGCCGTCAAGCGGTCAAACAATAGCTGCAGCTGGACACACTTCCCGCAGGTGAAGGAATCAGGGATACAGGAAGGAGCCCTGAATTCCCACATCCCACAAGAGGAACATGACACGGCGCTGGGATCTCCTGCCATGACTTAACCCTTAAATTAGCTTAAGAACAACTACAATGTCAAGAGAAAAAAAAAGGAAAGAAAAACTACTTACCACTCCCTCTAAGGAGTTTACTCCTTTAAATTGTTCTCAATTTAGAGAATGTTAACTACACTAGGGACCTTGATTCACTAAAAAATAAACGCTACTTCCTATAAGACCTGCAGACCTTCCCTTTCCTTTTACTTCAGTTACTGGAGATAAGGAGAAATACTCACCTGAACCTACTCACCAATCAGGTGCCTCCCCTGTGTCGCGTCCCGATCTGATTCCTGACGTCACTTCGAACTCGGTTGCAGCTCCGCTCGGCTCGGCTCCTCTCAGCGCTCTGAAATCCCGCCTTTTATCGGACGCTCCCTCCGCTCGGCTCGGCTCCTCTCAGCTGTTCTCAGCGCTCTGAAATCCCGCCTTTTATCGGACGCTCCCTCCGCTCGGCTCGGCTCCTCTCAGCTGTTCTCAGCGCTCTGAAATCCCGCCTTTTATCGGACGCTCCCTCCGCTCGGCTCCTCTCAGCTGTTCTCAGCGCTCTGAAATCCCGCCTTTTATCGGACGCTCCCTCCGCTCGGCTCGGCTCCTCTCAGCTGTTCTCAGCGCTCTGAAATCCCGCCTTTTATCGGACGCTCCCTCCGCTCGGCTCGGCTCCTCTCAGCTGTTCTCAGCGCTCTGAAATCCCGCCTTTTATCGGACGCTCCCTCCGCTCGGCTCGGCTCCTCTCAGCTGTTCTCAGCGCTCTGAAATCCCGCCTTTTATCGGACGCTCCCTCCGCTCGGCTCGGCTCCTCTCAGCTGTTCTCAGCGCTCTGAAATCCCGCCTTTTATCGGACGCTCCCTCCGCTCGGCTCGGCTCCTCTCAGCTGTTCTCAGCGCTCTGAAATCCCGCCTTTTATCGGACGCTCCCTCCTCTCCGCTCGGCTCCTCTCAGCTGTTCTCAGCGCTCTGAAATCCCGCCTTTTATCGGACGCTCCCTCCGCTCGGCTCCTCTCAGCTGTTCTCAGCGCTCTGAAATCCCGCCTTTTATCGGACGCTCCCTCCGCTCGGCTCGGCTCCTCTCAGCTGTTCTCAGCGCTCTGAAATCCCGCCTTTTATCGGACGCTTCCTCCGCTCGGCTCGGCTCCTCTCAGCTGTTCTTGTGCCAGTTCAATGAGAACAAGTTGCATGGCAAAGCCAGGCTCTTCTTATCCGGATACCAGCGTGGACACATTCAAATGACTGCAAGCCTAATGTTTCTCTCTTTTTGTCTTTGCAGGGCAAGATGGTGCAAAATACCTGGAAGAGGTCAAGGACAGGTGGTGGGTCCAAACCTGTGCTACCTGAACCCCCATGAGGAGAAGATAGTGGAGCTAGTGTGTTGTCTCACCATTGTGGCCATGGTGGGGGCCAAGGTGGGGGGTGGGAGAGTCCAGAGCCAGATGAGTACCTGTCACCAGTCTGCTTTCTATCTCTCAATGCTCCAGTATAGGGGCCCAGTCTCCCATGGGACATCTCAGAAGTGGCAAAGGCAATTACTCTAACCCTCTTTTTTTCTTCCTACAGGTCATTCAAGGTGCCAAACGGCAGTTGCTGTCCAGGAGGATGGGCACAAGGGGGAGGTGAAGGAGGGGGAAAGGATGGAGGAGAGGGCAGGGGAGCAGCTTCTGGAGGAGCTGGAGAATGTGGGTCCTGGCTTTGCCATGCAACTTGTTCTCATTGAACTGGCACATGAGTGGGCAAAGGAAAGCCGGAGCCTCACACCTACCTTCTTGCCTGGGAGTCCACCCTCTTCCCCACCTTCAGGCCACCCTCAAACAGAGTCGGTGTCACTCGGCTCTTCTTATCCGGATACCAGCGTGGACACATTCCACCAGGGCAAGCGAGCACCTCAAGACTATGTCACCTCTCCAGCACCAGTTTTAGGGACCAGAGAGACTTTGTGAAACTGGAGGATGCCACCACCTCTCCGGAGAAACTGGCTAGAAGGTTACCACTGACTGGTGAGTTAGTGGAGTCTGATTTGACGACTGCAGGCCTCAGGAGGCGTCTGCTGGCGGAGCATTAGAGGAGCATGAGGACTCTGGGATCCATCAGCAATGACGTGGAGCTTCTCGCAGGTGTGGTCTCTGAGTCTGCTGTAATGCTCAGCCCCAACATTGCACAGGCAATAATTAGAGATGCGACAAGCAATGCAGTAGGTGGTGGCTGCATTGCGACATGCAGCAGGTAGTCCAGCAGGGGATGGTGAGGGAGCAGTCAGGGCTTCCACCTTGATGGAAGCTCAAACTTCTGCTCTTGAGGCTTTGGGTGACAGACTGGAGGGCGTGACTTGTGGGAACTGACGCTGCCAATGTGCCAGTCGAACACCACAGTGGAAAGGCGGCAGCACGAGTCAGGGTTCTGGCCTCCCAACAGCAGGCATGGTGCCACCTGTACACAACAGGCTGCACAAGGCAGCTCAGGATCTCCCTCCTGGGACATAGCAAGCAGCAGCTCTGGTCCAGGAGCATAGGGTCGTCAGCATGGACTGAACACAGACCCACGGCCTGGCATCCTCCCATTACGCCCCAGGCCTCTGGTCCTGAGCGTAATAAATTGGATAGCCAGGTGGTGGAGGATAGAATACTGCAGCCTGGTCTTCAGTTGCTTCCAAGCCTTTATTCACAGTTCTCACTAATCTCTTCTATGAGCCTCGTATATTCCTCATCAACTACACCTGCATCTTTTAAGCAGGATCTTTAAACGCTGACAAGCAGGGTGGGCAAATTGTCTATGTAACTTTAAGACAATTTGTTTTGTTCTCTCTTTTATCCTTATCGCCTGATGCCATTAATACTTGCCTAACACACTGATGAGAAACATCAGGATTTATTAAGGGGATACAATCAACACTGAATTTACTGGGACATGTTGCAGGGGAGCAGTCGGCCGGAGGGCACTGGGGCCAAGCGTGGTGCCTGGAGGGAGTAAAGGGAAATATGATTCCTGTCTCTACGACCTCCTTTTTCCTATTTTTTCTGTGGGGGGTTTTGGAGGGAAGCTGCCTGGCTGGAAGATTGTGAACGTCACTGTCATGTCATGTTCGATGACTACTTAGATTTATAACTGTTATTGCTGCTACGTAAAACCTTTTTGATACAAAGAGGTTAAATCTTTATTTAAATTTCAAAGTTTGGCAAAGTTGAAACAATTGTTAAAGTTTACATAAGTTTCAGGTTTCCAACGGTTCCTAATGTTGAATAATGTTCATTAAAGGTTTATCATTGTAAATAGTAGGTCAAATTTTAAAGTAGTTCAAAGAGTTTAACATTGCTATAAAACTCTGTTTGTAATTAAACTATTTTTCTCAGGGTCTGTTTGAGGTTTATTGGAGTTCCTGGAATAATTTGTTCAAATGTCTAAATATAGTTTAACATTTTCAGGATACATTTACAGTTAGTTGTTAAAATTTCTAGTTAATGTTCACTAAACATACGAGACATTTTTTTGTAATGGTAAGTCTTTGAAGTTAAAGAGAGCCGTGTCTGACCCTCCTTCTTGTTGCGAATCTGTGGGAATGATCATTGGGTAAAGTGTGCAGCCCAAACCGTGCTCTGACCACCCTGACCCTCCTGCAGATGTGTCACGTCCCATGGCTCTGGGTCCCGCAGTCCAGGATCTTCTGTTTCAATTGGCTCCCCCTCCGGTATGTCAGGGTCCAGACCTTCTGCCGTGGCATAGTTGTGCAGGGCGATCAAAATGGTCGGAGTTGTAGGGGAGCTGGGAAGTGTGCACCGGAAGTGCGTGCCCGCCATATTGATATAAGC
Organism: Heptranchias perlo; assembly: GCF_035084215.1. Classification (NCBI taxonomy): domain Eukaryota; kingdom Metazoa; phylum Chordata; class Chondrichthyes; order Hexanchiformes; family Hexanchidae; genus Heptranchias; species Heptranchias perlo. The sequence continues at coordinate 39,357,727 of NC_090325.1, forward strand.
ATCAAAAGAGGCATCCAGGGTGCTTGCCTGAAACAGGCGATAAGCCCTTTGCATTTGTAAATAAAGGAGCCTAATGCCTTTACCAAATTGGTTTACTCTGAATGCAGCCGTTCCATTCAGTGAAACGTAGTCTACATGTGGCATAACCAACAGTACTTCAAGGGACTGCTGGAGGATGCCACCAAAGAGCTAAGTTTTGTAAAATATACTTACCTGAATGTGGAGTCGGGAGCTGCTGGAATGCTTCTCCCAGCTCCCCTGCAACTCTGAAGACCGTTGATGGCTACTGCTCGGCCCTCTCTTAATTTCCCCTATAAGGATATTTTAGGATGGGGAAGACAAGATTGCTTGTAAGATTCCCACTGTGTGAAAGACCTCAACTCTTTTCTATTGTTTGATCCTCCCCTTACTTCATGCTGGTGCACACCTGGCAAAACCATCCAATTGCCAAAACTGGCTGGACCTTATTTCCTTATTTTAGGATAAAGAAAGTGAGATTGCTAATAAGAATTGAGAAGAGGGACCAGAAAGTCAGGAAGGTGCAAGGGATGTAAGACAAACCCAAGAGGTCTGTAGGTCAGGAAGGTATAAAAGTTGCAAAGAAAAGATGTCTCAGATTAGCTATGAGTGTACATTAGGACTTTGACTTGCCTCTTTTGCTGCTCTGTAAGCAAGGAACTGTCAGGTTGAGTGAAAGGAGGTTGATTTTTGATTTCTAAGTATTTCATTGATTGCTTTAGTTTCTGATTGCTTGAGTGTTAATCAAAAAGCTGGAACACGAGGTTTCAGATACAAAGATGAAACATAGAACAACAACAACTTGAAGAATCACTATCCTATGATGTTACAAAGGGGGAGTCAAGATCAAGGGTAGTCTTCAGGTAAAGTGGATTTAGAAAGGGATAATTGGACATGAGCATGCAGACCTGAGATTTATAAGATATTTCTCTGCAGTACAGGAGGAGCTTGCTGATGTAAATCCAAAGTGCTACAGTACCACCACTGGTGAGAGGATGTAATTACAGCATGGCAAGTGGTACATCGGCAATGTGGACATAGGAATTTATGATGGTAAAAAGTTCACACAGGAATTAAAGTTTCATAGACAGGAAAAATGCACAAACATAAGATTTTTAATACATCCTAAATATAACAATGTGAAACCTTGTTAAATGCTCTCTGAAAATCCAAGTATATATCAGCTGCATTCCGTATGTCCATCATGTCAACAATCTTCTGTGGTTTAGTTAAACTTCACCTCCCTTTCATGAGTTCACTCTTGACTGCTGTTTAATACGTTATGCTTTTATTAATGCTTGGGCCTTGAGATTATTCTGTTCAGATTCACATAGAGTCATTTCAAGATTTCTCAGCCATATTTTTCCCTGTAAGATGTTATATTTATTGACCAATAGTTTTCAGGTCTGTCTCTGGAACTTTAAAAAAAATGAGTTCAGATGCATTTCCACATGAAGTGCTCCACATTGTGAAAATGTAGCTATTTATGAATAACCCCAAATGGCTAATTTGTTGTTTTAAATTCAATTCAGCACTTATTTATAATTCCTTCTAACTTTTTGCTGACTCTTCCATTTCATTCAGCTGCTGAATTACAAAAGGGTATTAAACATATCATAAAAGGCAATGTACCGGAGGAGAGCTGTCATCGGTGAAGCTGTACTCCACCATGCTTTTAGGACAGGAGAGGAGATTGGCAGGCAAAGAAAATGGTAGGAGAATAACATCTGATGCATCAAAGGATAACTGCTGATGTGTTCTTTTCAAAGTAATTAGAATGGCATATGTTGATGTTCCATTAACTTCACGTGCATAAATATTGTATGCTCGGCTGATCAAGACCCCATTTATTATGCAAGTTAGGAACATCCTCATTATGCATTGGCTCCTGGTCCCCCAAGTTCTCAAATTTAAAATTCTCATCCTTATGTTTAAATCCCTCCCTGATCTACTCCATCTCCTATCTTTATAACTTCATGCAGCCCTACGACCCCCCAGCCCCCTACACCCTCCCACCCAACCTTACATTCTTCTGACTTTGGCTTCCTGTCCAACCCTATTGCCTTTGCCCCATCTTTGGCAGCTATGCCTCAACCGCTAAGGTACAACTTTCAGGAATTCCCTCCCCAAACCCCTCCACCTCCCTTGCCTCCTTTTAAGACCCTCCTTAAAAACCTCCTCTTTGACCAAGATTTTGGTCACCCATCCTAATAGCTCCTTCTTTGGCTCGGTGCTATTTTTGCTTATACTTCTCCGCAGTACCCTGGGACATTTTGCTGCGTTAAAGATGTTATATAAATGCAAATTGATGTTAGGATCATTCTTGTTGCTTCTCTTGCTGTGGAAGCAAACTCAGGATCTTGTAGTGTGCACTGCTTATGCCAATTTATATTGTAACACTAGCATCTGTGAGCCAACTCCCGGTATCTTTTTTTAATTCATTCTTGGGATGTGGGCGGCGTTGGAAAGGCCAGTATTTATTACTCATTCCTAGTTGCCCCTGAGAAGGTGGTAGTGGGCCTTCTTCTTGAATTGCTGCAGTCAGTGTGGTGAAGGTGCTCCCACAATGCTGCTAGGTAAGGAGTTCGAGGATTTTGGCCCTGCCATGATGAAAGAATGGTGTTATATATCTATATCAGGATGGTGTGTGACTTGGAGGGCAACTTGGAGTTGGTGTTTGCATGGGTCTGCTAGCTTTGTCCTTCTTAGTGGTAGAGGTTATGGGTCATGCTGCTGAAGAAACCCTGGTGAGTAGCTCCAGTGCATCCTGGAGATAGTACACATTGCTGACACAGTATGCCAGTGGCTCTTTTAATGATACCAGAACTTAGACCTATAAACAATTCTTCAATCACTGTGATAAGGCGAGCAGAATGCAGAAAGCTGGCTCCAGACACTGATCAACTGGACTCCAAACTAAACAATTGGCAGCATAAAAGTGTTTTTTGAGAATCCTATGTAATATCTTTAGCCACAAGGTCATTGGGAGAGTCCATCTAGTTCTTACTTTTAAAGGTGTTTATCCACATTGCTGCATCTGCTCTGTAATCTTGTAATTGGGCCTGACTTCTTGAACTCTGCCTGCTAAGATTCTGTGCCACTAGCAGAGATGCAGAAAATTCTCCATACTGTGTACACCAGTAAAAAAACACGTATGACAGCCATGCAGACAACATAAGAGGAGAGAAGAAACAAGAAGTTTCATTTATATAGCGGGGCCTGCTTTTGCTGTATGGGTGAATCTAACGCAATCTGCCATTAGTTAGACTTGCCTTTGCATGTTTAGGTTTTTATTTTTTTGCGTGGCAAGTTGCTGAAAGTGCGAGCTGGTAATGTCGCAGCGAGGGAAATAGGGCATCTGGGTGAACAGGTCAAGCAACTGTTCAACTCCCTAAACAAGTGTGAAATTAACAGCACAAAGACTTAAATGGAAGTGTACATTAGAATGGGTGAATTCAATGTCAAGTCAGGTACAGAAAGAGAAATAAAGTGAGGGAAAGAAAGATTGGATTAAGAGAGAGAGAAAAAAAAGAGGCAGAAAGGAAAAGTCCTTCTTACTACGTGAAAAGTGTTACATAAATGCAGGTTGTTGTTGTATTGGTATGATCACTGAGGGTTAATGATGAATACAATTTTTAAGCGACATGAGGCTTTGGGAAATCCACACTCGGAGTATTGTGACTAGTTTTGGACCCAGCACTTGAGGGAAATTGAGGCATTGGAGAGAATGCAGAAGGAGTAACAGGATGATCCCAAATCTTCGAGCTCTTAATTATGAGGACAGCCTGTGAGAGTTGGGGTTATTTATTTTGGTGAAGTGCAGGCTGATAGGGGATATGATGGATGTCTTTAAAATGATGAAGGTATTGGATGCAATGTGGTTATTTGAAATGGAAGGGATGGTAGGACTGGAGGCTGTGTCTATGGATACCTGATAGTATGACTTGTCACAGAGTCTTCACCCTCTGGAACAAACATATGCAACCTGTGGTGAATGTGGATTCACTGCAGTCTGTTAAAAGGGAACTTGACAAGTTCCTGAGAGAACATTGATAGTTGTAGGGAGTTAGTGATTAGTTTAGATTGTGATGTGTCTCTCCTGGAGCCTCAGAGAGTGGGAGAGGAATTGCTCAGAGTTTTTCCTGAATTGGCTACATTTCTTTGTCTGCTCTAAGAGAAAGCATTACTAGGAGGTGGGATGGCAGCATGCAGGATCGTACTGCCTATTGCATGGGATGAGGTGGATGGGCCTGATAGTCTTTACATGCCTTTCTTTTTGTACGTTTGTATGTGCAGACTGGGGATTGCCTCTGGGCCCACCCTGGTGTGTGACTCAGAGAGTTCACCCAGTCAGTAGCTGAGTCCAGGGACAATCTCCATTCTGTAATCCCCATCGGAGGACACATCTCTTCCCCTTTCTGTTCCTTACTATGATCTATGCACAAATCAGAAAACACAGTTAGTCAATTTTCCTTCCATGTTTATTTCCAGATGTTAAACTTCTCACATTTAAGTCGTTGGAATACAGTGCGATTGCTTTTCCACTCCTACTCTGCAGACACCATCTGAACACAGGGCCTTGCAGCCTGGTCTCCAGCTCGGTACCAGCAGCTACTACCCGGACATTCAGTGATGACTTGAAACCGGTTGGTGGGTTGTCCAGAGTTCCCACTTCTGTGCTGTCCTGCTGAACAAAAACTGTCCCAATCTTTTTTTAAAAAAAATGCCAACTGAAACATCCTTTAATTCACTGGGACCTGATCCGATTTCTTTAATTCACTGCAATCTAATCCCAAGCCTTCTGCTGATTACCACCTACCGCCCTACCTCAGCTGATGAATCAGTCCTCCTCCATGTTGAGCACCACTTGGAGGAAGCACTAAGAGTAGCAAGGGCACAAAATGTACTCTGGGTGGGGGACTTCAATGTCCATTACCAAGAGTGGCTTGGCAGCACCACTATTAACTGAGCTGGCTGAATCCTGAAGGATATAGCTGCCAGACTGGGTCTGTGGCGGGTGGTGAGCGAACCAACATAAGGGAAAAACCTACTTGACCTCGTCCTCACCAATCTACCTGTCGCAGGTGCATCTGTCCATGACGGTATTGGTCGGAGTGACCACCACACAGTCCTCGTGGAGACAAAGTCCCATCTTCGCACTGAGGATACCATCCAACGTGTTGTGTGGCACTACCACCGTGCTAAATGGGATAGATTCAGAACAGATCTAGCAGCTCAAAACTGGGCATCCATGAGGCGCTGTGGGCCATCAGCAGCAGCAGAATTGTATTCCAGCACAATCTGTAACCTCGTAGCCCGGCATATTCCTCACTCTACCATTACCAACAAGCCAGGGGATCAACCCTGGTTCAATGAAGAGTGTAGAAGAGCATGCCAGGAGCAGCACCGGGCGTACCTAAAAATGAGGTGCCAACCTGGTGAAGCTACAACTCAGGACGACATGCATGCTAAACAGTGGAAGCAACATGCTATAGACAGAGCTAAGCGATTCCACAACCAACGGATCAGATCAAAGCTCTGCAGTCCTGCCACATCCAGTCATGAATGGTGGTGGACAATTAAACAACTAACGGGAGGAGTAGGCTCTGTGAACTCAATGATAGCAGAGTCCAGCACGTGAGTGCAAAAGACAAGGCTGAAGTGTTTGGAACCATTTTCAGCCAGAAGTGCTGAGTAGATGATCCATCTTGGCCTCCTCCCGATATCTCCACCATCACAGAAGCCACACTTCAGCCAATTTGATTCACTCCACGTGATATCAAGAAACGGCTGAGTGCACTGGATACAACAAAGTCTATGGGCCCCGACAACATCCCAGCTGTAGTGCTGAAGACTTGTGCTCCAGAGCTGGCCGCGCCTCTAGCCAAACTGTTCCAGTACAGCTGCAACACTGGCATCTACCCAACAATGAGGAAAATTGCCCAGGTCAATTACCACCCTATCAGTCTACTCTCAATCATCAGGAAAGTGATGGAAGGTATCGTCGACAGTGCCATCAAGTGGCACTTACTCACCAATAACCTGCTCGCCGATGCTCAATTTGGGTTCTGCCAGGACCACTCGGCTCCAGACCTCATTACAGCCTTGGTCCAAACATGGACAAAAGAGCTGAATTGCAGAGGTGAGGTGAGAGTGACTGCCTTTGACATCAAGGCAGCATTTGACCAAATGTGGCATCAAGGAGTCCGAGTAAAATTGAAGTCAATGGGAATCAGGGGGAAAACTCTCCAGTGGCTGGATTCACACCTGGCACAAAGAAGATGGCAGTGGTTGTTGGCAACCAATCATTTCAGCCCCAGGACATTGCTGCAGGAGTTCCTTAGGGCAGTGTCCTTGGCCCAACCATCTTCAGCTGCTTCATCATTGAACTTCCCTCCATCATAAGGTCAGAAATGGGAATGTTCACTGATGATTGCACAGTGTTCAGTTCCATTTGCAACCCCTCAGATAATGAAGCAGTCCGTGCCTGCATGCAGCAAGACCTGGACAACATCCAGGCTTGGGCTGATAAGTGGCAAGTAACATTCGTGCCAGTCAAGTGCCAGGCAATGACCATCTCCAACAAGAGAGAGTCTAACTACCTCCCCTTGACATTCAACGGCATTACTATCGCCGAATCCCCCATCACCAACATCCTGGGGGTCACCATTGACCAGAAACTTAACTGGACCAGCCACATAAACACTGTGGCTACAAGAGCAGGTCAGAGGCTGGGTATTCTGCGGCATGTGACTCACCTCCTGACTCCCCAAAGCCTTTCCACCATCTACAAGGCACAAGTCAGGGGTGTGATGGAATACTCTCCACTTGCCTGGATGAGTGCAGCTCCAACAACACTCAAGGAGCTCGACACCATCCAGGACAAAGCAGCCCGTTTGATTGGTATCCCATCTACCACTCTAAACATTCACCCCCTTCACCACCGGCACACTGAGGTTGCAGTATGTACCATCCACAGGATGCACTGCAGCAAGTCGCCATGGCTTCTTCGAGAGCACCTCCCAAACCCGCGAGCTCTACCACCTAGAAGGACAAGGGAAGCAGACACATGGGAACAACACCACCTGCACGTTCCCGTCCAAGTCACACACCATCCCGACTTGGAAGTATATCGCCGTTCCTTCATCGTCACTGGGTCAAAATCCTGGAACTCCCTACCTAATAGCACTGTTGGAGAACCTTCACCACACGAACTGCAGCGGTTCAAGGTGACTTATCATCACCTTCTCGAGGGCAATTAGGGATGGGCAATAAATGCTGGCCTTGCAGCGATGCCCACATCCCATGAACGAATAAAAAAAAATCACTGGTACTGAGTTACTAAGCCAGCAGTGATTGGATGAAACATTGATGGGCAGAATGGGGCAGAATTTGCACCTAATCATCGGGAAGCATTGGGTACAATTTATCTGGGGAAAATCTCTTAAGGCATGACCTCCTTTTAAAGACATTTTTTTTTAGATGTCCTAATTTTGGAGGGCACGCCCACATGTTTTTCCCCAACCTGCCTGGCTTCTGTAGTGTTAACTTTTAGTACACTCCAGAACTCAGTATGTTGACACCCAAAGGCAACCCAGATCGAAGAAAAGAAACATAGCAAACAGTCCCCCATAAGGTCCAAGAGTCAACCAGGTGGGTGGAAAATGCCTTGTTACTTGAAGAATGAAGAGGAGCATACATAGGAGCAGCTTACAAGGAGTCTGATCTTCAGACATTCTGCTCACACTGTGGGGGCTAACTAAGTAGTACTGAGGACAAGGAGGATGGAGGTACTTGTATGGGAACTGAGACTTAAATGACCAGGACAGACATGATGAAGTGAGCATTACCCATGCATGCCAATCTGAACAGTGATGTCTGGTGGAGATATGAGGGTGACTCCATGTTGAAGATGTTTTTGTGACACAAGTAATATGTCTACCACAGTTGGCATCACACTGCTGGTATACCCTAATCTAGTAGGGATTCCATCTCAACAGCCAGGCCATCAAGCAGAAGCTGGCAGGATCCAAATCCAGATCCTGATGGTTCAGCTTACTGTTTGGATCTAGCGCCCGTAAATAACACTCACTTTGTCCTGTTTGTCCTGTGAGCCGGAATTTATTCCCTTCTCACCCTGAGTACCAGTTGGACAGTATCGAGCAGTGTGTGGAGGAAGTCAAAAAATAAAGGTTCCCTAAAAAGAATAGGGTGGTCTTTACTCTTCAAATGACATGGTGTTCTCCCGTGGGCTTCTGAAGTCAGATTGGTAGAATTCAACACCGGGGTTTCTGAGAAGCACGGTTCGTGAGGCTAGTAAAGGTTAACCAGAACCATCTTCTGCTGCATGTTTCTGTAGCATCCTGGAGATCAGGCAAACCCGAGCAACAGAATCTAGAAACAAAAGAATGAAAAACTGTCTCAGCCTCCACCCTGACTGCCTGAGGTACTCGAACAGATTGGTGATTATTTGCTGATGCAAGCAAGTCGATCAATTTGGTAACCACACCGCCCCCCCCCACTCTCCCCACCAAGTCCTGAGGATATTCTGGACTACCTCAGTGTGGATCATCCACTCATCAGGGTGGACTACAGAGCAGCTGAGTGTGCCGACTGTTGTGTGGTCCACTCCGGCCAAATGTGGCAACAAGAGTGTCACTCCGTCATTCAAGCACCAATGGAAAGCAATGTGTCATCTTGACAGAGGGACCCGGGAGTGGGTCCCACCATGTTTGTAGACATACTGGCATGTTGTCTATCTGGAGACACACTTACTTAGCCCGCACCAAGTCTGAAAGTGGATAATGTCCTATTGTACCGTTCACACCTCAAGACTGTTGAAACACCAAGTGAAGTCATCCATGTCCACTGTACTAGAAGCCCATTCATCCTGACTGTCAAAGCCATACCCATATGTCAAAGCATTAGTTGAAGAGCCTTGTGGCTGTAACATCAACCCCTGGAGAACACTGTGCTCCCAGGACTAACAGCTCTAGTTCAGAAGCTGTGACAAAGGAGGCCTGTGGAAACATTACTGTTGGAACAAGGCTCAATTGGAGAAATATCCCCAACAGTTGAGCCTTCTGGAGGGCGAAGCTGACTGTGACAATCACTCACTCGCTCTCAGTGTGAATGGTAAAAGACACGGATGTCACCTACCAGTATGCCCACTAGTTGATGGGTCCTCTGATGGTCAAACCAAACCAGGTTGTGAATACACAGAGGCTCAATCTGCAAATGCATTGGATACTCACTACTTCTGGTATCCTGGGCCCAAGAGTCCAGAGTGAACCACTTCCACATGGACGTATTGGGAATGACGCACCCATCCAGTTCTGTGGTAGGCTATCAAGGCCAGATCATTGCTTAAGGAGGTGGAGCTAGACAAGTTGTCAAAGGTTACTTGTTGCAAGCTCCCTGCAATCCAGGTCCTAATCTGTAATGACAGGCTGGCATGGTACAAGGGCATTGCAGTCCAGCTAAAGCCTTGAAATGGCTGCTGTCGCTGGTGGGGTAAGCTAAAAACTGAGACAGTGTTCCCTTGGGTGCCAATCTGGGAATGCCTAAAGGTTCTGCTGGACATGCTCATAGCCCTGCAGTTGCTCACCACTTGCTCGCCAAAGAATTCCTCAGCACAAAATGATATCTGCTCCAGTGCTGCTGCAGTTCCTTAAAACACCCTAAGGTGCGCAGCCAAGTTAAGTGGTGATGCCAGATCCACTGGATGATCGACCCTGCTCCCACATTGAGGACGCCCACACAGCCTACTGCTGCAGTGATGGTCTCTGAAGGTGATCCTCATTCTGTGGCAGGGATTGTTCCCTCACTCACCTGCGAGGCATTAGCCTGCTGATAAGAAAAGCTGGCCATCCATTGGATTTGGCTGCAGGGAATACGGATGTGCACCAAACCCTGCAGGAATGTCCACCAGATCCCACATGTCACATGGGTTCTGCTGGGTGGAACAGGACTAGTTTTCTTGGCAGCAACTTTCTTTCTGATGCTTTCACAACTGAAGTTCGCCAGCTGAATCTGCGAACTGAAAGGTGTGAAAGCAGGGTGGTGATGCCATTCTGGATGCTGTCCATGTTTGCCACAACAGAAGGTACTTATCAAGACCGCCCAAACTGCATGGAGATTGGTAGGATGAATCCTTCAAAGGTGGGTGCCTGAGGCTTCTGCAAGACCCCAAGTAAAGACTCAACCCTTCAGGTGCAGGGTCTTCTGAAACTGACAGTTTCAGACTCTAGGTCACCCTAGTGTTGAATACATGAAAAAGCCTCAGCGACTTTTGGTCGCCGTCTGACTCAGGCTTCCAACTGGGGTTCTGAAGATGGGAAATCCAGTTGGGATGGTTCCCACCGAACTGAGGAAGGTCCTCCAGATCCTACATGACCCACCATTTAGATTCTGGTGGGTGGAACAGCAGTAGTTTCCTGGGCAATAACCTTCCTTCTGATGCTTTCACAACTGAAGCTCATGACTACAACCGTTGGTCGAGTCAAACCCGCGAGCATGAGCCCCAGTGACAGCTCCCCCAAGTGACAGGGGCTGATGTCTGGACGCCCCTCGGTAGTTGAAGTGAGCAGCTGGAGCTGGATCCACAGTGACGGGGGGCAGTCACAGACCTGTAAAAAATGAACGGGGACTTTTTTTTTTATTCGTTCATGGGATATGAGCATCGCTGGAGAGGCCAGCATTTATTGCCCATCCCTAATTGCCCTTGAGAAGGTGGTGGTGAGCCACCTTCTTGAACCGCTGCAGTCCGTGTGGTGAAGGTTCTCCCACAGTGCTGTTAGGAAGGGAATTCCAGGATTTTGACCCAGGACGATGAAGGAACGGCGATATATTTCCAAGTCGGGATGGTGTGTGACTTGGAGGGGAACGTGCAGGTGGTGTTGTTCCGATGTGCCTGCTGCCCTTGTCCTTCTAGGTGGTAGAGGTCGCGGGTTTGGGAGGTGCTGTTGAAGAAGCCTTGGCGAGTTGCTGCAGTGCATCCTGTGGATGGTACACACTGCAGCCACAGTGCACCGGTGGTGAAGGGAGTGGATGGGGTGCCAATCAAGCGGGCTGCTTTGTCCTGGATGGTGTCGAGCTTCTTGAGTGTTGTTGGAGCTGCACTCATCCAGGCAAGTGAAGAATATTCCATCACACTCCTGAGCAGCTGGAGGTGGATCCACAGTGGCGGGGGACAGACACAGATCTATAAAATGTGAATGGAGATCTGCGATCGCCCTTACCAAAGTGGAACTCACCTGCAGCATACGTGACCCTGAGTGGGGTCGAGTCCTCTGAGGGTGGTGCCCCCAAAAAAGCTGGTGCCAACCGGAGAGAAATCTTCCAGGGCTGGGTTGGCTCTGGCATGGACATCTCACAGCAGTTGGTTCCAGCAGAGGACTCTTCCTCTTTGTCCTGAGAGGCTTCAGTACAAGTTGGTACCGGGGCTTCACCTGATGGTATGGATTGGGATGGCAGGGTCTGTTCGGCGAGTGGCCTGAACTAACCCGTCCCATTCTAAACCATCGAGGCAACAACCAGAGCGTCCCCCCTTGAGACTTTCCTGTTCAGTCCCAAGATGGACCTCTCACCAACATCGGTCGGAGATGGGCTGGGCCCTAACCAGGCCAATCCGAACTGAGCCTGGAGTTGGAGTAGAGTCGGTGCCTGGCCATCAATTAAAAAACAAATTAAAAGATGTAGAGTTGGCACTGAGAAATGGATGGGACACATATGGAGAATTTTAGTTGCACTTAGTTCAGGATGTGTTCTCTCGCTCATCCTGATACCAACCATGTACCTGTGGCAGAACAAGAAATTACACCAACCATGTACCTGTAGCAGAACAAGAAATTGCACACAAAAATACTGGATTGCAACAAGGACAACTACAGCCATTTTATAGCTCCCCCCATATTGTAAACCATTTAACCTGTAAATATACTGGGTGAAAATCTGATCGACTTGTTTCTTTTCTTGTAACGTTACTGGCCACACAGTCTGGTGCCACCTGAGTATTAAAGGCAAAAGATTCCACCAGTTCTGGAGTTGGACAATTGACACCTTCTTCAGAATCAGGGAGAAGGTCCAGAATGGCTGCAATGCCATCAGGTGAACCAGGATCACTGGCACTATCAGAGTGCATTAGATGGCAGTACCTTTCTGCTCCCATTGACACTACTTACTCTGCCACCTAACTTAGTGTTGTCAGCAAACGTGGATATACGGTTGTCATTGATAAATATAGTGAAAAGCTGAGGCCCCAGTACTGGGGAAATTAATATATATTAATGACCTGGACTTGGGTGTATAGGACATAATTTCAAAATTTGAAAGTGTAGTAAACAGTGAGAAAGATAGTAACAGACTTCAGGAGGCCATAGACAGACTGGTGAAATGGAAAGTCCCATGGCAGATGCAATTTAACGTAAGAAATTTGAAGTGATGCATTTTGTTGGGGAGAATGAAGAGAGAAAATATAAACTAAATGGTGCCATTTTAAAGGGGGTGCAGGAACAAAGAGACCTGGGGGTGTATGTACGCAAATCTTTGAAGGTGGCAGGACAAGTTGAGAAGGCTGTTAAAAAAGCATATGGGATCTTGGGGCTTTATAAACAGACTTAGGGCAGGATTTTAGCATGGAGCCGGCAACCCAGCCCTTGCATCGATAATCGCGTGGGGAACCCAAAGTCAAATGAGTGCGTCACATTGTGTGATCGTAACTCAACTGAAGGTAATTATTTGTGTCGCAAATCAGAGAGGAGGGAGGGTGGGAGAGAGTGATCACGGGCGATGGAAGAAATCGAGGGGAGGGAGTTGGGGGGACATGGATATCATTGGGTGGACCTTGGAGAAGATCGGTGGGGGGGGGGGTCCATCATCAGGGGCGTGGGGGTCCACCATCACTGATTACTACATTTCCAAATTCGCCCGATTTCTTCCATGGTCAGGCCCCAGCTGAAGTATTGTGTCCAATTCTGGGCACCACACTTTGGGAAGGATGTCAATGCCTTAGAAAGGGTGCAGAGGAGATTTACTAGAATGGTAATTGGATAATTACTGGAAGGGGAGAAATTTGCAGGGCCATGGGGAATGGGACTAATTGGTTAGCTCTTTCAAAGAGCCGGCATAGGCACAATGGGCCAAATAGCCCATTCTGCAATTCTCCAATTGTATGAACACCACTTATCACATCCTGCCCATCCAAGAACATTCCCTTTATCAATATTCTATGTCTCCTATCTCCCCTTTATCAATATTCTATGTCTCCTATCTCCCAAACAATTACAAATCCATGTCAGAAGGTTACCTCCAATTCCATGCACTCTCGATTTTACTAATAATCTCCTGTGTGAATTTTATAAAGTGCCTACTGGAAGTCCATATAGACAACATCCATCATGATGGTGATCTCCTCAAGATGTTTTACTAGATTAGTCAGACATGACCCTACCCTTCATAAAGCCATGCTGACTTTATTTGACGACCGGAGCAATACTATGAGAGAAATATCAATGATGTTAAGTAGTTGTATACATTTACAGCAACAGCGAGTGATCACCAAACTTAAGGACTAACAGCATTTGATCAGTAAGGGACAACAGTGAGGAACCTGAGATTGGACTCAGTAACCATCAGTAACCAGGGTCCAGGCCCCAGATGACCTAATGTCAACAAAATGAACTATTCCAGCCGAATGCGTATCAATATTATTGGGTGTGTTAAACTGTTCAACAAATTATGATATTTCAATGTCTGCAATCTTCTGTCTAATCTGTTGGTTCATGTTTTCATCGATTGTGTTCCCTTCACAAACTAAACATGTTAAGATCTTCTACCCGACCACATTCACTCCTAGATAGATCAGCCAGTTAGTTACAGTCAGTGCAGCTCCCTTTCCTTCACTTAAACTGGTTGTGCAGTCTCCTGCCTCAAATTTATCGAGTTTACAAACCTATTGTGATGTCTGATCTCACTGTGATGCGTGGTGTGAGGGTGAGGCTTCCCTGTGATGTCACAGTTTGCCCCATCCAGTTAAAGGGGCACCTCACCTTGATAAACAGTGTTTGGCAAAGCCTTGGGCTTCATTTAGGTTACAATAACTTGATGTGCCAGAATGCAATAACAAATTTCCATGTGGTTACGATCTAGAGAACAGGGTGTGCAGGCGATGGGCAGATGCGGTCTAACCAGAGCTCGATACAACTGTAGTATAACTTCTAACCTCCTTGAGATAAAAGCCATTAGCTTTTTAAATTATTTTTTAGACCTGTCCACCAGTACCTGGTTTCTCACCATTGGACTCAGTAACCATCAGTAACCAGGGTCCAGGCCCCAGACGACCTAGTGTCAACAAAATGAACTATTCCAGCCGAATGCGTATCAATATTATTGGGTGTGTTAAACTGTTCAACAAATTATGATATTTCAATGTCTGCAATCTTCAGTCTAATCTGTTGGTTCATGTTTTCATCGATTGTGTTCCCTTCACAAACTAAACATGTTAAGATCTTCTACCCGACCACATTCACTCCAAATTGATCAGCCAGTTAGTTACAGTCAGTGCAGCTCCCTTTCCTTCACTTAAACTGGTTGTGCAGCCTCCCGCCTCAAATTTACCCAGTTTACAAACTTATTGTGATGTCTGATCTCACTGTGATGCGTGGTGTGAGGGTGAGGCTTCCCTGTGATGTCACAGTTTGCCTCATCCAGTTAAAGGGGCACCTCACCTTGATAAACAGTGTTTGGCAAACCCTTGGGCTTCATTTAGGTTACAATGACCTGATGCGCTAGAATGCAATAACAGATTTCCATGTGGTTACGATCCAGAAAACAGGGTGTGCGGGCGATGGGCAGTGATGGGATTGTTTGCCTTAATTAATTTAATCCACCATTTAATTAGATGATTGCTGATCTGTATCTCAACTCCATTTACCTGCCTTTGATCCATATCCCTTGATAAACTTAGGAACATAGCAACTGGAGTAGAGGATCTCTATCTTAACTCCATCGACCCAACATATCCCTTAATAACCTATCTAACACAAGTCTTTCACTCTAATATTTGAAAATTTTCATTGACCTAGCCTCAACAACTTTCCACCACCCTTTGTGTAAAGAAGTACTTCCTGACATCAGCCCTGGACGGCCTAGCTCTATCTTTAAGGTTCTACCCCTTGTTCTGGACTCCCTCACCAGAGGAAATTGTTTCTATCCACTCTATCATATCCTTTAATCACCATAAACACCTCAATTAGATCACCCCTTAATCTTTTATACTCAAGGGAACATAATACTAGTCGATGCAACATGTGCTCAGAATTTAGCCATTTCAGCCCTGGTATCATTCTGGCAAATCTGCTCTGCACCCCCTCCAAGACCAATATATCCCTCCTGCGGTGTGCTGCTCAGGACTGAACGTAATACTGCAGATGCGGTCTAACCAGAGCTCGATACAACTGTGGTATAACTTCTAACCTCCTTGAGATAAAAGCCATTAGCTTTTTAAATTATTTTTTAGACCTGTCCACCGGTACCTGGTTTCTCACCATTTAGAAAATATTCTTATCTATCTTTCTCAGGTCTAAAGTGGATGACTTTGCATTTCCTCACATTGAACTACATCTGCAACAGTTTTGCCCACTCACTTAATCTATCAATGTCCCTTTGCAACTTTCCGCTCCGATCTATATCACTTACTATGACACCACTTGGATTTATGGCTCTCTATTCCTTCATCTAAGTCATTGAAAAATATAGTGAAAACCTGAGGCCCCAGTACGGAACAACACTCGTCACATCCACCAATCAGAGAATATACCCTTTATCCCTAATTTCTGTCTCCTATCTCCCAACCAATTACCAACCCATATCAGAAGATTACCTCCAATTCCATGCATTTTTGCTAATGATGTCCTGTGTGGAACCTCATCAAATGCCTTCTGGAAGTCCATATGGACAACAGCCATAGACACTCCCTGTCCGCCGTGTTAGTGACCTCCTCAAAATGTTTTATTAGATGAAACCTTCACTAATCCATGCTGACTTTCTTTGACTACCTACGAGCAATGCCACGGGAGAACTATCAATGATGTTAAGTAGTTGTATACATTTACAGCAACAGCGAGTGAACACCAAACTTAAGGACTCGCATGCAGTTGATCAGTAAGGGACAACAGTGAGGAACCTGAGATTGGACTCAGTAACCATCAGTAACCAGGGTCCAGGCCCCAGACTACCTCGTGTCAACAAAATGAACTATTCCACCCGACTGCGTATCAATATTATTGGGTGTGTTAAACTGTTCAAATTGCTCGTTCTGACTTTCACAAATTATGATACAAGATAAACAGGTAAAGACAAACCTTTCAATGTCTGCAATCTTCTGTCTAATCTGTTGGTTCATGTTTTCATGTTCAGATCTTCTACCCGACCACATTCACTCCTAGATAGATCAGCCAGTTAGTTACAATCAGTGAAGCTCCCTTTCCTTCACTTAAACTGGTATCCAGTTTACAAACCTATTGTGATGTCTGATCTCACTGTGATGCGTGGTGTGAGGGTGAGGCTTCCCCGTGATGTCACGGTTTGCCTCATCCAATTAAAGGGGTGCCTCATCTTGATAAACAGTGTTTGGCAAACCCTTGGGCTTCATTTAGGTTACAATGACCTGATGCGCTAGAATGCAATAACAGATTTCCATGTGGTTACGATCTCGAGAACAGGGTGCGCGGGCGATGGGCAGTGATGGGATTGTTTGCCTTCTCCGTGACCCCTTCTCTTGGTGAAGGATGATTCCAACATTCCAATGTCCTTCTGAAACAGCATTTGTGTTTCTTGGGTTTGGAATGCAGTTGGGCTGGGCGCTCCAAGTCATCGGTGGTGCCGGATACCATTGACCAGGACTGACTGATGCTGGGTTGTTGCCAGTGGAACGGCGGAGCTGGCTATTATGTACCTGCAGGTAGCAGGGGGTAAATGTCTGTCTTTAGGGTGACGTCCAGTAAACATTTATAACCGTGGTCAAGTAAACATTTATAACCGTGGTCCAGTAAACATTTATAACTCTGGCCCTCCAACTGACTATCCTGAGCAGAGTCATGGGAGATCTACAAATGATATTAAGTAGTTGTATACATTTACAGGACAGGACATGAGCACCAAACTCAAGGTCTGGCAGCAGATGGTCAGTGAGGGACAACAGGGAGTGTCCTGAGAGTGGAGCTGAGTCACCATCAGTAACGAGGCTCCAGAAAACCCATGAGAAATGCCATGGAAGATCTACTAGTGACAACAAATCCAACTATTCCACCCGACTGTGCATCACTATTACTGGGTCTATTAAACTGTTCATATTGCTTGTAATAACTAATAATTATGATACAAGATAAACAGGTAAAGACAAACCTTTCAATATCCGCAACCTTCTGCCTAATCTGTTGGTTCATGTTTTCATCGATTTCAATGCTCCAATGTCCTTCTGAAACAGCATTTGTGTTTCTTGGGTTTGGAATGCAGTAGGGCTGGGCGCTCCAGGTCATCGGTGGTGCCGGATACCATTGACCAGGACTGACTGATGCTGGGTTGTTGCCAGTGGAGCGGCGGAGCTGGCGATTATGTACCTGCAGGTAGCAGGGGGTAAATGTCTGCCGTTAGAGTGACGTCCAGTAAACATTTATAACCGTGGTCCAGTAAACATTTATAACCCGACTTCATTCACTCCTCAATAGATCAGCCAGTTAGTTACAGTCAGTGCAGCTCCCTTTCCTTCACTTAAACTGGTTGTGCAGCCTCCCGCCTCAAATTTACCCAGTTTACAAACCTATTGTGATGTCTGATCTCACTGTGATGCGCAGTGTGAGGGTGAAACTTGCCCTGTGATGTCACGGTTTGACCCGTCCAGTTAAAAGGGCCTCACCTTGATAAACAGTTGTAAACAATTTTACAACACCAAGTTATAGTCCAGCAATTTTATTTTAAATTCACAAGCTTTCGGAGATTTTCTCCTTCCTCAGGTAAATGTTCAGGATCTCCTTGAAGCCTACGCATTTATACATATGTATAAATGCGTAGGCTTCAAGGAGATCCTGAACATTTACCTGAGGAAGGAGAAAATCTCCGAAAGCTTGTGAATTTAAAATAAAATTGCTGGACTATAACTTGGTGTTGTAAAATTGTTTACAATTGTCAACCCCAGTCCATCACCGGCATCTCCACATCTTGATAAACAGTGTTTGGCAAACCCTTGGGCTTCATTTAGGTTACAATGACTTGATGTGCTAGAATGGAATAACAGATTTCCATGTGGTTACGACCTAGAGAATAGGGTGCGCAGGCGATGGGCAGTGATGTGATTGTTTGCCTTCTATCAATGATGTTAAGCAGTTGTATACATTTGCAGCAACAGGAGTAGGGCATTCTGCCCGTTCCACCATTTAATTAGATGATGGCTGATCCCTTAATAACTGGACACCCTCTCCAGAGGAAATTGTTTCCATCTACTCTATCATATCCTTTAATCATAAACACCTCAATTAGATCACCCCTTAATCTTTTATACTCAAGGGAACATAATACTAGTCTATGCAACATGTGCTCAGAATTTAACCCTTTTAGCCCTGGTATCATTCTGGCAAATCTGCT
The DNA here is from genome assembly GCF_035084215.1 of Heptranchias perlo. Taxonomy (NCBI): domain Eukaryota; kingdom Metazoa; phylum Chordata; class Chondrichthyes; order Hexanchiformes; family Hexanchidae; genus Heptranchias; species Heptranchias perlo. The sequence continues at coordinate 39,376,384 of NC_090325.1, forward strand.
CTGCATCCCCTCCAAGACCAATATATCCCTCCTGAGGTGTGCTGCCCGGGATGAACGTAATACTCCAGATGCGGTCTAACCAGAGCTCGATACAACTGTAGTATAACTTCCAACCTCCTTGAGATAAAGGCTAACATTCCATTAGCTTTTAAAATTATTTTTTAGACCTGTCCACCAGTACCTGGTTTCTCACCATTTAGAAAATATTCTTATCTATCTTTCTCAGGTCTAAAGTGGATGACTTTGCATTTCCTCACATTGAACTACATCTGCAACAGTTTTGCCCACTCACTTAATCTATCAATGTCCCTTTGCAACTTTCCGCTCCGATCTATATCACTTACTATGACACCACTTCGATTTATGGCTCTCTATTCCTTCATCTAAGTCATTGAAAAATATAGTAAAAACCTGAGGCCCCAGTATGGAACAACACTCGTCACATCCACCAATCAGAGAACATTCCCTTTATCCCTACTTTCTGTCTCCTATCTCCCAACCAATTACCAACCCATATCAGAAGGTTACCTCCAATTCCATGCATTTTTGCTAATGTTCTCCTGTGTGGAACCTCATCAAATGCCTTCTGGAAGTCCATATGGACAACAGCCATAGACACTCCCTGTCCGCCGTGTTAGTGACCTCCTCAAAATGTTTTATTAGATTAAACCTTCACTAATCCATGCTGACTTTCTTTGACTACCTACGAGCAATGCCATGGGAGAACTATCAATGATGTTAAGTAGTTGTATACATTTACAGCAACAGCGAGTGAACACCAAACTTAAGGACCAGCATGCAGTTGATCAGTGAGGGACAACAGTGAGGAACCTGAGATTGGACTCAGTAACCATCAGTAACCAGGGTCCAGGCCCCAGACTACCTCGTGTCAACAAAATGAACTATTCCACCCGACTGCGTATCAATATTATTGGGTGTGTTAAACTGTTCAAATTGCTCATTATGACTTTCACAAATTATGATACAAGATAAACAGGTAAAGACAAACTTTCAATGTCTGCAATCTTCTGTCTAATCTGTTGGTTCATGTTTTCATCGATTGTGTTCCCTTCAAAAGTAAACATGTGGGGGGAAACTTTCATATGAGATTATTTGTTTCAAATGAACTCAACAGTTAGGAGTGCACAAAGTTAACTGGTTCTGCATGCTTCTGCCTGTAAATGGTTCAGATAGCCGAGTGACTTTACCTGACCACATTCACTCCTAGATAGATCAGCCAGTTAGTTACAGTCAGTGCAGCTCCCTTTCCTTCACTTAAACTGGTTGTTCAGTCTCCTGCCTCAAATTTATCCAGTTTACAAACTTATTGTGATGTCTGATCTCACTGTGATGCGTGGTGTGAGGGTGAGGCTTCCCTGTGATGTCACAGTTTGCCTCATCCAGTTAAAGGGGCACCTCACCTTGATAAACAGTGTTTGGCAAACCCTTGGGCTTCATTTAGGTTACAATGACCTGATGCGCTAGAATGCAATAACAGATTTCCATGTGGTTACGATCCAGAAAACAGGGTGTGCGGGCGATGGGCAGTGATGGGATTGTTTGTCTTCTCCGTGCCCCCTTCTCTTGGTGAAGGATGGTTTCAATGCTCCAATGTCCTTCTGAAACAGCATTTGTGTTTCTTGGGTTTGGAATGCAGTAGGGCTGGGCGCTCCAGGTCATCGGTGGTGCCGGATACCATTGACCAGGACTGACGGATGCTGGGGGGGACCTTAGATGGAGCTGAACCTAATTCCTGCTGGGCCATACATATTGTTGGAGTTGAGGCTTTTCAACAAGTCCTTGCCTGAGAGAAAGTCCACGGGAGATGAACCAGTTCCGTTAAGCTCTATTATGTACCTGCAGGTAACACGGGGTAAATGTCTGACAGGAAATGAGCACCAAACTCAAGGTCTGGCTGCAGCTGGTCAGTGAGGGACCACAGGGAGAGACCTGAGAGTGGAGCTGAGTAACCATCAGTAATGAGGCTCCAGGAAACCCATAAGAAATGCGATGGAAGATCCACTCGTGACAACAAATCCATCTATTCCACCCAACTGTGCATCACTATTACTGGGTCTATTAAACTGTTCATATTGCTTGTAATAACTATCACAAATTATGATACAAGATAAACAGGTAATGACAAACCTTTCAATATCCGCAACCTTCTGCCTAATCGTTGGTTCATTTTTTCATCGATTGTGTTCCTTTCGCAAAGTAAACATATTCAGATCTTCCACCCGACTTCATTCACTCCTCAATAAATCAGCCAGTTAGTTACAGTCAGTGCAGCTCCCTTTCCTTCACTTAAACTGGTTGTGCAGCCTCCTGCCTCAAATTTACCCAGTTTACAAACCTATTGTGATGTCTGATCTCACTGTGATGCGCAGTGTGAGGGTGAAACTTGCCCTGTGATGTCACGGTTTGACCCGTCCAGTTAAAAGGGCCTCACCTTGATGAAACAGTGTTTGGCAAAGCCTTGGGCTTCATTTAGGTTACAATGATTTGATGTGCTAGAATGCAATAACAGATTTCCATGTGGTTATGACCTAGGGAACAAGGTGCGAAGGCGATGGGCAGTGATGGGATTGTTTGCCTTCTATCAATGATGTTTAGTTGTATACATTTGCAACAACAGGAGTAGGCTATTGAGCCCATTCTACCATTTAATTAGATGATGTATCTCAAATCCATTTACCTGCCTTTGATCCATATGCCTTGATAAGTCCATCCACCCACCATATCCCTTAATAACCTATCTAACATCAGTCTTTCACTCTCATATTTGAAATTTTTGATTGACCTCGCCTCAACAGCTTTTTGGACGGCCTAGCTCTATCTTTAAGGTTCTACCCCTTGTTCTGGACTCCCTCACCAGAGTCTATCATATCATATCCTTTAATCACCATAAACACCTCAATTAGATCACCCCTTAATCTTCTATACTCAAGGGAACATAATACTAGTCTATGCAACATGGCCTCATAATTTAACCCTGGTATCATTCTGGAAATCCAAGACCAATATATCCCTCCTGAGGTGTGGTGCCCGGGACTGAACGTAATACTCCAGATGCGGTCTAACCAGAGCTCTGTACAACTGTAGTATAACTTTCAACCATTTGTATTCCAGCTGCTTTGAGTTAAAGGCTAACATTCCATCAGCTTTTTAAATTACTTTTTTGACCTGTCCACCAGTACCTGGTTTCTCACCATTTAGAAAATATTCTTATCTATCTTTCTTAGGTCTAAAGTGGATGACTTTGCATTTCCCCACATTGAACTCCATCTGACACAGTTTTGATCTATCAATGTCCCTTTGCAACTTTCCACTCCAATCCACACCACTTACTATGACACCGAAATTAGTATTGTGAGCAAACTTGGATTTATGGCTCTCTATTCCTTCATCTAAGTCATTGAAAAATATAGTGAAAAGCTGAGGCCCAAGTACGGAACACCACTCGTCACATCCACCAATCAGAGAATATACCCTTTATCCCTACTTTCTGTCTCCTATCTCCCAACCAATTACCAACCCATATCAGAAGGTTACCTCCAATTCCATGCATTTTTGCTAATGTTCTCCTGTGTGGAACCTCATCAAATGCCTTCTGGAAGTCCATATGGACAACAGCCATAGACACTCCCTGTCCGCCGTGTTAGTGACCTCCTCAAAATGTTTTATTAGATTAAACCTTCACTAATCCATGCTGACTTTCTTTGACTACCTACGAGCAATGCCATGGGCGAACTATCAATGATGTTAAGTAGTTGTATACATTTACAGCTACAGCGAGTGATCACCAAACTTATGGACTAGCATGCAGTTGATCAGTAAGGGACAACAGTGAGGAACCTGAGATTGGACTCAGTAACCAGGGTCCAGGCCCCAGACTACCTCGTGTCAACAAAATGAACTATTCCACCCGACTGCGTATCAATATTATTGGGTGTGTTAAACTGTTCAAATTGCTCGTTATGATACAAGATAAACAGGTAAAGACAAACCTTTCAATATCCGCAACCTTCTGCCTAATCTGTTGGTTCATGTTTTCATCGATTGTGTTCCCTTCACAAAGTAAATATGTTCAGATCTTTTACCCAACCACATTCACTCCTCGATAGATCAGCCAGTTGGTTACAGTCAGTGCAGCTCCCTTTCCTTCACTTAAACTGGTTGTGCAGTCTCCTGCCTCAAATTTACCCAGTTTACAAACCTATTGTGATGTCTGATCTCACTGTGATGCGCAGTGTGAGGGTGAAACTTGCCCTGTGATGTCACGGTTTGACCCGTCCAGTTAAAAGGGCCTCACCTTGATGAAACAGTGTTTGGCAAACCCTTGGGCTTCATTTAGGTTACAATGACTTGATGTGCTCGAATGGAATAACAGATTTCCATGTGGTTACGACCTGGAGAACAGGGTGCGCAGGCGATGGGCAGTGATGTGATTGTTTGCCTTCTATCAATGATGTTAAGTAGGCTATTCAGCTCATTCCACCATTTAATTAGATGATGGCTGATCCGTAGCTCAACTCCATTTACCTGCCTTTGATCCATGTCCCTTAATAACCTATCTAACGTAAGTCTTTCACTCTAATATTTGAAATTTTTCATTGACCGAGCCACAACAGCTCTTTGGATGAGGGAGTTCCTAACTTTCCACTACCATTTGTGTAAAGAAGTACTTCCTGACATCAGCCCTGGACAGCCTAGCTCTATCTTTAAGGTTCCACCCCTTGTTCTGGACTCCCTCACCAGAGGAAATTGTTTCTATCCACTCTATCATATCCTTTAATCACCATAAACACCTCAATTAGATCACCCCTTAATCTTCTATACTCAAGGGAACATAATACTAGTCTATGCAACATGGCCTCATAATTTAACCCTTTTAGCCCTGGTATCATTCTGGCAAATCTGCTCTGCACCCCCTCCAAGACCAATATATCCCTCCTGATGTGTGGTGCCCAGGACTGAACGTAATACTCCAGATGCGGTCTAACCAGAGCTCTATACAACTGTAGTATAACTTCCAACCATTTGTATTCCAGACTCCTTGAGATAAAGACTAACATTCCTTTCGCTTTTTAAATTGTTTATTAGACCTGTCCACCAGTACCTGGTTTCTCACCATTTAGAAAATATTCTTATCTATCTTTCTTCGGTCTAAAGTGGATGACTTTGCATTTCCCCACATTGAACTCCATCTGCCACAGTTTTGCCCACTCACTTGATCTATCAATGTCCCTTTGCAACTTTCCACTCCCATCCACACCACTTACTATGACACCTAACTTAGTATTGTGAGCAAACTTGGATTTATGGCTCTCTATTCCTTCATCTAAGTCATTGAAAAATATAGTGAAAAGCTGAGGCCCCAGTACAGAACACCACTCGTCACATCCACCAATCAGAGAACATTCCCTTTATCCCTAATTTCTGTCTCCTATCTCCCAACCAATTACCAACCCATATCAGAAGGTTACCTCCAATTCCATGCATTTTTGCTAATGATGTCCTGTGTGGAACCTCATCAAATGCCTTCTGGAAGTCCATATGGACAACAGCAATAGACACTCCCTGTCCGCCGTGCTAGTGACCTCCTCAAAATGTTTTATTAGATTAAACCTTCACTAATCCATGCTGACTTTCTTTGACTACCTACGAGCAATGCCATGGGAGAACTATCAATGATGTTAAGTAGTTGTATACATTTACAGCTACAGCGAGTGATCACCAAACTTAAGGACCAGCATGCAGTTGATCAGTGAGGGACAACAGTGAGGAACCTGAGATTGGACTCAGTAACCATCAGTAACCAGGGTCTAGGCCCCAGACTACCTAGTGTCAACAAAATGAACTATTCCACCCGACTGCGTATCAATATTATTGGGTGTGTTAAACTGTTCAAATTGCTCGTTATGACTTTCACAAATTATGATACAAGATAAACAGGTAAAGACAAACCTTTCAATGTCTGCAATCTTGGGTTTGGAATGCAGTAGGGCTGGGCGCTCCAGGTCATCGGTGGTGCCGGATACCATTGACCAGAACTGACTGATGCTGGGTTGGTGCCAGTGTAGCGGCCGAGCTGGCTGGTGCTGGTGGGGAACTTAGATGTAACTGAACCTAATACCTGTTGGGCCATACATATTGTTGGAATTGAGGCTTTTCAACAAGTCCTTGCCTGAGAGAAAGGCCACGGGAGATGAACCAGCTTCGTTAAGCTCTATTATGTACCTGCAGGTAAAAGGGGTAAATGTCTGCCTTTAGAGTGAGGCCCAGTAAACATTTATAACTGTTGCCCTCCAACTGACTATCCTGAGCATTGCCATGGGAGATCTACCAATGATGTTAAGTAGTGGTATACATTTACAGGACAGGGAATGAGCACCAAACTCAAGGTCTGGCTGCAGCTGGTCAGTGAGGGACAACAGGGAGAGACCTGAGAGTGGAGCTGAGTAGCCATCAATAACGAGGCTCCAGAAAACCCATGAGAAATGCCATGGAAGATCTGCTAGTGACAACAAATCCATCTATTCCACCCGACTGTGCATCACTATTACTGGGTCTATTAAACTGTTCAAATTGCTAGTAATGACTATCACAAATTATGATACAAGATAAACAGGTGAAGACAAACCTTTCAATATCCGCAACCTTCTGCCTAATCTGTTGGTTCATGTTATCATCGATTGTGTTCCCTTCACAAAGTAAACATGTTCAGATCTTTTACCCAACCACATTCACTCCTAGATAGATCAGCCAGTTAGTTACAGTCAGTGCAGCTCCCTTTCCTTCACTTAAACTGGTTGTGCAGCCTCCCGCCTCAAATTTACCCAGTTTACAAACCTATTGTGATGTCTGATCTCACTGTGATACGCAGTGTGAGGGTGAAACTTGCCCTGTGATGTCACGGTTTGACCCGTCCAGTTAAAAGGGCCTCACCTTGATGAAACAGTGTTTGGCAAAGCCTTGGGCTTCATTTAGGTTACAATGACTTGATGTGCGCGAATGGAATAACAGATTTCCATGTGGTTACGACCTGGAGAACAGGGTGCGCAGGCGATGGGCAGTGATGGGATTGTTTGCCTTCTATCAATGATGTTAAGTAGTTGTATACATTTGCAGCGACAGGAGTAGGGCATTCTGCCTGTTCCACCATTTAATTAGGTGATGGCTGATCCCTTAATAACTGGACACCCTCTCCAGAGGAAATTGTTTCTATCTACTCTATCATATCCTTTAATCATAAACACCTCAATTAGATCACCCCTTAATCTTTTATACTCAAGGGAACATAATACTAGTCGATGCAACATGTGCTCAGAATTTAACCCTTTTAGCCCTGGTATCATTCTGGCAAATCTGCTCTGCACCCCCTCCAAGACCAATATATCCCTCCTGAGGTGTGCTGCCCGGGATGAACGCAATACTCCAGATGCGGTCTAACCAGAGCTCGATACAACTGTAGTATAACTTCCAACCTCCTTGAGATAAAGGCTAACATTCCATTAGCTTTTAAAATTATTTTTTAGACCTGTCCACCAGTACCTGGTTTCTCACCATTTAGAAAATATTCTTATCTATCTTTCTCAGGTCTAAAGTGGATGACTTTGCATTTCCTCACATTGAGCTACATCTGCAACAGTTTTGCCCACTCACTTAATCTATCAATGTCCCTTTGCAACTTTCCGCTCCGATCTATATCACTTACTATGACACCACTTGGATTTATGGCTCTCTATTCCTTCATCTAAGTCATTGAAAAATATAGTAAAAACCTGAGGCCCCAGTATGGAACAACACTCGTCACATCCACCAATCAGAGAATATACCCTTTATCCCTAATTTCTGTCTCCTATCTCCCAACCAATTACCAACCCATATCAGAAGGTTACCTCCAATTCCATGCATTTTTGCTAATGTTCTCCTGTGTGGAACCTCATCAAATGCCTTCTGGAAGTCCATATGGACAACAGCAATAGACACTCCCTGTCCGCCGTGTTAGTGACCTCCTCAAAATGTTTTATTAGATTAAACCTTCACTAATCCATGCTGACTTTCTTTGACTACCTACGAGCAATGCCATGGGCGAACTATCAATGATGTTAAGTAGTTGTATACATTTACAGCAACAGCGAGTGAACACCAAACTTAAGGACTAGCATGCAGTTGATCAGTAAGGGACAACAGTGAGGAACCTGAGATTGGACTCAGTCACCATCAGGAACCAGGGTCCAGGCCCCAGACGACCTCGTGTCAACAAAATGAACTATTCCACCCGACTGCGTATCAATATTATTGGGTGTGTTAAACTGTTCAAATTGCTCGTTATGACTTTCACAAATTATGATACAAGATAAACAGGTAAAGACAAACCTTTCAATGTCTGCAATCTTCTGTCTAATCTGTTGGTTCATGTTTTCATCGATTGTGTTCCCTTCACAAAGTAAACATGTTCAGATCTTTTAACCAACCACATTCACTCCTAGATAGATCAGCCAGTTAGTTACAGTCAGTGCAGCTCCCTTTCCTTCACTTAAACTGGTTGTGCAGCCTCCTGCCTGAAATTTATCGAGTTTACAAACCTATTGTGATGTCTGATCTCACTGTGATACATGGTGTGAGGGTGAGGCTTCCCTGTGATGTCACGGTTTGCCCCATCCAGTTAAAGGGGTGCCTCACCTTGATAAACAGTGTTTGACAAACCCTTGGGCTTCATTTGGGTTACAATGACTTGATGCGCTAGAATGCAATAACAGATTTCCATGTGGTTACGATCTCGAGAACAGGGTGCGCGGGCGATGGGCAGTGATGGGATTGTTTGCCTTCTCTGTGACCCCTTCTCTTGGTGAAGGATGATTCCAACATTCCAATGTCCTTCTGAAACAGCATTTGTGTTTCTTGGGTTTGGAATGCAGTAGGGCTGGGCGCTCCAGGTCATCGGTGGTGCCGGATACCATTGACCAGAACTGACTGATGCTGGGTTGGTGCCAGTGTAGCGGCCGAGCTGGCTGGTGCTGGTGGGGAACTTAGATGTAACTGAACCTAATACCTGTTGGGCCATACATATTGTTGGAATTGAGGCTTTTCAACAAGTCCTTGCCTGAGAGAAAGGCCACGGGAGATGAACCAGCTCCGTTCAGCTCTATTATGTACCTGCAGGTAGCAGGGGGTAAATGTCTGCCTTCAGAGTGAGGCCCAGTAAACATTTATAACTGTTGCCCTCCAACTGACTATCCTGAGCATTGCCATGGGAGATCTACCAATGATGTTAAGTAGTTGTATACATTTACAGGACAGGAAATCAGCACCCCTCCAACTGACTATCCTGAGCATAGCCATGGGAGGTCCACCAATGATGTTAAGTAGTGGTATACATTTACAGGACAGGGAATGAGCACCAAACTCAAGGTCTGGCTGCAGCTGGTCAGTGAGGGACAACAGGGAGAGACCTGAGAGTGGAGCTGAGTAACCATCAATAACGAGGCTCCAGAAAACCCGTGAGAAATGCCATGGAAGATCTACTAGTGACAACAAATCCATCTATTCCACCCGACTGTGCATCACTATTACTGAGTCTATTAAACTGTTCAAATTGCTAGTAATGACTATCACAAATTATGATACAAGATAAACAGGTAAAGACAAACCTTTCAATATCCGCAACCTTCTGCCTAATCTGTTGGTTCATGTTTTCATCGATTGTGTTCCCTTCACAAAGTAAACATGTTCAGATCTTTTACCCAACCACATTCACTCCTAGATAGATCAGCCAGTTAGTTACAGTCAGTGCAGCTCCCTTTCCTTCACTTAAACTGGTTGTGCAGCCTCCCGCCTCAAATTTACCCAGTTTACAAACCTATTGTGATGTCTGATCTCACTCTGATGCGCAGTGTGAGGGTGAAACTTGCCCTGTGATGTCACGGTTTGACCCGTCCAGTTAAAAGGGCCTCACCTTGATGAAACAGTGTTTGGCAAAGCCTTGGGCTTCATTTAGGTTACAATGACTTGATGTGCGCGAATGGAATAACAGATTTCCATGTGGTTACGACCTGGAGAACAGGGTGCGCAGGCGATGGGCAGTGATGTGATTGTTTGCCTTCTATCAATGATGTTAAGTAGGCTATTCAGCTCATTCCACCATTTAATTAGATGATGGCTGATCCGTAGCTCAACTCCAATTACCTGCCTTTGATCCATGTCCCTTAATAACCTATCTAACTTAAGTCTTTCACTCTAATATTTGAAATTTTTCATTGACCTAGCCACAACAGCTCTTTGGATGAGGGAGTTCCTAACTTTCCACTACCATTTGTGTAAAGAAGTACTTCCTGACATCAGCCCTGGACAGCCGAGCTCTATCTTTAAGGTTCCACCCCTTGTTCTGGACTCCCTCACCAGAGGAAATTGTTTCTATCCACTCTATCATATCCTTTAATCACCATAAACACCTCAATTAGATCACCCCTTAATCTTCTATACTCAAGGGAACATAATACTAGTCTATGCAACATGGCCTCATAATTTAACCCTTTTAGCCCTGGTATCATTCTGGCAAATCTGCTCTGCACCCCCTCCAAGACCAATATATCCCTCCTGATGTGTGGTGCCCAGGACTGAACGTAATACTCCAGATGCGGTCTAACCAGAGCTCTATACAACTGTAGTATAACTTCCAACCATTTGTATTCCAGACTCCTTGAGATAAAGACTAACATTCCTTTCGCTTTTTAAATTGTTTATTAGACCTGTCCACCAGTACCTGGTTTCTCACCATTTAGAAAATATTCTGATCTATCTTTCTTCGGTCTAAAGTGGATGACTTTGCATTTCCCCACATTGAACTCCATCTGCCACAGTTTTGCCCACTCACTTGATCTATCAATGTCCCTTTGCAACTTTCCACTCCCATCCACACCACTTACTATGACACCTAACTTAGTATTGTGAGCAAACTTGGATTTATGGCTCTCTATTCCTTCATCTAAGTCATTGAAAAATATAGTGAAAAGCTGAGGCCCCAGTACAGAACACCACTCGTCACATCCACCAATCAGAGAACATTCCCTTTATCCCTAATTTCTGTCTCCTATCTCCCAACCAATTACCAACCCATATCAGAAGGTTACCTCCAATTCCATGCATTTTTGCTAATGATGTCCTGTGTGGAACCTCATCAAATGCCTTCTGGAAGTCCATATGGACAACAGCAATAGACACTCCCTGTCCGCCGTGCTAGTGACCTCCTCAAAATGTTTTATTAGATTAAACCTTCACTAATCCATGCTGACTTTCTTTGACTACCTACGAGCAATGCCATGGGAGAACTATCAATGATGTTAAGTAGTTGTATACATTTACAGCTACAGCGAGTGATCACCAAACTTAAGGACCAGCATGCAGTTGATCAGTGAGGGACAACAGTGAGGAACCTGAGATTGGACTCAGTAACCATCAGTAACCAGGGTCGAGGCCCCAGACTACCTAGTGTCAACAAAATGAACTATTCCACCCGACTGCGTATCAATATTATTGGGTGTGTTAAACTGTTCAAATTGCTCGTTATGACTTTCACAAATTATGATACAAGATAAACAGGTAAAGACAAACCTTTCAATGTCTGCAATCTTGGGTTTGGAATGCAGTAGGGCTGGGCGCTCCAGGTCATCGGTGGTGCCGGATACCATTGACCAGAACTGACTGATGCTGGGTTGGTGCCAGTGTAGCGGCCGAGCTGGCTGGTGCTGGTGGGGAACTTAGATGTAACTGAACCTAATACCTGTTGGGCCATACATATTGTTGGAATTGAGGCTTTTCAACAAGTCCTTGCCTGAGAGAAAGGCCACGGGAGATGAACCAGCTCCGTTAAGCTCTATTATGTACCTGCAGGTAGCAGGGGTAAATGTCTGCCTTTAGAGTGAGGCCCAGTAAACATTTATAACTGTTGCCCTCCAACTGACTATCCTGAGCATTGCCATGGGAGATCTACCAATGATGTTAAGTAGTGGTATACATTTACAGGACAGGGAATGAGCACCAAACTCAAGGTCTGGCTGCAGCTGGTCAGTGAGGGACAACAGGGAGAGACCTGAGAGTGGAGCTGAGTAACCATCAATAACGAGGCTCCAGAAAACCCATGAGAAATGCCATGGAAGATCTGCTAGTGACAACAAATCCATCTATTCCACCCGACTGTGCATCACTATTACTGGGTCTATTAAACTGTTCAAATTGCTAGTAATGACTATCACAAATTATGATACAAGATAAACAGGTAAAGACAAACCTTTCAATATCCGCAACCTTCTGCCTAATCTGTTGGTTCATGTTTTCATCGATTGTGTTCCCTTCACAAAGAAAAAATGTTCTGATCTTTTACCCGACTTCTTTCACTCCTCAATAGATCAGCCAGTTAGTTACAGTCAGTGCAGCTCCCTTTCCTTCACTTAAACTGGTTGTGCAGTCTCCCGCCTCAAATTTACCCAGTTTACAAACCTATTGTGATGTCTGATCTCACTCTGATGCGCAGTGTGAGGGTGAAACTTGCCCTGTGATGTCACAGTTTGACCCGTCCAGTTAAAAGGGCCTCACCTTGATGAAACAGTGTTTGGCAAAGCCTTGGGCTTCATTTAGGTTACAATGACTTGATGTGCTAGAATGCAATAACAGATTTCCATGTGGTTACGATCTAGAGAACAGGGTGCGCAGGCGATCGGCAGTGATGGGATTGTTTGCCTTCTATCAATGATGTTAAGTAGTTGTATACATTTGCAACAACAGGAGTCGGCCATTCAGCCCGTTCCACCATTTAATTAGATGATGGCTGATCTGTATCTCAACTCCATTTACCTGCCTTTGATCCATCACCCTTGATAAACTTAGAACATAGCAACTGGAGTAGAGGATCTGGATCTTAACTCCATCTACTCGCCATATCCCTTAATAACCTATCTAACATCAGTCTTTCACTCTAATATTTGAATTTTTGATTGATCTCGCCTCAACAGCTTTTTGGATGAGGAAGTTCCTAACTTTCCACTACCCTTTGTGTAAAGAAGTACTTCCTGACATCAGCCCTGGACGGCCTAGCTCGAGAGGAAATAGTTTCTATCTACTCTATCATATCCTTTAATCACCATAAACACCTCAATTAGATCACCTCTTAATCTTCTATACTCAAGGGAACATAATACTGGTCTATGCAACATGTCATCATAATTTAACCCTTTTAGCCCTGGTATCATTCTGGCAAATCTGCTCTGCACCCCCTCCAAGACCAATATATCCCTCCTGAGGTGTGCTGCCCGGGACTGAACGTAATACTCCAGATGCGGTCTAACCAGAGCTCAATACAACTGTCGTATAACTTCCAACCATTTGTATTCTGGCCTCCTTGAGATAAAGGCTAACATTCCATTAGCTTTTTAAATTATTTTTTAGACCTGTCCACCAATACCTGGCTTCTCACCATTTAGAAAATATTCTTATCTATCTTTCTTCAGTCTAAAGTGGATGACTTTGCATTTCCCCACATTGAACTCCATCTGACACAGTTTTGCCCACTCACTTAATCTATCAATGTCCCTTTGCAACTTTCCGCTCCCATCCACACCACTTACTATGACACCTAACTTAGTATTGTGAGCAAACTTGGATTTATGGCTCTCTATTCCTTCATCTAAGTCATTGAAAAATATAGTGAAAAGCTGAGGCCCCAGTACAGAACACCACTCGTCACATCCACCAATCAGAGAATATACCCTTTATCCCTACTTTCTGTCTCCTATCTCCCAACCAATTACCAACCCATATCAGAAGGTTACCTCCAATTCCATGCATTTTTGCTAATGTTCTCCTGTGTGGAACCTCATCAAATGCCTTCTGGAAGTCCATATGGACAACAGCCATAGACACTCCCTGTCCGCCGTGTTAGTGACCTCCTCAAAATGTTTTATTAGATTAAACCTTCACTAATCCATGCTGACTTTCTTTGACTACCTGTGAGCAATGCCATGGAAGATCTACCAATGAAGTTAAGTAGTTGTGTCCATTCACAGAAGTGAGCACCAAACTCGTGAACTGGTAGTAGCCAGTCAGTGAGGGACAACAGTGAGGGACCCGGGAGTGGGGCACCGTTAACATCAATACCCAGGCTCGAGTTCCCAGACAACTTATCGGCAACACCATGGAAAATCTACTGGTGGTAACAAATGCAACTATTCCACCCTGCTATGCATCAATATTACTGGGTCTGTTAAACTTCATATTGCTCGTCATGATTTTCACAAATAATGATACAAGATAAACCTTTCAATGTCTACAACCTTCTGTCTAATCTGCTGGTTGATGATGTTTTCATTGTTTGTGTTCCCATCACAAAGTAAACATGTTCAGATCTTCTTCCCGACCACAATCACTCCTCGATAGATCAGCCAGTTATTTACAGTCAGTGCAGCTCCCTTTCCTTCATTTAAACTGTTAGTGTAGCCTCCTGCCTCAAATTGACCTGGTTTACAAACCTATTGTGATGTCTGATCTCACTGTGATGTGCAGTGTGAGCTTGAGGCTTGCCCTGTGATGTCATGATGTGACCCGTCCAGTTAAACGGGCCTCACCTTGATGAAACAGTGTTTGGCAAACCCTGTAGGCTAATCTTAAAATTAGTGATAGGCCATTCAGAAGCGAAATCAGGAAGAACTTTAGAACATAAGAAGATAAGAAATAGGAGCAGGAGTAGGCCAATCGGCCCCTCGAGCCTGCTCCGCCATTCAATAAGATCATGGCTGATCTGATCCTAACCTCAAATCTAAATTCATGTCCGATTTCCTGCCCGCTCCCCATAACCCCTAATTCCCTTTACTTCTTGGAAACTGTCGATTTCTGTTTTAAATTTATTTAATGATGTAGCTTCCACAGCTTCCTGGGGCAGCAAATTCCACAGACCTACTACCCTCTGATTGAAGAAGTTTCTCCTCATCTCAGTTTTGAAAGAGCAGCCCCTTATTCTAAGATTATGCCCCCTAGTTCTAGTTTCACCCATCCTTGGGAACATCCTTACCGCATCCACCCGATCAAGCCCCTTCACAATCTTATATGTTTCAATAAGATCGCCTCTCATTCTTCTGAACTCCAATGAGTAGAGTCCCAATCTACTCAACCTCTCCTCATATGTCCGCCCCCTCATCCCCGGGATTAACCGAGTGAACCTTCTTTGTACTGCCTTGAGAGCAAGTATATCTTTGCTTAAGCATGGAGACCAAAACTGTATGCAGTATTCCAGGTGTGGTCTCACCAATACCTTATATAACTGCAGCAATACCTCCCTGTTTTTATATTCTATCCCCCTAGCAATAAAAGCCAACATTCCGTTGGCCTTCTTGATCACCTGCTGCACCTGCATACTAACTTTTTGATCTTCTTGCACTAGGATCCCCAGATCCCTTTGTACTGCAGTACATTCCAGTTTCTCGCCATTAAGATAATAACTTGCTCTCTGATTTTTCCTGCCAAAGTGCATAACCTCACATTTTCCAATATTGTATTGCATCTGCCAAATCTCTGCCCACTCACCCAGCCTGTCTATATCCCCTTGTAGGTCTTTAATGTCCTCCCCACTCTCTACTTTCCCTCCCATCTTTGTATCATCTGCAAACTTTGATATGTTATACTCGGTCCCCTACTCCAAATCGTTAATATAGATTGTAAAGAGTTGGGGACCCAGCATCGACCCCTGCGGAACACCACAGGCTGCTGGTTGCCAGTCCGAGAATGAACCATTTATCCCAACTCTCTGCTTCCTGTTAGATAACCAATCCTCCACCCATGCCAGAATATTACCCCCAATCCAGTGATTCTTTATCTTGAGCAATAATCTTTTATGTGGCACCTTGTCGAATGCCTTCTGGAAGTCCAAATACACTACGTCCACTGGTTCCCCTTTATCCACCCTGTACGTTATGTCCTCAAAGAACTCAAGCAAATTTGTCAGACATGACTTCCCCTCCGTAAAGCCATGCTTCTTCCACCTTACTTCATCCCACCCTATCAGCATAACCTTCTATTCCTTTCTCCCTCATGTACTTACCGAGCTTCCCCTTAAATGCATCTATTCTATTCCCAACTACTCCATGTAGTCGCAAATTCCATATTCTCACCACTCTCTGAGTAAGGAAGTTTCTCCTGAATTTCTTATTGGATTTATTGGTGACTATCTTATAATTATGGCCCCTAGTTTTGGATTCCCCCCATAACATCTTCTCTATGTCTACCCTATCAATCAAACCCTTTCACAATTTTAAATTACTTAATGTGGACTTGGGCAAGGGAACTCCAGGAATGTCTATACTGTGCAAAAGTGTCCGCTTAACAAAACAAATCAAGAAAGAGGCCTGGAGGTAGTAGTTGATCAATATTAAATGTGCACAAGCTGTGTGAGGTTACTATAGCAAAAGAAAACCTTATTTTAGACTGTATTGGTCGGACCGCTGAGGGCAAATGAAGAATACTCTACTTAGGCTTTGGTACATCGCACTTGGAGTATTGCGACCAGTTTTGGACCCCGGAATTGATTAAGGATATTGAGGCATTGGAGAGGATACAGAAAGGATAACAGGGTGATATAAAATCTTCCAATTCTTAATTATCAGGATAGACTGTGAGAGTTGGGGTCACCCGTTCACCCATCACCCTTGCTGATCTACATTGACTCCCAGTCCGGCAACACCACAATTTTAAAATTTTCATCCTTGCTCTCAAGTGCCTCCATGGCCTTGCCACTTCGTATCTCAGCAATGTCCTCCAGCCCTACAACCCTCCGAGATCTCTGCGCTCCTCCAATTCTGACCTCTTGCACATCCCCGATTTTCATCGCACCAGCATTGGCGGCTGTGCCTTCAGCTGACTAGACTCTAAGCTCTCCCTAAACCTCTCCGCCTTTCTACCTCTCTTTCCTCCTTTAAGATGCTCCTTAAACCTATCCCTTTGACCAAGCTTTTGGTTACCTGTCCTAATGGGCCAGATTTTGCTGTAGGAATGAATCTAATAGTGTCTGCCATTAGTTAGACTTGCCCTTGCAGTTTAGGTTTTTAAATTTTTTGAGTGGCAAGTTGCTGAAAGTGCGAACTGATAATATTGCAGCGAGGGAAAGTAAAAAAAAAAATTTTAAAGTTGACAATATTAAAATCTCCAACGAACAATTAAAACTTGAAGGAATGAGACGCCACACTTATGTTAATTTTCAGTGCCAGAAGGGTTGATTGGCAGTAATGAACAGTTAGCATTTCATTAAAACGTACTTCGATTGGAATGGACAGAACTTAACTTAAAAATCCTCCTTTCTCCAACAAAAGTCATTGATGCAATGGCCCTTTAAATACTCCAGCTGGCAGCAGGTCATCCCGGTGCGCAGTCCGCCCGCTGCGCAGCTTTCAGACAGCAAACCCGGAAGTCACATTAAGGGCCATCAATTAGGCCGCAATCGCATGGGGAAAGGTAGGGATATTTTTTCGGGTTTCCCACGCCCCCATTAACCCTCCCCCAATCCCGCTGACATCCCACTGGAATATTAAAATCCTGGATCTTGTATCCTGCCCTTTTTTGAGCCAGGTCTCCGTTATCACCACTAGATCATATTCCCATGTGGCAATTTGCGCCTGCAGCTCACCAACCTTATTTACCACACTTTGTGCGTTCACATATCTTAGACCTTCTCATATTCTCTCTTAGTCTTATCCCACCTAATCCCACCTCTGTCTCTCCCAATCCTTTGTGCACCTTGTATCTCCTTTCTAATGCTACATTCTGGTGCCCATCCCCCTATCCTTAATATAAAAAAAATCCGAAGACCCTTGACAGAAGGGTGAGGAAAAAACAATGTGAAAAATTGGACAGAGAGATACAGACACCACAGTGAGTGTTTAATAGTCATATACACAAACAAAAAGAAGCAAAGGCATTTAGAGGAAGAGAGACTATTTCCCCTGTTGTTATCCATAAGCAATGTCTGAGATATGAATTTTATTATGAACCATTATGTCTTACATGGGTACGGTAGCATAGTGGTTATGTTACTGGACTAGTAATCCAGAGGCCTGGACTAAAATCCAGAGTCATGAGTTCAAATCCCGCCATGGCAGCTGGTGAATTTAAATTCAATTAATTAAATTCAATTAATTAAATAAAAATCTGGAATTAAAATACTAGTATCAGTCATGATGGCCATGAAACTACCGGATTGTCGTAAAAACCCATCTGGTTCACTGATGTCCTTTAGGGAAGGAAACCTGCCGTCCTTACCCGGTCTGGCCTATATGTGACTCCAGACCCACAGCAATGTGGTTGACTCTTAATTGCCCTCTGAAATGGCCTAGCAAGCCACTCAGTTGTAAAATCTCGCTGCGAAAAGTCATAATAAGAATAAAACCGGATGGACCACTAGGCATCGGACCACTAGGTACCGGACACGACAACGGCAAAACACCAAGCCCAGTCGACCCTGCAAGGTCCTCCTTACTAACATCTGGGGACTTGTGCCAAAATTGGGAGAGCTGTCCCACAGACGAGTCAAGCAACAGCCTGACATAGCCATGCTCACAGAATCATACCTTTCAGCCAATGTCCCAGACTCTTCCATCACCATCCCTGGGTATGTCCTGTCCGACCGGCAGGACAGACCCACCAGAGGTGGCGGTACAGTGATATACAGTCAGGAGGGAGTGGCCCTGGGAGTCCTCAACATTGACTCTGGACCCCATGAAATCTCATGGCATCAGGTCAAACATGGGCAAGGAAACCTCCTGCTGATTACCACCTACCGTCCTCCCTCAGCTGATGAATCAGTCCTCCTCCATGTTGAGCACCACTTGGAGGAAGCACTGAGGGTAGCAAGGGCACAAAATGTACTCTGGGTGGGGGACTTCAATGTCCATCAACAAGAGTGGCTCGGTAGCACCACTATTGGCCGAGTCCTGAAGGACATAGCTGCTAGACTGGGCCTGCGGCAGGTGGTGAGCGAACCAACACGAGGGAAAAACTTACTTGACCCCGTCCTCACCAATCTACCTGTCGCAAATGCATCTGTCCATGACAGTATTGGTAGGAGTGACCACCGCACAGTCCTCGTGGAGATGAAGTCCTGTCTTCGCACTGAGGACACCATCCAATGTGTTGTGTGGCACTACCACCGTGCTAAATGGGATAGATTCAGAACAGATCTAGCAGCTCAAAACTGGGCATCCATGAGGCGCTGTGGGCCATCAGCAGCAGAATTGTATTCCAGCACAATCTGTAACCTCATGGCCCGGCATATTCCTCACTCTACCATTACCAACAAGCCAGGGGATCAACCCTGGTTCAATGAGGAGTGTAGAAGAGCATGCCAGGAGCAGCACCAGGCGTGCCTAAAAATGAGGTGCCAACCTGGTGAAGCTACAACTCAGAACTACATGCATGCTAAACAGCGGAAGCAACATGCTATAGACAGTGCTAAGCGATTCCACAACCAACGGATCAGATCAAAGCTCTGCAGTCCTGCCACATCCAGTCGTGAATGGTGGTGGACAATTAAACAACTAATGGGAGGAGGAGGCTCTGCAAACATCCCCATCCTCAATGATGGCGGAGTCCAGCACGTGAGTGCAAAAGACAAGGCTGAAGCGTTTGCAACCATCTTCAGCCAGAAGTGCCGAGTGGATGATCCATCTCAGCCTCCTCCCGATATCCCCACCATCACGGAAGTCAGTCTTCGGCCAATTCGATTCACTCCACGTGATATCAAGAAACGGCTGAGTGCACTGGATGCAGCAAAGGCTATGGGCCCCGACAACATCCCAGCTGTAGTGCTGAAGACTTGTGCTCCAGAACTAGCTGCGCCTCTGGCTAAGCTGTTCCAGT
This sequence comes from Heptranchias perlo, assembly GCF_035084215.1. Lineage (NCBI taxonomy): Eukaryota > Metazoa > Chordata > Chondrichthyes > Hexanchiformes > Hexanchidae > Heptranchias > Heptranchias perlo. The sequence goes on from NC_090325.1 coordinate 39,396,283, forward strand.
ACAGCTGCAACACTGGCATCTACCCGACAATGTGGAAAATTGCCCAGGTATGTCCTGTCCACAAAAAGCAGGACAAATCCAATCCGGCCAATTACCGCCCCATCAGTCTACTCTCAATCATCAGCAAAGTGATGGAAGGTGTCGTCGACAGTGCTATCAAGCGGCACTTACTCACCAATAACATGCTCAGTTTGGGTTCCGCCAGGACCACTCGGCTCCAGACCTCATTACAGCCTTGGTCCAAACATGGACAAAAGAGCTGAATTCCAGAGGTGAGGTGAGAGTGACTGCCCTTGACATCAAGGCAGCATTTGACCGAGTGTGGCACCAAGGTGCCCTCGTAAAATTGAAGTCAATGGGAATCAGGGGGAAAACTCTCCAGTTGCTGGAGCCATACCTAGCACAAAGGAAGATGGTAGTGGTTGTTGGAGGCTAATCATCTCAGCCCCAGGACATTGCTGCAGGAGTTCCTCAGGGCAGTGTCCTAGGCCCAACCATCTTCAGCTGCTTCATCAATGACCTTCCCTCCATCATAAGGTCAGAAATGGGGATGTTCGCTGATGACTGCACAGTGTTCAGTTCCATTCGCAACCCCTCAAATAATGAAGCAATCCGAGCCCGCATGCAGCAAGACCTGGACAACATCCAGGCTTGGGCTCATAAGTGGCAAGTAACATTCGCACCAGATAAGTGCCAGGCAATGACCATCTCCAACAAGAGAGACTCTAACCACATTCAACGGCATTACCATCGCCGAATCCCCCACCATCAATATCCTGGGGGTCACCACTGACCAGAAACTTAACTGGACCAGCCACATAAATACTGTGGCTATGAGAGCAGGTCAGATAAGTTTGCAGATGACACCAAGATTGGTGGCATTGTGGACAGTGAAGAAGGTTATCTCGGATTGCAACGGGATCTTGATAAATTGGGCCAGTGGGCCGATGAATGGCAGATGGAGTTTAATTTAGATAAATGTGAGGTGATGCATTTTGGGAGATCGAATCGGGCCAGGACGTTGGGGAGAGTTATAGAACAAAGAGATCTTGGAGTACAGGTTCATAGCTCCTTGAAAGTGGAGTCACAGGTGGATAGGGTGGTGAAGAAGGCATTCAGCATGCTTGGTTTCATTGGTCAGAACATTGAATACAGGAGTTGGGATGTCTTGATGAAGTTGTACAAGACATTAGTAAGGCCACACTTGGAATACTGTGTACAGTTCTGGTCACCCTATTATAGAAAGGATATTATTAAACTAGAAAGAGCGCAGAAAAGATTTACTAGGATGCTACCGGGACTTGATGGTTTGACTTATAGGGAGAGGTTAGATAGACTGGGACCTTTTTCCCTGGAGAGTAGGAGGTTAAGGGGTGATCTTATAGAAGTCTATAAAATAATGAGGGGCATAGATAAGGTCGATAGTCAAAATCTTTTCCCAAAGGTAGGGGAGTCTATAACGAGGGGGCATAGATTTAAGGTGAGAGGGGATAGATACAAAAGGGTCCAGAGGGGCAATTTTTTCACTCAAACGGTGGTGAGTGTCTGGAACGAGCTGCCAGAGGCAGTAGTAGAGGCGGGTACAATTTTGTCTTTTAAAAAGCATTTGGACAGTTACATGGGTAAGATGGGTATAGAGGGATATGGGCCAAGTGCAGGCAATTGGGACTAGCTTAGTGGTATAAACTGGGCGACATGGACGTGTTGGGCTGAAGGGCCTGTTTCCATGTTGTAACTTCTATGATTCTATGATTCTGCGGCGAGTGACTCACCTCCTGACTCCCCAAAGCCTTTCCACCATCTACAAGGCACAAGTCAGGAGTGTGATGGAATACTCTCCACTTGCTTGGATGAGTGCAGCTCCAACAACACTCAAGAAGCTCGACACCATCCAAGACAAAGCAGCCCGTTTGATTGGGACCCCATCCACCACCCTAAACATTCACTCCCTTCACCACCGGCGCACTGTGGCTGCAGTGTGTACCATCCACAGGATGCACTGCAGCAACCCGCCAAGGCTTCTTCGACAGCACCTCCCAAACCCGCGACCTCTACCACCTAGAAGGACAAGAGCAGCAGGCACATGGGAACAACACCACCTGCACGTTCCCCTCCAAGTCACACACCATCCCGACTTGGAAATATATCGCCGTTCCTTCATTGTCGCTGGGTCAAAATCCTGGAACTCCCTTCCTAACAGCACTGTGGGAGAACCGTCACCACACGGACTGCAGCGGTTCAAGAAGGCAGCTCACCACCACCTTCTCAAGGGCAATTAGGGATGGGCAATAAATGCTGGCCTCGCCAGCGACGCCCACATCCCGTGAACGAATAAAAAAAAAATTCTCCTGTCATTAAGAAATAGACTATCTTCTTACTCATAATCAGTAATGCTACAGGGGATCAGCCAGCAGAACGAAGGGACTTTATTTTTAAAATGGCAAATCTTTTCCCGTGTCTAAGTTGGCACTCCAAGGAATCTGTAGAGTTTTGCTGTGGGGAATAAAGTCACAAATTGAGATCTGATTTTACCTGGGAGGACATCCTAATTATTTAAATCCAAATATTGTTGAGATGTGTAGGGAACAGCTGATTTCCTGTGATTCTTGACGAATATCCTGGTCGAATAGTCAAGCAAAGAAAGTTACCCTCACGGTCGTTCCGTTAATCAAAAGTAATTATTTAATGACGTTATAATTCATGCAGGCAATCATGAAGAAAAATCAAACCATACATATGAGCTTTCTTTACCCGTTATACACTTAGTAATTCGCAACATTATTATTTAATGACTTAACAATTGATACACACATCAGGCAAATCACATTCTATATACAATCTTTAAACCAAGGATTTTGCATCAACAAGGCAGCTCAGAAGTGATCAGCTACTCGTATCTCGAGGTCCTCTTCTTCTTGCGCGATGTTCAAATGCTGCGTGGGTCTTTTCAACTGCAGCGTGGTAGGGAGAGAGACTAATTTCACCATGAGGTCTTCTTTTTATATTGTTTTTGACCAAAAGGACATAGGATTAAGGAATGTCATCTTTTTGTCCAATTAGCATTTGAAAGGTGCACAAAGGATTGGGAGAGACAAATAGCACCAGGGTAAGAAATAGCACAGTATTAGGTGGGATCAGACTAAGAGAGAATACGAGAAGGTCTAAGATAGGTTTACAGTGCATGTGTGTAAATGCATGAAGTGTGGTAAATAAGGTTGGTGAGCTGCAGGTGCAAATAGCCACATGCCAATATGATGTAATGGCAATACCGGAGATCTGGCTCAAAAAAGGGCAGGATTAGGTATTAAATATTCCTCAGTACAAGGTGTTCAGGAAAGATCGGGAAGGAAGAAAAGGAGGGGGGTGGTGGCAGTATTGATTAAGGAGAATATTGCAATGCTGGAGAGAAAGGATGTCCTAAAGTGGTCAAGGACAGAATCTATTTGATTAGAGTTAAGAAACAACAGAGGCGCCATTACACTACTGGATGTATTCTATAGGCCACCAACTAGAAGGAAGGATAGAGAGGAACACATTTGCAGAGAAATTACAGAGAACTATAGAGTAGTAATAATGGGGGACTTCAACTATCCTAATATAGACTGGGATAGTAATAGTGTAAAGGGCAAAGAGGGGGAGGAATTTCTGAAGTGTGTTCAGGAGAACTTTCTTGATTGGTATATTTCCGGCCCAATGAGGAAGGAGGTATTGCTGGATCTAGTTCTGGGGAATGAAGTGGGCCAAGTGGAGCAAGTGTCAGTGGGGGAACATTTAGGGAACAGTGATCATAGTATCATAAAGTTTAGATTAGTTATGGAAAAGGACAGGGACCAATCTAGAATAAAAATACTTAATTGGAGGAGGGCCAATTTAAATGGGTTGAGAACGGATCTGGCCCGGGTAAATGGGAATCAAAGATTGGCAGGCAAAACTGTAATTGAATAATAGGTGGCCTTTAAAGAAGAGATGATTCGGGTGTGGTCTAGGTACATTCTCACAAGGGGGAAAGGCAGGGCAACCAAAGTCAGAGCTCCTGGATGATGAAATAGATAGAGAGTAAGATGAAGCAGAAAAGGGGGTGTATTACAGATGTCAGGTTGATAATACAAGTGAGAACCAGGCTGAATATAGAAAGTACAGAGGAGAAGTGAAAAAGGAAATAAGAGGGGCAAAGAGAGATTATAAGAATAGACTGGCAGCTAACAGTAAAGGGAATCCAAAAGTCTTCTATAGGCATATAAATAGTAAACGGGTAGTAAGAGGAGGGGTGAGGCCGATTAGGGTCCAAAAAGGAGATCTACGCATGGAGGCAGAGGGCATGGCTGAGGTAGTAAATGAGTACTTTGTATCTGTCTTTACCAAGGAAGAAGATGCTGCCAAAGTCACAGTAAAAGAGGAGTAGTTGAGATACTGGATGAGCTAATAATTGATAAAGAGGAGGTACCAGAAAGGCTGGCTATACTTTAAATAGGTAGGTCACCCGGACCAGATGGGATGCATCCACTCAGCTCCACATTCAGGTAAGTTTTTTCAACAAACCTACCTTTATGGTGGCAACTTGCAGCAGTCCCTTTAAGGACCACTGGTTAGGCTACATGTAGACCTGGCTTTTGTGAACAGAGTCGGCCCAGCTACATTCAGGGTAATACAATATTGCACAGAGGGCCTCAAACAGGCATTAGGCTCTTATTTGCATATGCAATGGACCTAACGCCTGTACCAGGTGTGGGCCCTGTATTTTTGTCAACACCAATATGGCGGGCAGCGTACTTGCAGCTCGCACATTCTGCCCACCATATTGGAGAACTAGGCACCTGTTTAGAACCGGAAAAATGGGCGCGGCACCATCGAATTTCTAAGCCGTCCGCTGCTCCAGAAATGAGCTATCTGAACTCCCGTGCCTCATTTAAATACAGCTGGCCAAAATGGGCAGAATGCGGCAGAAAATCACACAGCCCAGAGGCTGCCCGTTTACACAAGGTCGGTGGATGGATCGGCTTCCTCGACTGTCTCACATTCAGGAAGAAGGCGAGTTTAAGGCCATCTTTATGGGGCCTGGAAGAGTACTCCTGCTCGACCTGGCACTACACGAAAAGTAAAAAATCTGTCTATCCCAGAAGAGATTACTAGAACTGACTCAATTTTTGAACATCTAACCATTCAAATTTAAAAGGGAATTGTCAACTATATACAATCTGAGCCAATGACACAGCACTTTTAAAATTTAAATTATTCCTCTCAAGTCTCTAACTGACTTAAATTTGAAACATTTGATTGAGGTTCTGGTTTTAGTCTCCTTGGCCCCAATATCCATGATCCTGCTCTGCCACATAAATATGGTGGAGATTCTGGGGTCAGTTTAGAGATAGGCTACTTCCATAAATCAGACGGGTATTTGCGCCAGTATTGGCAGATTTTGAGAGGAATCAAAATGCAGCAATTGCAAAACACGTGTAGGTAAAGCTGACAACACCAGTTTAAAAGTACAGATAATTTTCAAATTGGCCCCCTTTATAAGAGGGATAATTTCTAGTTGGGAGCTGGTTTATTATTATTTTCCTCATATCAAAGACAGAGGTAAGGTTGAATTTGCTTTGATAAGAGCATTTGCTCTGTATATTCACTTGCTGTCCGTGAAATAACGCAGCTGAATGATTTTATCTGACTTCGTCTTACCAAGTATTTTGTTCCATTTTTATAAAGATTGGAGAAGTGCACACAGGGTCATATTTATACCTGGGAGAGGCTCAGAATATGGGCTGGATCTGGCTCCACGAGATTCTGCACCGTTTAGATGGAACCTTTAAATTCTGGTTGAGAGGAGAGCATGGATGGATCTTCTGCTTACCCCCAGCCCCATGCCAAGGGAACGTGTCATGGGGAGTTCCAGAGTTTGCCCAAGAAATTACTCCCTTTGCGTCTTTAATAGGCCTCAGTAGAGCTCACGTTAGTTGAGAGCTGGCATGAGTTCCACTGAGGCCTTCCAAAGGCCCCAAACCTTCACCACAAAAAGGTAGTTTATCCCAGAGGGGATCAATTACTTTTTTTTAGCATTAAGTGGCTCCACTGAGAGTCGAAGATAGAAGAAAGAAAAAAAATTATCTTCGGCCCATTTGGGCCTCCACTCAACCTGAGAAGGGCTTAAAATCAGTAACCCACCTCTGCTATACCCCTTCCACATATTTTAGGACAGGGTATCCGGCCTTGAACAAAAACAGGCAGGGGTTCTGTTTTGTGGCACTTACACAAGCAGATTGCGGCCTCATTAATTTCCAGGTCCTGATATCCAGCTTTGATCACAAGAGGGTCCTCTTGTTAGGTGCTTGGGTTACATTATCATATAATTAGATATTGGCCAGTAAGGGCGTAGTTCTGATTATAAGATGCTCAGATCACTTATGGGAGTGGCCAGCACCGCTGTACCCAAGAAAATATCTAAAACAAAACCCTAAACCTGTAAGAATTAGTAACTAATTAGTTGGTGCCTGCTGCCACCTCTGACATTCAGAAAATAGAAGCACATGGGATTAAAGAGATGGTGGTAACTTGGGTATGTGACAGGAGGCAGAGAGTAGTGGTGAATGGATGTTTTTCTAACTGGAGAGAAGTATGCAGTGGGGTCTCCCAGGGACCATTGCTTTTCTTTTTATATATAAATGACCTGGACTTGGGCATAGGGAGCACAATTTTGAAGTTTGCGGATGATACAAAACTTGGCAACACAGTAAATAGTGAGGAGGATAGTAACAGACTTCAGGGGAACATAGACAGACTGGTGAAATGGGCAGATGCAATTTAATGCGGATAAGTGCAAAGTGATGCACTTTGGGAGGAACAACATAGAGAGGCAGTATAATCTAAATGGAACTATTTTGAAGGGGGTGCAAGAGCAGACAGATCTGGGGGTGGATATTTGAAGATGCAGGGTAATTTAATAAGGTGGTTAAGAAAGCGTATGGGATACTTGGCTTTGTAAATAGGGGCACTGAATACAAAAACAAGGAAGTCATGCTAAACCTTTCCAAATCACTGGTTAGGCTTCAGCTGGAGTATTGTGTACAATTCTGGGCACCACACTTTAGGAAAGATGTCAAGACCTTGAGGAGGTTTACCAGGATGATATCAGGGATGAGTGACTTCAGTTATGTGGAAAGATTGGAGAAGCTGGGATTGTTCTCCTCAGAGCAGAGAAGGTTAAAGGGAGGACTTACAGAGGTAGTCAAAATAATGAGGGGTTTTGATAGAGCAAATAGGGAGAAACTGTTTCCTCTGGTAATTGGGTCGGTAACCAGAGGTCATTGATTTAAAATAATTGGCAAAAGAACTAGAGGGGAAATGAAGAGAATTTTTTTCACATAGACAGTTATTAAGATCTGGAACAGACTACCTGACATGATGGTGGAAGCAGATTCCATAGGAACTTTCAAAAGGCAATTGGACATGTACTTGAAGAGAACTAATTTTGCAGGGTTATGGGGAAAAAGCTGGGGTTTAGGACTAAATTGGACAGCTCTTTCAAAGAGCCGGCACAGGCACGATGGGCTGTAAGTTCTATGATTCTATGATTCTATGCCTTTGCGCTTTATTAAGCAGCTGTTAGTGTTCTACACCAGACCATGGCAATCCCTGCTGAGAAATGTAATTCAGCACTAAATTATTTTTAAAAATGTCATGCAATATGCCATGTTTAATGGAGATTCCAACATCTCCAGCTTCAATTTATCTGTACGCTTACTTATAATAGTGGGTGATTTTATTTAAATACATTGAATAATTCATAATTTTAGTAACCAAGAAAAGCAATGAATTGCTTCCACTTCCATGAAACTTGATTAAGAAGCAAAGCCTTGTACTTAATGTTAAGTACCAACTACAATTAATATTAGAATGAGCTCCAGTTTTGATTTTTAGTGACTACAGTTGACTGAGATTTGATGAGGAATACACACCTGAAATGTTAACTTATCTGTTTCCTCCACACATGCTGACTGATCTGCTGTATTTCCAGCGTTTTATGTTCTGGTTTCAGAACTTCAGTGTCTGTAGTTTTTGACTTTTTTGCAGTTGACCTTGAATTGCTTGTTTACATTGCAGATCAGAGAGGTTTGGTGTTTTGTCTTATTCTTTTGCCTTCCTTGTTTGGTCAGTGGGTGCCTGACATGCATAGAAGCTCATCAACATACTGAAGAGTCTTCACACCAAGCTACTTATGTCATCTGTGGCTCAATTGGTAGCACTCTCACCTCTTGAGTCAAGAACATTGTGGGTTCAAGTCTTGCTCCAGAGACTTGAGCACAAAATCTGGACTGATACTCTAGTGCAGTACTGAGGGAATACTATGCTGTCTTTTGGATGAGAAGTTAAACCGAGGCCCTATTTGCCCTCTCAGGTGGACGTAAAAGACTCTGTGGCACTATTTCAAAGAAGAGCAGGGGAATTCTCCCCGGTGTCCTGGCCAATATTTATCCTTCAACCAACATCACTAAAACACAACAGATTATCCGGTCATTACCTCACTGTTCGGTGCAAATTGGCTGCTGCGTTTCCTACATTACAACAGTGACTACACTTAAAAAATACCTCATTGGCTGTACAGCACTTTGGGACGCCCTGAGGTCATGAAAGGTGCTATATAAATGTAAGTCTTTCAAGCCTTTTTACTGATAACAGCACAGGTAGAGTTTCTATTTGCCCAATATGAAATGTATGCTCTCTTCTCTCATAAGGTCACATCCCATTTACCCAAGTCCAGAGAGCAGGTTGGCAAGAGACTCCCCTCAGGTTTGCACAGGGGTGTTTAACCAGTTAAAAGCAGCACAGAGCTTTGATAAGCATCTTGCTACTTGTCCAGCTAAGATCACCATACCCCTTTAAGGCACTGGCTTACAAGGTTATCTGGAGCCAAGTGACACATTAATAGGTCACATTAATGCTCCAGGATTGCTAGTCAATCATCACTGCCCTGGAGTATGGCAGACATCTAGTTCAGGTATCTGATTACCAAGTCTGCCATAGAGGGTTGATTTGGTTCCAGTCTTTCATTACCAGATCTGTCATCTTGAAGCCAATTTGACCCAAAAGACATCAGGTATCCAGCCACAAGGTGTATACACCCAAATATTATTTGAATATCTCCTTAGAATTATATGTAAGGAGAATACAGTTCACCCCAGAAGCCCTAGCCGAATTTTGAACTATTCTACAGGGAGATCTTCAAACATCCTCATAAAACAGGGCAGTACTATACTTAATTTTTTGGTCACTGGCTCATTCCACGGGGCACCAGATGACTTTAGTTAGGTCACTCAGTTTGCTGCCCTTAGTTCCATAAGGTAATTAATGCCCTGTTGGTCAGGGCAGCCCAGTTCATTACGTGTGACACAGGAGTAAGATACATTGAGTGAGTGGTCCATTAATTTTCATTGGATTGCACTCATAGTCATAAGAGCCCCTAATGTCAATCCACACCATTATTTCATTCCTTTAAAATCCAATTAGAATATGTCAAAAAAACTGATTTTTTAAAAGTCTTTGAGCATTATCACTTGTTCTGCTCAAACCAAACCAATGCAGGATGTTGGACCTCCCACATCTCCTTCTGCAATCATCTCAGCTGAGTGGGATCCGATATCTCAATTGTCACCACCTGCTGGGTTAATGGATAAATGATTGCTGTTCTTCCTTCAATAGATGTTGTTTCCACAAGTTATGTGTCATTTTTCCTGCATGACAACAGGTTGGTTGTTGCTCTTGGTCTCAGACTGGTTTATTTGACAGCTGTCGGAGAATGCATGTCATTTCTCTTATGGACTTCCTATTACTGAAAATGATTCATCAGTGGCATAATGTAACTCTTTCATAGAATCATAGAAAGGTTACAACATGGAAGGAGGCCATTCGGCCCATCGAGTCTGTGCCGGCTCTATGTAAGAGCAATCCAGCAAGTCCCACTCCCCTGTCCTATCCCCGTTGCCCTGCAAATGTTTTCCTTTCAAATACTTATCCAGTTCCCTTTTGAAAGCCATGATTGAATCTGCCTCCACCACCACAAACCCCTCCCCCCCAACCCCGGCAGTGCATTCCAGATCCTAACCACTCGCTGCGTAAAAAGCTTTTCCTGTGTTTCATGTTTCATGTGAAGCAATCAGCATAGCTCATTTAGTTCACATGCTTATATCCTTGAATTTGTTGCTGCACTTTTAGGGTTAATATTGATCTGAAGTTTGACGAATGACAGCTTGGTGTTATCACACTTACCTTTGCTGCCTTTGTGAGGTCATTAAATATCTTTCTGCACTTGAGAGGGATCCTGGAAGTAAGGGAGTTGCCACCCATTGCCTGTGCCACCTCCTGCTACATAGTCCTGGCTGCTGTGTTGGCAGATCTTTTGCCACTTCCACTATTTCAAGTTGGAGCCATGTCTTCACCTTGCATCGTGTTGGTTCTGGTTCTGCTTCTGAGGACACAGCTTTAAATATGCAGTTGCTCTCCCCCACCCCCGCCCCCCCTCATACACACACACACATATACGGGACTCAGAATTTTTAGGGTCACAGCATCTAAAAAGGGAGCTGCTAAATTACACAATACAAATTATAAATTTCCATATAATTATCATTTTCTGTCATAACTATATGTTTACAAATCATTCATCTATTGCATAAATGAAACATCCAATGAGAAACTGGAATAGAAAATTGATTTGAATTTTAACTCACGCAATTTCATCTCTCTTCTTTCTCACTCTATTGCAATTCTTTTGATTTAAAATATCACACATTACAGTTATAGTGTATAAAAACGTGATACATTATGGTGGTGAGTAGGTTTACTGGGTAACTTGAGTTTTGGACAACACTGGAGACTAATTTCAGTGAATGGTGTTAGTATGCACTGTTGTTCTTATTCAATATGTCAGTTTTCTCAATCTATTAGTAAGCAATTCCCTTTGCTTTAACCTCTATTTACTTTATTTCCCTTCGATAGGATTGTGTTGCATAATTTAACATGGTGCCCATTATATTAAATTATATTGAATATTTCTATTTCTATTTGTACTGATCTATCAGTTATTTTAAAGATGGATCCTATAGGGAAAGCACACTTATATCCTTAAGATAATTCGAAGCTCCTCCGATGGCTCAGTTGGTAAATATATTGCTTGCCATGGTATTGAGCTATTAAAACAAGGAAGAACCCAAATTCGCTTCTTATTCTGTGCAAAATTAGTTGATCTCAGTCAAGGCTGCAGTCAGTGCACCTGGGTTAAGGAGGGGAAATATATTGTAAGGGTTCCTATTCTTGTCTACAACTGGAAAATGGATTTCAGGTGAGGACAGGAAGAATGGTCATTTGGGAAAGGTAGCAGAGAACTAACATGTGAAACCTTACCACAAGAGAGAGTGCTATCAGGAAAGGTGAAACAAATGGAAACATTTGTCAGTAACAGTACTTTTCCTGAAGGTTTTCATTGGATATTGTTCTGAATGTATTCAAGATTGTCTCAAACTTGTTAACTAAAAATGTTCTTGGTTGATCACGTCATGAGACGCGATGTCTCTGAGTACTGTCGATGTTTATAAACATGATGGCATGGGAAGCGTTACTTGTTGGGGAAAGTAAGGAGTCAGCAGATGGTGTTTGGCTTACAGAGAAATTGATTGACATGTGAACACAAAGGAAGTTTGGGATACAGCAGATTTTGATCTATGATTGTGGGTATAAAGGAAGAAGCATAAAATGTATTTGTTTGAATATTCTTGGAGCGACTGGACAGCTCAATATCTTAACACAGGGTCAAATTTGATCCCCTCGGGAACCTTGTTGGTGTAAAGCTTTTGCTAGGTTATATTGCAACATCTTACTCAGTGTGTTATAACTTGTACTATTGTATTTTAACATTTTTTACTACTTATCTTGTATTGTAACTCTTAATAAAACCTTATGCTTAAAGATAAGGCATACATGCAGCCTCTACTAAGAGACCAAACTATTAAATAGAACCTACAAAATTCAACTGCTCTACCTGATGCCCATGCAAATTATTTTCAATTATTTGTAGGCAATATTACCCGATGTTCCAGTTTAATCATCGCTAGTCAGCAGTATGATAATGTCTTCCAATAGCAATATCCCTGATGCCTGCTGTATTATATTCCAACATAGCAAATTGCTTCCTAGCATTATCATATCATTAGTAAATAATTAACCCAATAATTAACCCAATAATGGCTGATCTATCACTCCAGTTAGGTACTGCGATAAATTCTGAAACAAATTTATAATGATTACATTTATTGGAATTATTTGTTTTAGTTATTGATAATAATCATTTCAGTTATGTAATTGTTCCAATGGTTACTTTTTTGAGGTGTAGTCTTTCTATATTCTTTGCAGACCTGCACTCAATCCTGCTCACCCATCACCACTGTCCTCACTTTTATACATTGACTTCCAGTCTCCTAACACGTTGAATTTAAAATCCTTGTCCTCATGTCCAAATCCTTCCACAGCCTTACCCAACCCTGTCTCTAAAAATTCTTCCAGCCTTATATCCTCTCCCACATCCTTCAGTCCGCCTTGCGTGCATCTGCCCTTCCTTCACTTCATCATTGGTGACAGAGCCTTAAGTCGCCTCACGTCAGCTCTGTTCCCTGAAACTCTCTTCCCAAATCCCTTTGCCTCTCCTCTTCTCTCTTTATATTTAAAAACCTTCTCAAAACCCATTTCTTCACCAAGCTTTTAGGCATCTCTCCTAACTCTCCCACTGTTGCTCAGTGATCATTCCTTTATTCCTTCTATCTATTCAATTTATTTCTCTCCCCCCCCCCCCAATTCCTGGAAAGCTACTTAGGATATTTACTTTGTTAAAAGTGTTATATGAATGTAAATAGTTGCTACTGATGGTTTCTATAACCTGTAGATCTCTTTCCTGATCACCACTGTGTACCTCAGTTCAGCTTATGTTAATAATTATTTTTCACTATCGACATTGAATTGATTCTGCTATCTATATTCCAATTGAAAAGATCTAAGGTTAGATTCTGCAGTGTTGTGCATTGGCGGAGCAGGTGTGCAACAGGCACGGGGGGTGTAACAGAATTGGGAGAGTAGGTCTTTTCCTACTAGATTGTTATTCTGCAATCTGCTGCAATTTGTGAGCTGAAGTGTGTGCACCCAATTTGTGCCTTAGGCTGCAGAGTTGATGCAGAAATTTGTGCCGAGTCTGTTATTTTTTTTCTTCGCAGAATCGTTGAAGTTCCATGTACAAAAGAACCCTTAATGCCACAATCATTCTTTTTTTGTGTTGAAATCTTGCAGTAACCTTTTAGTACAGTGTAATTTTTATGAGAGCATGGGGTAGATTTTCATCTTTAATGCCTGGGAGTTAAGCATCGCCTGGGAGGAGGGCAGAAAGGAAATACTGGCAGGGAGGATCACATACCCCTTACAGAAGCTGCTGGATTTTCCTTTGATTAATTTAAATGTAAGGAAAATCAGGCAGGTTCTTTTCCTGGTGTGCAATCCTTTGTGCAAAATGTTCCCCTCTGTGCTCTGCTCAGACAATGCTTGACGCCTAGATGAAAATCTTCTCCCATTTTTCCAAATTTTTGTTAATAATAAGTGTTGTTGTTCACAATGAGTTGAAGAGCACACTGTTTTACTCTTTGTAATGTACAATACATTATCAGGGTCACTGATTGCAGCTCCGTTAATGATACTTTCAGCCTGGAATTCGATGATTATGTGCACACTTGCATGGGAAATGCAACTCAGTGGCTATGATTACTCCTTGAAAGTGGAGTCACAGGTGGATAGGGTGGTGAAGAAGGCATTCAGCATGCTTGGTTTCATTGGTCAGAACATTGAATGCAGGAGTTGGGATGTCTTGTTGAAGTTGTACAGGGCATTGGTGAGGCCACACTTGGAGTACTGTGTACAGTTCTGGTCACCCTATTATAGAAAGGATATTATTAAACTAGAAAGAGTGCAGAAAAGATTTACTAGGATGCTACCGGGACTTGATGGTTTGACTTACAGGGAGAGGTTAGACAGACTGGGACTTTATTCCCTGGAGAGTAGGAGGTTAAGGGGTGATCTTATAGAAGTTTATAAAATAATGAGGGGCATAGATAAGGTCGATAGTCAAAATCTTTTCCCAAAGGTAGGGGAGTCTATAACGAGGGGGCACAGATTTAAGGTGAGAGGGGAGAGATACAAAAGGATCCAGAGGGGCAATTTTTTCACTCAAAGGGTGGTGAGTGTCTGGAACGAGCTGCCAGAGGCAGTAGTAGAGGCGGGTACAATTTTGTCTTTTAAAAAGCATTTGGACAGTTACATGGGGAAGATGGGTATCGAGGGATATGGGCCAAGTGCAGGCAATTGGGACTAGCTTAGTGGTATAAACTGGGCGACATGGACATGTTGGGCCGAAGGGCCTGTTTCCATGTTGTAACTTCTATGATTCTATGATTCTATAACTATATAGTTAACTTTATCTCTGACCTTTTTTTAGAGCCCAGAATACAGAGGAAGATGGAAGGGAAGAGATTGGCCGAGTAAACATGCGAAAGACGTGATATCCACTTCCTATCACAATGGGCACGATTGCCCAGAGTACATTCTGTGCCCTTGCTACCCTCAGTGCTTCCTCCAAGTGGTGTTCAACGTGGAGGAGGGCTGATTCATCAGCTGAAGGAGGGCGGTAGGTGGTAATCAGCAGGAGGTTTCCTTGCCCATGTTTGACCTGATGCTATGAGATTTCCTGGGGTCCAGAATCAATGTTGAGGACTCCCAGGGCCACTCCCTCCTGACTGTGTATCACCGTACCACCACCTCTGATCGGTCTGTCCTGCCGGTGGGACAGGACGTACCCAGGGATGGTGATGGAAGAGTCTGGGATGTTGGCTGACTTTACACAATTCCTGGATGTTTCAGAAGATAAGCGTTTGGATTTGTGCGTTGTTGATTTAACGAACACCATCATTCAATTCCCACATTCATCCAAAACACTTCCTCCGTTGCTGCATATATATATTTTTTTGTTAAATGATTCCAGGGTTTTCACCTCCACCACTCTGCTCAAAAAGTAAACTGGACTGTGAATCCTAAAATGTGATTTGAGGAAAAATAAAATAAAATAGAGAAGGCAATAGAAAGATAGATTGCAAATACCAGCAAGAGAGTGTCAAGAAATTTTGTATCTACATATAAAGTAGTTGGAGCATTAAAGACCAATTTGGGTGGAAATATGGGAAAATCATAAAATGGCAGAAATGCTAAATAACAGGGAAAGGAGGAAGATAGCGTTATTAGATGCAATAGCATAGAATTAGAACATAAGGATTTAAATAGAAAAACAATCCAATTGATCCCTTTGGAGTGACTTGAGGAACAACAAGGGTTTAATCACATTAGTGAGAGTATATTACAAACCGGCAAACAGTGGAAACGAAATCAAGATGAAATTTGCAGACAAATTACAGATGTAGGTATTAACAATGTAGTTATAATTTAAAAATATTTTGATTATTCAAAAATAGAATGGGATAGGGAAGATGTTTGACTGAGAAAGGGGAAATTTATTTTGCAGTGTGTTCAGGACTATTTTCAAAGTTAATATGTTGCTACTCCAACGAGGAAGTGTTACTTGACTTGGTTCTAGGGAATGAAGAAGAATAGGTGATCTAAAATTATGGGGACATTTGGAAAGCAGTGACCACAGTTTAATTAGTTTCAATGTAAGAATAGAAAAGAGAAAAAAAGAGTTGAGGTCAAGGATCCTTGATTGGAAAAAACAAATTACAGTGTGATTCCCCAAATTAAAGGGAAGGAACAATTGACAAATAGAACCTTAGATCAGCAATGGGACACATTTAAACAGGGGATGGAATGGATAGAAATCAAGTAAAGAAAAAAGGGACTATATCAAAGACTGAGGTTTCATGAATAAATAAAGAGACTTAGATCAGATTTGAAACTAAAAAAAGACTTGGCAGATATAGGGACAAATATAAAGAATATATAGGATAGCTACAAAAAGGGAGATTAGTAAGACTGGGGAGGATGAGAGAAAATTAGAAAATAAACATAAAGAACAATAAAAAGGCTTTCTATAGGCAATTCAGTAGTAAAAGAATAACAATGGTCGGGGTAGGGTTGCTAAGAGATGAAAGAGGCAAGCTGACGAGTGAGGGATTGGCAAAGACACTAAATAAGTACTTTGCCTCAGTTTTCACAGAGGAGGTGATTATTGAGATTATGGAACTATCAGGGATAGATGTAGAGCCGTTGGTTGAGGTTACAAATCAAAGAGAAATGGTACTGAAGAAGTTACTCAAAAATAAGGCAGTAAATTCACCAACCTGATGGTTTACTGCCAAGAATCCCGAGGGAAGCTTGCAAAGAAATAACGGAAACTCTAACTATAATTTTCCAAAATTCTGTGGAAAGAAAAGTTGTGCCAGAAGACTCAAGGATGGCAAAGGTGATAACCCTCTTCAAAAAAGGAAACATGGAAAAGATAGAAAATTATAAGCCAACTGGCATTACTTCAGGTATTGATAAATCACTGGCGTCTATAAAACGGGAAGAAATTACTGAGCACTTGGAGAAATAGGAATTAATCAAGACCAGCCAGCATGGATTTCTAAAAGGCAGGATTTACTTGAGTAACCTGATATAATTTTTTGAAGAAATAAAAAGCAACAATAGATAAAGGAAATGCAGTGGATATGATTTATATGGATTTTCACAGTGCAGTAAGGCACAGTAAGTTGTGTGGATGGGAGCAGGAAGTTACAAAGGGACATAGACAGACTAAGTGAATGGACAAAACTATGGCCGATGGAATTCAATGTGGGGAAGTGTGAGGTCATCCACTTTGGATACGAGACAGACAATCAGAATATTTATTTAATGGTGAGAGACTAGGAGCTGTGGAGGAGCAAAGGGATTTATGTATCCATGTACACAAATCAATAAAGCTAGTGCACAGATACATAAAGTAATCAAAAAGGCTAATGGAATAATGACCTTTATCTCAAGGGGTTGGAATTCAAAAGTGAGGAAGTGACTCTTCAGTGGTACACAGCCTTGTTCAGACCCGATCTGGATTATTGCATTCAGCTTTTGGTACTGAACCTCAGGAAAGATATATTTGCCTTTGAAAGGGTAGAGCACAGAGTCACAAGAATGACAGAGAAACATAGAAAATAGGAGCAAGAGTAGGCCATTCGGCCCTTCGGGCCTGCTCCTCCATTCTAAATGATCATGGTTGATCGTCTAACTCAGTACCCTCTGCCCGCTTTGTCCCCATATCCCTTGATCCCTTTAGCATTAAGAAATATATCTATCTCCTTCTTGAATACACCTAACGCCTCCACTGCCTTCTGTGGTAGAGAATTCCACAGGTTCCACAATTTCTCCTCAACTCGGTTCTAAATGGCATACCTCATATCCTGAGACTGTGACCCCTGGTTCTGGACTCCCCATCCATCGGGAACATCCTCCCTGCATCTAGTCTGTCTCGTCCTGTTAGAATTTTATATGTTTCGATGAGATCACCTCTCATTCTTCTAAACTCTAGTGAATATAGGCCGAGTCGACCCAATCTCTCCTCATACGACAGTCCTGCCATCCCAGGAATCAGTCTGGTAAACCTTTGTTGCACTGCCTCCATGGCAAGGACATCTTTCCTCAGATAAGGAGACCAAAACTGCACACAATACTCCAGATGTGGTCTCACCAAATCCCTGTATAACTGCAGTAAGACATCCCTGCTCCTGTACTCAAATCCTCTTGCAATGATGCTAACATACCATTCGCCTTCCTAACTGCTTGCTGCACCCGAATGCTCGCTTTCAGCGACTGGTGTACAAGGACACCCAGGTCTCGTCGCACCTCCCCTTTTCTCAATCTATCACCATTCAGATAATCTGCCTTTCTGTTTTTACAACCAAAGTGGATAACCTCATATTTGTCCACGTTATACTGCATCTGTCATATCTTGCCCGCTCACCCAACTTGTCTAAATCACATTGAAGCACATTTGCATCCTCCTCACAGCTCACATTCCATCCCAGCTTTGTGTCGTCTGCAAACTTGGAAATGTTACATTTAGTTCCCTCATCCAAATCATTGATATATAATGTGAATAGCTGGGGCCCAAGCACTGATCCCTGCGGTACCCCACTAGTCATTGCCTGCCACCCAGAAAAAGACCCGTTTATTCCTACTCTCTGTTTTCTGTCTGTCAACCAATTCTCAATCCATGCCAGTATATTCCCCCCAATTCCATGTGCTTTAATTTTGCACACTAACCTCTTGTGAGGGACCTTATCAAAAGCCTTCTGAAAATCCAAATACACCACATCCACTGGTTCTCCCCTATATATTCTACTAGTTACATCCTCAAAAAACTCCAGCAGATTTGTTAAGCATGATTTCCCTTTCATAAACCCATGCTGACTTTGTCCAATCCCGTTAATGCCCTCGAAGTGTTCTGTTATCACATCTTTTATAATAGAATCCAAGCATTTTCCCCACTATTGATGTTAGGCTAACTGGTCTGTAATTCCCTGTTTTTTCTCTCCCTTTTTTAAATAGTGGGGTTACATTTGCCACCCTCCAATCTGTAGGAACTGTTCCAGAGTCAATAGAATTTTGGAAGATGATCACCAATGCATCCACTATTTCCAGGGCCACTTCCTTTAGTACTCTGGGATGTAGATTATCAGGCCCTGGGGATTTGTCAGCCTTTAGCGCTTTTTTTTTTACTAATACTGGTTTCCGTCAGTTCCTCCCTCTCACTAGACCCTTGGTTCCCTAACATTTCTGGCAGGTTATTTGTGTCCTTCTTTGTGAAGACAGAACCAAAGTATGTGTTTAATTGTTCTGCCATTTCTTGTTCCCCATTATAATTTCCCCCATTTTTGACTGTAAGGGACATACATTTGTCTTCACTAATCTTTTTCTCTTGACATATTTATAGAAGTTTTTACAGTCAGTTTATATATTCCCTGCTAGTTTACTCTCATACTCTATTTTTCCCCTCTTAATCAATCTCTTTGTCCTCCTTTGCTGAATTCTGAACTGTTCCCAATCCTCAGGCTTGATGCTTTTTCTGGCAATTTTATATGCCTCCTCTTTGGATCTAATACTATCCCTAACCCTAACCCTAACCCTAATGCAGGTCCCACATGGCAGACTGGTCAGAAAGGTAAAAGCCCATGGGATACAGGGAAATGCGGCGAATTGGATCCAAAATTGGCTCAGTAACAGGAAACAAAGGGTAAAAGTCGATGGATGTCTTTGCGAATGGAAATCCGTTTCCAGTGGTGTGCCACAGGGCTCAGTGTTTGGTCCCTTGCTGTTTGTAATATATATTAATGATTTGGACTTGAAAGTAGGGCGCATGATTGGCAAATTTGCAGACAACACAAAAATTGGCCGTGTAGTTGATAGTGAAGAGGATAGCTGTAGACTCCAAGAAGATATCAATGGGTTGGTGGAGTGGGCAGAAAAGTGGCAAATGGAGTTCAACCCAGAGAAGTGTGAGGTAATGCACTCAGGGAGAGCAAACATAAAAGGGAATACGCAGTAAACAGGAATATATAGAGTGGGGTAGAGGAAGTGAGAGACCTTGGAATGCATGTACACAGGTCCCTGAAGATGGCAGTACGGGTGGATAAGGTTGTGAAGAAGGCATACGGAATGCTCTCTGTTATTAGCCGAGGTATAGAATACAAAAGCAGGGATGCAATGATAGAACTGTATAAAACGCTGGTAAGGCCACAGCTGGAGTATTATGCGCAGTTTTGGTCACCACATTACAGGAAGGATGTAATTGCTCTGGAGAGAGTGTAGAGAAGATTTACAAGAATGTTGCCAGGGCTTGAAAATTGCAGCTATGAGGAGAGATTGGATAGGCTGGGGTTATTTTCCTTGGAGCAGAGGAGGCTGAGGGGTGACTTTATTGAGGTTTACAAAATTATGAGGAGCCCAGATAGAGTAGACAGGAAGTACCTGTTTCCCCTAGCGGAGAGTTCAAGAACTAGAGGACATAGATTTAAGCTGATCGGCGGAAGGATTAGAGGGGACGAGGAAAAACTTTTTTACCCAGAGGGTGGTGGGTGTATGGAATTCGCTGCCCGAATTGGTGGCAGAGGCAGGGACCCTCAACTCTTTTAAAAAGTACCTGAACCTGCACCTAAAGTGCTGTAAGCTGCAGGGCTACGGACCGGGTGCTGGAAGGTGGGATTATAATGGGCACCTGGTTGTTCTTCGAGCCGGTGTGCTGTATCTTTTCTATGGTTCTATGCACCATCATCACATTTGTCATTTAATTACTCCTACCCTCCACCCTATCACAGACCTTTCCTTTTTGTTCTTTCCCTGCCCCCCTTCCCCTGGCTCTGCACTTACTTAAAAGCGATTCATCCTTAACCTTTCACGATGACTATTGACACCACTGTGTCAGCCAATGAGTTGGAGGCGGGGTGGGACTTGTCGCTGGCAAGATTTATGTGAATTTTACAGCAAAACAGAGCAAACAGCAAAGTAAACAAAGTTTATTTACTCAGACATAAATCCTCCATAAAATCAACCCAGTCACTTACAGCAGTGCGGTCTCCAGGTGTGATTGACGGGAGAATTACCCCATCATCTCCATTCTGGCTGGGAATAGTGGTGTCACTATGTGCAGCCCGAAGCCAACATCTTTCAGTTCTGATGAAAGGTCACCGCCCTGAAATGTTAAATCTGTTTCTCTCTCCACAGATGGTGCCTGACCTGCTGACTGTTTCCAGCATTTTTTGTTTTTATTTCAGATTTACAGCCTCCACAGTATTTTGCTTCTGTACTGATTTTCTTATGACTGATATTATTTTTATATTACTATTTATTGAGCTTGTGCGCTAAGCATGGATTGCAACTGGTAATGAAATATGGCTAAGGACCGCACGCCATTCAGGAGACAACCCTATGCATACAGGCCTCTTCTTAATACCAATTTTTATGTTTATACTGTTTCAGTACAAACTAATCAATCAAATTAAACCCGACCTGGACATGCTGTTTGTACATACTGCGGCCCATCCTCACGATATCAGATCAGAGCCATCGCTCGGCAATGCATCCCTGCTAAATAACATATTGGTCCGTTCTGTGTCGGGCCCTTAGATGTGTATCAGACATTGGCTGTGCCATTCCTAATCCGCTGCTGTGCTCGCTGCATTGTATTCCAATTGGCCCAGAAATTGTTGGAGTGCCACATCTCGCGGCAAGCACGGAAATTGGATTTTTTACCTGACCCTTCAGGACGTTTTTTTAAATTCGTTCATGGGATGTGGGCGTCGCTGGCAAGGTCAGCATTTTTATTGGCCATTCCTAATTGCCCTCGAGAAGGTGGTGGTGAGCCGCCTTCTTGAACCGCTGCAGTCCGTGTGGTGAAAGTTCTCCCACAGTGCTGTTAGGTCGGGAGTTCCAGGATTTTGACCCAGCGATGTTGAAGGAACGGCGATATATTTCCACATCGGGATGCTGTGTGACTTGGAGGGGAACATACAGGTGGTGGTGTTCCCATGTTCCCACGTGTCATTTATGCGATGCAAATTGCTGGAAATGTGAATTGATAATGCGTGGCGAAGTCAACGAGGCATCTGCGGCCCGTTGGACATCGGGTCCAATGGTCTATCTCCCTAACAAATGAAATTTAAAGACAGAGAAAGAAACAGAGCGAACGATGGAGAAGGAAATAGGGTGAATTAGAATCAAATTAGATACAGAAAGAGAAATGAAGAGAGGGCAAGAAGGAGTGGATTGAGAGGGAGAGAGCAGAAAGGAAAAGTATTTATAACACAAAACCAGCAATTTCTTGACACACAATTCATTTCAATTGGGAGGTTGACGGTGAGCTCCCATTCTTGCGAGGCTAACGACGGAAAGGTGCAAATCTTCCAGCAGTTTGTGGTGATTCGTAACTCATGGTGTATCTCTTCCTCGCCACAAATTGCTGGGTTTTTTACGCAGCAATAATGGCGTGCACCATAAAGTCGCCATTATTTTTCAAGCGATTTCTGGACCATTATTTTCCAGAAAATTGTAGCGTGAATTCACCATTGGAGGATCGGTGGGCACAACAGTCTAACTTATGGTGCTCATCGCCAATATCACCGCTGCATATAATTCTGGACCAGTATCTCTGGCACCACCCACCCTGGCTGAGATAAGTTAACAAATTCAGGAATTGAACTTGTGACCTTTGTAGTTTGGATGGCTCAGTACCACATTGTGCCTTCATTTACTGACCAAGCCATGGAGAGAGCTATAATGAAAATACTTCAATGTATTATTGTGTAAACTGAGCTATAATAACTCACCTTGAAAAACTGCTTAATTGGTCATTTATTTCACTGCTGTTTGTGAGACCTTGCTGGGCGCAAATTGGCTGCTGCATTTCCGAACTACACAGATATACTTCAAAAGCAGTGAACTTGGGACATCCTGAGACCGCGAAATGCACTATATAAATGCAAGTTCCTTTGTTTTTATTTGGAAGTCAATTTCATATTAAGTAAGAACTACAATGCCCATGGGTCTTTGCATCGAGTTTTTTTCTGGGGGGTGGGGAGTTTCAATACTTCCTGATTCAGTGTTGTATCACCAAAGTACCAGGAAGTGCCTACCTGTGCACAGATCATCAGTAGTAGGTACTTTTACAGAACGTCTTTTCTTAGTTTGAGTCATTGTGTTATCTTTACAGTTAAACGGAAAGAGGATAGTTATTAGACAGAGATGAGATCGCTTCCTACTTTATTACTGAGAGCTGACTGTTTCAGTACAACAGCAAGATCGCGAGTGAGATAGGGGCTTCGACAGTTGATCAATTTATATTTAGAATAACTTTGTACAACTTTTAAAAATTCTTTTGGAATCAGCAGTTTGAAATCTCCATTTCCAGTAAGTGTTGCACTTTTTTTTAATAGAAAGGCGTCCAATCGAGGTGATCTTTTGAAAGCTGACTGGACATGTTCTCTTTGATAGGTTTTGCCTCTCCTGACCGGGCGAGTGGGTGGCTGCGAGAATTGCAGGCGGCTACTGGCACTCCGAGCATTCAATGACAGCAACGCCGCCAGAGCTGGGAGGAAGGAAGGTCCTTTGCACTGACTTGCTGCAATGGCAGAATCCATGCAGGTCACCCCGTTAAACATCAACAGCCTGAAGGAGCCTATGCTGAAGAAAATAAGTGATCTGCTGGACAAGACCAACAACCGCGGATGGAGGAAACTGGCAGAGATTGTGGGAGCTGATAAGCGTTTCAGACTCAGGTATAGTGTTTAAAAAAAGTATTGGACTTTGTTTTATAAAAACAACTAACTTTTCACAAGAATCACTTCTTTTTTAAAAAAAACAAAAATTGGCCCCTTTCTTCAGATCTTCTGCTGAAGCTGACTGATATTGATGTACGATTTCATGGGTACTCCTCTCATGCCTTACCCAAGCAGCCATTATTAATGCATGAATTTGAGTGCTCACAGGCTAATCAACTGTGATGGGCATCACAACCAAGCCTTATCCTGACTTCACAAGTGCAATTGACAGCAGATGTTAATGGATAGTGATCAGGAGCAAGAAGCCCGATTGACCCCTCCCACTTCCTTAGCCTAGAGGCCATTTGTATTGTCTCTACTGCCACTCCAGTTGAGATTAGTTATAGAAGTTTACAACATGGAAACAGGCCCTTCGGCCCAACATGTCCATGTCGCCCAGTCTATACCACCAAGCTAGTCCCAATTGCCTGCACTTGGCCCATATCCCTCTATACCCATCTTACCCATGTAACTGTCCAAATGCTTTTTAAAAGACAAAATTGTACCCGCCTCTACTACTGCCTCTGGCAGCTCATTCCAGACACTCACCACCCTTTGAGTGAAAAAATTGCCCCTCTGGACCCTTTTGTATCTCTCCCCTCTCACCTTAAATCTATGTCCCCTCGTTATAGACTCCCCTACCTTTGGGAAAAGATTTTGACTATCGACCTTATCTATGCCCCTCATTATTTTATAGACTTCTATAAGATCACCCCTTAACCTCCTACTCTCCAGGGAAAAAAGTCCCAGTCTATCTAACCTCTCCCTATAAGTCAAACCATCAAGTCCCGGTAGCATCCTAGTAAATCTTTTCTGCACTCTTTCTAGTTAAGTCAGTAAAAAGTTAATAGTTGCAGTAAAAGGGGAAGAGGTGTAGTGTATATCCATGCTTTGGTCAGCAGGATGGTGAGAATGCATCTGCAAATTTTACCTTGCGTGTACTGCTCGCCTTGTGAAGAACTTCTGGTACCTGCTGTCCATCTAATAAGAGCTCAAACATGTGCTTGTCTAATGACATACTATCCTTCTTGCTGGTAAGGCAAGGGAGCATCATTGGAGTTAAGATAGCTCGAAGATGACATGCCTTTTTTGGAACCTGTTGTGGCAGATTTGTATTCTGATACCTGAAGCAGTCAGGTATGTAATAGCCTGCCTCACTCCCTAATGGAACTGTAGACCTGTCACTGGGACTGGGACTCTTCCCCCAGTTCCAGATAAAACTGCAAAACACTGCCTTAAAGGGTAGGGTGGCCCTAATTGGACAAGCCGTGGGAAACTTACCAGTGCTCTGTTTTGGTAAACTACATGGTTTTGATTGGTTAAGCTCCAGCAGTACCTCTGCATATTTTAGGAGATCCCTAAGCCTTGGCTCTGCCAACCTGCTTCTAAGCTCTCAGGATTTAGCTAAGCGGGTGTGTCCCTACGGGGAGAAAGTATGCACTCCGCATTGGGAAAACTGGAACTGTACAGGCATAAATTTCTCAATAGCTTGCTTTGGTGATGGGTGTCTGCAAATGTCAGACAATTAGTTGACCAGCAAGAAAAACTTAGCAAAAACTGGGAATGAAATCTGGGATGTTCATGGTCCATATGGCTTAGTCCAGCCCTATTATATTTTTCAGACTATGCAATGCTTGTTGATGTGCAGTTCACGCTGGAGGATGTAATTTCTTCTCCCAGCTAGAGTACCTGGGTTTCCATTAGTTTGGGCTGATATCTGCCTGATCGGTTGGTGGGGAAATCCTCCTTCCTACTGCTCTTTTTGTTAGGAATTCTCCCTTGTGGGCAATTTTTGTACATTAGAACCTAACCAATTACCTTTCTCAAGTTTGGGTACTGCAATGGCTGGTGCTATTGCCATGGCCCCTCTTTAAGTGACAGCATGAAAGAGAGCCTGAAATTGTGTGAGATTCAGTTTGAGCAGAAGGTCACTGGAAAGGCTGCAAAACCAAAATCCTGAAAAAGTTGATGGTGTATTGTAGTGGAATAAAGAGAGGCAGACAAGTACCATGAAGAGATAGGGAAAAAGATAAAGGGTCAGATAGTAGAACAGGCAAATTGTAAAAGCTGGTAAATAAAGGAAAAGGCTGAGTTGAGAAAATAGGAGAATAGTTTAAGTGATAAAGACAGAAAGGAGACAAAGAAATCAGATTGAAGAAAGTCTTTCAGGGAGAATATGTAAAAGAGAAAACAGGATGAAGTCTAGCCTCTGAGAACACGGCAGAGGAACATAAGATAAATGCAGGGGAAAAAATAATTTGCATCATTGAGTAAGTAGAAACTTGGGCCTAAATTTTAACTCAGAAAAATGGGTGGGTTGGGGGCGGGGCAGGGCAGCAGTTAAAATTTTAAAAATCTAAAACCCGCCTTCAACCACTCCCAATTCCTGCTTTAATGGAGGCGAGACGAGGGGTGGGTGACCAACCCGCTCTTAGAAGACGGGTCGGTCACTAAAAGCTTTCAAGATGACTGTGGGCCTCCATTTTTACTGCTTTTTTGTTTTTAACCCCTGGGGGCCGGGATTCCCGGGCCTTTTCTACTTCATGCAATGTGAGAGGAGGCGACAAGGCACGAAACTGCAGGTAAGTGCTTTTATAGCACAGCAGGAGTGCTTCCCCCAGGCCCAAGACACGACACGATCTCTGCCCCCCCCAACCACGATCTCTGCCCCCCCCCCAACCACGATCTCTGCCCCCCCCCAACCATGATCTCTGCCCCCCCCCCCCAACCATGATCTCTGCCCCCCCCCAAACCAGGATCTCCGCCCCCCCCCCAAACCACGATCTCCGCCCCCCCCCCAAACCAGGATCTCCGCCCCCCCCCCAAACCACGATCTCCGCACCCCCCCAAACCACGATCTCCGCACCCCCCCCAAACCACGATCTCCGCCCCCCCCCACCAAACCACGATCTCCGCCCCCCCCCCCAAACCACGATCTCCGCCCCCCCCCCAAACCACGATCTCCGCAACCCCCCCAAACCACGATCTCCGCACCCCCCCCAAACCACGATCTCCGCCCCCCCCCCCAAACCACGATCTCCGCCCCCCCCCCCCCAAACCACGATCTCCACCCCCCCCAAACCACGATCTCCGCCCCCCCCCCCAAACCACGATCTCCGTCCTCCCCCCCCCTCAACCACGATCTCCGGCCCCCTCAACCACGATCTCCGGCCCCCCCCACCACCACGATCTCTCCCACCCCCCCCCACCACGATCTCTCTCACCCCCCCCCACCCGATCTCTCCCACCCCCCCCCCCGCCACGATCTCACCCACCCCCCCTCCGCCACGATCTCTCCCACCCCCCCCCGCCACGATCTCTCCCACCCCCCCCCCACCACGATCTCTCCCACCCCCCCCCACCACGATCTCTCCCACCCCCCCCCCCCACCACGATCTCTCCCACCCACCCCCCCCCCCCCCCCGATGTCCATGACTCCCGACCCCGACCCCTCCCAACATCTAAGACTTACCTTCTCGCATCCGCTTCCTTCCTCTTCTCCCGTCTGACTGCGGCCCTCCTGTCAATCAGGCTGATCTGTAGGGCGGGAAACCGACAAAAAAAACAATAAAAGACGTCTTACGTCAAAACCTATACTTCCGGGTTTCCTGCCAGGAATTCGCCCCACACCCTCCCCCCGTCTTCTTCCCCGCTCAGAATAAAAGTTGCTAAAGAAGTGACCCAATACCAAAATAACCAAACTCAAAAGCAAACTAGAGCAAATTTGAGATTCTAATGCTTAAACAAATACAAATGGTGGCACGACAGCACTACAGCTTTCTGATTTTGTGTAAATTGGCAATTTAATGCAGGCCATAGCTAGTGAGCAAAGTGGAACTCACTAAAGTTAACGTAAGCAAGAAAACAGTATCAGCAAAAAATAATGACACTAAAGACTGCCAAATCCCCAGGACCTGATGGTTTCTACCCTAGGGTTTTAAAGGAAGTTGGTGAGGGAATTGCAGATGTTTTAGCCTTAATCATCCAAAGCTCTCTCAACTCAGGAATTGTCCCCTTTAGATTGGAAAATTGCAAATGTAACTCCATTCGATGAGAGAGAGAGAAACCAGGAAATTATAGACCTGCTAGTCCAACATCTGTTGTGGGGAAGTTATTGGAATCTATAATTAAGGACAGGGTGACTGAACACTTAGAGAAGAGAAATTTGAGCTCATTAGAGAGAGCCAACATGGACTTGTAAAGGGTGAGTCATGTCTAATGAATGTAATTAAATTGTTTGAGGAAGTAATTAAAGTAGTAGACAGGGCACTGTTTATGGATGTAGTTAATATGGACTTTAAGAAGGCATTTAATAAGATGCTACATAAGAGACTGTTAGCTAAAATTAAAGCTCATGGAACTGATGCCAAATTATTGACCTGGTTAGGAGATTGGTTAGGTGGTAGAAGTCAGAGAGTCGGGATAATGGGTATTATCGAACTGGAAGGAAGTGACTAGTGGTGTCCTAAAAGGATCTGTGCTGGGGCCTCAACTATTCACTATATTTATTAATGACTGGGATAACACATATCCAAGTTTGCCGATGATACAAAGATAGTAAGTAGCGTAAAAAAGGAGCATAAAATTACAAAGAGAGATTGATAGATTGAGTGGGAAAATTAGCCTGATGGATTTCAATGTGGGTAAGTGTGAGGTCATCCATTTTGGACCAAAAAAGAATAGATCAGAGTATTTTTTAAATGGTGAAGAGCTAGGAACAGTGGAGGTCCAAAGACCATGTACACAGATCACTAAAATGTAGTGGTCAGATAGAAAAAATAATCAAAAAGGCTAATGGAATGTTAGCCTTTATATCTAGAGGGTTAGATTATAAAGGAGGGAAAGTTTTGCTTCAGCTACACAAATCCTTGGTTAGACCACATCTGGAGTATTGTGTTCAATTCTGGACACCGCACCTTAGAAAGAATATATTGGCCTTGGAAGGAGTGCAGTGCAGATTCATTAGAATGTTACCAAGGCTCCAAGGGTTAAATTATGAGGAGAGATTACATAAACTGGGCTTGTAATCCCGGGAATATAGAAGGTTGAGGGGTGATTTGTTTGAGGCTTTTAGGATTTTAAAAGGAGTTGATAGGTAGATAGAGAGAAACATTTTCCGCTGGTGGGGGAGTCTAAGACAAGGGGACATAATCTTAAAATCAGTACCAGGCCATTTGGGAGAGAAGTTAGGATACACTTCTTCACGCAAAAGGTGGTAGAAGTACGGAATTCTCTCCCACAAAAAGCAGTAGATGCTAGTTCAATTAATAATTTAAAATCTGAGGTCGATAGGTTTTTTGCTAGCCAAGGGTATTGAGGGATATGGAGCCAAGATGAGTAAATGGAGTTATAATACAGATCAGTCATGATCTCATTGAATGGCAGAACCGGCTTGAGGGGCTGAATGGCCTACTCGGGTTCCTATAAGTGGAAAAATTCATGCTGGTGCAATAGGGGCTATTTTTCTGCGGCTGAGATTAAGGTACATTATTGGGACAGAGTAGGGGAAGTTTTACACTACAGCTAACTGCTATACCTGACTTAGGTGGGATGGGGGAGTGGTGGGAAGAGAAGATTTGCTGTGTTTGCTATTTGTTACAAGATCATAAACGTGTTCTTTATAATGTGTTTACAATTTTGCTGCAAATACTGAACTAAGAAAAGTTTAAAAAATATATACCATTCACCAGAAACCTGAATGCAGCAAATTACTGAAAATAAACAAAAATCCAAGCAAAATGGAGCATAAGAAAGGTGAATGCTTACTAAAATTTGACACGTGAGCTAGTTTGTGATTCAAATACTTAATTGAAAGTACTTGTTCAGTAATTTCTTTTGCCAAATAAATTTAAGTTCTAATCAGAACTTAAGGTATTTAGCATTAAAGGTGAAGGAAAGTCTAAGGTATAAATACTTTTTGTTCAAAGTGCTCACCCATTTTATGTTCAAAAGTTTTATTTCATACTTTTAAATATATATGATCAATTTTCTCAGCCCCAGAAACCCATCCATGTCAAAGTTAATGGGATTAAAATAGAAAAAGCACCATACCTTGATATGCAAGAAGTTTGGGATAAGATAGCAGAGACATTTAACCCTAAGTTTCCAAAAACCTTTGGAAATGGGAATACTGTAGTGGAAGGTGCAAATGTTACCCCGCTGTTCAGGAAAGGGAAAAGGCTAAGCTAAAAAATTATAGACCTATTAGTCTTTCCCCCTATTGTGGGAAAACTTCCAAAGCCCAGACAGTCAATAATATGGGAGGAAATTGGTGAATATTCAGAAAGACATGACTGGTCAGTAAGAGACAGCATGGATTTGTAAAGGACAGATTGTGCTTGATTAATTTACTTGAATGTTTGGAGGAAATCACAGAATGTATAGGGGATGTAATGGATGTTCTATAAATGGATTTTCAAAAGGTATTTGATAATGTGGCACAAAATAGACTTGTTACGAAAATTAAGGCACATGATATTAAAGGAGATAGAGGGATGGCTTGGGAATAGAAAGCAAAGAATAGAGGTAAGTAGATGCTTTTTGGATTGGGGTAGTTGTGTTCCCCAGGGATCTGTGCTGGAACCTCTTTTGTTTTACATTTATAGAAATGGTTTGGACATAGGCACAGGAGGAATAATATCAAAGTTTGCTCATACCTCCAAATTGGGGAGCTTGGCAAACTGCGAGGAAGAATGCAAAATATGTCAAAAGAACATAGACAACTCAGTGGAATTGGCAGCTAGATGGTAGATATAGTTCAATGCAACGAAATGTAAAATAGTCCCTTTAAAGAAAAAGTGAACGAAAGTAAACCCTGAACAGTAAGACTCAAAACAGAATTGAGGAACAGAGAGATCTAGGGGGCAAGTACATAGATCAGTAAATGTGGGAATCCAGGTAGAAAATGAAATTTAATGCAGTAAATGTGAGGTGATATACTTTTGGAGAAAGAATATATGCTAAATTGTAAAAAATAACTGCTTTATTTCCTTTTATCATTTTACTAAGAGTTGTTAGGATATGGAATGAGCTAACAGAAGCAGTAGTGTGAGCAGCATTCATAATAGCTTTTAAAAGGGAATTGAATAAATATTTGAAAAAGAAAAATTTAAAAGGGCAGGGGAATGCGATTAAATGGTTAGCTCTTTATGAATCCGATGGGCTGAATGGCTTCATTCTGTGCTGTAAAATTCTGTAGTCCCAGAAAGGTAGATGAGTTTTATACATAGGGATATTGAATATAATAATATGGAAGTGATGTTGAGTTTGTACATGACATTGGTTAGACCGCAACTGGAATCGACTTGTCCTCCTTGTCCAGCATGCACACTGATGTGTTTTCCTTGCCTGTTGCACTTTCTATTGATGTGTCCTCCTTATTAGCTGCTAATTGTAAGTTCAATCATAAAGCGCAGAGTTTGGAACCTTCAGCCTTTTCTCAAGCCCAGAGGACTGGCAAAGGCTACTGCCTGATTGGTGAAAAAGGCTACTCCCATCGTTGGTCTAAACGCAGCAATCAGGGAGCTGCCTTTTTTAATCCTCAAGGCCTGGGAAGTTTAAACAGCTCAGGGAGATAGTCTTCAGTCCACATAGACACTAAATTTAAATGTGTAAACCAATAAAATTTATCAAATATATATTTAGTTATAGATCAACTATCAGCTATATATCATAGACAGATTGGTGAAATGGGCAGACACATGTCAGATCAAATTTAATCCAGAGAAGTGTGAAGCAATGCATTTTGGAAGGAAGAATGAGGGGAGGCAATATAAACTAAATGGTACAGTTTTATAGTGGGTGCAGAAACAGAGAGACCCAAGGGTTTATGTACATAAATCTTTGAAGATGACAGGACAGGTTGATAACACTGTTAAAAAAGCATACGGATCCTTGGCTTTATGCATAGGGGCATAGGGTACAAAAGCAAGGACATTATGGTAAAGCTTTATAAATTACTGGTTGGGCCTCAGCCTCAGAATTGTATCCAATTCTGGGCTCCACACTTTAGGAAGGATTTTTAAAAATTTATTCGTTCAAGGGATGTGGGCGTCGCTGGCAAGGCCAGCATTTATTGCCCATTCCTAATTGTCCTTGAGAAGGTGGTAGTGAGCTGCCTTCTTGCCAACTAAGTGGCTTGCTGGGCCATTTCATAGGGCGATTAAGAATCAACCACATTTATGTGGGTCTGGAGTCAGATGTGGGCCAGACCGGGTAAGGACGGCAGGTTTCCTTCCCTAAAGGGGATTAGTGAACCAGGTGGGTTTTTACAACAGTCTGGTAGTTTCATGGCCACCATTACTGATACTAGTTTTTTTTATTCCAGATTTTATTTTTAATTAATTAAATTTAAATTTGAACTTATGACTCCAGATTATTAGTCCAGGCCCCTGGATTACTAGTCCAGTAACATAACCACTATGCTACCGTACCCTGTACGGATGTCAAGGCCTTGGAGATGAGATTTACTAGAATGGTACCAGGGATGAGGGACTTCAGAAGGGATTGTTCTCCTTCGAGCAGAGGAGGTTAAGGGGAGATTTAATAGAGGTGTTCAAAATTATGAGGGGTTTTGATGGAGTAAATAAGGAGAAACTGTTTCCACTGACAGGAGGGTCGGTAACCAGATGACACAGAGGAGAAATTGTTTTATGCAGTGAGTTGTTATGATCTGGAATGTACTTCCTTGAAAGTGTGGTGGAAGCAGGTTCAATAGTAACTTTCAAAAGGGAATTGGATAAATACTTACAAGGGAATATGTAGGGGAATGGGACTAATTAGACAGCTCTTTCAAAGAGCTGGCACAGGCACGATGGACTGAATGGCCTCCTGTGCTGTATGATTCTAGTTATGCATCATATTGGCAAATAATATGGTGAGTTTTTCTTATTTGTCATTATGTGAGCAGATCAGCTAAGTTGTTCAAATGTTTTATTTTTGATTGGCAGATGAGCCAAGCAAATAGTGTGATATGTTTTACTTTTGGAGCTCTCCTGATGGTTCAGTTTGTAAACAGTATAGTGTACTGTGCACCTGAGCTGTTCTGACCAATTAGATTGCTGGTTTGATCCTTTGTCCTGCATTATTGAAGGTGCTGTCTTTCAGATGGGACATTAAACCGAGGTCCTATCTACTTGGTCTATTATTGCAGGTGGGTGTTAAAAATATTCGAAGAAGGGCAGGAAGTTTTCTTGGCATCCTGGCTGGCATTTCTCCCTCGGCCAACGCAACCAAACACCCATTAAATGGTCATTCATCTCATTCTCTGTTTATGGGACCTTATTGTGTGCAAATTGGCTGGCATGTTTGCCTACAAAACAACAGTGACCAACTATTTTAAGTAGGAACATAGGAACAGGAGTAGAACATTCAGTCCCTCAAGCCTGTTCTGCCATTCATTGAGATCATGGCTGATCTGTATCCTAACTCCATCCACCTGCCTTGTCTCCATATCCCTTAATACCCTTAGCTAGCAAAAATCTGTCGATCTCAGATTTAAAATGATTAATTGAGATACCTTCCACTACTTTTTGTGGGAGAGAGTTCCACACATCTACCACCCTTGGAGCAAAGAAGCGTTTCTGAATTTCTCTCCTGAATGGCCTGGTACTGATTTTAAGGTCATGTCCCCTAGTCCTAGACTCCCCCACCAGTGGAAAAAGTTTCTCTCTATCTACCCTATCAATTCCTTTCAAAATCCTAAAAATTTCAATCAAATCACCCCTTAACCTTCTATATTCCCAGGAATACAAGACCAGTTTATGTAATCTCTCCTCATAATCTAACCGTTGGAGCCCTGGTAACATTCTAGTGAATCTGCACTGCACTCCCTCCAAGGCCAATATATTCTTTCTAAGGTGCAATGCCCAGAACTGTCCCAGATGTGGTCTAACCAGGGTTTTGTATAGCCTGCGCAAAACTTCCCTTTACATCCTAGCCCTCTAGATCTAAAGACTAACATTCCATTAGCCATTTTGATTATCTTTTTGTACCTGACTAGTGATCTTTGTACATGGACCCCTAAATCTCTTTGGATCTCCACTGTTCCTGCTTTTCACCATTTAAAAAATACTTGGATCTATCCTTGTTTGGTCCAAAATGGATGACCTCACACTTACCTGTGTTTGAAATCCATCTGCCACAGTTTTGCCCACTCACTTAACCTATCAATGTCTGTTTGTAATTTTATGCTCCCATCTACACTACCTACTATGCCATCAATCTTTGTGTCATCGGCAAACTTGGATATAAGCCTCTTTATTGTGTTATCTAAGTCAATAATAAATATAATGAATAGTTAAGGCCAGAGCCCAGATCCTTGTGGGACACCACTAGTTACTTCCTTCCAATTTGAGTACATATCCATTAGCCCTACTCTCTGTCTTCTACCGCCTGACTAATCTCCTAACCAGGTCAATAATTTGTCTTCAATTCCATGAGATTTAATATTAGCTAACAGTCTCTTATGTGGAACCTTATCAAA
This sequence comes from Heptranchias perlo, assembly GCF_035084215.1. Taxonomy (NCBI): domain Eukaryota; kingdom Metazoa; phylum Chordata; class Chondrichthyes; order Hexanchiformes; family Hexanchidae; genus Heptranchias; species Heptranchias perlo. The sequence goes on from NC_090325.1 coordinate 39,430,135, forward strand.
TGCCTTCTGGAAGTCCATATAAACGACATCCATAGACATTTCCCTGCCTATAACTTTAGTTACTTACTCAAAAAAGATTCAATTAGGTTCAATAGACATGACCTACCCTTTACAAGTCCATGTTGGCTCTCTCTCATGAGCTCAAATTTCTCTCAGTGCTCAGTCACCCTGTCCTTAATTATAGATTTCAATAACTTTTCCACAACAGATGTTAGACTAACAGGTCAATAATGTCCTGGCTTCTCTCTCTCTCATCTTTCTTAACTAATGGAGTTACATTTGCAATTTTCTAATCTAAAGGGATAATTCCTGAATCGAAAGAGCTTTGGAAGATTATGGCTAAAGCATTTGCAATTTCCTCACCTACTTCCTTTCAAACCCTAAGGTGGAAACCATCAGGTCCTGGGGATTTGTCTTTAGTGCTATTATTTTTTCTAATATGTGAAGGCCTTAGAGAGGGTGCAGAGGAGATGTACTAGAATGATTCCAGGGATGAGGGACTTAAATTATGTGGATAGACTGGAGAAGCTGGGATTGTTCTTCTTGGAACAGAGATGGTTGAGAAGAGATTTGATAGAGGTATTCAAAATCATGAAGGGTCTAGACAGAGTGGATAGAGAGAAACCATTCCCATTGGCAGAAGGGACAAGAACCAGAGGGTGTAGATTTAAGGTGATTGGCAAAAGAACCAAAGGTGATATGAGGAAAAACTTTTTTACACAGCGAGTGGTTAGGATCTGGAATGCACTGCCTGAGGGAGTGGAGGAGGCAGATTCAATCGTGGCCTTCAAAAGGGAACTGGATAAGTACTTGAAACGAAAAAATGTGCAGGGCTAGGGGGATAGGGCGGGACAGTGGGACCAGCTGGATTGCTCGTGCATAGAGCCGGCATGGACTTGATGGGCTGAAAGGCCTCCTTCCGTGCTGTAACCTTCTATGATTCTATACCGTGTTCTTGCTTACGTTAACCTTAGTGAGCTCCAGTCCTTGATTCATTATTTGTTTTTCTGGAATGTCACATGTAGTATGATGAGTTTTATTTTCGATTCCGTGGCTTGATTAGGTGAATAAAGGTATATTACTTCTACTTGTGTGAGGATACTTGTGCACTTTCTACAGTAACACAAGAATTTGGCAATAAAATGTTATCCAGATATGAAATATAAACAGTGCAGTCTGCATGCCCTAGACTGCAGCTGTGGTGTAGAAGCACAGACTTCTTTGTGAGTTATAGTTCACTCATGGAGTGAGCTGTATGTTCGAATGTCCCTCATTACATATCCTCTATACATAAATTACAAACTAGAGGCCAAATATTCATGTCGAAATATAGTCTTAACTGATGTAAAGTGTTCACTGCGGAGCTAATATTATAAAATGGATTAGATTTCTTTTCTGTGGTTACAGAATGTTCTGTTAATTATAATTTATGATGTTTCAGATAATTAAAGGGCCCTGGATATAATTGTTTGTTTGATGCTCAAATTGCACATGACTAAATGCTGGAAAGTCCCCAGTGGAAAGTCCTTACTTCAATATTTGTACATGTGACTAAATATGGGGAAGCCCCTCCAAAAACATGTCGGTCTCTCAGTCTGTAAAATTATAGTGCAGTCACCTTAAGTGGCCCTAACCACTCTATCGGCTGGTATGAAGACGGTTACAGCCATGGAAGGAGCATTTACATCGCAGCCTGTCAGACTGTTAATTAGCTGGCGAATCCTTCCACTACTTCACACTGTTCTTCAAAGGTGAAGAGTGTGAAAATATGAAAGCAATGACAACCTTAAGAGGCCAATGTCAGGGAAAGCTGCTATCAGTAAGGAGACTGAAAAAAGCAGGATATAATCTAGCAAGTAATGCAATAAGATCCTGCTGTTTAAAGGAACACGCCACAACAAGGTGCTGTGATGACCTTACTTTTTGCAGAAGACTCAAGGTTAACCTCGTCCCCATATCTAATTGAAATATATTTTGAAGTTACATTTTTTAAAAAAATCTCTGCAACACAGCTTTAATCAGGAGGCTAATTAATGTCATATTTTGCTCTTTCTGATGATGGGATGCTGGAATTTTGGTGCTTAGCCTTGTCTGTAGTCTCACTGCCCCTCCCCACTCCTAATGATTTCAGTGGAGCAGCAGGAATGGTGTCAATACTGAGACTCAAGTGATAAAATGTCATGTTTGACACCACAGCCTTAGATGTGACAGAAAGGTGGTGGCCGAGTCAGAAAAGGAGAATATTTTTTGCATGACTACTTTGGGATAAAGCAGTCCTGTAATAATCTTTGTAGTGTAGGGTTTTGTAGACCTGATTACAAACCATAGAGCTGCAGTATGTTGCAGTTAGGGTGTAGAATGGATTTTTATGTGTGTAAATTAAGGGGAAATACTCACGGTACTTGTGGTGATGTAACACATTGGATCCTTCATTATTGCATAAACTATACAAAACACACTGAGATACATTTTTCTTTGTGTATAAAGTTAAAGAAAAACTCTTACTTAAATATAGTTATAATGAGAGTTAAGTAAAAGAATTTTGTTTTTAATTTCAGCAATCCTGTGCTCCAAATGTTGAGCTGCTCATCAAGGAAGTGCTGGTCAGAGAGAGGGCTACAACACCTTAGGCCTAATTCTCTGATCCATGCTCCCTTTCAGCATAGCTCAATGCTGGGACCACAGAATTTACGCTGCGATAGCTACTGTTAGGGACATCTGGTCAGAAACATGTGAAGGATTAAATACTACCAAGAGATGCATGAACTTTCACATGGCTATGTTATCTGCCCGTATGTTAGGTTTAATATTCCTAGAAATCTCTTAGTGTTTTTTTTTCATGCAAGTCAGGCAGGAATTGATTGTGCCTGGATGCAACCCTTCACTTAGAGAGAAAAATCTTTAACCCGAGAAAAGTGAAGTCGTCAATGCAGGAGTGCAAATGCAGCAGCAGTAGATATGGTCTAGACTCAGGAAAACCACTTGTCTGCCTGTCTTCCACAGGTAAAAATAACAGCGTACTGTGGTGCAACTAATGCTGTACCTTCATTTAACTCATAAGCCCATTGTAATCTCATCAGCCATCTTGGTTCGATGGTTCTTGTTTGGCATGTCTTTCAACATTCAGGAATAGAATAGGTTATTTCTATTTTTGACAGCATCTTGGAAGATCGTGACTGGGGAAGCACTATAGGAGTCAGACCAGACCAGAGGTGTTGCAGCTACAAAGTGGCCTCCTGTCTTAATGCTAAATATCTCCATGGAATGTTATACACACTGCTTTATCTACTGTGGAAGCTGTGCCAAATAGGGAAATTTCTGTTTTTATTTCATACAGTTTTGAAATGCCTAGTGTTAAAATGGAAGTTGTCTTCCCTTATCAAGGTTTAAAATGAAGGATGGGAGATGAATTGTCTACAGGAACACTCAATGTTGATTGATCTGGAAATTAGGCCAAAGGGGGTTTCTTCTGGTAGCAAAAAATTGTACATTTTAAGGCCTGAGCTGCTATTTAAGATTTGGAAAATGTATGATAAATTGCTCATAAGAACAGAGAAGATTAAAAGAGGTGTTTAAAATTATGAACCATAGAACCATAGAAAAGATACAGCACAGAAGGGGCCATTCGGCCGATCGTGTCCGCGCCAGTTCGAAGAACAACCAGGTGCCCATTCTAATCCCACCTTCCAGCACCCGGTCCGTAGCCCTGCAGCTTACAGCACTTTAGGTGCAGGTTCAGGTACTTTTTAAAAGAGTTGAGGGTCCCTGCCACTACCACCAATTGGGACAGTGAATTCCATACACCCACCACCCTCTGGGTAAAAAAGTTTTTCCGCATGTCCCCTCTAATCCTTCCACCAATCAGCTTAAATCTATGTCCTCTAGTTCTTGAACTCTCCGCTAAGGGAAACAGGTACTTCCTGTCTACTCTATCTGGGCCCCTCATAATTTTGTACACCTCAATCAAGAATCCCCTCAGCCTCCTCTGCTCCAAGGAAAATAACCCCAGCTGATCCAATCTCTCCTCGTAGCTGTAATTTTCAAGCCCTGGCAACATTTTTGTAAATCTTCTCTGCACTCTCTCCAGAGCAATTACATCCTTCCTGTAATGTGGTGACCAGAACTGCGCACAGTACTCCAGCTGTGGCGTTACCAGCGTTTTATACAGTTCCATCATTACATCCCTGCTTTTGTATTCTATACCTCGGCTAATAACGGAGAGCATTCCGTATGCCTTCTTCACAACCTTATCCACCTGTACTGCCATCTTCAGGGACCTGTGCACGTGCACTCCAAGATCTCTCACTTCCTCTACCCCTCTCAATATATTCCCATTTACTGCGTATTCCTTTTACTGTTTGCCCTCCCTAAGTGCATTACCTCATATTTCTCCGGGTTGAACTCCATTTGCCACTTTTCCGCCCACTCCACCAACCCATTGATATCTTCTTGGAGTCTACAGCTATCCTCTTCACTATCAACTACACGGCCAATTTTTGTGTTGTCTGCAAATTTGCCAATCATGCCCCCTACATTCAAGTCCAAATCATTAATATATACCACAAATATATACCATGAAGGGATGGGACAGAGTAGATAGAAACAGACTGTTTCAGCGATTGAGGGGATGTATATATATAAAATGTAAGAGGTTTAGAAGAGAGCAGGAGAACCTTTTTTAGGTGAGGCTGTGGAATGCACTACCAGAGTTAATCATTGAAGCAGAGACCATGTCAACAACAACAACAACTTGCATTTATATAGCGCCTTTAACATAGTAAAACATCCCAATGCACTTCACAGGAGCGTTATCAAACAAAATTTGACTCAGCCATATAAGGAGGTATTAGAACAGGTGACCAAAAGCTTGGTTAAAGAGGTAGGTTTTAAGGAGGGTCTTAAAGGAGGAGAGAGAGGTAGAGAGGTTTAGGGAGGGAATTCCAGAGCTTAGAGCCTCGACAGCTGAAGGCACGACCGCCAAGAGGCAACAATTGGAGGAACGCAGAGATCTGGAGGGTTGTAAGACTGAAGGAGGTTACAGAGATAGAATGGGGCGAGGCCATGGAGGGATTTGAAAACAAGGATGAGAATTTTAAAATCGAGGTGTTCCCGGACCAGGAGCCAATGTAGGTCAGTGAGCGCAGGGATGATGGGTGAACGAGAGTTGGTGTGAGTTAGGATACGGGCAGCAGAGTTTTGAATGAGCTCAAGTTAATGGAGGGTGGAAGATGGGAGCCCTGCCAGGAGAGCATTGGAATAGTCCAGTTCAGAGGTAATAAAGACATGGATGAGGGTTTCAGCAGCATATGAGCTGAGGTAGGGGTGGAGATGGGTGGTTTTGATGATGGAGTAGATATGTGGTCGGAAGCTCATCTCCAGGTCATATAGGATGTCAAGGTTGCAAATGGTCTGGTTCAGTCTCAGACAGTGGCCAGGGAGAGGGATGGAGTTTGTGGCGGGGACCAAAGACAATATCAACATTTAAAAATAGGTTAGATTGGTAGTTGAAGGGAAGGAGAATAAAGGGAAATGTGAGCAGGGGGGCACATGGGATTAGGACTACTGTTCATATGTAGGATAAACACCAATGTGGGCTAGTTGTGCTGTACCGCCTATTTCTGTGTTGTAATTTCTATGTACTTCTATGTAATTTGCACTCGATGCAATACTCTCTTATTGTATCTTTGACTATGGGTGTTTAAAGGCACAGTGTGATTCTTCTGTAATTTTTAGTTCTGGTAAAAGGTTCAAACTTCATGGGTGAACTGGAAGTGTATCTACAACATTGTATCTTGAAGTTCTATGAACGATTTTATCCAAAAGCTCTGTCACTTATCATATTCAAAGAATTCTGTTCTGAAAAAGATACATTAACTCCTAGTGGACTGATCCAGTTTTATTGTTTCTAAGAATCTGTGCTGTTTCAGTATCTAGCTGTACCTTTTGGCTTCTGCGTATTATGTAAGCAGTAAATAAATTAAGCATGTAGCCTTGGTCTGTCAACCTGTTATTTTCCACATTTCAGAAGTACGAGAAGATTGAGGTGAGCATCCCAAGTAATCTCCAGTGAGTGATCTTTTGAGATAAGAGGTTAATTCTTTAACATGACATGCTAACCCATGCAAGATACATAAAAGGTCACAGATTTTGGTTCATACAAGTCTCCATCTGCTTATGGAAATTATCTTTCAGCCAAGTGTTGGGAGAAAAGCCTGAATTGTATACAGTACTTGTGCCAGCAACTCTTGAACTCAAAATGATGCTTAACAGGAAAAGGCCATTCGGCCCAACAATTCAGCCCCTTTTTGATTGATTTGAACCCTACCTACATGCTTCTTACCACATCCCTCAATCCATTCTCTTCTTGATGAAATGCATTAGTTGCCTCTTGAACCCATTTATACTAATTACTTCAGTGCCGCTCATGGTGACTTACTTCTTAAGTTTATTACTTTTTGGCTTCAAAAGTTTTGCCTAGCTTCCCTTCTTGCTTCTAAGTTAGTACTTTTTGTTATTTAATGATTAACAACTTATTGGATCCACTTTGTCAGTTCCTTTCATGATCTCAAAGACATCACATGCAAATATTCTTTTTACAGCTCAGAGGACCTAGATAAGTGCTCGTTGAAAGTATTGGATCCAGAAGGAAGCCCTAGCCGAAGTTTACTCCATGTGATGGGTAACCGGGGCGTGACTGTGAAAGACCTGTTGGAGTTCCTTCAAGCAATGGGACACACCGAAGCCTTTCAGCTTCTGAGATCTTCAGGTTGGTTTCAAGGGCTTTTCAATCATTTGTTTACTGAGTATGTGGAACATTTGCTAAACGTTATCATTTCTATAATAGACCCATTGGTCCCAGAGCCTTCGACTGGTGGGAACGGGGCAATAGTGGGCTGAACATGGCACCACACCACTTACTGCCTTGTTCCCGTTTGTGATATGGCTGCTGCCATTTCTGACCCATAGTGAAAATGGGTGGCCAGAGCACCCACCTGTTTCAGGCGGGAGGCCACTTTTAATATGCAAACCAGGATCCTACAGCAGTTATAGGACCCAATACAATTTTGAGGTACCAATTGGTGGAAGGTGCACCGGGCGTGCTCAGTTCATTGGTACTAAGCATTGATTGGCTTAACCAGCCATCCTTAAAGGGACCGCTGCAAACCGTTAACAAAACAGCGCAAGGTAAGTTTTTTTTTTAAAGCATTCCAGCCTGCTGCTGGCGCATCTTGCTGCTTGTCTTCCCCTCCTTTAACATACAACCTCTGGCTTGGCTCTGCAGAAGCGCCGCTGAAATTCCTGCCACCCGTCCAAACTCCACCCAAAGTTAAAATTGCTCCCATTATTTCTCAGCATTTCAAATATCAGCTGTTAGTTACTTAGCTCATGGATTCATTTGAAGTCTTCAAGTTTCTCAGAATCCTCTTACAGGCAAGAAGGTGAAGTGAGTGTTGACGCTCCACTTTTGGTCAAGTCAATGCAACTTTAAATTTGGATCTCACCGAGTGAGGAGTCTATCATAGTAAATGGAATTCAGGTCTCGGTGTTTGATGCCGATAGTGGATGCCTAAAATAGGAAGTATCCATTAGGTGATCACCATGAAAACTCTGGGCCTTCCATTGAATGTTACACCTGCTGAAGATTGGTCTGCTGAGAGTTATTTAATTCAACACCTGCGATTTGCACCAATTATATTGGAAAATAAAGGTGGAGATGAAGTCAATTTTTAAAAAAAATTCTTCTTGGGCATTTATTGCCAATCTCTAGTTGTGCTGAGAAGGTGGTGATGGGCCTTCTTGAACAACTAAGTGGCTTACTGGGTCACTTGAAAGACCATTAAGAGTCAATCATGTTATGTGGACTAGAGTCACATGTGAGCAAGATTGGATAGGGTTGGTAAGTTTTATTCCCTGAAAGACATTAGTGAACCAGTTGGGTTATTCACAATAATGTGGCGGCTTTTCTGGTGCTAGCCCACAAATTACCAGATTTATTGAATTCAGTTCCACAGTTTGCCATGGTGGGATTTGAACTCAAGCTCGAGATTGTTCACTCGGTACAATAACCACTACACCACCAAGTCCTAATTGTAGATGTGACCTTTCCTTTGTAGGCCAGTATAGCTAGGACATAAGTTTCCCTAAACTCAACTGACAGAAAGAAGTAAGCTGCCTGGAATGATTACAGTATGCTCCCACATGCTGGAAAATACTGCATCTGAAGTGCTCTAAAGTCTTTCCATGTGAACATGGATTTGTGTCACAGTAAAGCATGTTAGTTTAGGAAGCAGCTGACTGTATATGATAAATATCCAAATGATTTTTGAAACTTTGTTTTGTTTCTTTATGATGCCTTTTCATTTCAGCTTCATTGAAGATTCTCATTCAGCCAGTTTCCCAGGCAGTACTGGCTGGTCAGGCGGTGAGGCTCTATTGCCAAGCAGCAGGACATCCGAATGTTGAATATCAGTGGTTTAGAAAGAATACAGAGGTATGGATATGGAAGAGCCTTCCCAAAAATGGCATCATTTAATTTAACTTTATATATTTTCATAAGAACATAAGAACATAAGAAATAGGAGCAGGAGTAGGCCAATCGGCCCCTCGAGCCTGCTCCGCCATTCAATAAGATCATGGCTGATCTGATCCTAACCTCAAATCTAAATTCATGTCCAATTTCCTGCCCGCTCCCCGTAACCCCTAATTCCCTTTACTTCTAGGAAACTGTCTATTTCTGTTTTAAATTTATTTAATGATGTAGCTTCCACAGCTTCCTGGGGCAGCAAATTCCACAGACCTACTACCCTCTGAGTGAAGAAGTTTCTCCTCATCTCAGTTTTGAAAGAGCAGCCCCTTATTCTAAGATTATGCCCCCTAGTTCTAGTTTCACCCATCCTTGGGAACATCCTTACCGCATCCACCCGATCAAGCCCCTTCACAATCTTATATGTTTCAATAAGATCGCCTCTCATTCTTCTGAACTCCAATGAGTAGAGTCCCAATCTACTCAACCTCTCCTCATATGTCCACCCCCTCATCCCCGTGATTAACCGAGTGAACCTTCTTTGTACTGCCTCGAGAGCAAGTATGTCTTTTCTTAAGTATGGAGACCAAAACTGTATGCAGTATTCCAGGTGCGGTCTCACCAATACCTTATATAACTGCAGCAATACCTCCCTGTTTTTATATTCTATCCCCCTAGCAATAAAAGCCAACATTCCGTTGGCCTTCTTGATCACCTGCTGCACCTGCAAACTAACTTTTTGATTTTCTTGCACTAGGACCCCCAGATCCCTTTGTACTGCAGTACTTTCCAGTTGCTCGCCATTAAGATAATAACTTGCTCTCCGATTTTTCCTGCCATAGTGCATAACCTCACATTTTCCAATATTGTATTGCATCTGCCAAATCTCCGCTCACTCACCCAGCCTGTCTATATCCCTTTGTAGGTTTTTTATGTCCTCCTCACTCTCTACTTTCCCTCCCATCTTTGTATCATTTGCAAACTTTGATATGTTACACTCGGTCCCCTCCTCCAAATCGTTAATATAGATTGTAAAGAGTTGGGGACCCAGCACCGACCCCTGCGGAACACCACTGGCTACAGGTTGCCAGTCCGAGAATGTACCATTTATCCCAACTCTCTGCTTCCTGTTAGACAACCAATCCTCCACCCATGCCAGAATATTACCTCCAATCCAGTGATTCTTTATCTTGAGCAATAATCTTTTATGTGGCACCTTGTCGAATGCCTTCTGGAAGTCCAAATACACTACGTCCACTGGTTCCCCTTTATCCACCCTATACGTTATATCCTCAAAGAACTCAAGCAAATTTGTCAGACATGACTTCCCCTTAGTAAAGCCATGCTGACTTTGTCCTATTAAATTATGTTTATCCAAATGTTCTGCTACTGTCTCCTTAATAATAGACTCCAAAATTTTACCCACCACAGATGTTAAGCTAACTGGTCTATAATTTCCAGCCTTCTGCCTACTACCCTTTTTAAATAAGGGTGTTACATTGGCAGTTTTCCAATCTGCCGGGACCTTTGCCGAGTCCAGAGAATTTTGGAAAATTATTACCAAAGCATCCACAATCCCTACTGCCACTTCCCTCAAGACCCTAGGATGTAAGCCATCAGGTCCAGGGGATTTATCTGCCTTGAGTCCCTTCAGTTTTCTTCCCTCTGCTCCCCACTTCTTCTGATGGTGCTGACTCCTGCTGGGGTATGATTCTACCAGGGCCATTGGCCACTTTAGCTTAGTGGTCATTCTTTATGTGTGATCCTTGATATTCAGCAGACTTCAGCTATGGGGTGTTACAGATGAGCTCGGTGCTGTCCTCACCCGATGTCTGCACTTTTCAGAAAGCGTCACTGGATGGCGATCAGGAGTAAGACTCCCAGCTGATTTTTTTTGTTCATTCTCTCTCCAGTCAGTGGGCCGTGAGACCAATTGTAACATCCCTCCTGTCACCAAGCTGAGATCAGCGAACTAAGCAGAAGCCAAGATTTGAGCCTGCACCTCCCTTGTTATTTAAAAGCCATCAAAAATGTGAACTTTTATTTTCATTGATTTCAGTAATTACAAAATGATTTCTTGGATTTCTCCCAAACTTTGTAAATGTTTTTATGTCACTGGCTTTTGGGTTCACTTGAAAATTAATTCTACTGGGAATGTGTTCCTTACTCTTCACCCATATGTGAACTCTCATTTATAGCAGAGTAATTCAAAATATAGTGACAGATTTTCACTAGTGACTTAACTGTGGACTTTGGCCTTCACCTAGATTTCTCAATCTAAAAAAACAAATCCGCTGCTTCTTAATATAGTGCAAATAAGAGGATAGTGGTGAAATACATTCACAGGATGACGCCCTGGCTGTTTATTGAGCTGTCAGTTCAGTAGGTACAAATGGGAGATGTAAGCTCTCGATAAACTCCCTGCAGTGACACACCTACAATCAGGAATGTGGTGGACTGAAGGACTGACTGTGCATCCTACTGCACTGTGGCAAGTTATATTAGTGCTACAATGTATCGAGTAACTGAATTTTTAAGTATGTCTACTGATTTTAAAACCTTGACTCTGACCGAGTTTCATTGTCATTTTTCCTCTTGCGGTATGCTGACTTTCCTTAATTTGGTTTTGCCGTCTGTCCTTTCTCCTTTGTTTTGAATCATAGAATCATAGAATGGTTTCAGCACGGAAGGAGGCCATTCGGTCCGTTGAGTCCATGCCAGCTCTCTGCAAGAGCAATCCAGCTAGTCCCACTCCCCTGCCCTACCCCCATAGCCTTGCAAGTTTTTTCCCTTCAAGAACTTATCCAATTCCCTTTTGAAAGACACGATTGAATCTGCCTCCACCACCCCCTCAGACAGTGCATTTCAGATCATAACAACTCACTGTGCAAAAAAAGTTTTTTTTCATGTCACCTTTGGTTCTTTTGCCAATCACCTTAAATCTATGTCCTCTGGTTCTTGACACCCTCCGCCAATGGGAACAGTTTCTCTTATCTACTCTGTCCAGACCCTTCAAATTTCCTCTCAACCTTCCCTGCCCAAAGGAGAACAACCCCAGTTTCTCCAGTCTATGTACGTAACTGAAGTCCTTCATCCCTGGAATCATTCTGGTAAATCTCTTCTGCACCCTCTCTAAGGCCCCCTAAATTCCGGTGCCCAGAACTGGACACAATACTCCAGTTGTGGCCGAACCGGTGTTTTATAAAGTTTCATCATAACCTCCTTGCTTTTTTACTCTCTGCCTCTATTTATAAAGCCCAGGATCCCATATGTTTTTTTAACCAAATTCTAAACCTGTCCTGCCACCTGCAATGATTTGTGCACATGTACCCCCAGATCTCTCCGTTCCTGCACCCCTTTTAGAATTGTACCCTTTAGTTTATATTGCCTCTCCTCATTCTTCCTACCGAGATATGTCACTTCACACTTTTCTGCGTTGAATTTCATCTGCCACATGTCCTCTTGAAGTCTAACACTATCCTCCTCACTGTTTATTACACTTCCAAGTTTTGTGTCATCTGTAAATTTTGAAATTGTGCTCTGTACACCCAAGTTCAAGTCATTAATATATATCAAAAAAAGCAATACTCCTAGTATCGAGCCCTGGGGAGCACCATTGTATACCTCCCTCCAGTCTGAAAAACAACCATTCACCATTACTTTGTTTCTTATTACTTAGCCAATTTCGTATCCATGCTGCCACTGCCCCCTTTATTCCGTGGGCTTCAACTTTGATGACAAGCCTATTTTGCGGCACTTTATCAAACGCCTTTTGGAAATCCATATACACTACATCAACCGCATTGCACTCATAGACCCTCTCTGTTACCTCATCAAAAAACTCAATCAAGTTGGTTAAATGCGATTTTCCTTTAACAAATCCATGCTGGCTTTTCTTAATTAATCCACACTTGTCCAAGTGACTGTTAATTTTGTCCAGGATTATCGTTTCTAAACGTTTTGCCACTACTGAGGTTAAACTGACTGGCCTGTAATTGCTGGGTTTATCCTTAAGCCCTTTTTTGAACAAGGGTGTAACATTTGCAATTCTCCAGTCCTCTGTAACTAAGGATGATTGGAAGTTTATGGCCAGTACCTCTGCAATTTCCACCCTTACTTCCCTCAGCAACCTAGGATGCATCCCATCCGGATCGGGTGACTTATCTACTTTAAGTTCAGCTAGCCTTTTTAGTACCTCATCTTTATCAATCCAGTATCTCAACCACCTCTTTACTTACTGTGACTTTGGCAGCATCTTCTTTCTTGGTAAAGACACATACAAAGTACTCATTTAATACCTCAGCCATGCCATCTGCCTCCATGCGTAGATCTCCTTTTTGGTCCCTAACCAGTCCCACCCCTCCTCTTACAACCCGTTTACTGTTTACATGCCTTAGAAGACTTTTGGATTCCCTTTTATGCTAGCCACCAGTCTATTCTCATACTCTCTCTTTGCCCCTTTTATTTCCTTTTTCACCTCTCCTCTGAACTTTCTATATTCAACCTGGTCCTCACTTGTATTATCAACCTGACATCTGTCACATGTCCCTTTTTTCTGCTGCAACTTACTCTCTATCTCTTTTGTCATCCAGGGAGTTCTGGCTTTTGTTGCCCTACCTTTCTCCCTCGTGGGAATGGACCTAGACTGTACCCGAACCATCTCCTCTTTATAGGCCGCCCATTGTCCAATTACAGTTTTGCCTGCCAATCTTTGATTCCAATTTACCTGGGCCAGATCTGTTCTCATCCCATTGAAATTGGCCCTGCTCCAATTGAGTATTTTTCCTTTAGAGTGGTCCTCGTCCTTTTCCATAGCTAAACTAAACCTTATGATACTATGATCACTGTTCCCTAAATGTTCCCCCATTGACACTTGCTCCACCTCATTTCCCAGGACCAGATCCAGCAATGCCTCCTTCCCCGTTGGGCTGGAAATGTACTGGTCAAGAAAGTTCTTCTGAACACACTTCAAAAATTCCTCCCCCTCTTTTCCCCTTACACTATTACTATCCCAGTCTATATTAGGATAGTTGAAGTCCCCCATTATCACTACTCTATGGTTCTTGCACATCTGTGTAATTTCCCTGCAAATTTGCTCCTCTAAATCCTTCAAGCTTATGGAATCAACTTTATAATTGTAATATAAAATGTACTTGTTTCAGTTCAAAGTAAACAGTTCTAAAAACATGACCTCTATTCCTCTCTCTGTCTGCCAACCTACCGTCCATTTTCAGAGCCAGAAACCTCATCACTTAAAGTTGGTCTCCATGCCTGTGCTAGCTCTTCACTAGAGCAAACCAAAACTAATCCCACTGCCTCGATCTTTTCCCATAGCCCTGTATTTTTATTTGCTTAAAATGTTTATATACTCTTCCCTTAAAAGATGCAATGGTCTCTGTTACAACGACACCTTGTGACACAGCATTCCATGCTTCAACAACTCTGCATAAATAAATTTCGACCAACCTATCTCCTCACTGTCTTAGTGACAGTTTTAATTTGATGACCCCCATCGTCAATCACGCCTAACCAGAGGAAATAGTCTGTGGTTCCAGTAGTTCATGAGATCTGCATGGATCAGGAAGGCCATTTGGCCCATCTTAATTCATCCATCCAGAATAATCTGACACACCTTCCATTGCTACATATAACTGTTTCTTAAATGACTCAAGAGTTTTTATCTCTGTCAGAAAGTTAATTCCATGTGTTGGTCACTCTCTGTGTAAAGAGGACCTTTTTGGTATCAGTCCTAAAATTACTTTGTATTAGTTTGAACCTGTGTCTCCTTGTCCTACTCCCACAGTTTAATTTAAAGTAGCACCCTGGATTAACTTTTTCCATGCCATTTCCTATCTTTTCCCTCTTAGACACCTCCTTCGCAGTAGAAAAGCCCAAATCTGCCCAGTCGTTCCTTATAATTCAGACCCCCGACACTAGGGATCAATCTTATGGCTCTCTGCACTGCCTCCAGCGTTTGAATGTCAGATTGCAATGAAAAGATTCTCCAAAATATACCTAGCATGATAGATCCTCACGCATCCCAGTACATATCAGTAAGAATATGTAATATTACATAAATGAAACAATGCAGAAAGTTGCCAACAACTTAACCATTAGAGAATGAGAAACAAATGGAGGGACAGTTACAGGAGCAACACACATTTATAATTTTTTTCGGTGAGCAGCACCGTGGGCGATCAATTCATTATCTAGAAAGTGGATAGATGTTTTTGGAATTGGAATAGATATTTTTGGAATTGGATGACCAATATTTAAAAAATGATTTTTCTTTTCATTAACACATAGGTTCCAAATGGCAACACCCCAGAGCTTGTGATTAATCCAGTCACTATAAATGATACAGGGTGGTACATCTGCAGAGTGAACAGTGGCTGTTCTTTTGAATTTAGTCTCTGGGCACAGCTGGAAGTTTATAATTTCAGTGCTGCCTACGGTAAGTAGCAACTTCTATCAAAAATTACACTGGCTGTAGAATATGCTGTGTAAAATATTCTGTAGCCTATAGTTTAAAAAAAAATTAGTTCATTCTGAGGGAAATTAGGGTTGAAATTGCAGTGGCTCTGGCCCCAATCTTCCAATCCTTCTTTGATATGGGGATGGTACCGGAGGACTGGAGGATTGCAAATGTTACACCCCTGTTCAAAAAAGGGGAGACGGATAAAACCGGCAATTACAGGCCAGTCAGTCTTATGTCGATGGTGGGGAGACTTTGAGAGATAATAATCCGGGACAAAATTAAGTGGCACTTAGAATAGTATGGGCTAATAAATAAAAGTTAGCACGATTTGTTAAAGGAAAATAGTGTTTGACAAACTTGATTGAGTTCTTTGACAAGGTAATGGAGAGGGTTGATGTGGTGCACATGGACTTTCAAAAGGCATTTGATAAAGTACCACATAATAGATTTGTTAGCAAAATTAAAGCCGATGGGATTAAAGAGAGAGTTGCAGTGTGGATACAAAATTGGCAAAGGGACAGAAAGCAGAGAGTAGTAGTGAATGGTTGTTTTTCAGACTGGAGGGAAGTATACAATGGTGTTCCCCGGTGGTCAGTATTAGGACCACTGCTCTTTTTGTTATACATTAATGACCTGGACTTGGGTATAGAGGATATAATTTCAAAGTTTGCAGATTGCATGAAACTCAGAAATGTAGTAAACATTGTGGAGGATAGTAACACACTTCTGGAGAACATGGGCAGACACATGGCAGATGAAATTTAACGCAGAGAAGTGTGAAGTGATGCATTTTGGTAGGGAGAATGATGAGAGGCAATATAAACTAAATGGTACAATTTTAAAGTGGGTGCAGGAACAGAGAGACCTGGGATGCACATACATAAATCTTTGACGGTGACAGGACAAACAAATGGGATCCTGGGGTTTGTTAACAGAGGCATAGAGTGCAAAAGCAAGGAAGTTATGCTGAACCTTTTATAAAACACTGGTTAGGCCTCAGCTGGAGTATTGTGTTCAGTTCTGGGCACCACACTTTAGGAAGGATGTCAAGGCCTTCGAGAGGGTGCAGAAGAGATTTACTAGAATGGAGCAGAGATGAGGGAGTTGAGTTATGTGGAGAGACTGGAGAAGCTGGGGTTGTTCTCCTTAGAACAGAGAAGGTTAAGGGGAGATTTGATAGAGGTGTTCAAAATCATGAACGGTTTTGATAGAGTAAATAAGGAGAAACTGTTTCCAGTGGCATAAGGGTTGGTAACCAGAGGACACGGATTTAATGTGATCGGCAAAAGAGCCAGAGGCGACATGAGGAAACATTTTTTTAACGCAGCGAGTTGTAATGATCTGGAATGCACTGCCTGAAATGGTGGTGGAAGCAGATTCAATAGTAACTTTCAAAAGGGAATTAGATAAATACTTGAAGGAAGAAAACTTACATGGCTATGGGGAAAGAGTACGGGAATGGGACTAATTGGATAGCTCTTTTGGATTAATCAGGGATAGTCAACATGGCTTTGTCAAGGGAAGATCATGTCTGACTAATTTGATTGAATTTTTTGAGGGGGTGACTAGGCGTGTGGATGAGGGTAACGCAGTGGATGTGGTATACATGGATTTCAGTAAGGCCTTCGATAAAGTCCCCCACAGGAGACTGGTGAAGAAGGTACGAGCCCATGGAATCCAGGGTGCCTTGGCACTTTGGATACAAAACTGGCTTAGTGGCAGAAGGCAGAGGGTGATGGTCGAAGGTTGTTTTTGTGACTGGAAGCCTGTGGCCAGTGGGGTACCACAGGGATCGGTGCTGGGTCCCTTGCTGTTTGTGGTCTACATTAATGACTTGGATATGAATGTAAAAGGTATGATCAGTAAGTTCGCTGATGATACAAAAATTGGTAGGGTGGTAAATAGCGAGGAGGATAGCCTCAGTCTGCAGGACGATATAGATGGGTTGGTCAGATGGGCGGAACAGTGGCAAATGGAATTTAACCCGGAAAAGTGCGAGGTGATGCACTTTGGAGGGACTAACAAGGCAAGGGAATACACAATGAATGGGAGGACCCTAGGCAAGACAGAGGGTCAGAGGGATCTTGGTGTGCAAGTTCACAGATCCCTGAAGGCGGCGGAACAGGTAGATAAGGTGGTAAAGAAGGCATATGGGATACTTGCCTTTATTAGCCGAGGCATAGAATATAAGAGCAAGGAGGTTATGATGGAGCTTTATAAAACACTGGTTAGGCCACAGCTGGAGTACTGTGTGCAGTTCTGGTCGCCACACTACAGGAAGGATGTGATCGCTTTGGAGAGGGTGCAGAGGAGATTCACCAGGATGTTACCAGGGCTGGAGCGCTTCAGCTATGAAGAGAGACTGGGAAGATTGGGTTTGTTTTCCTTGGAGCAGAGGAGGCTGAGGGGGGACATGATTGAGGTGTACAAAATTATGAGGGGCACAGATAGGATGGATACTAAGGAGCTTTTTCCCTTCGTTGAGGGTTCTATAACAAGGGGACATAGATTCAAGGTAAAAGGCGGGAGGTTTAGAGGGGATTTGAGAAAGAACTTTTTCACCCAGAGGGTGGTTGGAGTCTGGAACTCACTGCCTGAAAGGGTTGTGGAAGCAGGAACCCTTACAACATTCAAGAAGCATTTGGATGAGCACTTGAAATGCCATAGCATACAAGGCTACGGACCAAATGCTGGAATATGGGATTAGAGTAGACAGGGCTTGATGGCCGGCGCGGACACGATGGGCCGAAGGGCCTCTATCCGTGCTGTATAACTCTATGACTCTATGACTATGACTCTTTCAAAGAGCCAACACAGGCACGATAAGCCGAATGGCCTTCTCCTGTGCTGTACCTACTATGATATGAATATGATTTGTTGCGGATGTTCTATGCTGTACATTGGCAATGGAAATGGAAAGTACCCAGAGGTTCCCCTGATAACTCAGTTTGTAAGTGTAGCGCCCATTGTGGAACTAAGACATACTGACCAGGAAGGCCTCAGTCCGTACGGAGTTAACTAATCTTAGCCAGGGCAGTAGTAGGGGTGCTACAATTGTCCACAATGAGTAAGATGGAAAAAAAAATCAGCCAGGCTTCCCAGTCTTCATTCCTACCTAGTGAGCTTGCTGGAAGGTGCATGCTCACTCACCTGACGAAGGAGGTAAACTCCGAAAGCTTGTGATTTTCAAATAAAACTGTTGGACTATAACCTGGTGTTGTAAGATTCCTTACACATGCTCATGGACATTGGGGGTGATTTTAGGAGGCAAATGCGGGTGCGTTGAGAGTGTGGGGGTTCTGAAAATCGCGCAAATCCTGTTCGGGTTTGGATGCCGGCTCCAACCCACCGGCTTCTGAGTTTCCCAGGGACTCATCTGTGTGCACCCGTGCGATCCGAAATCGGAAGTCCCGCCGGCAATTAAAGCCGGCGGGATGACAGTTAATGAGCCAAATGTACCTCATTGAGGTATTTAAGGCACTTAACCTGTGACAGAGTAAGTGATTAGAAAGATTTTTAACTTACCTGGGCGGCTTGCCCATCGCTTCTGATTCACGCCCAGTTAAAACACTAAATGCAGCTGCCTTTTGAAATCTGCTCCGATGTCCGATGTCTCCCGCTCCGATATCCCCCTCTTCACCATCCCGATGTCCCCTCGATCTTCCTCTGATCTCACACTTCCGATCTTCCCCCGAACTCCCCCTCTCCTCCCCCCCTGATCTCCCCCTCTCCTCTCCTCCCCCCCGATCTCCCCCTC
This sequence comes from Heptranchias perlo, assembly GCF_035084215.1. NCBI lineage: Eukaryota > Metazoa > Chordata > Chondrichthyes > Hexanchiformes > Hexanchidae > Heptranchias > Heptranchias perlo. Next base: position 39,448,894 of record NC_090325.1, read on the forward strand.
TCCTCTCCTCCCCCCCCGATCTCCCCCTCTCCTCTCCTCCCCCCCCCCCGATCTCCCCCTCTCCTCTCCTCTCCCCCGCCCCCCCGATCTCCCCCTCCTCTCCTCTCCTCTCCTCTCCCCTCCCCCCCCGATCTCCCCCTCTACTCTCCTCTCCCCCGCCTCCCGATCTCCCCCTCTCCTCTCCTCTGCCCCCCGATCTCCCCCTCTCCTCTCCTCTCCCCCGCCCCCCCGATCTTCCCCTCTCCTCTCCTCTCCCCCTCTCCTCTCCTCCCCCTCCCCCTCTCCTCTCCTCTCCTCTCCCCGATCTCCCTTTTCCTCTCCTCCTCCCCCCCCGATCTCTCCCTCTACTCCCCCCCCAATCTTCCAGTCCAGCGCCTGATGACGTCACACCCTCTCTCTCCCCACCCCCCCACCCCTCGTGTTGCAGCTCCTGATGGCAGCCAGTCTATCAATCAGGCTGGCTGCTGAGTGCAAAACCTGGAGAGGACATTAATCATCAGCAATCAACGTGCGATTGCGTCGGAAACGGTAAGTTTGGTTCATGCGGGTTTGCCTCAAGCCCCCCACCGCTGCCAACCCACCTCCCCGCTAATATCGGGGCCATTGAATGAATAAAGGACAGACTTGGCTGTGCTGTCCCAGAGAGATGAACACTCACTGTTTGGGTTCAACAAAAAGAATGATCACAAAGGAGAGGTACCTGCAGGCTGCCAGCATGTCAAATCTATACCCTAGCAAGAGTCACACTGTTGCTATTCTATGGTTTAGACACTGTAACCATTGCATAATCAAACTAATGTCTCCTCACCTCCTTTTCCTGAAATGTGTATAAGCACTCAGAACAAACTGGATGCCACAGCCTGTATTAGAAAGCTCTATAAGCACTCATTCTGATTTAGTAAAACTGTTTTAACTTCGGACGCTTTTACCTTTATGAAGTGAAGATGCAAACTTTCCCTGGTATCAATGACACTCTGAACCATAAACCATCTGAACTCCATACAGCCAACATGAGAGAAATGTAAGGAGTCTTACAACACCAGGTTATAGTCCAACAGCTTTATTTGAAATCACAAGCTTTTGGAGGCTTCCTCCTTTGTCACCTGACGAAGGAGGAAGCCTCCGAAAGCTTGTGATTTCAAATAAAACTGTTGGACTATAACCTGGTGTTGTAAGACTCCTTACATTTGTCCACCCCAGTCCATCACCGGCATCTCCACATCATAACATGAGAGAAGACCAACTTATTCATTGGCCTTGCCTCTGTTGCTAGAACAACTGCCTCCTCTGCAACCTGCTTAACATGCTGAGCTGGTTTTGTCCATTGGTGTGCTTCTGCCATGTTAAGAATATATTATGTGCAAAATTGAAATACAAAGTTTCCATATAGTGTGCTGTGAAATAAGACCCAGTATAACTTCAATTAATTAAATAAAAATCTGGAATTAAAATACTAGTATCAGTAATGATGGCTATGAAACTACCGGATTGTCGTAAAAACCCATCTGGTTCACTAATGTCCTTTAGGGAAGGAAACCTGCCGTCCTTACCCGGTCTGGCCGATATGTGACTCCAGACCCACAGCAATGTGGTTGATTCTTAATTGCCCTCTGAAATGGCCCATCACCAACAAGAGAGAGTCTAACCACCTCCCCTTGACATTCAACGGCATTACCATCGCCGAATCCCCCACCATCAACATCCTGGTGGTTACCATTGACCAGAAACTTAACTGGACCAGCCATATAAATACTGTGGCTACGAGAGCAGGTCAGAGGCTGGGTATTCTGCGGCGAGTGACTCACCTCCTGACTCCCCAAAGCCTTTCCACCATCTACAAGGCACAAGTCAGGAGTGTGATGGAATACTCTCCACTTGCCTGGATGAGTGCAGCTCCAACAACACTCCAACAACACTCAAGAAGCTCGACACCATCCAAGATAAAGCAGCCCGCTTGATTGGCACCCCATCCACCACCCTAAACATTCACTCCCTTCACCACCGGCGCACTGTGGCTGCAGTGTGTACCATCCACAGGATGCACTGCAGCAACTCGCCAAGGCTTCTTCGACAGCACCTCCCAAACCCGCGACCTCTACCACCTAGAAGGACAAGGGCAGCAGGCACATGGGAACAACACCACCTGCACGTTCCCCTCCAAGTCACACACCATCCCGACTTGGAAATATATCGCCGTTCCTTCATTGTCGCTGGGTCAAAATCCTGGAACTCCCTTCCTAACAGCACTGTGGGAGAACCGTCATCACACGGACTGCAGCGGTTCAAGAAGGCAGCTCACCACCACCTTCTCGAGGGCAATTAGGGATGGGCAATAAATGCTGTCCTCGCCAGCGACGCCCACATCCCATGAACGAATAAAAAAAAGTACTATTATAGCGGTCCCTTTCAAATCATGTAATTCAATTGTAGGAGTCAGTTGCTAGTATCTATGACAACAACCATTGGTGTTGAAAAAGATGCGACTTTGTTGACACTAGGATTTCAGTAAAGTTAATGGTGTGCTTGTCAAATGTTTATAATGTGTCCACATAAATTGTGAAAAATACTAAGCAGTATTGGGAGAACTTTCACCACACGGACTGCAGCGGTTCAAGAAGGCGGCTCACCACCACCTTCTCGAGGGCAATTAGGGATGGGCAATAAATGCCGGCCTCGCCAGCGACGCCCACATCCCATGAATGAATTAAAAAAAAATATGGGTAAGATCTAGAGAGAACAACTTGAGCTGTATTTGCCTTGGGTGATGTTCTGGTAGTTGAAGGCCTGTCACTGTTGCTGCTATTGGTCAGAGAAATTTGAGGTGATAAACTAAAAGAATTGCACAAGAAGTGAATTAGGCCAACATTACGGAGTATTGGCTGAAATTCTTATGGAATATTGATTCCAACTTACCTCCGTGACAATACTATTAAATTATCTACCCTCTACCACTACCAAGAGCTGCATCTGTATAGATTTGTGTTAGCACAGACTGGATGTGTTTTATGGATGTAATATAAAACTTGGGGTTCAGTAGAATTTGATAAACCCCATTCACTTCACTCTTGTAGTTTATGAAAGCATCAGAAGCCCTGAATGTGCAACTGAATTGTAATACATTCTATCCATTGCGTATCCTTGTAGCTCACAAGCAGCAGCACGTTTCTGAATAAAACTAAAATACACAAATGCAGAACTCTCCTTGACATAAGGCATGTTGATATTGTTGCATTTCTGCATCAAGAATAAATTAAGTTGTATCTGTAAGCAGTTCAGATTTTATAAGAGCCATAAGAACTATGTTTCAGTGAATTCAGAAATGCATTGGTATTGAAACAGATCTTAATGTTCATTGTTGCCTTAAATGGCTACTGCAGTCAGTTGAACTGATGTCCTTTTTGTTTTCTCAGTTTCCTTTCCTTCTCTCCTGAAAGCACTGACTCTTGCTAGGATAAGCTTCACGGACAATGGCAGTCCCCTGTTGTTATTTTGCCTCAATGACCATTCTTTTTCTATGTGAATTTAGATACTGAGGCCCAGAAATTCGGCTCTGCAGCGGCCATTTTTAGGGTGCTAACTGGCTTCCTAAGCCTTCAATATAGCGGGCAGGAAGTGTACGCTCATTACGAGCTGGAAGTGCGCCACCCACCATATTGGCAAAGGACAAAAAATTGCCATGCAGTGCCCATGTCTAAAACAGGTGTTAGGTCTTTTGCATATGCAAATAAAGGGCCTAATGCCTGTTTGTGGCCCCCACTGCAATATTGGTTTGCCTTGAGACAGCCAGTCCTGGCTGCACTCAGGAGAACCAGGCCTACATGCGGTCTAACAGGCAGTCCTTAAAGGGACCACCTGTTAGGCTGCAACTAACAAAGTAAGCTTTTAAAATATACTTCCCTGAATGTGGAGCCAGCAGGAGTAGGAGCAGGAGTGCGCCCCCCAAAAATGGGCATGCCTGATTTTCTAAGTCTGAGTATCAGTAGGCTGTTCATTCATGAAAGGCATCACAATTTATCCTGTCCTCACCCAGTACATATATGCATGCACACTTAGCAGCAGGGATTCTGAATACTGATCAGGAACAGGAACAATGGTTTGCCCCCTCTCCCTAATCTAGGACTGCAGAGGTCAATTGTTGCACCCTAACTACTACTCCAGCTCTTCTGTGACTCATTCATTCTGATTTGAAACCCTGTGGTGAGGAAACTGTCTAGGCACAGAGCTTAATCTGCCAGTTACGTCATTGAAAGGATAGCTTTTACATTTATCATATTGCAGACATGACATAACCTAGGAACATGCTGACATTTCAGTTCCTGTTGGATATGTTTTGCTATCAGGTGAAATGGGATAGTTTGCTAAAGCTTTATTTTTGAAATAATGGTTCTAATAAATTTGGACTATAGCATGTATTCCCCATTGATAAAAAGACACAATTAGTTGGACCAGAGAAATAATGGCCTATGAAATCTCCATGACTTCCCTAGGCAAATCTTCAGTCAAGTAAACGTAATATTAATACTTCTATTACTCAACCTTGACAAGCTGTATTTACACATGATTTTCCGTGACCCTAACAACACAAGAGTCATTGTATTTCATTAGTTATTTTGATCATCTATCTCTATACATGTACAAATTTCTCCATTACTCCACGTCCCCTGCCTCCCACCCTCCAAAGGTGGTGATTCATTGAGATACAGTTCCACAGGTGGCAATAGCCAGTTGCTACCTTGCCCCAATTGGCCATTCTTTACATTTTGGTAGGCCATATGGTCATGGCAGATCATTATAGCTGAGCCCAATCCTGTTCTTCTCTGACATCCACAAACTTGCAATTCCAGCCGGGGTTTCTATATAGAAATCAAGAAGACTAACCTTGTCTGTTTTACCCTTCACCTTTCAAATCCTGGAGCTCCATGGCCAATTGCAGTACTTCCACTACTGCTTGGTTGAAATTGACTAACTTAGAGCAGACCAGGGATTGAAGTTGTAGCTTCCCTGATCTGTGTGGCCCAATACCACACCTTGTAAGACATTCACCCACCGACTCTTCAAGATCTAGCTTTTTTTTAAAAATGACTTACGCAGCTTGGTATTGGCTACTTTTCAAATCTTCATTTACTCAAATCCTTTCTGGCTACAGGCGTGGTGTCGGACGATTGGAGGACTGCTAATGTTGTACCGTTGTTTAAAAAGGGAGAAAGGATAGACCGAGTAATTGCAGGCCAGTCAGCCTAACCTCGATGGTGGGCAAATTATTGGAAACTATTCTGAGGGACAGTATTAATCGTCATTTAAAAAGGCATGGATTAATCAAGGACAGTCAGCATGGATTTGTTAAGGGAAGGTTGTGTCTGACTAACTTGATTGAATTTTTTGAGGCGGTAACAAGGAGGGTCGATGAGGATAGCGCATTTGATGGAGTCTACATGGATTTTAGCAAGGTTTTTGACAAGGTTCCACATGGCAGACTGGTCAAAAAAGTAAAAGCCTGTGGGATCCAAGGGAAAGTGGCAAGTTGGATCCAAAATTGGCTCAGTGGCAGGAAGCAAAGGATAATGGTCGACGGGTATTTTTGTGCCTGGAAGGCTTTTACCTGTGGGGTTCCACAGGGTTCAGTACGAGGTTCCTTGCTTTTTGTGGTATATATGAATGATTTAAACCTAAATGTAAGGGAAATGATTAAGAAGTTTGCAGATGATACAAAAATTGGCCGTGTGGTTGATAGTGAGGAGGGAAGCTGTAGACTGCAGGAAGATATCAATGGACTGGTCAGGTGCGCAGAAAAGTGGCAAATGGAATTCAATCCAGAGAAGTGTGAGGTAGTGCATTTGGGGAGTGCAAACAAGGCAAGGGAATACACAATAAATGGGAGGATACTGAGAGGTTTAGAGGAGCAGAGGGACCTTGGAGTGCATGTCCACAGATCCCTGAAGGTAGCAGGACGGGTAGATAAGTTGGTTAAAAAGGCATACGGGATACTTTCCTTTATTAGCTGAGGCACGGAATCTAAGAGCAGGCAGGTTATGCTGGAACTGTATAAAACACTGGTTAGGCCCCATCTTGAGTACTGCATACAGTTCTGGTCACCACATTACAGGAAAGATGTGATTGCACTAGAGAGGGTACAGAGGAGATTTACGAGGTTGTTGCCAGGACTGGAGAATTTTAGCTATGAGGAAAGATTGGATAGGCTGGGGTTGTTTTCATTGGAACAGAGGAGGCTGAGGGTGATTTAATTGAGGTGTACAAAATTATGAGGGGACTAGATAGAGTGGATAGGGAGGACCTATTTCCCTTAGCAGAAGGGTCAGTGACCATGGGGCATAGATTTGAAGTAATTGGTAGAAGGATTAGAGGGGAGCTGAGGAGAACTTCTTTCACCCAGAGGGTGATGGGGGCCTGGAACTCACTGCCTGAAAGGGTGGTAGAGGCAGAAACCCTCAACTCATTTTAAAAAGTAGTTGGGTGTGCACTTGAAGTGCCGTAACCTGCTGGGCTAGGGACCAAGTACTGGAAAGTGGGCTTAAGCTGGATAGCTCTTTTTTGGCCCATCATGCCTGGCACAGACACGAAGGGCCGAATGGCCTCCTTCTGTGCCTTAACTTTCTATGATTCTATATGTTTGTCTGGAAGTAATTTTACATCTGAAACTGTATAAAGAAGTCTTCTGTTCTCTACACATGCTTAATTTTGTACTCACCTTCTAGTTTTACAATCACTGCTGAAGTTAAATAACCTGCTTTAATCAACATTATCTATGCCTGTTAGCACCTTAAAGCATTTCAGAGGTGTGCTTCACATTCTCTCACTATTATCTTCTTTCGAAATTAAAGATCAGTTCTTTGTCCGAGAATCATCTGTCTCCTCCCCACCACCACCACCGCCACCCCCCCCAACTCATCAATGCCCTTTTGAAGATATGATGCCCAAAACAGCACAACGTAATAAATGTGCCTTCACCCATGAGTTATACAGGGTTAAGAGAAACTATTTCAATTTGTAATTAAACACCCCCAAGGTTTCTCTCAGCATTCACTTAGGCAGCTTGAAAACAGCTTCACAGTGAATGGAAACACATAGGGCCCGATTTTAGCACCCGCTACCGGGTGCGTTCTCGGCGGGGGGGCCCCGAAAATCCCGAAATCCCGGAGCGGGACCGGATCGCGCCTCGATCCCGCCCACGTCCGGGTTCCACGCTGACATGCGGGGGTGCGTGCGCAGCCCCCGCTGGTGGAAATCCCGCAGGCAATTAAAGCCAGCGGGATGCTACTTGAGTGTATTTACTTTGGTTGTTCAGGTCATTAACTGACCTGATTAAGGGACTGTGTGTGATTTTGGATAAACATGGGACTGTTTCACACACTGGGGGAAACAGTCCCAGTTGAAATGGACGTGTTGCAGCCGGCAGCCTGTGGCAGCTGCAAAGGTCCATTTGACAGGTGGGGGGGGGGGGTGGGGGTGGGGGGGGGGGGAGGGAGACCCTCAGCCATTGCAGGAGGCCGCTCTGTCACTTGGGACAAAGTTTGGCCTCCACCACCCTCCTCCTGATGGTCGAAGTCACCAACCTGCACACTTACCCAGGGGTCTGGAGACATGTACCTACCTTGCGGACCCCATCAGATGTACATCTTGCGGATGGGGGCCGCCGTAGCTGCAGTCATGACCTCCTCAGAGGGCGAACGGCATCACCAGCCTCACCAGGCTCGCCATCCACGCCGTCCACCTCTGACACGTGGAGCTCCACAACAGAGTGCTGTGACACATCCACCTGTACAGCAGGAGGGAGGGCTACCGCAGAGAGAGATGCGTCGCAGAGGGCACTACCCTCGCCACAGGGTCCACAGACCGAGGCTCAGCCTCCTGGACCTCTCTGAGCAGCAGTGCACACGGAGGCTCAGAGTCACTCGACATGTAGCCGTGGACATCTGCAGCCTCTTTCATGCTGAGCTGCTCCTGGCTGGCCCGTGCACCATCTTCCTACCTGTCGCTGTCAAAGTCACCACTGCCCTCCCGAACTTCTGCTCCACAGCCTTCCAGGCTGCAACCGGGGACATCCCCGATGTCTCTCAGTCGTCTGCGCAGAAGAACCCTGCAAATACACCCACTCTGCAGTGACACACTGGGTGGCATCAGTGGTGGGTCCTCATAGGGATACCCAGGAGCGGGCATTATTGCACAAACCGGACAGGATTCGCGAAGACATGGCAGTAGTGGTGCCAATATAATGTGTGATGTGAGTTGTTCTTTAATTCAATAGAAGTAAGAACCATGACAATCCCTCAAACACCCTTGTGCATCCCCTTCATGCTCACGACACGTTTGCCTTACGCTGCCTACTGCACATATGTGATGCATGCCCTGTGGCTGCAGCACAGGTGGTGGCAGGTTGAGTGAGGCTGGCCATGAGAGAGATGCACGAGCGGGTGAGTATGAGATAGAGCCATGACATTGTATGAGGATTGGGTTGTGTGTTAGTGGCGGGTGAGTACTCGCAAGGTGAGTAGGTGCAGGTAAGTTGAGGTTGAGGTTTGAGTGGGTATGAGGGGTCATGTGACAGAGTAGTGTTGGCAGTGCCGAAGGAGATGTGGGGTGGGGGCAGTGTTGTGGCAGGCGGAGTGTAGGGGAAAGACTACGTGTTCTCACTGTGGCTGACCTACTGAGGTCATTGGAGCGCCTCCTGCACTGTATGCAGGTGGGCGATATGTTGGTGGCGCAGGTGACCCCCTCTGCCACCTCGAGCCAGGCCTTCTTGGTGGCAGAGGTGGGCCGCTTCCTCCCGCCCGCCGGGGGGAAGATCTCTGTCCTCCCCCTCCTCCTCACCCCATCTAATGATACCTGGGGTGAGGCATCATTAAACTGGGAGCAGCCTTCCCCCTGGGCTGCTCCATGATGTAATTTTTGCTGTTTGTGGCAGCATCTGTCAGTGGAGGACTGCCCCTTTAAATAGAGCGCCTCCAGCTGACAGATCTTACTGCGCATGCGCAGCCCGCCCGACGCGCAGATCAGCATCGGGGAACCCGGAGGAGCAGGTAATTGGATCCAATTAGTTTGTTGCCTGCCTCGATCGCGCGGGCAACCCACTAACGCGCCCGCTGGCCGATCCGCCGAGAACCCGCACCCCTGGTAAAATCGGGCACATAGAAATCCTTTTTCCACCTTTTCTGTAGGTACCTATTTCCTATTTATCACTCTTGTGTATAATGCTCTACAATCAGTGTCAACCCAATGATAGTACTCTTGCCTTTGTCAGAAGGTAGTGGGTTGAAGCCCCACTTCAGAGACTTGACCACATAATCTCGGCCGATGCTTCAGTGCATTACAGAGAGTGTTGCATGGTCGGAGGTGCTGTCTTTTGGATGATGCGTTAAACTAAGGCCCCTACATTACAACAATGCCTGCATGTAAAAAGTAATTTATTGGCTGTGAAGCACTTTGGGAAGTCCTGAGGTACTTGTAAAAGGTGCTATATAAATACAGGTTCATTGTTTGTTTGTTTCTACTAATCCACACTAAAACCCAGCTGCAATTCTTGACCTTACTTTGTTCAGATGCCGTTCTGTGCAATCAATTCCCCTTACAATATTTACCAGAATGCACAGCTTGATGCCAGTAGCAATTTTTAAGAAGTAAACAGAACCACTCTGTACAACAACAATGCATTTAAGGGGAAGCTAGATAAACACATGAGGGAGAAAGGAATAGAAGGGTGTGCTGATAAGATCAGATGAAGTAGGGAAGGAGGAGGCCCGTCTGGAGCACAAACGCTGGCATTGACCAATTGGGCCGAATGGCCTGTTTTTGTGCTGTAATTTCAATGTAATTCGACGTAACAACCTTAGCATAAAAAATGTCCCAAGGCACTTCACAAAAACATAAGGTTGCCAAGCCAAAGAAGGAGACACTAGGCCGGGTGACCAAAAGATTGGTCAAAGAGGTGAATTTAAAGGAGTGTCTTAAAGAAGGAGAGGGAGGGAGAGGGGTTTAGGAAGGGAATTCCAGAGAGTGGTAACTAGGTGGCTGAATGCGCAGCCACCAATGGTGGGATGCACAAGAGGCCAGAGTTAGAAGAGCAGAGAATGTGGTTTGTAGAGCTTGAGAATGTTATAGCGATATGAAGGGGCAAGGTCACAGATGGATTTAAAATGTGAGGATGACTACCTTAGATTTGAGGCATTGGCAGGAGTGATGGGTAAGGGGGATTTGGTGTGGAATAGTATGCAGGCAGAAGACTTTTGGATGAGCTAAAGTTTACAGAGGAGGATGGAGGAGTTGGAAGTGACAAAGGCATGGATGAGGATATCAGCAGCCAGTGGGGTTGAGATGGGGGCTGAGGCGGCTGATGTTATGGAGCTGGAAGTAGGCGGTTTTATGGTGGGGAGAATAGGAAGCTCAGCTCAGGGTCAAACAGAATACTTAGATTGCGTACAGTCTGGTTCAGGCGAAGATGATGAACAGGGATGGGGGGATGGAGTTAGTGGCATGGGTATGGACTTTGTTGCAGGGGATGAAAATGATGGCTTTGGTTGTTAATCACCATTTCACTCATTTCATCCTAATCATCATTCACTGGCTCACAAACATACTCCTAACCCTGCATATAATCAGTTCTAACTCCCGTTCACATTCCCACACTCGTGACCCTGTGTTTTTATAGATACACACAAACTGCTAACCGCATGTTCTTATGCATGTGTGCACACACGCATTGCTAACTATGGTGTTCACACTTACAGATAGATTTCCCAAAACACAGGGAATTTCCCTGTTAACTGTAAGGAAACTACCTTGGGTGGTGGTCTACAAAGAAAATTACTCACAGAACCTTCGATGTCCCTCGGACTATCAATTGCAGGTTATTTTTGTGATATTATAGTAATACTCATCTGTTAGTTATCCAGATAGATTGATGTTAGAGTGGATTTTGGGAAGGTGCCACTTTTTATAGTTACATGAAGTGCACCTTACAGATGTCAGGAAGAAAAGGGTATAATACCTTTGGATATGGAGCAACGCTACAAAGAGCAGTAGATACACTGGGAATTCAAATTGTGATTCCTCATTTTTTCCATTAAATACAGAAAATGGTATTGTGAGTATGACTAATACAATTATGCAAAGTAGAAATCTCTCTGTGACAATAACTATGAATGTCAGTTGCTTGAGTAATGGAGACAGGAACTGAGATAAAGATCAGGAATATTTGTTGGCAACTGTGTGGGCTGCATATACTTCCCTATAAAATACATGAATAAGAAACTTTTCCATTGGGATGATGAATAGAACAGACAAATTCTCTCAATTTCACCATTGAAATAAAAGCCAACAATCTAATTAAACCTTGAACAACAATTAGGGATGATCAAGGAAACAAGACAAATTGTTCATTATGGTGAACAGTTCAAATACCAAGGGGATACCAAGTTAAAAATTAGGAAGTTAGAAAGGAAGCTGAACAAAACCTTTATACTCAAAGGATAGTGGGGTTGTGTTGTACAATAAGTTACCAGAAAAGATCATTGAAGCAGTTGGTATAAATGGGGTTCAAGAGACAATTTTGTGCATTTCTGGAGAATGAAGAGATTGAGGGCCGTGCTGAGTAGATCTGGTTGATCCATCAAAAAAAGCCAACCTTGTTTGGACCTAATGGCATTTACCTGTGCCTAAAAGATCAAATAGAAGAAAACTGCAAATGCTGAAAATCTAAACAAAACACGAATTTCTGGAAATACACAGCAGGTCAATCAGCATCTGTAAAGACAAAAGGCAGGTTATGCAGTTTCAGGTGTGTACCCTTCATCAAAACTGAAGACTGAAAGATGAGCATTCATTTGAGTAAGGTTGGAAAAATAAAAGAGAAAAAAAGGTGGAGGGGAAGAGGGGAGCGAATCAACAGATCTACCAATTACAGAGAGGGAGTTAATGGGTTGAATGACCTGCAAAACTGTTAATTCAAAAACTATTAGATGTTATAAACGATCATCAGTGAGGTGATGGACAGACATAAAACGGACAAAAGAACATGAAAATGTGGAGAGGCCCACACAAAAAATGAGGGGAATGGAGAAAGAAAAAGAAAGGCTACAATTGCAACAGATCAGAAATTAAAACAGAAAGTGCTAGCAAAAAACAGTGGATCTCAAAAAAAAGGACATCATGGGTCAACCTCCCCCCCACTCAATGCCCATCAGCACTGTGTTCTGATGAAGGGTCTCTAATCCAAGTTTTAACACATCTACTCTCTCCAAGGATACCAAAGCTACATTACAAGCACCTCCTGCTGTAAAGAAAATAGCAAATATTAAAGTCTGACGTTATTGAAGTCATTGGATGCAAACCTACAATGGTCTCACTCCACCAATGAATGTGAGGTAGACCAGAGCCTTATTATTCCCATGATCGAGGACTCTGACATCATCCCAAGTTGTGGGGATGGGACCATTAGCATAGTAGGGATGGGCTGCTGGCAAAGGAACTTCAGCTACCCCTGCTTCAGTCTGCCGTTGAAAGGTGGAGCAGCCCACAGCTTCCCTGCCTGAAGAGCCCGAGTCCCTTCCCATGCTGGAAAGAAAAAATTGTGCAAGAAGTTTTTGGCTCTGAAGGGAGCAATTCTGGTACTTCACTCAGATTGATTACTTTTCACTTTTGAAGGTTTGGAGCCTTTCCATGGGCCCTAGCAAAACTGATAGCAGTTCTCAGCTGGCGAGATTTCCACTGAGTCTGTTTTAGGACGTAAATGGCAACATTCCTAGGGTAGCCCAGGAACTCTTCAGGAACGCTCTCTTGGTTTGGGGGGGAGGGGTGGGCGGAAGACTTGCCCATGGCCCTCCCCATTGAAAAATGGCTGCAGAGTGCCTAGCAGAAAAATGAGACCATGAGATACTCTTGAAGCTTTGAGTTAAGCCTGGCTGGAACAGTATGGTAGGAGGAAAATGGAGCAGTTAGAGTGGGAATGGGAGGGGCAGTTAAAATGGCAAGGTCAGGGTCACACCTGTGCATAAAACGGAGGTGTTCAGCATTGCAGTCACCTGATCTATATTTGATTCCCCCCAAAAGTTCATAATGTTTTTAATCAAGAAGGGTAGCAAATCTGGGATGGTACACATTCCGTCCAAATGTTGCCTCCATTCCTCTGGTGTGTTTATTTCTAGAGGTTTTGGAGACATGTTTCCCCAGAAAATTTTCAATTATTACATTTAAAAATATTGTATTCTGGTTAATTTTAGAATGCTATTTTTGCAATGAAAAGTTTGTTTTTAGTTTTAAAAAAATTATAAGAAAAATAGGTGACACTTGAGTTTGTTCATAATCACAGAGCAAACAGACCATCACCTCCCCAAAAGCTATGTGAGCAGTCACAATCCCCTTCTATTCCTTTCACAGAGGCCCCCTCTCCTCCTGCCAGTTCACAGAAATACTGGGGGTAATTTTAACCTAACTTGCTGGGTGGGAAACCCATGGGATCGGGTGGAACACTGGTTTTACACCCCACCCAATATTACTCTCTGTTGACTTCAGTGGAGAATAAAATCGTGCTAGAGGTAAAACCAGTGTTGCTGCTGATTCCGTCAGTTTGCACTTAGGTTAAAATTGCTCCCATTGCTTCTCATTCACACTTTTCTCGTTGCTGGTCCAGGCTCCATTCTTACCGAATGCTGCCGCTTCACTCCAGGATCACGCTTGTACCCTACACTGCAAGTGGAAATTCTTATCTGGCAAAAACTATTGCGAGATCATGACTTCATAGAATTATATACAATTACATAGAATGTACAGCACAGAAACGGGCCATTCGGCCCAACTGGTCCATGCCAGTGTTTATGCTCCACACGAGCCTCCTCCCACCCCTCTTCATCTAACCCTCCAGCCCACAGTAAAGAGCTCACTCCCAGAGCAAAGTAAAAGTGTCAGGTAGGAATGGAGCTGGGAGCACAGAAATTGGTAGCAGTGATCTCCTGGGTAATTCCTTGGGGCAGCAAAATCAGTTGTCGCAAGACGAGCTCACACTGCAGCTAATATGCTGCCCAGGAGGATACTTGCATACGGTGCATACACCCACAATTATCTTATGATCTCGTGAATAAATTTATCTTTCAGCCATCTGGTCACTATACTCTGGAACACAGTCCCCAAACTCTGCTTCCTTGCTATCTCTCTGCCTCCCTTCAAAAGCTTCCTCAAAATCTACCTCTTTTACCATACATTTTGTCAGCTCCCTAGTTCCTCTTCGACCACTGCTCAGACATCCATCTTCACTTCTGTGAGCTGCTTTGGGACATTTTATTACATTAAAGGCACTGTATAAATGAAGTACAATGAATGCAGACTCAGACAAAGCAGCTCAAGGACATTTGAAATGAAAATGAACTGAACTCATCCTGAAAACTGATGTAGAAATATTTCAAACAGAATTGGTTAGATAGGCTCTCCTTGTTTCTGCTGACTTAGAATCATAGAAAGTTACAGCATGGAAGGAAGCCATTTGGCCCATTGAGTCTGCACCGGCTCTATGCATGAGCAATCCAGCTCGTCCCACTGCCCTGCCCTATCCCCGTAGCTCTGCACATTTTTTCGTTTCAAGTGCTTATCCGGTTCCCTTTTGAAGGCCATGATTGAATCTGCCTCCACCACTCCCTCGGGCAGTGCAGTCCAGATCCTAACCATTCACTGTGTAAAAAAGTTTTCCTCCTGTCATCTTTGGTTCTTTTGCCAATCACCTTAAATCTATGTTCTCTGGTTCTTGACCCGCCAATAGGAACAGTTTCTCTCTATCCACTCTGTCTAGACCCTTCATGATTTTGAATACCTTGTATTGTAAAGAATAAAGAACACCGGCTACAGGAATGTATCACATGCTGCTACATGCTTTTCCCCTCATCAAAGAGTGGACTGGATATGCACTTCTACCAAATCAAGATGTAGGCTGTAAATTAACAAGTGGTTTTACTTACATTAGTAAACAATTTTACAACACCAAGTTATAGTCCAGCAATTTTATTTTAAATTCACAAGCTTTCGGAGATTTTCTCCTTCCTCAGGCAAATGTTTCAAGATCTCCTTGAAGCCTACGCATTTATACATATTGAACAATAATAAATGGTGTTTACAGACTGCCCCTGCAACTGCCCGTTGCCAAGGCAATCACCGTGTTCAGACAGAGAGGTGTTACCTGCAGAACCTCCGAATACACATTCAATAAAAAAACAAACAGGGAAAAAAAAACAGAGAAAAAAAAACACAGAGAGAGGCAGAAACATCCGGAAGGCAGAGAGAGCCAGCAAATGACCCATTATATTAAAAACAGATAACATTTGTTCGCTGGTGGGGTAACGTGTAGCGTGACATGAACCCAAGATCCCGGTTGAGGCCGTCCTCATGGGTGCGGAACTTGGCTATCAATTTCTGCTCGACGATTTTGCGTTGTCGTGTGTCTCGAAGGCCGCCTTGGAGTACGCTTACCCGAAGGTCGGTGGATGAATGTCCATGACTGCTGAAGTGTTCCCCGACTGGGAGGACCAAGACCAACCGCAACATCGTCATCAAACCAGCGGACAAAGGAGGAGCCATAGTCATACAGAACAGAACAGACTATTGCAAAGAAGCATACCGACAACTGGACAACCAGGAACACTACAGACGGTTACCCGCAGATCCGACCAAAGAACACACCCACCAGCTCAACAAACTGATCAAGACCTTCGATCCAGACCTTCAAAGCATCCTACGCATTCTCATCCCACGTAATCCCCGCGTGGGAGACTTCTACTGCCTCCCAAAGATACACAAAGCCAACACACCCGGACGTCCCATCGTATCAGGCAACGGAACCCTGTGTGAGAACCTCTCTGGATACATCGAGGGCATCCTGAAACCCATCGTACAGGGAACCCCCAGCTTCTGTCGTGACACTACAGACTTCCTACAAAAACTCAGTACCCACGGACCAGTTGAACCAGGAACACTTCTCACCACGATGGACGTCTCGGCACTATACACCAGTATCCCCCACGATGACGGCATCGCTGCGACAGCATCAATACTCAACACCAACAACAGCCAATCTCCGGAAGCCATCCTACAACTCATCCGCTTCATCCTGGATCACAATGTCTTCACCTTCGATAACCAGTTCTTTACCCAAACACACGGAACAGCCATGGGGACCAAATTCGCACCCCAATACGCCAACATTTTCATGCACAAGTTCGAGCAGGACTTCTTCACTGCACAAGACCTCCAACCAACACTATACACCAGATACATCGACGACATTTTCTTTCTATGGACCCACGGCAAGGAATCACTAAAGAGACTACACGATAACATCAACAAGTTCCATCCCACCATCAAGCTCACCATGGACTACTCCTCAGAATCAGTTTCTTTCTTGGACACACGAATCTCCATCAAAGACGGGCACCTCAGCACCTCACTCTACCGCAAGCCCACGGACAACCTCACGATGCTCCACTTTTCCAGCTTCCACCCTAACCACGTCAAAGAGGCCATCCCCTATGGACAGGCCCTGCGAATACACAGGGTCTGCTCAGACGAGGAGGAACGCGATGGACACCTACAGACGCTGAAAGACGCCCTAGTAAGAACGGGATATGACGCTCGACTCATCGATCGACAGTTCCGACGGGCCACAGCAAAAAATCGCATAGACCTCCTCAGGAGACTAACACGGGACGCAACCAACAGAGTACCCTTTGTCGTCCAGTACTTCCCCGGAGCGGAGAAACTACGACATGTTCTCCGCAGCCTTCAACATGTCATCAATGAGGACAAACACCTCGCTATGGCCATCCCCACACCTCCACTACTCGCCTTTAAACAGCCACCCAACCTCAAACAGACCATCGTTCGCAGCAAACTACCTAGCTTTCAAGAGAACAGCGTCCACGACGCCACACAACCCTGCCACGGTAACCTCTGCAAGACATGCCAGATCATCGACACAGATACCACCATCACACGAGATGACACCACCCACCAGGTGCATGGTTCATACTCCTGTAACTCAGCCAACGTTGTCTACCTCATACGTTGCAGGAAAGGATGCCCCAGAGCATGGTACATTGGCGAGACCATGCAGACGCTGCGACAACGGATGAACGGACACCGCGCAACAATCGCCAAACAGGAGGGTTCCCTCCCAGTCGGGGAACACTTCAGCAGTCATGGACATTCATCCACCGACCTTCGGGTAAGCGTACTCCAAGGCGGCCTTCGAGACACACGACAACGCAAAATCGTCGAGCAGAAATTGATAGCCAAGTTCCGCACCCATGAGGACGGCCTCAACCGGGATCTTGGGTTCATGTCACGCTACACGTTACCCCACCAGCGAACAAATGTTATCTGTTTTTAATATAATGGGTCATTTGCTGGCTCTCTCTGCCTTCCGGATGTTTCTGCCTCTCTCTGTGTTTTTTTTTCTCTGTTTTTTTTTCCCTGTTTGTTTTTTTATTGAATGTGTATTCGGAGGTTCTGCAGGTAACACCTCTCTGTCTGAACACGGTGATTGCCTTGGCAACGGGCAGTTGCAGGGGCAGTCTGTAAACACCATTTATTATTGTTCAATATGTATAAATGCGTAGGCTTCAAGGAGATCTTGAAACATTTGCCTGAGGAAGGAGAAAATCTCCGAAAGCTTGTGAATTTAAAATAAAATTGCTGGACTATAACTTGGTGTTGTAAAATTGTTTACAATTGTCAACCCCAGTCCATCACCGGCATCTCCACATCATTACTTACATTAGGCAAGTAAATGAATAATAACCAACACAGTGAATATACATTTCTCTACATCCTTCAAATACATAAAAATAATAAATATGTGAGTTGCTTTCTTTCTTAACACAGACCTTAAATAAAAGGCCAATTACTGTAAACTCAATCTAGCCTAACTCCCTCATTTAAGTGGCACTGACTTTAAAAGAAATATCTCAATAGCTGTCGACTCTGAGACTGAAGTTGACTGACTGACTGTGGCTGTGGACTGTCAAAATAATTTTTTAAGGAGCTGCCTCTGACCCCCAAACTGTCCATCACATGACAACTCTACCCAATCGAGGACTCAACCCTCTTCTCAAAAGATCTCAAGCAGCTGTCAGTGAAAGTCACAGCCGCAGGCTGTGGCCTTTCCTTTGATCTGTGTCCAGAGGGCTTGTGATCAGCTCCTCAGCTATCCTGAAACAAAAAGCAACAGGTAAATGCATCACTCATAATCACCGCAGACCAGCAGTTATTCACAGATTAACAGATGCTTGGAATGGTCTAGCGAAGGAGATTTCTTGTAGCCTGACTGTGTGCCATGCTGAGCACATTAAATAGATCACCAATTTAAGCAAAAAGGTGTCTCAAAGTATTTCTGAGAAACAATACTTTGGGCAATCTGTCAATGGCAAAAGATGTTTGGGCTTGTAAATAATGACCTCCCAGGTTGATTAACCAATTAACACTTTGGACCACCATTGTGTGGATATGAGAAACTCATGCCTTGAAGAAAACCTAGCAATCAATCCGTGGCTTGAGCTGATGGCTCTTTGTGGGGAAAAAAAATGCTTTGTGTGACCCTGGGAGTTAACCCCTTATATCCTTTTTCTAGCAACGCAAATTACAAATTAAAACATTGAATATAGGCCAAAAACAAAACATTTTTGTCAGAGCAGGCATATCTTAACAACATACATTCTGCACCTCTACTCCAGTCAGGCAAGGGAGCCTGTCGAAATGATAGAAATAATCCTGAGGCTGCAAAATCAGCTGGGGTTAGGGCAACACACCCTCCTTTCCTGGATCCTCCTTTCCCGGAGTCTCCTTGCTGCCGGCAGCCTTCTCTTGGTGCAGGTGGGTGGCCTCCGTGCCACGCGATCTTCGTGTTCCCACCCCGACCCCCTTCAGCCAGCTGCCACTTTCCGCCAAAACAGGTGAGCAGCGGCATTCAAATGGGGACCGACAGTAAAATCTGCCAGGCCTCTAACAAGGACTCCTGCCGGTTTATCACCTTCTGGGATTTGTGCTCTATTCCCCTTACAAAAATGCCAAGGATCAGTTAGTTTTCCTTACTGCTGCTGCATTCTGTGCTGTGTGTTTCAGTGAGTTATACCCAAATAACCCCACATTCTTTTCTTGTGTTATGTCCTGTATCCTAAAGCCATTTAGTTTATAGTCACACTGTTTGTTTCCCTTCCCTTGTCTCATTATCTTGCATTTGCCCACATTAAGTGCCATTTTCCACTCATCAGTGTACCTTCCCAACCCATTGAAATTGGTTAGCTTGTTCCCCATTGTTTGAACCTCACCCCCTTCCTATTTGGTCTCATCTGTAAACTTGGACAGTTTTATTTCTGTTTACCCAGTTAGGAGTTAAATTTGTCATACTACATTTCCCTTCATAAATCTATGCTGACTCTCTCTTACGATACAATACCCATCTAGATCTTTCATTCTCTCCTCTTTCAGAATGCCTTATAATACTTTACTCACAATATCCCTTGACATTCAATGGCATTACCATCGCCAAATCCCCCATCATCAACATCCTGGGCGTTGCCATTCACCAGAAACTCAACTGGACCACCACATTAAAACTGTGACTACCAGAGCAGGTCAGAGGCTGGATATTCTACGGCGAGTGACTCATCTCCTGACTCCCCAAAGCCTCTCCACCACCAACAAGACACAAGTCAGGAGTGTGATGGAATACTCTCCACTTGCCTGGATGAGTGCAGCTGCAACAACACACAAGAAGCTCGACACCATCCAGGTCAAAGCAGTCCACTTGATCGGTACCCCATCCACCATTGTAATCATTCCCTCCACCATCGGCGCACTGTGGCTGTAGTGTGTACTATCTATAGGATGCATTGCAGCAGCTCGCCAAGGATTCTTCGACAGCACCTCCCAAACCCACGACCTCAACCACCTAGAAGAACAAGGGTAGCAGGTGCATAGGAACACCATCACCCCTCCAACTCACACACCATCCCAACTTGGACATATATCGCCATTTCTCCATTGTCGATGGATCAAAATCCTTGAACTCCCTATACAACAGCACTGTGGGAGTACCTTCACAACACGGACTGCAGTGGTTCAAGAAGAAGGCTCACCGCCACCTTCTCAAGGGCAACTAGGGATGGGCAATAAATGCCAGCCTTGCTAGTGATACCCATATCCTGAGAATGAATAAAAAAAACAAAATAAAAAAATACATTGGGCTCACTGGCCTGTAATTTCTTGGGTCATTCCTATGCCCCTTTTTAAAAGTTGATGTTATGTTAGCTACTTTCCAATTCTTGGACACCGCTCCTGTTTCTATTAATTCCCTAGAGACAGTGTCAAGGATATGACCGAATTCACAATCCACTTCTTTATCTTTTTATTCATTCATGGGATGTGGGCATCGCAGGCAAGGCCAGCATTTATTGCCCATCCCTAATTGCCCTCGAGAAGGTGGTGGTGAGCCGCCTTCTTGAACCGCTGCAGTCCGTGTGGTGAAGGTTCTCCCACAGTGCTGTTAGGAAGGGAGTTCCAGGATTTTGACCCAGTGATGATGAAGGAACGGCGATATATTTCCAAGTCGGGATGGTGTGTGAGTTGGAGGGGAATGTGCAGGTGGTGTTGTTCCCATATGCCTGCTGCCCTTGTCCTTCTAGGTGGTAGAGGTCGCGGGTTTGGGAGGTGCTGTCAAAGATGTATGGAATCCATCTGAGCATGGTGACTTGTCTTTCTTTATCTTCCTCAGCTTACCAGTGACAGCCATATTTGTCATTTCTATTACTTTTAGTATTCCCTCCTCCTCCTCCCCCGCAGGAGATTCAACTTCTGTGGTGTGGACACTGCCTTGATCCTAAAACTGTCACTTTGTGCCTATAAAATAGGTCAAGCTCATATGTCATCTCTTTATAATTGAACATACAAACAATACCGACAGGAAAAGACCCTCTGGTCCATCCAGCCTGTCCCACACAATTGTGACAACTTGTGTATCACAAAATATACTCTCCCCAATCCGCTCAAAACCATGTGATCTCCTAGGAGAGGTGAAAGTTTAAACAATAGATATTTGGTGACCAACTGGTGAAAATAGAATTGTTTTCTTTCCAGGAAGAAGATTCTATACCACGGAGGCCAGGCTTCAGATTATAACTCAGCCCCAAGCCCAAAACCTGATGGTAGGAGACACACTGGTATTAGAATGTACGGCAATTGGCATACCGATGCCATGTTATCAATGGCTGAGAAATGGACTACCAGTCAGCAATGGCTGCGAAAGGCACTACAAGGTAATTTCCAGTGCCGTAAGGCTCTGTTTATGTGTACCCTGTGAAAAGTATACCATGTTTAAATGTACAATTTTTTTCTCCCACCCTCCCCCCCAACCCCCCTCCCCCCACCACCCCTGGATGTACTTCTCTGGACACTTGTGCTGATTGATGAATAATAGCTATCTCAGAGTCAGAAGGTTGTGGGCTTGAAACTCATACCAGGACACAATCTAGCCCGATACTACAGTGCAATACTGCAAAAGTGCTGCATTTTTGGAGATGCCGAGGTCCCATCTGCCTGTGGCAGGTAGATATTGAGGATCCCATTGCTCTGTTTGAAGAAAATCATGATGTGGAGATGCCGGTGATGGACTGGGGTTGACAATTGTAAACAATTTTACAACACCAAGTTATAGTCCAGCAATTTTATTTTAAATTCATAAGCTTTCGGAGGCTTCCTCCTTCCTCAGGTAAATGTTCAGGAGCTCCTCGAAGCCTACGCATTTATACATATAGAACAATACATGGTGTTTACAGAATGCCCCTGCAACTGCCCGTTGCCAAGGCAATCACCGTGTTCAGACAGAGAGGTGTCACCTGCAGAACCCCCGAATACACATTCAACAAAAAAACAAACAGGAAAAAAAACAGAGAGAGGCAGAAACATCCGGAAGGCAGAGAAAGCCAGCAAATGACCCATTATATTAAAAACAGATAACATTTGTTCACTGGTGGGGTAACGTGTAGCGTGACATGAACCCAAGATCCCGGTTGAGGCCGTCCTCATGGGTGCGGAACTTGGCTATCAATTTCTGCTCGACGATTTTGCGTTGTCGTGTGTCTCGAAGGCCGCCTTGGAGTACGCTTACCCGAAGGTCGGTGGATGAATGTCCATGACTGCTGAAGTGTTCCCCGACTGGGAGGGAACCCTCCTGTTTGGCGATTGTTGCGCGGTGTCCGTTCATCCGTTGTCGCAGCGTCTGCATGGTCTCGCCAATGTACCATGCTCTGGGGCATCCTTTCCTGCAACGTATGAGGTAGACAACGTTGGCCGAGTCACAGGAGTATGAACCATGCACCTGGTGAGTGGTGTCCTCTCGTGTGATGGTGGTATCTGTGTCGATGATCTGGCATGTCTTGCAGAGGTTACCGTGGCAGGGTTGTGTGGTGTCGTGGACGCTGTTCTCTTGAAAGCTAGGTAATTTGCTCGCCTTTAAACAGCCACCCAACCTCAAACAGACCATCGTTCGCAGCAAATTACCTAGCTTTCAAGAGAACAGCGTCCATTTGCTGGCTTTCTCTGCCTTCCAGATGTTTCTGCCTCTCTCTGTTTTTTTTCCTGTTTGTTTTTTTGTTGAATGTGTATTCGGGGGTTCTGCAGGTGACACCTCTCTGTCTGAACACGGTGATTGCCTTGCCAACGGGCAGTTGCAGGGGCATTCTGTAAACACCATGTATTGTTCTATATGTATAAATGCGTAGGCTTCGAGGAGCTCCTGAACATTTACCTGAGGAAGGAGGAAGCCTCCGAAAGCTTGTGAATTTAAAATAAAATTGCTGGACTATAACTTGGTGTTGTAAAATTGTTTACAATTGAAGAAAATCAGGGAGTTATCCTGGTGCTCTGGCCAACAATTTCCCTGAATCAATAACAGTTGTTTCTCTGTTTTATAACTTGTGATGTGCCTAATACTACGGCCTTTAGGATTTTTTTTTAACAAAAGATGGTGGTGTCGATTTTCACTGCCCTCGCCTGGCATTAACAGGACAGTAACAGCCTCACAGTTTGGTTGGAAGTCTTACCACCCTGTTAACCCCAGTGATGCGGCCGATTCCATTTTGAAAGGGGCCTAAAGTTTTAGGCAAAAGGCCCCTTCAAATATGTAAATAGGGGTCCTGTGACTTAAATAGGACCTTGATTGCCATTTTAGGTCGGAACTGGTCGGAGCCTCTGCTGTGCACACTCCGACCAATTCCATGGTTGATGGAACTAAACAGACCTGCCAAAGGTAAGTGTTGAATTTTTTTGTGGGCCCCGGAGGAGGCCGTGGTCTCCTCAGGGTACTTGGCAATCGCGACCCCCTCCCCCCACCCCTCCCCCCACCCCCCCCCCCCCCCCCCACCCCCGGACCCCTGCAACTTATCTTGCTTGCGGCTGCCCAGCCCGATCTTGAGGCCTCATTCCGGCACACTGCCTGTTTGGGGCCCCGCAGCTCGCCTGCTGAATTTAAATGAGGCTGGGGCCTCAAACGTGCAGGGGTCTCTTCATCGTTGGTCAGCATACTCTGCTGGCCGGTCTCCTAAAAGTCAAAATCCACCCCAATATGTTTTATGATAAGTGTGTCCATTTTGGCTCAGTGATCGCACTCTTGCCTCTGAGTCAAAAGGCTGTGGTTTCAAGTCCCACTCCAGAGACTTGAACCCAAAATCCAGGCTGACACTTCCAGTGCAGCACTAAGGGAATGCTGCACTGTTGGAGGTGCCATCTTTCGGATGAGACATTAAACCGAGGCCCTGCTTGACCTCTCAGGTGGCTGTAAAAGATCCCACGGCACCATTCAAAGAAGAGCAGGGCAGTTCTCCACGGTGTCTTGGCCAATATTTATCCCTCAACCAACATCACTAAAACAGATTATCTGGTCGTTGCTGTTTATGGGAGCTTGCTGTGTGCAAATTGGCTGCCACGTTTTCTATATTACAACAGTGACTACACTTTCAAAAATACTTCATGTGCTGTAAAGCGCTTTGAAACATCCTGAGGTTGTGAAAGGTAGAAAATCTTAGATTTCATGCTAAGGCCTGCTCCCTATGCTCAAGTTGCTTCTTTCTAATGGTTAAGTACAATACTATTGATTTATTTTATATTTAAAAAAATTGCATCTGCATTAGAGCCAATTTTCCATATTCACGCTGCTTGTGGGAGCCTGGCTTGCTAGAAATGCATATTGGGAAATCATGGGCAGCACCTCCACAGTTTCCTGATTTGCACACCTGTTGGGCGAGGCTCCTCACCAGCAGTGTGAGCTTGGAAAATTGCTCCTGATACAGGTGTTGTACTTTACATTTTGTTCATGTAAGTAACTTATCCAAACACACCTTTATTTGAAAATAGTTGAGTAAAATAAATCTGGACAACCAGGGACAGTACCGTTGCCATGTGTTCAATGACAAGGCAGAACAATGGAGTATGGAAGCAGACATCATTATAGGTAAGGAGTTACTCTATTTGAGATTCATCAACATTATTCAAAAACTTTATTGAGAGTTGACCTTGTATAACAAATACATATAATCAATATCAGCCCATGATACATTGTAATATGATGCTGCATTTACTATAATCTTTATTGCGTTCAAGGCGCTATATAAATGCAAGTTGCTGTTGCTTGTTGTGTAAAACTATAATTTTGGGATAGTGGGGATGAGAGAGAAAATGTTATCCCATCATAGGCATAGAGGGCTAAATTGGGCCACATAACCCTGTTTAGGCGTTACACAGACTCCTAAGCACTGAAAATGGCATCTGAGATGCGCGTGCACACTTCCAGTGTGACGTGCGCAGGACGCCATATTGGTAAAGGTGTTTGTACACATGCACCTAACGAACACTGGCAGCATGTAAAGTAGGGAGATTATGCGGCAGATCAGTGTGCAACGCTGATTTAAAAGGACAGATGCGATTTTGGAATTCCATGCTCCAGCCTCGCACAGCTGAACAGGTCTTAAACGGCATGGAGGACCCCCCGCCCCACCAGTGCTATTTAAAGGAATCATGCAAGAGTTACAGATTCGTTGCTGGATTATTGCTTCTGGCTGCTGATGCATTTGTACCTGTTTTTGGAGGTCTTCCATACTTGAATACTAGGACGAGGGGACATAGCCTAAAAATTAGAACCAGGACTTTCAGGAATGCAGTTAGGAAACGCTTCTAGATGTAAAGGGTGGTAGAAGTTTGGAACTCTCTTCCCCAAACGGCAGTTGATGCTAGCTCAATTGTTAATTTTAAATTTGAGATTGATAGATTTTTATTAACTAAAGGTATTCAGGGATATGGGGCTAAGGCGGGTATACGGAGTTAGGCCACAGATCAGCCATGATCTCATTGAACGGTGGAACAGGCTTAAGGGGCTAAATGGCCTACTCCTGTTCCTATGTTCCTATAATGAAGTTTCAGTACTCTATAGGGAGTGGGCTGTCTAACAACAGCAAGGGCACTGGCAGAGTGGCAGGGGTGGGACAGGAATGCTGTCATCCTGAGAGAGGACAGCAGGTTCATGTTCCATGGAGCCACTGCCACTTGCTGCCTCCTGTTATGTGCCACCTTCTCCTGCAAGGAAGTGGGACGTGTGTCGTTGACTGTCCTGCAAAATGTTTGGGTGATGTGGTTGTCATGGTTGAATAGCTGCTATTGTGTGTGACCTGTGAGTTGTGGGTGTGCAGCTTGCAATAGTGGTAATGTGTGAAGGTGTGATGGAGCATCTGATTGGAAGAGTTGAGTACTGATTGAAAGAGTTTGTTAGTGGGTGGGTGATGGGGGGTGTAGTGCGTCAAGCAGTGGATGCGACTAGTGATGCAGTTGGTAGGAGATGCCACTTGACAGTTGAATTCACGCACTTTGACCACTCGTGTTAAATCATTGAACCTCTTCCTGCGCTGCATCCATGTTCGGGGTGCTATGTGCCTGTCATTGACTTCGTCCCGTACTGTCTCCCACTTCCTCGGGAGCATATGTCTGGAGGGCCTCTTGCCCCCTGCGGATATAGGATGTTCCTCCTCCTGTCCATCTCTTGCACCAAGGCCTCTTAAGCATCATCAGAGAACCTTGGTGCACACTCTCTCGCAGGCCTGGTACAAACTCAGATCGGCA
The DNA here is from genome assembly GCF_035084215.1 of Heptranchias perlo. Lineage (NCBI taxonomy): Eukaryota > Metazoa > Chordata > Chondrichthyes > Hexanchiformes > Hexanchidae > Heptranchias > Heptranchias perlo. The sequence goes on from NC_090325.1 coordinate 39,475,042, forward strand.
GATTGGTGGGATCTGGCGTGCAGATTGGAGGATGTGGGATTTAATAGTGTGCATTCTTTATTCAATGTTTTAATATAACTCAACAGTTTGTAAACATGGGGACAGGACCTGCATCTGTGTTTTACATGTGCGATGTCTAATCTCCGTTCAGAACCATATCTTATATTTTCATAATATAAGAGTCCCGCAAACTTTAAGCAGCCAGGTTGTTGCTCATTAAAAATTCCAGAGTTCCCATCATCACCATGCTTCACTATATTGCAACACAGATTCACATCACCATTGACTTCCACCACTTCCTGCAGGCTGCCTTTATGTGGTGCTAGCCACTCGTGATATCTGGGCCCCCTGCTGGTGAGCAGCCACTCAACAGTGCAAGTAGTGCTGGCTGCATGCAGCAATCATGTAAAACAGCAGGCAGCACGAATGTTACGTGCTGCCTGCATCTCAACGACTGGGCGCGGGTTAAATGCGCACTGCGAATCCAGCGCCCGTTTTCGGGGGTTAATCAACTTAATCCAATTACTCTTTGGACCAAAGTAGTATAAGCTTTTACTGTAAGAAAGCCAGAGATGAGTAGTATGATGGTTAAGGTGGCTTGTCTGGTATCTCAACCAATTGAACTCTTGACTGGAAACTAAGCTTGTGAGTTAAGTACCATTGCTGGTGTATCTTTTTGCATGTGTCACTTTAGCCTGCAGGTCAGATGGGATTTCTGATAGATTTTTTGAAATTTGAAAATAGGGACTATATTTTTAACCATTACCAAACGTTTTCTTTGTTGGATCTCTTTCAGATGAGTTGAAGGTCCCTGAAGAAACAAGTAAGTGTTTTTTTTTGCAATGTGTCCCAGTCTCTACGGAAATAGGTTTTGAGTTTTCATGGTGGCAGATGTTATGTGGATGCTTATGGGGCCCGCAGGTATTGTTATCTTTGTGGATTGCCCCCACAGTGCTGCTATTAGCTTCATAACCATTTGCCGATGCAAGTTTAAGTCTATTTTATAAAATATTGTTAGCGCAACTACTTTGAGGAAAAAAATGTTTTCCCTTTCCTAGTTGTTTTTTTAAAAAATCCTGATTTTTTTAATCTCCTTTTCTCCTGATGGCACTGACTTGTTTGGGTACAGTTCCATAGCTGCCAGCAGCCCTCCAGAACCGCTGCCCAAGTACCTGTTCTTTATGTGCGAATTTGTTGAAAACTTGCGTCATGGTCGTGGTGCATCTGCAGCGTACGTCATTGTTACGGTGCAGAAATTCCAGGAAATTATATTGTGAGTGACTTGTGCCATTATGTACCCCATGCCACCATTTGCTGGGACTTTTGGCTGCTCCTCGCAGACTCGCGCCGAAAATGTCGAACAGCTAATTATCATAGCCACGCCCCCCATTAAAATCAATGGCCAGATCGAATTTGCTGAATTAACGCCGATGTGATCGCCACACCCACTTAGACCATTGCAGTATGGCACAGGAGAGCTTCGAACCAGTAAAGTATTCAATCGCTCAGTAGGTTGCTTGAGGGTAGGACTTGTTCTATGAACTTCATTGAAATCTTAAACATCAATTAAGAAATAAGGTAAGTATTTAGACAGCCAGACATGTTAATTTCCCCTGACTGATATTTTAACTCAGCTGTGACTGGGGATCAATATTGGATTGGTATAGTTCAATTTTACATTGGGGCCATGCATTAACCAAACAGGGACAGTACAAGGGTGGTCCTATGGGGCAAGATGTTGGACCTTCTCATGCACTGTGCAGTGGAATGATAGGACACAATCTGAGTGAGTCAGATAAGTTTCCAATCTGAAACACATCACTGGGGGGATCTGTTTGGCGCTTCCCAAGAGATGGGATAGCCAGAAATGTTTTGTCTCTGGATATTTTTCTCCGATTCAGCATCTCAGACCATTCCCATAGGTCAGTCCTCACTCCTATGATCTAGAGTGTGCCTTTACCTGTTTAATAATTTGTAACAGGTACAAGGACTGAACAGGAAACAGTGTCTTTATGGAGAGGATAAATAGCAGTGGAGGAAGATTTAAATTAATAGGAAGGGTGTGAAAAGTCTAGGGGTAGAAATTGGACCTTGCTGTGCCTGTTTTACAAATGTAAAATTGGCGTAATGAGGCCCAATCTCCAGGACCAACATCCTGCACCCTAAGGACATCTCCATGGCAGCTGCTTAACACAGGCAAGAGGCCCCTTACATATATAGATTCCTCCCAAGCATGCTACACTTTCCACATGACATGTCTCAAATTACTCAGGAATTAAATTGAAGTCAATAGTCATGACTTTGGCTGGCATGAATCTTGCTTTGTCCCACTTAAAATCGGGCTTGTGTCCAATGAAAAAATCCAAGCTAGTATTTTCCTAAAGAGTAGGAGTTAGCTAGATTTACATAAAAAGAAGAAAAATGGATGGTTGTAATAGAAATTGATGAATCATAAAAGCTGTTAAATCTTTAATGTAGTTATAAATATTGCCTTGACCTGACTATGATTGTTGTAAATTGGTGGACAGTTGCTATAGAAAGCAAGGCCTTGAACAAGATAGCACTGCGATTATGTAATCAAAAGTATTAACTTTCTTTTTCTGCTATCGGGTAATCCAGCTGAGGTTGGACAGCCAGACCTAGGATTTAACCAAAGACATTATGGTGAGTACAGTTTCCTTCTTTTTCTGTTCTCACTGTGTAGATATGATACAAATACAATAAATCAAGCTCGTGTGAAGCGTTACTTTTTCTCCCTCTGGTTGTATCACTAAACTAACTTCACCCAAATCTTATTGATTCAAGTCCATTATGAATTGGTGTTAAAGTGAGGCGGAGAGGTTCGATATGGCATTCTGATCTTTCAACAACTTTTACTGGCTCTGTTCTGGTTGAGTCTGGATGTGATGTTCATCTCCTTTTCTCCTTAGTCCACCTGTCCTGACTTTTGTACTTTTGGATGTCCTGGGGCATCAGCAGTAAATTTGAGCTTATACGTTACTTCTTCCTGTTAATGTTTCCCCTGCCCATGTGTATGGGTGCAAACATTTCTAGGGAGCTTTAAGAATATGTTAAAAATGGTGCATTTTAAACATTTTACTTCATGATTGATATTTTAATCTAATAAATTATAGAAAAAGTAATTGTTTTTTTGTTAATCCATAATGATCAGACCAACCAGACCACATTTCCTAAAAAGTTACATCAATAGCCACTTTCCTCTTTTCACAGGTAGGCTCTCCTTCCACTTCACAGAAGCACTCACTCCCTCTTACCTGCTCCCTGCAGTTCACAGAGGGGTCTCTGTTTCTTAATCCCCGCACCCCCTCCCCCTCCCCACCTCCCTCCCGAGATTACAGAAACACTCTACTACCTTGATGTGCTCCTTAGTGTGGGTCCTGGCTGATGCTCCTAACTGCCAGCTCTGTTTCATTTTGGCATCAGAGACCAGGATTTCTCACTTGTGGCAAAGATTGTTAAGGATGGGCAGCAGCAGGGAAATAGTAAAAATTGACCAACTGTTCCAAAATAGCTGAGTATTAGGCCTATGACACATAGTTACAATGAAAATACAGTGGGCCACAGGCATACATCGAGTTACTTCAAAACTACAGCATAGAAACAGGCAATTCAGCCCAACTGGTCTATGCTGGCGTTTATGTTCCACACGAACCTCCTTCCTCCCTACTTCGTCTAACCCTATCAGCAGACCCTTCTATTCCTTTCTCTCTCTTGTGTTTATCTAGCTTCCCCTTAAATGCATCTATGCTATTTGCCTCAACTACTCCTTGTGGTAGCGAGTTCGACATTCTTACCACTCTTGGGGTAAAGAAATTTCTCCTGAATTCCTTATTGGATTTATTAGCAACAGTTTTATATTTATGACCTCTAGTTTTGGACTCCCCCACAAGTGGAAACATTTTATCTACATCTACCCTATCAAATCCTTTCATTATCTTAAAGACATCTATCAGGTCACCCCTCAGACTTCTCTTTTCCTTTCCTGATAAGTATGTCCTCTCAGATCTGTTATCATCCTTGAGAATTTTTTTTGCACCCTCTTCAATGCCTCTATATCCTTTCTATAATATGGAGACCAGAACTGTGCACAGTACTCCAAATGTAGTCTAACCATGGTTCCATACAAATTTCACATAACTTCTCCAAAATGCTGGGGCAAAGTATTTTGCTTTTCAATTCTATCCCTCCAGAAATGAGCCCTTGATTTGCTTTTTTTTATGGCCTTATTAACCAATGTCGTTACTTTTAGAGATTTGTGTATCTGTACCCCTAGATCTCTTTGGTTTTCTACCCCATATAGACTCTGATTATCCAAGCGGTATGTGGCCTCCTTATTCTTCCTGCCAAAATACACCACCTCACACTTATCTATATTGAAATTCATTGCCGATTACACACCCATTCTGCAAGTTTATTAATGTCCTCTTGCATTTTGACGAATTCCTCCTTTGTATTAATCACACCTCCTAATTTTGGTGTCATCTGCAAATTTTGAAATTATATTTCCAATTCCCGAATCCAAATCGTTAATGTAAATTGTGAACAACAATGTTCCCAGCACCGATCCCTGTGGAACATCACTTCCCACCTTTTGCCACTCTGAGTAGCTACCCTTAACCCCTACTCGGTTTTCTGTTTTGTAGCCAACTTGCTATCCATTCTGCTATATGCTCCCTGACTCCATATGCTCTGATCTTAGTCATGAGTCTACAATGCGTCACCTTATCGAAGGCCTTTTGAAAATCCAAATATATTACATCTACTACATTACTCTTGTCTACTCTTTCTGTTACTTCCTCAAAGAATTCAATAAGGTTGATCAAGCATGACTTTCCCTTCTGAAATCCATGCTTACTATTCTTTATTATATTTTCGTTCTCTAGATGTTTTTCAAAAAAAAAAGATGTTTTTCTATTACATCTTTGAGTAAAGATTCCATTATCTTTCGTACCACCGACCTTAAGCTAATTGGTCTCTAGTTCCCTGGACTGGTTCTATCTCCCTTTTTGAATATGGGAATAACATTAGCTGAACGCCAGTCCTCTGACACTATTCCCTTTTCTAATGAATTTTTATATATATGTAATAGTGCCTCTGCTATCTCCTCCCTAACCTCTTTTAATATTTGCGGATGCAATCTATCTGGACCAGGGGTTTTATCCTCTCTAAGTTTGATTAGATTATCAATTATTTCCCCCCTCTCTATCTTAAATATTTTAATATCTTTTTTGATCTCTTCTTCTAGTGTCATGCCCACCTTGTTAGTCTGCCTGGTAAATACTGAGGCAAAGTAGCTATTCAATATTTCTGCCATTTCACTGTCATTACCTGTGAGTTTATCTTGTGCATCCCTTAGTGGCCCTATCCCTATCCTGATTTTTCTTTTGTTATTTATTTGTCTGTAGAATACTTCACTATATATTTTATATACCTTGATAATTTAATCTCGTAGTTCCTCTTTGCTTTCCTAATTGTTTTTTGACTTCTTTCCTAACCTCCTCTTATTCTCTTTTATCATCCTCTCCTTTATTGTCTATGTACTTTGAGTATGCCTTTTTCTTTAGTTTCAATTTTACCCTTAACTCTTTATTCATCCATGGTGTTTCATTGTTGGCTAGTTTGTTTTTGCTTTTTAGAAGAATATATTTCTCCGAAACTCTATTGATCACCATTTAAAATATTTCCCACTGCTGTTTTATTTCTTTGTCTGTCAACATTTTTTTCCAGTTTACCATAGAATCATAGAATCATAGAACCATTACAGCACAGGAGGCCTTTTGGCCCATTGTGTCTGTGCCGGCTCTTTGTAAGAACAATCCAGTTAGTCCCATTCCTCCGCTCTCTCCCCATAGCCCTGCAAACTTTTCCCCTTCAAATATTTATCCAATTCCTAGTTCCACTCTCATCCCATAAGAACATAAGAAATAGGAACAGGAGTAGGCCATTCTGCCCCTCGAGCCTGCTCCGCCATTCAACAAGATCATGGCTGATCTTCTACCTCAACGCCATTTTCCTGCACCATCCCCACATCCCTTGATGCCTTTAATATCTAGAAATCTATCGATCTCTGTTTTGAATGTACTCAATGACTGAGCCTCCACAGCCCTCTGGGGTAGAGAATGCTAAAGATTCACCACCCTCTGAGAGAAGAAATTTCTCCTCATCTCAGTCCTAAATGGCCTACCCTTTATTCTGCGACTGTGACCCCTGGTTCTAGACTCCCCAGCCAGGGAAACATCCTCCTTGCATCTACCCTGTCGAGCCCTGTAAGAGTTTTGTATGTTTCAATGAAATCACCTCTCATTCTTCGAAACTCTAGAGAATACAGGCCTAGTCTCTCCTCAATTCTCTCCTCATACGACAGTCCCGCCATCTCAGGATGGATTTGTTACACTCCCTCTATGGCAAGTATATCCTTTCTTAGGTAAGGAGACCAAAATTGTACACAATACCCCAGGTGCAGTCTCACCGAGGCCCTATATAATTGCAGTAAGACATCTTTACTCCTGTACTCAAATCCTTTTGTAATAAAGGCCAACATACCATTTGCCTTCCTAATTGCTTGCTGCACCTGCATGTTAGCTTTCAGTGACTCATGTACAAGGACACCCAGGTCCCTTTGAACATCAACATTTCCCAATCTCTCATCATTTAAAAAATACTCCGCATGTCTGTTTTTCCTACCAAAGTGGATAACTTCACATTTTTCCACATTATATTCCATCTGCCATGTTCTTGCCCACTCACTTAACCTGTCTATTTCCCCTAGAAACTTTTTGCATCCTCCTCACAACTCACATTCCCACCCAGTTTTGTGTCATCAGCAAACTTGGAAATATTACATTTGGTCCCCTCATCCAAATCATTGATATAGATCGTGAATAGCTGGGGCCCAAGCACCAATCCCTGCGGTACCCCACTAGTCACAGTCTGCCAACCTGAAAAAGACCCGTTTATTCCTACTCTCCGTTTTCTGTCTGTTAACCAATTCTTAATCCATGCCAATATATTACCCCCAATTCCATGTGCTCTAACTTTGCTCACCAACCTCCTGTGTGGGACCTTATCGAAAGCCTTCTGCACTGGTTCCCCCATATCTATTCCACTAGTTACATCCTTAAGGAACTCCAATAGGTTTGTCAAACATGATTTCCCTTTCATAAATCCATGTTGACTCTGCCAAATCCTATTATTATTTTCTAAGTGTCCTGTTATCACATCCTTTATAATAGATTCCAGCATTTTCCCTACTACTGATGTCAGGCTAACAGGTCTGTAGTTCTCTGTTTTCTCTCTCCCTCCTTTCTTAAATAGTGGGGTTACATTTGCTGCCCTCCAATCTACAGGAACCGTTCCAGAATCTATAGAATTTTGGAAGATGACAACCAATGCATCCACTATCTCTATAGCCACCTCTTTCAAAACCCTGGGATGTAGATCAAGAGGACCTTGGGATTTATCGACTTTCAGTCCCATTAATTTCTCTAATACTATTTTTATACTAATACTAATTTCTTTCAGTTCCTCATACTCGCCAGACCCTTGGTTCTCTAGTATTTCTGCGAGGTGAAGACAGACACAAAGGGCTCGATTTTAGGGTCGGGTTACCTGCGGGTTTCCAGCGGGGGGGCCCCGAAAATCCCGATCTCCGATCACGTGACCGGATTCGGACGAAATCCCGGCCACTTCCGGGTACCGCGCTGACGTGCGGGGCTGCGCGCGCAAGCCCCGCTGGTGGGAATCCCGCAGGCAATTAAAGCCAGCGGGGTTCCACTTGAGAGCACTTAACTTGCTCGTTGTGGTCAGTTAATGAGCTGAAGCAGCTGTTAAAAGAGGAAGTGTGGGATTTTACGGTCAAAGCAGTCAGTTTCCCACACTGGGGGAAACAGGACCCTTCAAACCAGGCGTGTTGCAGCCAGCAGCCTGTGCCAGGTGCCAAGGTGCGCTCCACGGGGGAGCGCCCTCACCCACGCAGGAGGCCACCGCGTCACATAGGGCAACCCCTGCCCTCCACCAACCCCCGCCAAGCCAGAGGACAGACCGACACGAAACCGCAGCCCCAGTCCGAGGACCCACCCACCTACCCTGCACAACCCCTCACACCAACACCTGCCAGATGGGTGGTGCGTTTACATCGTCGGAGGACGAACAGGATGACCAGCCCCAGCAGCCTCGCAGTCCACGCCGTCCGCCTCGGAGAGGTGGGGCCCCCCAACACGGTGCTGCGGCACACCCACCTGCACAGCAGGAGGGAGGGCAACCGCAGAGAGAGATGCGTCGCAGGAGGCACTACCCTCCGCACAGGGTGTACAGAGCGAGGCTCAGCTTCATGGACCTCTCCGAGGAGCAGTGCATACGGAGGCTCAGAGTCAATCGCCAGGTAGTCGCCGACATCTGCAGCCTCCTTAACGACGAGCTGCTCCCTGATGGACCAAGCAGCATCTTCTTACCTGTCGCTGTCAAAGTCACCACTGCCCTCAACTTCTTCGCATCCGGTTCCTTCCAGGGTGCCACCGGGGACATCACCGGGGTCTGTCAGTCCTCTGCACACAAGTGCATAAGGCAGGTCACCGATGGGTTGTTCCGCAGGGCCTCCCACTACATCAACTTCGCCATGGACGAGCGCAGCCAGATGGAGAGGGCGGTTGGATTCCATGCCATGGCCGGCTTCCCACGGGTGCAGGGTGTAATCGACTGCACCCACATCGCAATACGGGCACCTCCGCATGAGCCAGGGCTGTTCATCAACAGGAAGGGGTATCACTCCATGAACGCCCAGCTCATCTGTGACCACCGCCAGAGATTCCTACACGTGTGCGCCAGATACCCCGGCAGCTGCCACGATGCCTTCGTCCTCAGGGAGTCCGCCGTCCCGCCCATCCTGCAGGCACCCAACGCCGGCAACGGCTGGCTCCTCGGCGACAAGGGGTATCCCCTCCACACGTGGCTCATGACACCTCTGAGGAACCCCATCACCGAGCCGGAGCGTCGGTACAATGACAGCCACACTGCTACCAGGTCTACAATTGAGCAGACCATCGGGCTTCTCAAGATGCGCTTCAGGTGCCTTGATCGTTCTGGGGGAGCGCTCCAATACACACCATTCAGAGTGGGACGAATCATAGTTGTCTGCTGTGCCCTGCACAACATGGCCCAACAGAGAGGGGTGCCGCTGGAGGAGGCCCCATCCACACCCGCCACCCACATTGAGGAAGGCGAGGGCGAGGAGGAGGAGGAGGAGGTGGAGGCGGAGGAGGCGGAGGAGGAGGACGCGCCCGAGGATGTTGGACGACCCATGCGCCGAGCCGCGACTCACCGGGATGGTCGCCGGGCCAGGGACGCACTCATACGTCAACGGTTCTCCTAGAGTCAGACACTGCGAGGCGCTCGCATCTCCTCACCTGCACATGCGAGCGGCCATACCAGCCCCCTCCACTGAAGAGTGCTGCCAGTAATCCTGCACCCACAGCAGTGTGCCCAATGGGTGGCAGCAGGTGTTCGCCGTCATGATGGCCTCCACGGAACGCAACTATTGCACAAACCGCGGAAGAATGGACGAGAGGTGGCAGGAGTGGTGAGAATAGACTATTTAATATGTGGAATGTGACATCATTTAAGAAACAAAGTACAAAATAATAAACACCCTGGTGTATTCCCTTTGTGATTATAAGGCCTTTGGAATTCTTCTCCGGGAACCCCTACGTGGTGCTACCCCTGTGGCTCCAGCAGAGGTAGTGGCAGGTTGCTCGTCTTCTTGCCTTGACCGGGTAGATGCTTTTGGCGGACGGCCCCTGGGTTTCGGTGCCCGTGAGGGCACCTCCACAGACTGCTCCTCCTGCACCGGGGCAGGGGCAGACTCGGCCACCTGGAGAGGAGGCACCATTGCGGGTACTGGTTGAGAGGTGGGCGACGGGTGGGACGTGGGGACGCCTTGAGAGGCGTCCCCGCTTCCATGTCCCCGGTCACCATCATCCCTCTCTTGGCCTCGGCCCACATCACCCCTTCCACCCTGCTGGACGGCAGTTTGGATGGCATGTGTGAGGCCTTGCAAGGCCACCCCTATTGTATCCCTCAGCCTGTTGGTGGCGTCGGAATGTTGCTCACCCTGAATCCGTACAGACGTTGTGAGGGCCTGCAAGGACTCGAAGTGGAGCTGTGCGTGACGCTCGAGGGAGGCCAGCCTGTCCTCCACCGCAGACAGTCCCGCACCTACCCGCGACACTGTGTCGCCGGTACCCTCCTGTGCCTGCGCCACCAATGCCCACATGCAGGAGGTGGACTCCTCCATCGCCTGCGCTATTGTGGACAATGCGCGCGGCACCTCTGCCAGCACCTCAGCAATTAGCTGGTGGCCCTCGACGACTCTCCTTTTCTCTGGTGGCCCCCTGGGTTCAGCATCTGGGTCCGGCTGAGCAGAGCCTGGAGATGAGTGCTCCCTCCGTCGCGGACCCTCCGCGGCTGCCCCTGCCACCAGGGTCTGCTCATGCTCACTCGTGCGCAGTGACTCACCAAGTGCTACCCCAACTAGTTGGCGAGGGGGACCCACCGAGGTGCGTGTCTCTGCGCTGGTGGATGGTTGGCTCTGATGTGACGATGCACCCTCAGAGACCGCCATGTCCTCTGAGGAATCGCCCTCCATGCTCGCTTGATCCAAAGACGCACCTGCAAGAGAACAGAGGGCACTTTGAGGCATGTGGACCAACTTGACAGTGCGCCTGATGGCAGGTGATGATACGGTCACTCGCGATCATGGGTGTTGAGTGTCAGCTTTCCCTTACCGGCCGTTTCGGCAGCGACACACTCGCCATCGGCCACCGACAGGCAATGTCGCGTGCGGGCGAGGTCGAGCGCCTCCACCTCTGCGTCGGTGAGCTCCACCACTTGCGGCGGCCCACCTCCGGTGCGTGCCCTTTCCCTATTGTTCTTGCTCCTCTTCTCCTGTGAAGGCAAAACACAGATGTGTGAGTGGGTGCGTCTTGCATCGTGAGACGCATCGAGCATCGGTGTGGTTGGGTTGAGCGTGGCGCGGAACGGATGGGAGGAAGTGTGGGCCACGTGCCCATCCCATTGCATGGGGATTGGGGTGTGTGGTAGTGTTCGGGTGGGGTCAGGGACGGTGGGTACTTGCGTGCACGGCGAGGATGGTGAATGAGTGGCTGTGAGGATTGCTGATGGAGCGCAGTGGTGGCTGTGCAGGAGGGGGTTGTGATCTGCTTGGCGTGATGGTGGGGACGGGATGTGGGAGGGTGCGTTGGTGTACTCACCTTGCCAGACCTAGTCAGGTCATTGAAGCGCTTGCGGCACTGCTCCCAAGTCCTTGGGGTGTTGCCCCTGCTGCTCACCTCCGCCGCCACCTCTGCCCATGCCTTCCTGGTTGCGGCGGCAGGGAACTTGCGCCCATCCTCAGGGAAGAGTGTTTCCCTCCTCCTCCTCACGCCCTCCAGCATCAGCTGCAGTGCCAGATCTGAAAAACGGGGCGCAGCCTTTCCCCTTGGTTGAGCCATTCTCCCAGACCTCTTGCTTGCAGCAGGAGGGGCTTTGGGAGACTGCCCCTTTAACTGGAGCTCCTACATCGCGTCGACGGTACTGCGCATGCGCAGCCGGCCGGCACGCAGCTGGGGAGCGCAGAACCCGGAAGCAGGCCTTAATGTGTCCAATTATCCCGCGATCGCGTGGGGGACGCACACAATTACCCGTCCGCGTTTTCGACGCTCCCGGAGGACCACCCGCTGGGAACCCGCAGGCCTGCTAAATTCGAGCCCAAAGTATTTGTTTAATTTCTCTACCACTTCCTTATTCCCCATTATAAATTCTCCCTTCTCTGTCTGTAAGGGACCCACATTTGCCTTCGCCATTTTTTTCCTTTTTACATATCTATGGAAGCTTTTACAGTCCGTTTTTATGTTTCTCCCCATAAAATTAACTTTTTTACAATCTATTACTTTGGTCTTTGTCTTACTTATGTCTTTCTCAATCATTACTTGAAACCTTATTATGTTATGATCGCTATTGCTTAGATGTTCTCCTACTCTTACTTCTCTTATCTGCTCCAGTTACTTCTCTTACCTGCTCCAGTTCATTTCCCATTACTAGATCCAGTAGTGATTCCTCTCTTGTTGGTCCTCTCACATACTTGGTAAGAAAGTATGCTGCAGGAGTTCCTCAGGGCAGTGTCCTAGGCCCAACCATCTTCAGCTGCTTCATCAATGACCTTCCCTCCATCATAAGGTCAGAAATGGGGATGTTCGCTGATGACTGCACAGTGTTCAGTTCCATTCGCAACCCCTCAGATAATGAAGCAGTCCGAGCCTGCATGCAGCAAGACCTGGACAACATCCAGGCTTGGGCTCATAAGTGGCAAGTAACATTCGCGCCAGATAAGTGCCAGGCAATGACCATCTCCAACAAGAGAGAGTCTAACCACCTCCCCTTAACATTCAACGGCATTACCATCGCCGAATCCCCCACCATCAACATCCTGGGGGTCACCATTGACCAGAAACTTAACTGGACCAGCCATATAAATACTGTGGCTACGAGAGCAGGTCAGAGGCTGGGTATTCTGCGGCGAGTGACTCACCTCCTGACTCCCCAAAGCCTTTCCACCATCTACAAGGCACAAGTCAGGAGTGTGATGGAATACTCTCCACTTGCCTGGATGAGTGCAGCTCCAACAACACTCAAGAAGCTCGACACCATCCAAGATAAAGCAGCCCGCTTGATTGGCACCCCATCCACCACCCTAAACATTCACTCCCTTCACCACCGGCGCACTGTGGCTGCAGTGTGTACCATCCACAGGATGCACTGCAGCAACTCGCCAAGGCTTCTTCGACAGCACCTCCCAAACCCGCGACCTCTACCACCTAGAAGGACAAGGGCAGCAGGCGCATGGGAACAACACCACCTGCACGTTCCCCTCCAAGTCACACACCATCCCGACTTGGAAATATATCGCCGTTCCTTCATTGTCGCTGGGTCAAAATCCTGGAACTCCCTTCCTAACAGCACTGTGGGAGAACCGTCACCACACGGACTGCAGCGGTTCAAGAAGGCGGCTCACCACCACCTTCTCGAGGGCAATTAGGGATGGGCAATAAATGCCGGCCTTGCCAGCGACGCCCACATCCCGTGAACGAATAAAAAAAAAGGAATCCTGTACACACAGTAAAATCTCCATTCCCCTTTCCCCTTTCCCTACCTCTTCTTGCCAGTTTATTTGAGGGTAGTTGAAATCTCCCATGATTATTATTCGATGTTTTTTGCTCATTTCATAGATTTGCCTACATATTTCACCCTCCACTTCTCTTCCACTATTAGGTGCTCTCTAAATATACCTCGTAACATGATCAATCCCTTCTTATTCTTTGTCTCAATCCATATGGATTCTTTTTTCTATCTTAATGTTACTAATGTCCCCTTCTTCTATTGCCATTATGTTAGTACAATTAGTACAGCTACCCCAGCCCCTCCCCCTTCTTCCTTCCCTATCCTTTCTAAATACATGATATCCTGCAATATTTAACTGCTAGTCCTGTTCTTTATTAAGCCATGTTTCAGTCATCCCTACTACATCTGGGTCCTCGTTATGAATTATTGCCTCCAGTTCCCTCCTATACAGGCAATTTAATTTATTTTTAATAATTGTTCCCCTTACTTTATTTTTAACAGTCATTTTGTACTGATGTTCCATTACTGTATTTGTTGACTGAAACATAGAAACATAGAAAATGGGAGCAGGAGTAGGCCATTCGGTCCTTCGAGCCTGCTCTGCCATTCAATATGATCCTCTATCTCAATACCATATTCCTGCTCTCTCCCCATACCCCTTGATGTCTTGTGTGTCTAGAAATCTATCTATCTCCTTCTTAAATATATTCAGTGACTTGGCCTCCACAGCCTTCTGTGGTTGAGAATTCCACAGGTTCACCACCGTCTGAGTGAATGTTGATGTACAAAGGAACCTGGGTGTTCTTGTACACCAGTCACTGAAAGTAAATATGCAGGTGCAGCAAGCAGTTAGGAAGGCAAATCATTTAAATGATACTCTACCTTTCTGTTTTTCCTTCCAAAGTGGATAACTTCATATTTATCCACATTATACTGCATCTGCCATGTATTTGCCCACTCACTCAACTTGTCTAAATCGCCTTGAAGCCTCTTTGCATCCTCCTCACTACTCACAATCCCATCTAGTTTTGTGTCGTCAGCAAACTTGGAAATATTACATTTGGTTCCCTCATCCAAATCATTGATATATATTGTGAATAGCTGGGGCCCAAGCATTGATCCCTGCGGTACCCCACCAGTCACTGCCTGCCACCCCGAAAAAGACCCGTTTATTCCTACTCTCTGTTTACTGTCTTTTAACCAATTTTCAATGCATGCCAGTATATTACCCCCAATCCCATGTGCTTTAATTTTGCACACTAACCTCTTGTGTGGGACTTTATCAAAGGCCTTCTGAAAATCCAAATAAACTACATCTACTGGTTCTCCCTCATCTATTCTCCCAGTTACATCCTCAAAAAACTCCAGTAGGTTTGTCATACATGATTTCCCTTTCATAAATCCATGTTGACTTTGTCTAATCCCGTTGATATTTTCTAAGTGTCCTGTTATCACATCCTTTATAATAGACTAGCATTTTCCCTACTACTGAAGTTAGGCTAACCGATCTGTAGTTCCCTGTTTTCTCTCCCTCCTTTTTTAAATCGTGGGGTTACATTTGCCACCCTCCAATCTGTAGGAACTGTTCCATAATCTATAGAATTTTGGAAGATGACAACTAATGCATCCATTATTTCCTTGGCTACTTCTTTTAGTACTCTGGGATGCAGATTATCACGCCCTGGGCATTTATCGGCTTTCAGTCCCATTAATTTCTCCAGCACTTTTTTTTTACTAATACTAATTTCCTTTAATTCCTCCTTCTCACTGGTCTCTTGGTTCCCTAGCATTTCTGGGAAGTTATTTGTGTTCTCTTCTGTGAAGACAGAACCAAAGTATTTGTTTAACTGACCATTTATGTTACCCTTATTTCTTATCTTGGTCTGACCTTTACTCTCATTTCCTATTTCTTTTATTTATTTATTTATTTATTTATTTATTTTTTAAAAAATTTTTTATTCGTTCACGGGATGTGGGCGTCGCTGGCAAGGCCGGCATTTATTGCCCATCCCTAATTGCCCTCGAGAAGGTGGTGGTGAGCCGCCTTCTTGAATCGCTGCAGTCCATGTGGTGACGGTTCTCCCACTTATGTTATGCTCACCAGATCCCTCCCTCAGTCTTACTAGTTTAAAGTCCTATCAACAGGCCTATTTATCCTTTCCACTAGGACATTGGTCCCATTCCAGTTCAGGTGGAGCCTGTCCCAGCAGTACACCTCCTTCCTGTCCCAGTACCGGTGCCAGTGTCCCATGAAATGGAACCCCTCCTTCCCACACCATTCTTTCAGGCACACATTCACCTTCCTGATCTGTCTATCCCTGTGCCAATTAGCACATGGCTCGGGTAGTAATCCCGAGATTACCACCCATGAGGTCCTGTTTTTAAATTTAATTCCTAACTCCTGATATTCCCTTAGCAGGACCTCCTCCCTTTTCCACCCTATGTCATTGGTTCCAACATGGACCACGACAACTCTCTTTCCAAGTTCCTCTCCAGTTGCTCCGAGATATCCGTTACCCTTGCACCAGGTAGGCAACACACCCTCCTGGATTTTTGGTCACGATTGCAGAGGACCCTAATTATTGAATCCCCTATGACTACAACCTTTCTATTCTGCTCCTCCCCACCTTGGACTGCCTCCTGCTCCATGGTGCCATGGTTAGCATTCTGGCTGTCCTCCCCACAGCCTACAACCTTATCCTCACAGGTAGAAAGTACATTGTACCTGCTGGATAGGACCAGTGTCTACGGGACCTCCTTCTCTACTTCCCCTTTGTTCCCCTGCTGACTTATGTGTCGGAGTGTCTCTAACTCGCACTCCAGCTGAAGGATTCTGAGCTGGAGTGACTCAAGAAAGAGACATTTCAAGCAGACGTGGCAATCTGGGACAGTCTCACTGTCCACAAACTCACATATCACAGTCCTGACATACAGCCTGCATGGCCATTTATTTATTTATTTATTAATTAATATTAATTTAATTCTAGAACTATCAGAAATACTTAAGGTCTAGATTATATTTATTAGATGGATTTTAGCTTGATTTTAAATTAATTAGCAATTAATTATTCTGAATATTTAATTATTTAGCTATTTATTTATAGTTTATAGTTAAAAATATAGTGCGTATAGTAAATTAAAGACTTAGTTTAATTTCCTCGGATTCCGGCACGGACATGGAGGCAACCTTATTCACACCACCCTAAATTCAAGAAGCAGTTTTCTTCTTCCCCTCGTTCCTCTAGTTCAAGCTGATATACTTTAATCTCTTTTTGCTGGAATTCTTGTTTCTCTTCCACCTCAATTCACACTCCTCCCTCTCAGTTCTTGCTGGCACTTACCCCCACCTGTAGTTCATGCTAGCACTCTTCTCCTTCTCCTCCCTCAAATCCTGATGACCACCTTCTTCCCCTTCCCTCCATTCATGCTAACACTCCTCTTTTCCCAAATCATACTCTCACTGTTCACCCTCTCTCCCCACAGTTCACATCGGTACACCTCTCTCCCCTTCGGTTCATGCTGGCACTTTCCACCCCCTCAGTACCCACTGGCACATTTCTCTCCCCTCACTCCTCAGTTCCTGCTGATTTTCTCCCTCTACGCTGTTCTCTGCTCCTACCTTCTGCTGCTCCGAGAGATGGGATGCTGTCGAAGGCAGGAATTTTCACAATAGTTTTGCAAGATTGGGATTCCTGACATTCCTGCCCACTGCACCCTCCCAGAGGGACAGCAGGAGTTCTGAGCGAGGAGCCAGGTACAGCATTTATTTTCACCACCTCAGGAGATTAAAAAGTGTACACGAGTACACCCCCATGTCCAACCCAACTGTTGCACGACTTTCCCCACATTCCTCGGCCCTTGTACTTCTTCTCTCAAACCCCGACTCTTAGATTCATAGAACGTTACAGCACAAAAACAGGCCATTCAGTCCATCAAGTGTTTGCTAGTGTTTTTCCCCACAAACCACCTAGCCTAATCTCACTCTCCTGATCACTCCCATGCCCATTAATATCCCTCTTTTTCAAGCAGCTATCTAATTGCATTTTTAAAAAATTTATGGATTCCGTATTCTAGCCACTCTCTTGTGCTTCTCTCTCCACCCACCCAACTCTCGGGTTTCTCTCGCTGCACACTTCTCACCTGACCTACCTGACTTTTCTGCTTCTGCCCCTACCCACCCCGACATTGTGCTTCTCTCCCCAAGACTTCTCTGAATTTCTATATTGTCCCAGCTGCCGTGTAAAGGTTGGTTACTGCTGAGAGGCAAGTTCAGTATGAGTAAAAGTGATTTGCATTTAATTCATTAAAGTGGTGCACTCCCCTGACCACTACTGTTTACACGACATACCAAATGTTCACTGTTTTTACAATTGGAAGTGTAAAAAGTGTAAAGTTATTCATGGTGATCTTGGTTCATAGTAAAAACTTGGACAATCTTTCCTTGTTCTCCCCAACTTTTGTACTCCATTCCCTCAGTCTTTTTTCTCTCGCTATCCTGAGTTTGTGATGTGATGCTGCTGCACCTATTTGTTTATTAACTGTGTGCAACTAACGCTTTCAGGAGGTAAAACATCAACTGCATCTTTATGCTACCTCAGTTACCTGGTACAGGGTCAATTGAAAAACTATTGCCATATTTTCAGCAGACAGAATTCTGTGTTTTGCAAGCCTCTTCTTTTTAAAACGTTTTTTTTGTTGGCAGCCCCTAGTTGTGTTTCTGTCTGTGTACGAACAGTGGTTAGTTAGTAGATAGCAAGAGTGGCTAAAAAAGTTCTGCTTGCATGGGTTTTTAGATTTATATCAGTTAGATCATTCGTATATACATTTAGGACTGAAGTTTGCTGCCTGGTAATTAGAGGCAAAATATATATAGAATATAAAATATATCATATCAAATAACTAGAACTTTACTCCTTACTGAAGGTGCAAACTGATGAACTTTATTTTGTTGTAGAAAAAGTAGAGGGGAGATTTGAAGCCAAAAATGGACAAAATAAAGATGAATTAAATCATGCTAAAGTCCTGCCCAAAATCCCAGACTCTATCCAGTTTTGGGCTGTGAAAAAATGCCAATATTAGAGTAACCTTTTTAACAAATTCCATTCTGACAATTGAGTGTAAGCAGAATAAATAAAGGGTCAGAGAAAAAATTACTGCGTTTCAGTACTGTAATTCTCATCTAGATATTTAAAAAGAGCACATTTTGGTGCTATGAAAGTGATATTATTCTAAAATCATTATCTTTGTAGCTACAGACAAGGTGGCTCTTCTGATTGGCAACATGTCCTATCACAACCATCCTAAGCTAAAGGCACCAATGGTGGATGTATACGAACTGACCAATTTGCTGCGGCAGCTCGATTTTAAAGTGGTATCTTTGTTGGACCTCACCGAATCGGAGATGCGGAATGCAGTGTATGAATTCTTACTCTTGCTGGACAAGGGAGTGTATGGTATGTTTGTTTTCAATACATTTCAATGTGCTCTGGCAGTTAAATCATGTTACTTCAAAATGGCAGTTTCCGGAGGGAGGGGATCAAATTCAAAGCAAATTACTTGACACACTATGGCCTTTTGAGGGCTTAGATTTATACTGTTTATTCATGTTTTAAAACAACTCTCCATATGGTCTTAGTGTGATCAAGGAGTAGAAGAACTGTAGTTCAATCAAATGAATATCCCTGGGTACGCAGTGGCTCAGTTAATAAATACAATGCTCAGTGTGGAACTGTGTCACACAGACCAGGAAGGTCCCAAATTCGATTTTTGGCCTGTACTAATCTCAATTCACTTCATTGCTTCTGGGTTATGTGCATTGTGACTCATTAATTGTGAGTCAGATGGGGTAATTTTGGCCATTGGGCGATAGTGTAACAACAGGCAATATGGGATTAGCTGCCCCTTGTACATCCCTCCTGAAACAGGGTGAGATAGATAACAGAGTTCCTCTGTGTCTTTGTCTTAAGAACATAAGAACATAAGAACATAAGAAATTGGAGCAGGAGTAGGCCAATCGGCCCCTCGAGCCTGCTCCGCCATTCAATAAGATCATGGCTGATCTGATCCCAACCACAAATCTAAAGAACACAAGAAGTCGGAGCAGGACCCGGCCACATAGCCCCTGGGCCCTCTCCGCCACCCACAGGGCATTGACCGATCCGAACTCAGCTTCATGTCCAATTTCCTGCCCGCTCCCCATAACCCCTAATTCCCTTTACTTCTAGAAAACTGTCTATTTCTGTTTTAAATTTATCTAATGATGTAGCTTCCACAGCTTCCTGGGGCAGCAAATTCCACAGACCGACCACCCTCTGAGTGAAGAAGTTTCTCCTCATCTCAGTTTTGAAAGAGCAGCCCCTTATTCTAAGATTATGCCCCCTAGTTCTAGTTTCACCCATCTTTGGGAACATCCTTACTGCATCCACCCGATCAAGACCCTTCACAATCTTATATGTTTCAATAAGATCGCCTCTCATTCTTCTGAACTCCAATGAGTAGAGTCCCAATCTACTCAACCTCTCCTCATATGTCCGCCCCCTCATCCCCGGGATTAACCGAGTGAACCTTCTTTGTACTGCCTCGAGAGCAAGTATGTCTTTTCTTAAGTATGGAGACCAAAACTGTATGCACTATTCCAGGTGTGGTCTCACCAATACCTTATATAACTGCAGCAATACCTCCTTGTTTTTATATTCTATCCCCCTAGCAATAAAAGCCAACATTCCGTTGGCTTTCTTGATCACCTGCTGCACCTGCATACCAACTTTTTGATTTTCTTGCACTAGGACCCCCAGATCCCTTTGTACTGCAGTACTTTCCAGTCTCTCGCCATTAAGAAAATAACTTGCTCTCTGATTTTTCCTGCCAAAGTGCATAACCTCACATTTTCCAAT
Organism: Heptranchias perlo; assembly: GCF_035084215.1. NCBI lineage: Eukaryota > Metazoa > Chordata > Chondrichthyes > Hexanchiformes > Hexanchidae > Heptranchias > Heptranchias perlo. Next base: position 39,495,126 of record NC_090325.1, read on the forward strand.
ATTATATTTCATCTGCCAAATCTCCGCCCACTCACCCAGCCTGTCTATATCCCCTTGCAGGTTTTTTATGTCCTCCTCACTCTCTACTTTCCCTCCCATCTTTGTATCATCTGCAAATTTTGATATGTTGCACTCGGTCCCCTCCTCCAAATCGTTAATATAGATTGTAAAGAGTTGGGGACCCAGCACCGACCCCTGTGGAACACCACTGGTTACTGGTTGCCAGTCCGAAAATGAACCATTTATCCCAACTCTCTGCTTCCTGTTCGATAACCAATCCTCCACCCATGCCAGAATATTACCCCCAATCCCGTGATTTTTTATCTTAAGTAATAATCTTTTATGTGGCACCTTGTCGAATGCCTTCTGGAAGTCTAAATACACTACGTCCACTGGTTCCCCTTTATCCACCCTATACGTTATATCCTCGAAGAACTCAAGCAAATTTGTCAGACATGACTTCCCCTTCATAAAGCCATGCTGACTTTGTCCTATTAAATTATGCTTATCTAAATGTTCCGTTACTGTCTCCTTAATAATAGACTCCAAAATTTTACCCACCACAGATGTTAAGCTAACTGGCCTATAATTTCCAGCCTTCTGCCTACTACCCTTTTTAAATAACGGTGTTACATTAGCAGTTTTCCAATCTGCCGGGTCCTCTCCTGAGTCCAGGGAATTTTGGAAAACTATCACCAAAGCATCCACAATCCCTACTGCCACTTCCCTCAAGACCCTAGGATGGAAGCCATCAGGTCCAGGGGATTTATCCGCCTTGAGTCCCATTATTTTACTGAGTACCATCTCCTGAGTGATTTTAATCGTATTTAGCTCCTCCCCCCCCGAGAGTCCCCTGTTTGTCCAGTGTTGGGATATTCTTAGTGTCCTCTACTGTAAAGACTGAAACAAAATATTTGTTCAGCATTTTTGCCATCTCCATGTTTCCCACCATTAATTTCCCGGTCTCATCCTCTAAGGGACCTACGTTTGCCTTAGCCACCCTTTTTCTTTTTATATAACTATAGAAACTCTTGCTATCTGTTTTTATATTTTTTGCTAATTTCTTTTCATAATCTAACTTCCCTTTCTTAATCAATCCTTTAGTTACTTTTTGCTGTCTTTTGAAGAATTCCCAATCTTCTATCCTCCCACTAAGTTTGGCTACCTTATATGTCCTTGTTTTTAGTCGGATACTATCCTTGATTTCTTTATTTAGCCACGGATGGCTGTCATTTCTTTTACACCCTTTTTTCCTCAGTGGAATATATTTATTTTGAAAGTTGTAAAATAACTCCCTAAATGAACACCACTGCTCATGTACCGTCTTACCCTTTAATCTATTTTCCCAGTCCACTTTAATCAATTCCGCTCTCATACCATCATAGTCTCCTTTATTCAAGCTCAGTACGCTTGTTTGAGAATCAACCTTCTCACCCTCTAATTGGATATGGAATTCAACCATGTTGTGGTCGCTCGTTCCAAGGGGATCCTTAACTAGGACATTATTAATTAATCCTGACTCATTACACAGGACCAGGTCCAAGGTTGCCTGCCCCCTTGTAGGATCAGTTACATACTGCTCAAGAAATCCATCCCTGATGCACTCAATGAACTCGTCCTCAAGGCTGCTCTGCCCAATTTGATTTGTCCAGTTAATATGATAATTAAAATCCCCCATAATTATGGCTGTTCCCTTATTACATGCCCCGACTATCTCCTGATTAATACTTCTTCCAGCAGAGTTGCAACTATTAGGAGGCCTATATACTACACCCACTAATGTTTTTTTCCCCTTATTATTCCTTATCTCCACCCAAACTGTTTCATTATCTTGATGCTTTGTCCCAATATCATTTCTCTGTATTACAGTGATTCCTTCCTTTATTAACATAGCCACCCCACCTCCCCTTCCTTCCTGCCTGTCCTTCCTGATTGTTAAATACCCTGGCATATTTAATTCCCAGTCGTTGTCACCCTGCAGCCATGTTTCTGTAATGGCCACAAGATCATACCCATACGTAGTTATTTGTGCCGTTAACTCGTCCATTTTATTACGAATGCTACGTGCATTCAGATAAAGAACTTTCAAATCTGTTTTGTGACGCTTAGTTCCTGCTTTTTCCTTTTTTAACACTTTACCTATTACTCCATACCTTCTGTCCCTTCCTGTTACGCTTTCCTCTCTCTCCCTGCTCAGGTTCCCAACCCCCTGCCACTTTAGTTTAAACCCTCCCCAACAGCACTAGCAAACACTCCTCCTAGGACAGCGGTCCCGGCCCTGCCCAGGTGCAGACCGTCCGGTTTGTACTGGTCCCACCTCCCCCAGAACCGTTTCCAGTGTCCCAGGAATTTGAATCCCTCCCCCTTGCACCATTCCTCTAGCCACGTATTCATTTGAAATATCCTCCTATTTCTACTCTGACTAGCACGTGGCACTGGCAGCAATCCTGAGATTACTACCTTTGAGGTCCTATTTTTTAATTTACCTCCTAACTCCCTATATTCTGCTTTTAGGACCTCATCCCCTTTTTTACCTATATCGTTGGTGCCTATGTGCACCACGACAGCTGGCTGTTCGCCCTCCCCCTCCAAAATGTTCTGTAGCCGCTCCGAGACATCCTTGATCCTTGCACCAGGGAGGCAACACACCATCCTGGAGTCTCGGTTGCGGCCGCAGAAACGCCTGTCTATTCCCCTTACAATTGAGTCCCCTATCACTATAGCTCTGCCACTCTTTTTCCTCCCAGCCTGTGCAGCAGAGCTACCCGTGGTGCCAGGAAGTTGGCTGCTGCTGCCTTCCCCTGATAAGTCATCCCCCCCAACAGCATCCAAAGTGGCATATCTGTTTGAGAGGGGGATGGCCACAGGGGACCCCTGCACGACCTGCCTGCATCTCTTACTCTTCCTGGTGGTCACCCATTCACTTCCTGCCTGTATACCCTTTACCTGCGGTGTGACCAACTCGCTAAACGTGCTATCCACGAGTTTCTCTGCATCGCGGATGCTCCACAGTGAGTCCACCCGCAGCTCCAGCTCCGAGATACGATCGGTCAGTAGCTGCAGGTGGACACACTTCCCGCACACATGGTCGGCAGGGACACTGGTAGTGTCCATGACTTCCCACATCTTGCAGGAGGAGCATATCACGGGTGCGAGGTCTGCTGCCATGACTTGCCTTAGCTTAGTTACCCCGCTCTGGTCTTGCATGAAAAAGAAATGGAATTTGAGTTTTCAGGACTGAGGCTGACTGGATAATTACAAGACAGCCTCACAGATAGAGTTAGATAGTGATAGTGATAGAGTTAGATACAGATAGTGTGTGCATCAAATGGGGAAAGGTTGAGTGTGTGTTGCTCAAGGAGACATTTGCTATTGTGTGTTATCATAGACGGGAGAGGTTGAGGGTCTTGTGCATTCTGCAGAAAGTTGTTGAGTGGTGTGTGTGCCACAGGTGGAGATGTTGAGTGTAATGCGTGTTACATGATCTGTGATGACCTAGTTGCTGTCAGCTGGTCCTGATTATTATCTACTGGCCCCTGCTGGAAAGTGCGTGAATGCCAGGTGAGGACAGGATTGAATCCAGCTGTAATACTTTCCACAGTTGAATACCCTGCTGACACTCAGGCCTCGATAATATCCCTCGCAACCCGCCCCGCCCCCCCCCCCCCGCCCCGGGAGAGGGTCGGGGGTTAAAAAGTGAAATGCGGAGAACATGACCCCAATCCGTCGCACATTTTTTTTATTCGTTCACGGGATGTGGGCATCGCTGGCGAGGCCAGCATTTAATGCCCATCCCTAATTGCCCTTGACAAGGTGGTGGTGAGCTGCCTTCTTAAACCGCTGCAGTCCGTGTGGTGAAGGTTCTCCCACAGTGCTGTTAGGAAGGGAGTTCCAGGATTTTGACCCAGTGACGATGAAGGAACGGCGATACATTTCCAAGTCGGGATGGTGTGTGACTTAGAGGGGAACGTGCAGGTGGTGTTGTTCCCATGTGCCGGCTGCTCTTGTCCTTCTAGGTGGTAGAGGTCGCGGGTTTGGGAGGTGCTGTCAAAGAAGCCTTCGCGAGTTGCTGCAGTGCATCCTGTGGATGGTGCACACTGCAGCCACAGTGCGCTGGTGGTGAAGGGAGTGAATGTTTAGGGTGGTGGATGGGGTGCCAATCAAGCGGGCTGCTTTGTCCTGGATGGTGTCGAGCTTCTTGAGTGTTGTTGGAGCTGCACTCATCCAGGCAAGTGGAGAGTATTCCATCACACTCCTGACTTGTGCCTTGTAGATGGTGGAAAGGCTTTGGGGAGTCAGGAGGTGAGTCACTCGTCGCAGAATACCCAGCCTCTGACCTGCTGTTGTAGCCACAATATTTATATGGCTGGTCCAGTTAAGTTTCTGGTCAATGGTGACCCCCTGGATGTTGATGGTGGGGGATTCGGCGATGGTAATGCCGTTGAATGTCAAGGGGAGGTGGTTAGACTCTCTCTTGTTGGAGATGGTCATTGCCTGGCACTTATCTGGTGTGAATGTTACTTGCCACTTATGAGCCCAAGCCTGGATGTTGTCCAGGTCTTGCTGCATGTGGGCACGGACTGCTTCACTATCTGAGGGGTTGCGAATCGAACATTGTGCAATCATCAGCGAACATCCCCATTTCTGACCTTATAATGGAGGGAAGGTCATTGATGAAGCAGCTGAAGATGGTTGGGCCTAGGACACTGCCCTGAGGAACTCCTGCAGCAATGCCCTGGGGCTGAGATGATTGGCCTCCAACAACCACTACCATCTTCCTTTGTGCCAGGTATGACTCCAGCCACAGGAGAGCTTTCCCCCGATTCCCATTGATTTCAGTTTTACTAGGGCTCCTTGGTGTCACACTCGGTCAAATGCTGCCTTGATGTCAAGGGCAGTCACTCTCACCTCACCTCTGGAATTCAGCTCTTTTGTCCATGTTTGGACCAAGGCTGTAATGAGGTCTGGAGCCGAGTGGTCCTGGCGGAACCCAAACTGAGCATCGGTGAGGATGTTATTGGTGAGTAAGTGCCGCTTGATAGCACTGTCGACGACACCTTCCATCACTTTGCTGATGATTGAGAGTAGACTGATGGGGCGGTAATTGGCCGGAATGGATTTGTCCTGCTTTTTGTGGACAGGACATACCTGGGCAATTTTCCACATTGTCGGCTAGACGCCAATGTTGTAGCTGTACTGGAACAGCTTGGCTGGAGGTGCAGCTAGTTCTGGAGCACAAGTCTTCAGCACTACAGCCGGGATGTTGTCGGGGCTCATAGCCTTTGCTGTATCCAGTGCACTCAGCCGTTTCTTGATATCACATGGAGTGAATCGAATTGGCTGAAGATTGGCTTCTGTGTTGATGGGTATATCGGGAGGAGGCCGAGTTGGATCATCCACTCGGCACTTCTGGCTGAAGATGGTTGCAAACGCCATTTTTACGGCAGCGGATATCGGGGTGTCCGACGGTGGGACGTTATTAACATATTCAAATCAGGCTCCTACAGTGCATTTGCAATTAACTCATGCTGCACGGGTTTCCCAGGGGGTCAAGGAACTCGGCAGTGGAGGCGTGAGCTGCTGGCTCCCCAAGGTAAGTCTATTTTAGCACTCCTTGTGGGGCCAGAAGGAGCAGGAATGCTCCCCGTGCCCCTCAAGGAATCCTTCAGCCTCCCCTAGTCCCGATCGCCAATCTCCCCCCCCCCCCCCCCCCCCCACCCCGGCCCCCCACCCCAATCACCAGCCTCCCTCCCCCAGCCCTGATCTCCAGCATCCCCCCAGCCCCCCTTAGGGGCCTCTCCGCCCACCCCTACCACCCCCAATTGCTAATCTCCCCCCTCCCACCCCCCTCTCAGCCCCTATTGCTGACCTTCTCCCCCTCCCGACAGCCAGGGACCGTCCTCAAGGGTCCCTGGCTGCAGCCTCCTGCCGCTGGTAATACCCTCTGCCCGCCGGCCAGGCTGTCCATTTGGCCGGCTGCCAGGCGGGAGATGGAGCTACAAGATGTTAATGAGGTCCTGTTGTTAAGAGTGGCAGGACCTCCCCGTCCCTGGCCTTGCCGGTTTCTTCGGCCTTTTTTGGCCTCATCTGCACCCTCCCCGCCTCCCCGTAAATATTCGGGCCCATTTGAGTCGGAAAACTGATGAAAAACGAGCACTTGAGTGAAGAGAGCTTGCCAGTCTGTGAAACCATGCTCCAGAATGGAGAGGAGGGGGGAAAAGGAGGGAAAAGTTTTAAAATATTTGCAGAATTAATTTTAAAAGATCGAGTTAGTTTTCTGATTTTATCATTTAGTCAATGAATAATCCAGTTGTGGCCAGTGCATTCCATAAATTGGATAAATAAGTCAACTTAAAATCAGCAACAGAAGTTTTGTACAGTGGAATCATTTTTCAAGGGATCTGCATGAACATGGCTGTCAAAAATAACCTTTGTAATTACTGTAAAAATGTTTTATGATCAGGGAGTTGAAAGTGTCAAGGGAATCGATGCGTTGTAGGTATTTCTGTGCTCATTTTCATTTCACCCCGTGCATATAGCCTGGGTGTATTGTTCTCTTTAGATGACACCAGATAATATAAGTCAGCCTTGCTTTCAGTGTGGATTTAAAAAGTGGTGAACTCAGGACAAACCAAACTAACAATAGTTGGTGCAGCTGAGTTCTTTCTGTGGCAGCTTGATCTCTTTCAAGCAGGAGCATGCTCAAACACCCTACTAATTGTGATTGCAAGCAAGATAGCTGAATGCATGAGGCTGCGAGTCTGAGGCTTCAAGTGCCCACCAACGCATCCTGTGGCTGTTGCTGAGAAGTCTTTTCTGTTGCAGATGAAAATTTGATAAGAATCAGTCTACTTTTGACAGCAGAAAGGAATATTGCCTCTTTGCAACATGCAGAGAGCAGCACCGAAAGCTCTGTGTTTATGCATACTTTAGGTGGCAAAAGCCTTTCATAAGAACATAAGAAATAGGAGCAGGAGTACACCATACGGTCCCTTGAGCCTGCTCTGCCATTCAATCAGATCATGGCCGATCTTCAACCTCAACTCCATTTTCCCGTCTGATCCCCATATCTCTTGATTTCCCCTAGAGTCCAATAATCTATCCATCTCAGCCTTGAATATACTCAATGACTCAGCATCCACAATCCTCTGGGGTAGAGAATTCCAAAGATTCACAACCCTGAGTGAAGAAATTCCTCCTCATCTCAGTCTTGAATGGCCAACCCCTTATCCTGCGAATATGCCCCCTAATTCTAGACTCTCTAGCCAGGGGAACCAATCTTTCAACATCTACTCTGTCAAGCCCCCTCATAATCTTATATGTTTCAATGAGATCACCTCTCATTCTTCTAAACTCCAGAGAGTATAGGCCCATTCTACTCAACCTCTCTTCATAGGATAACCCTCTCATCCCAGGAATGAATCTAGTGAACCTTCGTTGCACCACCTCTGAGGCAAGTAGATCCTTCCTTAGATTAGGAGACCAAAACTGTATGTAGTACTCCAGGTGAGGTCTCACTAAAGCCCGGTACAACTGTAGTAAGACTTCCCTAACCTTATACTCCAACACCCTTGCAATAAAGGCCAACATGCCATTTGCTTTCCTAATTGCCTGCTGTACTGGCATACTCACTTTTTGTGTTTCTTGTACGAGGGCACCCAAGTCTCTCTGAAAACCAACATTTAATAGTTTCTCACCATTTAAAAAATATTCTGTTTTTCTATTCTTCTTACCAAAGTGAATAACCTCACATTTCCCCACATTATACTCCATCTGCCACCTTCTTGCCCACTCACTTAATCTGTCTATATCCCTTTGCAGACTCTTAGTGTCCTCCTCACAGCTTACTTTTCCACCTAGCTTTATATCGTCAGCAAACTTGGAATCATTACACTCGGTCCCTTCACCTAAGTCATTAGTTTAGATTGTAAATAGCCGAGGCCCAAGCACCAATCCTTGCAGCACCCCACTAGTTACAGCCTGCCAACCTGAGAATGACTTGTTTATCCCTACTCTCTGTTTTCTGTCCTTTAACCAATCATCTATCCATGCTAATATATTATCCCCAACCCCATAAGCCCTTACCTTGTGTAACAACCTTTTATGTAGCACTTTACCGAATGCCTTTTGAAAATCCAAATATACTACATCCATTGGTTCCCCTTTATCTACACTGCTAGTTACATCCTCAAAAAACTCTAATAAATTTGTCAAACACGATTTCCCTTTCATAAAACCATGTTGACTCTGCCTAATCTTATTCTGATTTTCTAAGTGCCCTGTTACCACTTTCTTAATAATGGATTCCAGCATTTTCCCGACGACCGTTGTCAAGCTAATTGGCCTGTAGTTCCCTGTTTTCCCTCTCCCTCCCTTGACTAGTGGGGTAACATTTACTACCTTCCAGTTACACTGGGACCATTCCAGAATCTAGAGAAGTTTGGAAGATCATAACCAATGTATCCACTATCTCTGCAGCCATCTCTTTTACAACTCTAGGATGTAGGCCATCAGGTCAAAGGGATTTATCAGCTTTTAGTTCCATTAGTTTGTCCAGTACTTTTTCTCTAGTAATATTAACTGTTTTAAGTTCCTCACTCTCATTCACCCCTTGGTTCCCCACTACTTTTGGTATTCATTTTGTGTTTTCTACTGTGAAGACAGATACAAAATATTTGTTTAATGCATCTGCCATTTCCTGATTGTCCATTAGAATTTCTCCTGTCTCAGCCTCTAAGGGACCAATGTTTCCTTTTGCTACTCTCTTCCTTTTTACATACTTGTAGAAGCTCTTACAATCTGTTTTTATATTTCATGCTAGTTTACTTTCATATTCTATTTTCTCTCTCTATATCAATTTTTTGGTCGTCCTTTGTTGGTTCCTAAAACTCTCCCAATCCCCAGACTTATTACTCTTCTTAGCAATATTATAGGCCTCTTCTTTCAATCTAATACTCTCCTTAACTTCGTTAGTTAGCCACATGTGGATCACTTTTCCTGTGGAGTTTTTATTTCTCAAAGGAATATATATTTGTTGAGACTATTGAAATATTTCTTTAAATTTTTGCCATTGCTTTTCAACTGTCAAACCCTTCAATTTAATTTCCCAATCTACCTTTGTCAACTCGCCCCTCATACCTATGTAATTGGCTTTATTTAAGGTTTAAGACTCTAGTTTCTGACTTAAGTATGTTACTTTCAAACTCAATGTGAAATTCTATCATATTATGATCTCTCTTCCCCAGAGGCTCTTTTACTGTGAGATTACTAATTAACCCTATCTCATTACACAATATAAGATCTAAAATAGCCTGTTCCCTGGTTGGTTCCATGACGTATTGCTCTTGGAAACTATCTTGAATACATTCCATGAACTTCCAAACTTCCTTTGCCAATTTGGAATACATTCCATGAACTTCCAAACTATCTTCGCCAATTTGTTTTGCCCAGTCTATATGCAGATTAAAGTCCTCCATGATGACTGCATTTCCTTTGTTACAAGTTCCTATTATTTGATGATTAATACTCTGTCCAACGGTATTGCTACAATTGGGGGCCTATAAACTACTCCCACCGCTGTTTTCTGCCCCTTGTTATTTCTTATTTCCATCTATATTGATTCTACTTCCTGATCTTCCGAGCCAAGATCCTTTCTCACCCCTGTCCTTATGTCATCCTTTATTATTAGGGCGACACCCGCTCCTTTTCCATTCTGCCTGTCTTTTCTAAATGTCATGTATCCTGGAATATTTACTTCCCAACCTTGGTCATTTTGCAACCATGGGCCCGATATTAGGAGGGAAGTGGGTTGGCAGCGGGGGATCGACTGGGCGCGTGGGTAACATAAGAACATAAGAAATAGGAGCAGGAGTAGGCCAATCGGCCCCTCGAGCCTGCTCCGCCATTCAATAAGATCATGGCTGATCTGATCCTAACCTCAAATCTAAATTCATGTCCAATTTCCTGCCCGCTCCCCGTAACCCCTAATTCCCTTTACTTCTAGGAAACTGTCTATTTCTGTTTTAAATTTATTTAATGATGTAGCTTCCACAGCTTCCTGGGGCAGCAAATTCCACAGACCTACTACCCTCTGAGTGAAGAAGTTTTTCCTCATCTCAGTTTTGAAAGAGCAGCCCCTTATTCTAAGATTATGCCCCCTAGTTCTAGTTTCAACCATCCTTGGGAACATCCTCACCGCATCCACCCGATCAAGCCCCTTCACAATCTTATATGTTTCAATAAGATCGCCTCTCATTCTTCTGAACTCCAATGAGTAGAGTCCCAATCTACTCAACCTCTCCTCATATGTCCGCCCCCTCATCCCCGAGATTAACTGAGTGAACCTTCTTTGTACTGCCTCGAGAGCAAGTATGTCTTTTCTTAAGTATGGAGACCAAAACTGTATGCAGTATTCCAGGTGCGGTCTCACCAATACCTTATATAACTGCAGCAATACCTCCCTGTTTTTATATTCTATCCCCCTAGCAATAAAAGCCAACATTCCGTTGGCCTTCTTGATCACCTGCTGCACCTGCAAACTAACCTTTTGATTTTCTTGCACTAGGATCCCCAGATCCCTTTGTACTGCAGTACTTTCCAGTTTCTCGCCATTAAGATAATAACTTGCTCTCCGATTTTTCCTGCCAAAGTGCATAACCTCACATTTTCCAATATTGTATTGCATCTGCCAAATCTCCGCCCACTCACCCAGCCTGTCTATATCCCCTTGTAGGTTTTTTATGTCCTCCTCACTCTCTACTTTCCCTCCCATCTTTGTATCATCTGCAAACTTTGATATGTTACACTCGGTCCCCTCCTCCAAATCGTTAATATAGATTGTAAAGAGTTGGGGACCCAGCACCGACCCCTGCGGAACACCACTGGCTACAGGTTGCCAGTCCGAGAATGTACCATTTATCCCAACTCTCTGCTTCCTGTTAGATAACCAATCCTCCACCCATGCCAGAATATTACCCCCAATCCAGTGATTCTTTATCTTGAGCAATAATCTTTTATGTGGCACCTTGTCGAATGCCTTCTGGAAGTCCAAATACACTACGTCCACTGGTTCCCCTTTATCCACCCTGTACGTTATGTCCTCAAAGAACTCAAGCAAATTTGTCAGACATGAATTCCCCTTTGTAAAGCCATGCTGACTTTGTCCTATTGAATTATGTTTATCCAAATGTTCTGCTACTGTCTCCTTAATAATAGACTCCAAAATTTTACCCACCACAGATGTTAAGCTAACTGGTCTATAATTTCCAGCCTTCTGCCTACTACCCTTTTTAAATAAGGGTGTTACATTGGCAGTTTTCCAATCTGCCGGGACCTTTGCCGAGTCCAGAGAATTTTGGAAAATTATTACCAAAGCATCCACAATCCCTACTGCCACTTCCCTCAAGACCCTAGGATGGAAGCCATCAGGTCCAGGGGATTTATCTGCCTTGAGTCCCATTAATTTACTGAGTACCAATTCCTTCGTGATTTTAATCGTATTTAGCTCCTCCCCCCCTAGAGCCCCCTGTTTGTCCAGTGTTGGGATATTCTTAGTGTCCTCTACCGTAAAGACTGAAACAAAATATTTGTTCAGCATTTTTGCCATCTCCATGTTTCCCACCATTAATTTCCCGGTCTCATCCTCTAAAGGACCTACGTTTGCCTTAGCCACCCTTTTTCTTTTTATATAACTGTAGAAACTCTTGCTATCTGTTTTTATATTTTTTGCTAATTTATTTTCATAATCTATCTTCCCTTTCTCAATCAATCCTTTTGTTACTTTTTGCTGTCTTTTGAAGACTTCCCAATCTTCTATCCTCCCACTAAGTTTGGCTACCTTATATGTCCTTGTTTTTAGTCGGATACTGTCCTTAATTTCTTTACTTATCCACGGATGGCTGTCATTTCTTTTACACCCTTTTTTCCTCAGTGGAATATATTTGTTTTGAAAGTTGTAAAATAACTCCTTAAATGAACACCACTGCTCATGTACCGTCTTACCCTTTAATCTATTTTCCCAGTCCACTTTAATCAATTCCGCTCTCATACCATCATAGTCTCCTTTATTCAAGCTCAGTACGCTTATTTGAGAACCAACCTTCTCACCCTCTAATTGGATATGGAATGTAACCATGTTATGGTCACTCATTCCAAGGGGATCCTTAACTAGGACATTATTAATTAATCCTGGCTCATTACACAGGACCAGGTCCAAGGTTGCTTGCCCCCTTGTTGGTTCAGTTACATACTGCTCAAGAAATCCATCCCTAATACACTCAATAAACTCTTCCTCAAGGCTACCTGCCCAATTTGATTTGTCCAGTTAATATGATAGTTAAAATCCCCCATAATGTAACGCGCCCAGTGAAATCTGGGTGCTCCACACGCATTCACAGCTTGATTGAAGGTGCTTACCTTTGCTTCCAGGTTTCGCGCTCGAAAGCTGCGCAGCGGGCGGACTGCGCATTCGCAGCATAGGCTGTCAGCTGGAGGAGCCCTATTTAAAGGGGCAGTCCTCCACTGACTGATGCTGCAGAAAATAGGCAAAATTATAGCAGGGAGCAGCCCAGGGGGAAAGCTGCTCCCAGTTTAATGATGCCTCACTCCAGGTATCATTAGATGGGGTGAGGAGGAGGGGGAGGACAGAGATCTTCTCCCCAGCGGGCGGGAGGAAGCGGCCTGCCTCTGCCACCACGAAGGCCTAGCTTGAGGTGGCAGAGGAGGTCACCAGCACCAACAACATATCGCCCACCTGCATACAGTGCAGGAGGCGCTTCAATGACCTAAGTAGGTCAGCCGAAGTGAGTACACTTACTCATTCCCCTACACTCCGTCTGCCACATCACCACCCCCGCCCCACATCTCCTTCTGCACTGCCAACACTACTCTGTCACATCACTCCTCACACCCGCTCAAAGCTCATCCTCATCTTAACTGCATTTACTCACCTCACCAGTACTCATCCCACCACTACCACTCAACCCAATCCTCATACAATCTCATGGCTCTATCTCATACTCACCCTCTCATGCATCTCTTTCACGGTCAGCCTCACTCAACCTGCCACTACCTGTGCTGCAGCCACAGGGCATGCATCACATATGTGCAGTAGGCAGCGTAAGGCAAACGTGTCATGAGCATGAAGGAGCTGATCAAGGATGTTTGAGGGTTTGTCATGGTTTTTACTTATATTTGATTTCTGATCAACTCACATTACATATTATATTGTCACCACTACTGCCACGTCTTTGCGAATCTTGTCTGGTTTGTGCAATAATGCCCTTTCCTGAGGATCACTATGAAGACCCACAACTGATGCCACCCATTGTGTCACTGCAGAGTGGGTGTAGGTGTATTTGCAGGGCTCTTTTGTGCAGACGGCTGAGAGACGTCGGCGATGTCCCCGGTGGCACCCTGGAAGGATACGAAGGAGAAGTTGTTGAGGGCAGTGGTGACTTTGACAGCAACAGGTAGGAAGATGGTGCTCGGGCCAGCCGGGAGCAGCTCAGCATGAATTAGGCTGCAGATGTCCACGACTACATGTCGTGACTCTGAGCCTCCGTGTGCACTGCTGCTCAGAGAGGTCCAGGAAGCTGAGCCTTGGTCTGTAGACCCTGTGGCGAGGGTAGTGCCTTCTGCAACGCATCTTTCTCTGTGAGTGTCCTCCCTCCTGCTGTGCAGGTAGATGTGTCACAGCACTGTGTTGTGGAGCTCCATGTGTCAGAGGTGGACGGTGTGGCCGGCGAGGCTGGTGATGCTGTTCGTCCTCCGAGGAAGTCATGACTGCAGCTACGGCGGCCCCCATTCGGAAGAGGGGGTCCGTAAGGTAGGTAAACGTGTCTGCACACTGGGGTAAGTGTGCAAGTTTGTGAATTGTACTGTTAGGAGGAGCATGGTGGAGGCCCTTCTTTGTCCAAAGTGACAGAGTGGCCTCCTGCAATGGGTGAGGATCTCCCCCCACCACCTGTCAAATGGACCTTTGCAGCTGCCACAGGCTGATCGCTGCAACACGTCCATTTCAACTGGGAGTTTTTCCCCCAGTACGGGAAACAGTCTCAGTTGTTTGGAAAATCCCACCCCTCCTAAAATATCTCGTTAATCAGGTCTGTAAACGACCTGAAGTACCTAAATAATTACCTTAAGTGGCATCCCGCCGGCTTTAATTGCCGGGAATCCCACATGCGGGAGCTGCGCGCGCATGTCAGCGCGTCACTGGGGAACCCGGGAATCCCCGATTTTCGGAGCCCCCCCCCCCGTCACGTACACACCCGCTCGGGGGTGCTAAAAGCGAGCCCCATGTCTCTGTAATGGCTATTAGGTCAAATCCATTTATCTCTATTTGTGCAATTAATTCATCTATCTTGTTACGAATGCTCCGTGCATTCAGATAAAGAGCCTTTAATTCTGATGTTTATAATTTTTTTCCTGCTTTGACCTTACTTGTTGTTGCACTATTATTGGTAAACTTTCTGTCCCTTCCTGCCACACACTGCTTATCTTTACCCAAATCACTACACCGTTTGATTTTCTTAACTTTTCTCATTAGATTTCTAAATTTCCCCTCACCTGACCTCCCGACCCCCCCCCCGACCTTTTTAATTTAAAGCCCTGTCTGCAGCCCTCGTTATTCGATTCACCAGGACGCTGGTCCCAGCCCGGTTTTTATGGAGCCTGTCCTGTTGGAACAACTCCCTCTTTCCCCAGGAATGGTGCCAGTGTCCTTAACATACTCGACAGCTTTCTGTACTAGATTCTCTCTCCAAAATCGTCTAGCCCTGACTTCAGGAGTTGCATATTACAGCCCATGCCATAGGTAGCAGCAATCAGAACATTGTTCTTACGTTTCTTCACCAGTGATCAAAGAGGTTTTCACTGTGTGAGATGTCATTCTCTCCACTCTGGAGTACAGTGGAGATTGCAATTACTGCTGCATATTATCAAAAGCAAAACACTGCGGGTTCTGTAAATCTGAAATAAAAACAGAAATGCTGGAAATACTCATTAGGTCAGGCCTCCTACACTGTTCCAATGAAGTTCAACGGAAGCTTGAAGAACAGCACCTCATCTTTCGATTAGGCACTTTACAACCAACATTGATTTCGATGACTTCAGATTATAACCACTGCTCCCATTTTTTCGGAGAGCAGGTGCTGGTAATGGTTCTGATGTTGCCATTTACATCTCCTCTAGACCCATCTTTTATTACTTTACTTGTGCCATTACCACCCTCATGCCTTGCACCATCATCCCTTTTGTCAATTGATCACTCCTACCCTCCACCCTATCACAGACCTTACATTTTGTTCTCCCTGCCCATCTCTTCTTCCCTTCCCCCCCCCTTTCCCTGTTTCTGTACTTGCTTAAAAACAGTTAAATCTTTAGTTCTTCCAGTTCTGACGGAAGGTCATCAACCTGAAACGTTAACTCTGTTTCTTGCTCCACAGATGCTGCCTGACCTGCTGAGTATTTCCAGCATTTTCTGCTTTTACTGCTGCACATTATGTATGCCAGAGATGGAAGGATATGTTTCTGAGCTGCATGCCTCAATTCCTAACAGCGTTTGTCCACCTTTGTGTATGTGATGGACAAAACATTGTCATATCTTTGATGAACCAGCACATACTTTAAAGGCACTCTTGCCAACCTCCAATTCTCCTAGTCCATCTCATTGGGCCTAGAAGTTCCCACTGGCCCTTCCATTTTACCTTCAATCTTGGAGCTGGCACATGCTTCGTGCTCAGTGGCTGTTCATGTCCTGGTGATTCAATACTTTGAGGAGAAGCCATATCTCTGTGCTGGTAGATTTTTTAACGAGGATACTGCTGATCATCTGCCTACCTTACCTCTAACTTATATCTGAATACATAAGGTTTGATCTGGTGCCAAAAAAAAACATCGCTATCATGACCAGGACCTCCTGGGTTATGAATGACATTTCGATGTTTATAAAATCAGCTTTTGTGTCATTATTGGTAAACTTGGGATTCCCGGCAATTAAAGCCGGCGGGATGCCACTTAAGGTAATTATTTAGGTACTTCAGGTCGTTTACAGACCTGATTAACGAGATATTTTAGGAGGGGTGGGATTTTCCAAACAACTGAGACTGTTTCCCGTACTGGGGGAAAAACTCCCAGTTGAAATGGACGTGTTGCAGCGATCAGCCTGTGGCAGCTGCAAAGGTCCATTTGACAGGTGGTGGGGGGAGATCCTCACTCATTGCAGGAGGCCACTCTGTCACTTTGGACAAAGTTGGGCCTCCACCATGCTCCTCCTAACAGTACAATTCACAAACTTGCACACTTACCCCAGTGATTAGGCACCTTTATGTTGAGGTGCCTAGTCAGCACATCTGGATGAGTGAACATTTAGTTATTGCATTTTATTACAGAGTTTTATAGGAGTGATAACAGAATTTTCATTTTTTCGGGCACAAATGGATGACATGGAAACTGAGGCAGGAAGCCAGGAACGGAGCCCTCCCATCTTATAAAAATCAGAATGGTGGGCCTGTTGTCAAGGATCACCAGCCCTTTTTCCTCTGCACTACACCTGGGAAATTCTGATTTCCTGGGTGCAATGGAGAGGAAAATCTACCATCCTCTGCAGTGCCCTTGTGACTCCAACCCTCTCTCCAAGTATGTCCTGCATTGATGTAGTTTTGGGGGCAAGGGTGAAATGGTTCCCAATCCTATGTTGTAGAAAATATCTGCTGTGCTGTGGACAGGGTTGCCAGCTTTTCCTAAGTCCAGAGTCAGGTGGGGAGCGAGATAGGGATCATTTCTTGAGCTCTAGGGTGTAATTTTCCGAGCTCAAGCGATGGGTGAGGAGCTTTGCCTGCCTGCCATGCATATCTAGAAATTGCACCCAGAGTTCCCATTCATTAAAGGCAACAGAATATCGTGCACAGTGTGCCCTCGATTTCCTGATGTGCATGGTCGGTGGGCGAGGCTCCCAACTGGCTGCATGCGTTCTGAAAATCGGACCTTTGATGTCTTATTTGCTGCTGCTGATTGTTGAAAACCTTAATAACTCATCATAAGATATTGATATTTGTGGGAAGATAAATTTTGTGGGTAAATTTTCATCTGTAGTACTCTCTGCTCAGAGCTGAACATGCTGGCATTCCAGATGTGTGGTCTCAGATGCTAAGCTTTGCACTGGGAGCGCTAAAGATGAAAATTAAACCTTTGATGTATAAGTTTACTTGGTAGAATTCACAGATACCTCACTCAAAAATCAGTCTGTCAATCCTAAATCAGACAGATGGCACGCCTATTTTTGGAGTTTTCAGTTGGTCATGTTAGGCATTCTGCTTTTCCTGTTGAGAAATTTTTAGACAGCTTCTGAGGGCCAATCAAGAGTAGCCCTATAACAAGTGGAGTGGTATATTGGGGCTGGTAGAAGGCAGCTGTATTATTGGTGGGGAAAAGAATGGTCATTTTCAAAAATGTGGGTATAAGATCTTATTTCCATGTCCAAAAACTCAGTAGGCTAGATTTTCTCATCTGTTTTATTTAACATCATGGTGAACCATTTAATTTAAATGGTTAACTATCGGTTTATTTTAAATGGGAAACACCGATAGAAGAATCTAGCCTGGTATATCAATAGTCAATCAAAACAAAGTTAGAGCAGAAAACATTGTCTCCAACTTCTAGCCATCTAAAGCTGCTCCTGACTCACTGAAGGATTGCTGAATGCCTTTATTTTTAAGGCATGTGTGAAAACACTTGAAGTTGACTCACAGGCGTCCTAGTGCGTATGTGCAATGTATATCATTTTTGAAAGGGCATAATGTAAAGCAGTATTCCAGCAAGCTAATTAATCACATAAACTAGCTTAGAGATAGGTTTTGCCTTTTAAATCAGGATAATTATAGGCACGGTTTTAAGACTGTGGCGTCTCTAGTCTTGACTTTGATATTTCTGTTGAAGGAGTTTTAAACTCTTCATGTTGCCACATTCCAACCTGAACAGATGCAAACATGAAGCACTGGGACATAAATAGCAATGAATGATTCTGCGTGCAGACTATAGAGGCAGTTTTGTTTCTATATATTGATAGACTGTCAAGAAGGTGAAAATTAGGCCTACTCACAAGGTTCATTGACATCTATAACAGCTTAGAGTCACTTGTCAGCAGCGAGCATGATTCACTTGCATATCAAGTAACAGACTTACATCTACGTATTCCCAAGTTTCATTTAACGTGTGAAGCAACTGGAGCCTCCAGCTTTTCGTTAACTAAGGCAGTTCCTCACTAGCCAAAGTTTTTTTTACAATACCATGTATTATTAGATGTAAAGTAAGATGTACAGCTCTTATGATCGTGATTTACACCTTCTCATATGACCTGCTCTTTTTTTTTTACTAAGGGCCATTTAACTGTAGCTGTGCCAGTGCCATTCTGTTGTTCCTCTGATACAAATATTTCATGATTCCTGTTCACTTTAAAACTTTCAGAAAGAGACTAAGCAGATTTTTTAATCCACTCCTTGATGAGATTTCTGCCTTGTAATTACTACTAGGTACCTATTTTCCTCCCTCAGGACATCCCAAAGTGCTTCACAGGCAATTAAGTACTTTTCAATTGTAGTCACTGTTATAATGTAGGTAAAGGTAGCAACAAATTTTGACACAGAAAGATCCCACAAACAGTGATGAGATTTAAAAAACCAGATCACCCGTTTTAGTGATGTTGGTTGAAGATTACATTTTGACTGGGACACCAGGAGAAGCCCCCTGCTCTTCTTCAAATAGTGCCATGGGATCTTTCACATCCACCTGAGAAAGCAGATGGAACCTCTATTTAACATTTCACCCAGAAGACCTCACCTGCAACAGTGCAGCACTCCCTCAGTTCTACACTGAAGTGTCAGCCTAGATGAAATGCTCAATGTCTCTGGAGTGGGGCTTGAACCCACGACCTTCTGCCTCAGAGGTGAAAGTGTTACCACTGAGCCAAGGCTGACACTTTTGATACAGTTTCTGCACATGCTCAGAGACTGACTTCAGAGCCTGCAGGTAGGTATGTCCCTCGAACATCCTTCTTTTCAGGCAAATGCCCATTAGTTCTGGATCCCACAACTCCTCAGCCTCTGTTGGGAAGGGGGCACATCCTCACCCACTCCCCATTCCTTTGGCTCCCTCGTATTCTGTGAATCACTAGTGCCACATCCTTACTAACACTATCTAATTCCCCCGGGTGAAAGCATCTGAAGTAGCGTGTGGGGACGAGAAAGCAATTGATGTAGGGGGTAAATTTAAGGGATTTGGGAAGAGGAACATGGAGCAGGAGGTTTCTGCGGGAACTCGTGGGTGACTTTCAGTCCAAATTCATCTTCTTCTTCATTATCATCCTCCTCATCCTCTTCATTATCATAGTTCACAAGGAAGTAGTTGTGGCTTTGTGTCTGTTATTTCTCCTCCTCATCATCATCATTTTCCTCTTCCTGTGCCTTGTTGTGGTGATCTGCAGGAAAGGAGAATACGAGTGTAGGGTTTGTCTATCCAATCCTTACCAATGCCCAAGGGTTGGTGAACTCTGGACGGTAACTTTTGGAAAAGTACTTCACGAACAAATTGTTTTAAGGCTAGACAACTTTATTGGCACAAGTTCGTACAACCTTTCCGAAGTAGAGAATGGTCATTGAGATTGCTGGGTGATCAGTCTGTCACACCCAGGGGTGTTGTGTCTTCTTCTTGATGTTGTCCTCCTTCTTGAGGTGAGCCCCTGATGCTCTGTCCTCTGACTGCAGTGTCAGTTCCATTGCGATGTCTTCTTTTTATGTTGTTTTTGCACTTTAGAGCTTAAGTAAAGTAATGGAAGTGTCATTCTGTCCAATCACCTCCTCTGATTAGGCCTCTTTGATGGACAATTCAAAACCAGGTACAATTAGCTCAGCACTTTGAAATGTGATGGCTTCCCTTATCTGTGCTCATCTGGCTTTTCAAGCACTTTGGAATGTGAAGGCCCCCATTATCTGTGGCTCATCTGATTTTTTGTGACCATGATTTTAACTATCTCACAGTTTCTCAATAGTATCAATTCTGTGGTGTGTTGACTTGTTTAAAACTTCTGGAAGCTTTCCCATACGAACTGCAGTTTTAAAATAATCAAAAGTCCAGCGGCACAAAGGGACCATGGTAACAGCGGTTTGTTCTGTCTGTTTGGCTGATGCTGTATCTTTAAAAGCTGTCAATTGTTTCTAAGTTAATGTCCAATTCCATATTGCAAGAAAAAGCATTCAAATCTCACACCAGCTAAGTATGTGTGAACATTATGCCCCTTGGGATTAAGAAGACACAGAAGTGGGTATAATCTTGTGGCTGTGGTGCTTCACAGGAATGCCACAATGACCGTGTAGGTGTCTATGTTGTGGCATCTTTTTTCTTCCTCTGCGTCGTGTCCTGCTACCTTCTATGCCCGCCTCTGCCGGGTTCTCCTGTGTTAGACATTCTTATAAAGTGGCACAAAGACAGTCATGAGACATCCAGTCAAGCTATTTGACAGTCAACTCACTGATTTAGGCACTGTTCCTTATCTGATGCTGCCCCAGTCTGCTGTTGCAATCTTCAGCCAGGACTGGCTATTTTCCATGCATACCAACGCATTGCTCCTATTTTACGAGAGTTTTACGCTAGTCATGACTCCAATGGATATACAATTCTGATGTAAATACCTGTCCAGGCCATTGGCGGGTGAAGTTCATCTTCCATTGGCCTAAAAGCAGTGCAACTCGCTGTATGGCATTTTTAGGACAATGTCTTCAGAAGAGAAATGAAGGGGAAAATTGGTGCCAGGGGAAAAGATAGTGGTCATTTAATACTAATAATATCGTCAGTGATACAGTGTCAGTGGGGGTTGGGATTCCTCCCAGTTAGTTCCAGGTGACCCTACAAGTTAAAGCCCTAATGGGTAATAAACAAGCAGCAGGAAGCTTACCTGTCATCAGCAAACTTGGAAATATTACATTTGGTCCCCTCATCCAAATCATTGATATAGATTGTGAATAGCTGGGGCCCAAGCACCGATCCCTGCGGTACTCCACTAGTCACAGTCTGCCGACCTGAAAAAGACCCGTTTATTCCTACTCTCTGTTTTCTGTCTGTTAACCAATTCTCAAAACTCTAGCAGTACTCCTGCAACCACTAAGTCCTGGCTGATGCTAACCTGTGACTCAGTTCTCTCAGGTTAGGTAAATGGGGCGTATCCACAAGGGGATAAAGTGTGACTCTACATTAAACAAATGGAAACCCTATTATGCAGATTTCTCAGCAGTTTGCCTTGGAGACTCAAGTGTGGTGATAGGTTTCCAATTGTACTAGACAGCCAGTCAACCAAAGAAAATGATGAAGCACCTCAAAGCACTTGATGCAATGAATTATTTTTCAAAGCACGGAGCTTGTTCTCATGCAGGCACACTTGGCAGTCATTCTGCATCAGTAGCATCCCACGTACTGCAATGTGATGAATGACAAGCTGATCTCTTTTACTACTACTACTGGTGTGAAGCAAAGTGAAGTGAAACCACGTCTTAGATGTAATCTTATTTGGGCCACTGCCAGCTTTGCTCCACTGTTCTGACAGTACAGATTAAAGAAGATGCATGATTTTTTTCACCCATTTTTATTCTGTTCTCTGCATTCACCATTCACCCTCTGGTACTTCACTCTTTATGAGTGACTGTGGATAGGCTCTTTGACTGTGGGTGATCACAGCTGAGCTTGATCCTGTCCTCACCTCGGCTTTCTAGCAGGAGTCACTAGAACTTGATCTGGGTCTCAATGAGGATGATGGCAATTGTGGCACCCCAACTGCTACCTTGGCTGAGATCAGCTAACAGCATAGATCAGGGAACAAACTTCGGGCCTTCCTGGGCTCCACCAAAGTGGGGGCGGAGTGCTTGCATTTGGAGCAGGAGCAGGCACAGCATCGGTAAGTCATGAAAATGAGATGGGAGTGGGCTACTGGGGCATCCCATCTAATTTTCCTTCAGGTTCACTGGGCCGGCACCCTTTTACAGGGGTGCGCAAAGAAGTTGCAGTTGGTCCTTGTGCCTGGTCCTCCCTCAGATCAGAGAGCCCGAGGAGGGCAGGCAGCAAGGTCAGGAAGGCCTCAAAAAGTAAGTTGAGCTTTCTTTTCTGCAGATGTGGAACTACCTCCGGAATCCTGCAATATTTTGCAGGCTTCGCATTAGCCAAAATCCCTGAAACTCTTCCTCCAATCCCTAACAGTCTCCTGCACCATGCTTACCTCCGTAACCATAAAACCAGAGAAATCTGGGAATAAAAGCTAACAATTGGAGCCTATTCTGATAATTAAGAGCCCGGAGGCTAGGTATCATTATGGTTGCTCTCCTTGATATCTTTTGCCAAATGCAGGGATCAAAACTGGATATAATACTTCAAGTACCAAAGCCTTACATAGCCTAAGTATAATACTCTTCATTTTATACTCGATAGTCCTAGCAAAGCAACCTAAAAACTGCCTTCCCTATAACCATCTCACACTTTGTGCACCTTTATGAGTTATCAGCTATTACCCCCAGGTCTCTTTCTTAATCCATTACCTTTAATGGGCACCCCTGCAAAGTATGAGCATTTAAGATGCTGCCTGTCAAGTTACCAGCCGAACAATGCTCTGACTTAGATAGTTGTTTCTCTGAGCAGGCAATTGGTGATGGATATGCAAATGCCTTCAATGTCCAAAAGAAGAGAGGGGTGTTGGCCTCCCAAACTTCAGACACTACTCCTGGGCCCCTGGCCTTCCAGAAAAACTCATAGCTGGAAATGGAGACTAGGACTTCTCCTATTAATTCCACTACAAAGTCTACCTCAGAAAAGACCACCAAGGGGCCACAAACTCCCCATTGTTGCTGTAACCTTGCCAGTCTGGAGTGAGGTCTATGCCTCATGGAAATTCCTACCATATTTACTAGCCCTCTTCAAAATATAGAACAATGGAGTGCTCCTAGGAGTACTCATCTCTGGTGGATTCAGAGCCTGCTGTGACAAAGTTCACCAGATTAGGTCAGCTGCCCTACATGGTAAAATCTTGCTCTTCCACCAGTTAGTTGACAGATTTCATCTCTCCCAATATGTCCTATAGTGCCTATATTGCTATCTCCAGATGAGGCACTACCACCAGAACCACATAATATTTTGAGGACTTCACATTAGCCAAAACACCTGGAACACTTCTTCCACTTCCTAACAGGTTAGTCTCCTGCACCATGTTTATCTCCACAACCATAGACCTGATAGAAAACCTGAAGGAAGCCTGGGAATGAAAACTAGGTCTCCGCTAAGGGAGGAGGAATATCGAAAAGGCATGGAGACAGACTCTCTACACCACCACCTGCAGCGAAATACATGAAAGTCAGCTCACATCTAGCCCAGAGTGATGGGTTAAAACTATCCTCTCTATAACGATCCTATGTGGAATGAGTTTGGGAATTCTTAATCCAGTTCTTAGTGGGATGTGCCCATGGCACAAAACTGGTACAAATTGGCAGTCCCACTTTGAGAGACCTCAGGATGGTTGGTATGGGAAACTGAATGTCACATTGTTGCAATAGGAGTGATCCTCTGAGTTTTCAGCTGAGGCACATTGTTGGGCAGAGTAGAAGGAACTTCACTATGTCTGACCTGGATATGTTTGATAATAGCATTGATATCCAAAATGGAATGACATCCCTTGCCTTGATGAGCAAAACATTTATTGAGAAATTTCTTGTGTTTCCACAGTGATTATAAAAAGTAACCAGTTTGAAAGAGGAAAGCTTTAGATTTTTGAAGTGTTAATAAGTCAGTCCTCGATGCCATCGTGCCTGACATTTATTTCCTTATTCATCTCTTTTCCCTTAAACTGCGTGTTGTTTTCATATGTTGACTGAGTCTGCTACTTATTCCCATATCTCACATTCAAGTTTCCTCTGTGTGTGCCTTTGTGCAGAGAGTTTCCAGCTGAAGGCTGACATACCCAATTCAAGGCACCTAATACCTGGTGCCCAATGAAAGTGTCTGTTAATAGTGATCACTGTGTTTGACTTAATGTATGTCTGGGTTAATTATTACAGGTTTGTTGTACTATGCTGGGCACGGATACGAAAACTATGGAAACAGTTTTATGGTGCCGATTAATGCTCCGAATCCCTATAGATCGGCAAACTGTTTGTGTGTGCAGAGCATCCTAAAGCTGATGCAAGAGAAGGAGACGGGATTGAATGTCTTCCTGCTGGACATGTGCAGGAAAAGGTACATGTAACAACCAGAGAAACTTGCACCATTTTTCATTTAATAGGACTAGATAGATTGCTTTCATTGTAAGCTTCCATCTCCATCTTTGGAGCCATCCCAAGGTCAGTAAGACAGTGACAGCCAAACAGCTCTAATACTGACTTTGTCATATAGTTGGGACTGGGATGGGGAAAGAAGACCTACCCTAATGGTTTAGGTACAACAGTAATGATAGCAAACTTTCACAGATTTATTAATATTGCTAATATTAGCAAAGAAGTAGAAGTATTTTTTTTAAATCCCAATTTTTTTTATCAGATAACTTTATTCATTTTATTTCACATTTCTGTCAGCCAACCTCGCTGGGCCATGATGTGATAGGTTGTGCATTTGTATTTGCAGTGCTCCATGTACTGAGGCCCCAATCTTAGCCATGCTTCCACAAGGAGATGCTCTGTTGAGCAGAGGCCATGGGATGGGCAGGAAAATTGAAGTGAGAGTTATCTCAAGTCACTCATGCCAGTGTCAGAGTAGCCTTGCAGCAGCTGAGGGCAGATCATCCACCTTTCCTCTCAACTTAGGAGAATCTGGGGGGCAAAAGAAGGGGAATGGAGAGTTCCCCAGCTACGTAGTGAGCAAATGCATCACTGCGGCTTTGCGCCATAAATAACAGGAAAATCTCTCAATTCTTGGTTTGTGCTGAATTAACTGATCTTAGTTGGGCCTGCAATAAGACACTACAGTTAGCCTCTGTACCTGTGAGGTAGGGGAATGTGAATATAATGCACTGTGAGGGATTAATGTAGGTATAATCTACTGAGTGGTGAATGTGGGTATAATGCAGTGTAGGTGGTGAATGTGGGTATAAAACACTGTGAGGGATTAATGTGGGTATAAAACACTGTGAGGGATTAATGTGGGTATAATGTACTGTGTGGGATGAATGTGGGTATAATACACAATCGGGGGTGAATGTGGGTATAATACACAATGAGGAATGAATGTGGGAGGAATGTGGGTATAATACACTGTGAGGGGTGAATGTGGGTATAATACACAATGAGGAATGAATGTGGGAGGAATGTGGGTATAATACACTGTGAGGGGTGAATGTGGATTAAATATACTGTGAGGGGTGAATGTGGGTATAATGTATTGTGAGGGGTGAATGTGGGTATAATGTATTGTGAGGGGTGAATGTGGGTATAATACACTGTGAGGGGTGAATGTGGGTATAATACACTGTGAGGGGTGAATGTGGGTATAATACACTGTGAGGGGTGAATGTGGGTATAATACACTGTGAGGGGTGAATGTGGGTATAATACACTGTGAGGGGTGAATGTGGGTATAATGTATTGTGAGGGGTGAATGTGGGTATAATACACTGTGAGGGGTGAATGTGGGTATAATACACTGTGAGGGGTGAATGTGGGTATAATACACTGTGAGGGGTGAATGTGGGTATAATACACTGTGAGGGGTGAATGTGGATTAAATATACTGTGAGGGGTGAATGTGGGTATAATGTATTGTGAGGGGTGAATGTGGGTATAATGTATTGTGAGGGGTGAAAGTGGGTATAATACACTGTGAGGGGTGAATGTGGGTACAATACACTGTGAGGGGTGAATGTGGGTATAATACACTGTGAGGGGTGAATGTGGGTATCATGTATTGTGAGAGGTGAATGTGGGTATAATGTAATGTGAGGGGTGAAAGTGGGTATAATGTATTGTGAGGGGTGAATGTGGGTATAATGTAATGTGAGGGGTGAAAGTGGGTATAATGTATTGTGAGGGGTGAAAGTGGGTATAATGTATTGTGAGGGGTGAATGTGGGTATAATACACTGTGAGGGGTGAATGTGGGTATAATACACTGTGAGGGGTGAATGTGGGTATAATATACTGTGAGGGGTGAATGTGGGTATAATGTATTGTGAGGGGTGAATGTGGGTATAATACACTGTGAGGGGTGAATGTGGGTATAATACACTGTGAGGGGTGAATGTGGGTATAATACACTGTGAGGGGTGAATGTGGGTATAATACACTGTGAGGGGTGAATGTGGGTATAATGTATTGTGAGGGGTGAATGTGGGTATAATGTATTGTGAGGGGTGAACGTGGGTATAATACACTGTGAGGGGTGAATGTGGGTATAATACACTGTGAGGGTGAATGTGGGTATAATGTAATGTGAGGGGTGAAAGTGTGTATAATGTATTGTGAGGGGTGAACGTGGGTATAATACACTGTGAGGGGTGAATGTGGGTATAATACACTGAGGGGTGAATGTGGGTACAATACACTGTGAGGGGTGAATGTGGGTACAATACACTGAGGGGTGAATGTGGGTATAATACACTGTGAGGGGTGAATGTGGGTACAATACACTGTGCGGGGTGAATGTGGGTACAATACACTGAGGGGTGAATGTGGGTATAATACACTGTGAGGGGTGAATGTGGGTACAATACACTGTGAGGGGTGAATGTGGGTACAATACACTGTGAGGGGTGAATGTGGGTATAATGTACTGTGAGGGGTGAAAGTGGGTATAATGTATTGTGAGGGGTGAAAGTGGGTATAATGTATTGTGAGGGGTGAATGTGGGTATAATACACTGTGAGGGGTGAATGTGGGTATAATACACTGTGAGGGGTGAATGTGGGTATAATATACTGTGAGGGGTGAATGTGGGTATAATGTATTGTGAGGGGTGAATGTGGGTATAATACACTGTGAGGGGTGAATGTGGGTATAATACACTGTGAGGGGTGAATGTGGGTATAATACACTGTGAGGGGTGAATGTGGGTATAATACACTGTGAGGGGTGAATGTGGGTATAATGTATTGTGAGGGGTGAATGTGGGTATAATGTATTGTGAGGGGTGAACGTGGGTATAATACACTGTGAGGGGTGAATGTGGGTATAATACACTGTGAGGGTGAATGTGGGTATAATGTAATGTGAGGGGTGAAAGTGGGTATAATGTATTGTGAGGGGTGAACGTGGGTATAATACACTGTGAGGGGTGAATGTGGGTATAATACACTGAGGGGTGAATGTGGGTACAATACACTGTGAGGGGTGAATGTGGGTACAATACACTGAGGGGTGAATGTGGGTATAATACACTGTGAGGGGTGAATGTGGGTACAATACACTGTGCGGGGTGAATGTGGGTACAATACACTGAGGGGTGAATGTGGGTATAATACACTGTGAGGGGTGAATGTGGGTACAATACACTGTGAGGGGTGAATGTGGGTACAATACACTGTGAGGGGTGAATGTGGGTATAATACACTGTGAGGGGTGAATGTGGGTACAATACACTGTGAGGGGTGAATGTGGGTACAATACACTGTGAGGGGTGAATGTGGGTATAATGTACTGTGAGGAATGAACTACTCGATTTCTGTGTTTGCAGGAATGTGCACGATGATACCATTCCGAATATGGAGGCCTTGAGAGTTACAGCCAATATTGTGTTTGGATATGCAACGTAAGCATTTTGACCATCATGACGAAGGATTCCATTCCATTAACTATGTAGAGATTCATGCTGAATTAGTCATTAAAATTTGTAAATTTGGGCAAATCAAAGTCAAAGCAGTCTAGATCGGTCTCAACTGTTTGGTTTTTCTTGGATTATTTAAAAATCAAATTAGAAGCAGAAAAGTTATTTAACAGACTTCCTCTTGTTACTTTGTGTTACATCGAGTCTACAGCACAGAAACAGGCCGTTCAACCCAACTGGTCTATGCCGGCGTTTATGTGCCACACGAACCTCCTCCCTCCCTACTTCATCTAATCCTATCAGCAGACCCTTCTATTCCTTTCTCCTTTGTGTGCTTATCTCCTTAAATACATCTATGCTATTTGTCTCAACTTCTCCTTGTGGTAGCGCGTTCCACATTCTTACCACTTTTTGGCTAAAGAAGTTTCTCCTGAATTCCCTATTGGATTTATTAGTGACTATCTAATGTTGATGACTTCTAGTTCTGGACTCCCCCACAAGTGGAAACATATTCTCTACATCTAACCTATCAAACTCTTTCATTGCCTTAAAGATAATTTTGCAAATGCTGTTATATTGTATTTTTAAAATGTGATGATGATCTAGAGGGTGTAAAAGTAATACACAAATCTGAGAAAAAAATGATGGTCTGAAATTCAGTTTTTAATATTTCTGTTGCCAGAAAAACAATACCCATAATCATATTGTGTTTTGCTAATATTTATGTGGATGGAGGTGTTGAACACATAAGGGCCTAGAAATTCTTCTGCGCAGTGCTCATTTTTCGGGTGCTAAACGACCTCCTGAGCTGCCAATATGGCGGGCAGGAAGTGCACGCTCATTACGAGCCGGAAGTGCGCCATATTGGTAAAAGCCAAAGAATCGGTGTGCAGTGCTCACGCCTGATACAAGCATTTGGCCTTTGCACATGCAAATAAGGGGCCTAATGCCTGTTTGAGGCCCCCATTGCAAGATTGGAGACCAGATTCTCTGACCGCACTGCCTGTGAGTGTGGCTCTCCACTGCGACCTTGGGATTGTGGAATTAGCTGCATAATACACATTTTCACCCTTGCATTGTATATCATGTTTGGTTGGGAGGTGAGCAAGAAAACTGCTTGCAGGCCTGTGTCATTGCAGCCACATGACCAGCTACTATGCATGATAGTAGAATAGGGTGAGCCTCCCTCTGACTTTTAATGCTTCTCTCCGAGGTTATGCAGAATGTCTACTGGCACAACTAACAGCCAGGATGGTCAGGACAGTCTCGGCTAACGTTTTGACAGGAGTCAGCTTATCAATTTACTGCTGCCCCATGCTCTTAAAGATTCTACTGCCGTCCTCTGTTCTTTGAAAGTCTTGCTCCAGTTCCCTGTTGTTTGAAACTCTTACCATCATTCTCTGTTCCCTTTGAAGGCCTCACCTCCATTCTCTCTCTTTTTTGAAAGTCCTGCTACTGTTCTTTGTTCCCTTTGAAAGTCCTGCTCCCGATATCTCTCTCCCTCTCTCTTCCTTTTGAAAGTCCTCCTCCCATTCTCTCTCTATCTTTTGAAACTCCCACTCCTGTTCTTTGTTCTCTTAGAGAGTCCTGCTCCCTGGCTTATTGAGAGGCCCAACCTTTGGGCTTCCCCATACTGCTCTCCAGCTGACAGCTCCAATACTCTAAGAAGTAGAGTGAAAAGAAAACAGACAAAAAGAAGTGAGAAAGGGAACAAAAAGGGAATGTGAAAGAGGAAAAACCTGAGAGGGAGAGAGAGAAGAGAAATACAAAACTGGAGAAGAGATAAAAGTGAGGGGGAGAGCAAGAAGTAGAAGTGGAGGAGAGTGGGTGGAACAAAAGCACCAAAGAGATAGAAACAGAAGTAACAGGAGAGAGAAACAACAACAATTTGCATTTATATAGCGCCTTTAACGTAGTAAAATGACCCAAGGAACTTCACAGGAGCATGATCAGACAGAATTTGACATTGAACCACATAAGGCATTAGGACAGTTAAAGAGGTAGTTTTAAGGAGCGTCTTAAAGGATAAGAGAGAGGTTGAATGGTGGAGTGGTTTAGGGAGGGAATTCCAGAGCTTAGGGCCTAGGCAGCTGAAGGCATGACCGCCAATGGAGGAGTGATGAAAATCAGGGAAACCAAAGACAAGGACAGTGAGAGAGAAAGAGAAGTGATGGAGGAGAGCAAAAGAAAAGTGGAGAATAGAGAAAGCAAAAGAGTAAAAGCAAAGAAAAACAGAAGTGAAAGATGAGAGTATTTTGTGGACTACCAATATCTTTGGCTGGAGGGTCATAAGAGGCTGAGAATTCTTTGGTGGGGACCAGGCTAAGATTGTTTGAGAATGACTGAATCAGATGGTTAAGTTCAAACTTTTTATTGAGAATTAAAATTGACTTGAGCCGGCCTTAAATCATGGGTGTGTGGGCAGGGCATTGTTTGCTCTGAGTGGCAGAGTTTGCTTTAAGTGGCGCTTAAGTGTCCTTACCATTGTTTTGTCGGTGGTTATGTCAATCTAGATGATGACCCTCCACTTCCCTGTCATTAGCACAGCTGGAATGCAGAACTGACCAGGTGGCAGAGTGCAACACACTACCTCACTGCACTGCCCCATGTTAATATTTGCAGTTTTAGCTCAGTTAGCAGGAAGCATTGGAAGCAAAATAACAATGGTAGGGCAAATTAAATTTTTGATTCATCTGTTTTCCCATTGTTCGTACACACCTTACAGCAGACAGTTAAACAGTGGCATTGACAGAAGCTTGGTATTCTGCCCACGCTCTTGGTCTAGTAATGGTGTATGATGCAAGGAGACCCATGTGATGAAAGGGAAAGGAAGAATTTAAAAAGATTGTACATGTAACATGTTTCTTTTCTATGTTTCAAGATGTCAAGGGGCAGAAGCCTTTGAAATTCAGCATTTTGGATTAGCAAATGGAATTTTTATGAAATTTCTGAAGGAACGTCTGCTGGAGGATGAAAAGATCACGGTGTTGCTTGACAGAGTTGCAGAAGGTGATTGCTTTATTTTGATGACTAGAGTAGTTGTGCTTCTTTTTTGTCAACTGCATATTTGATATACATGGAAACCCATTGCCATACTTGAGTCTCCAAACTAAACTACTGAGAGATCCACACAGTTGGTATCCCTCTTGCCTTCTGAGTCAGATGGTTGCGGGTTCAAGCTCCACTACAGACTTGAGCACATAATCTAGGCTGACACTTCAGGGGTCTGGTGCATTGTTAGAGATGCCATCTTTCAAATGATACTCTAAGCAGAGAACTCCATCTGCCTCCTCAGGTGGATGCATGACACTATTCAAAGTAGACCAGGGAGTTATCCTGACCGATATTCCTCCCTCAACCAACACCAAAAACAGATTGTTTAGTCATCCATTAACTCGTTGATTGTGGGACCATGCTGTGTTCGCATAACACTTTCTTAGCTATATCAGTGCAAACATTTCCATTTACCACATGAGCAATCCTAATGGTTTTTCTAAGTAAAGTTCCCGATTTTATGACAAATTGCACCAAATCGTGGACGCCCATTGGAACAATGATTGATACCATCCAAGATATTTCATGGAAAACCTTTACTGCTAGCAGAGATAAAACTTTCATCCATCAGAACAGGCTGTATTTAAATGTATATTCCAGGCGTTGCAATGTTATTACGGCCACTACGCCACCCAGTCCGTCAAAATAAACAATTGAGTCTAATGACTGCACTGAAAAGATCATGTTTGCAGTCACGGTGAAGCAACTCTCTCCACAGGTAAGACGGATGCAGATGATGCCAAATTAGAATTATAGAATCATAGAATGGTTACAGCACAGAAGGAGGCCATTTGGCCCATAAAGTCCGTGCAAGCCTCTGCAAGAGCAATCCAGCTAGTCCCACTCCCCCGTCCTATCCCCATAGTCCTGCAATTTTTTTCCCTTCAAGTACTTATCCAATTCCCTTTTGAAAGCCATGATTGAATCTGCCTCCACCACCCCATTAGGCAGTGCATTTCAGATCATAACCACTCACTGTGTAAAAATGTTTTTTCTCATGTCGCCTTTGGTTCTTTTGCCAATCGCCTTAAATCTATATCCTCTGGTTCTTGACCCTTCTGCCAATGGGAACAGTTTCTCTCTATCTACTCTGTCTAAACCCTTCATGATTTTGAATACCTCTATCAAATCTCCTCTCAACCTTCTCTGTTCCAAGGAGTACAACCCCAGCTTCTCCAGTCTATCCATGTAACTGAAGTCCCTCATCCCTGATTGGTGAAAATGCATCAGTGGTTCTGATGAAAGGTCATCAACCTAAAATGTTAACTCTTTCTCCCTCCACAGATGCTGCCTGACCTGCTGAGTGTTTCCAATATTTTCTGTTTTTATTTCAATAGATATATACTTAAGTTACATTTATATCTAGAGTAAAAAAACAAATGAGGGGGGGATATTCTCCTCTATGATCCTGCCTGAAATCAGCAGCACTACGAAGGAGAATGCTGAAAAATTCAGGCGGTGTGACCTACTGCCACCTTCTCTCCCTCCAGCTGGCCCCAGAGACTTACCCGCTGAAGGCCTCGGTCTCACCTAAAGCCTCATTGGGAGCTTTCCTTTCAGTCTTTTGGCTGCTTCCGCCCCTTTAAGATCTCTCACTGCCTCTTCAAGTGCTGCAGTGGCATGCTCACCAAAGCACCTCTCCGGATTCTCTGCCTGTGCACCAGCAGGAGCCTGCCATGCATCTGTACTGAGCCCCGGTCCAGGAATGTGGGACAGAAACAGAAGGGTGGGTGGAAGTCCTGCCTCGAAGGGTAGAATTCCCCCACCCCCTGCATGCCAGACCTTGGTGGCTACTGGAATTGAGTGAGGAAGTTGTGATTAGATGATACCAAGTTTTAGATTGTAGGAGGAAGGGAAGATGTTTCACAGTTATGAGATCCTGGCAAAGGAGTTATATTATGTGGTGTGTATTCATTTCAACAGATTGCGGGTGCAGTAAATCGAAAGGACATATTGGTCTTGAAGCTTCAGCTGGTACCGTTTAAAATACCAACCATATGTCAAAGTGATTTTAGTACCAGCTTCCTAAAGGTGATGGTGCAAGTAGGACCTTTGAAAAACATCGGTTTAAATCTATGAAATGGCGCTTATCAGGTTTATTTGAAGATTGTCAATTTTTAAAAGAATTATTAAACTCTTCTACCTCATCTTTCTAGTTCAGATGAAAGGTTTCTGCCCAAAATGCTAACTTTTCTTTTCAGACGTCTGGCAGTCCTGCTGCTTATATCCAGCATTTAGTGATTTTATTATAGATTTTTTCGCATTTGCAGTTTTTTTTTCTCGTCCTAATGTAATACTGACATTTTAAATTGCAGATATGGGAAAATGTGACCTCACTAAAGGAAAGCAAGCTCTGGAAATTCGTAGCAGTCTGTGTGAGAAGAGAGCCTTGACCGACCCGATCCATTCATCAGGCTGCTCCGCTGAATCCCTGGCACGAAACCTGCAGTGGGCAAAAGCTCATGGTAATGCATCCCTGCTATCTGGCAGTGGCTTGGGGGGGTTTGGACTGGGGCTAGGTCTGTGACAGCACTAGTTTGTTGTCCAGTTATTTCAAGTATGCAATAAACATGAAATTTGAGCCAGTGGAAGAATGTCGACAATCTGCCATAGCGATTGGGTTGGGGGGGTGGATTAGGTTTTACAAATCAGCTCTCCCAGCACAGAGCTTTGTGCGGCAGGAGTGCACGTCGAGGATTCGGGTGCAGAAGTCAGTGCGCCTCGCACAATTTTCATTCCATTTTAGTGGATGGAAAATGACGCGAGACACACTGATCTTCGCAACTGGATTCCCAGTGTGCACTCCTGCTGCGCAAACTCTGCACTGGCAATGTTAATTTGTAAAACATACCCCAAATATCATGATCCTATGTTCCTATGTTCCTAACTAAAGAGCTCGGCTGAAGGTGTTTGCAGATGCAGCTTTGCAATAGTTTCTCTACTGTTGATTTTATAAAAGTTAGTTCAATAGATTTTGCCTCTTATTAACGTAGGAATGGCAGCGCTAGAACAGGGAATCTTTTTTACAATTGGAGTTGGGGTTGAGATGGATTGTGGAAATGGTCTACATTCCTCCAGAAATGCTTTTTAGTTCTAGTTTTGAGTAAGTCTCACCAGGGTAGAATTTTTTTTGGGCCCGACTTAATGCTGCGGAAGCAGCGTGTGCCCGAACCAAGAGACCCGAGACGTCCCGAAATTTTGCAGAGGGGTCCTTTAACAGGCGTTAGGCTCCTAATTAACATAGACCATTCAGGATGCATAAAAAGTAGGCTTGACGAATTTAGCAGTGGGCCAAATGCTTGAAATATTGCAGATTGAAAAATGGGCACAGTTCATACCAATTCCCACCCTGCCCTATTCCCAAACCTAGGGAATTGCTAAAGTTACTTGTACATATATTGCAGTGCTTCCAAATCATCATCACATTTTCCTCAATATTCCTTAGTGAATTTTCCTCTTTTTCCCTGTATGCACACAAGAGTGGAAGTGTACCAAGAAAAAATGGAAACAATGGTATTTTATGAAGTGTGTCTAAATAAAGTGTACTGCTAAAATTGCTTCAAAAGAAGTAACTGCAGAGATTTAAACTAACATTAATGCGCTAAAAGCTGATAATACTGCTGGGCCCAATTCCATTTATCATAGGGTGTTCAAGGAAATGTATGTGAGCCAGTGGCTCATATATTTATTAGCCGATTTAAGTTCTGGACTGGTTCCCATGGACTGGAGGACAACTTGTGTGGTCTCATTATTGAAGAAGGATCAGAATTCAGATTCCGCTAATTATAGGCCTGTCAGTTTGATGTTGGTTACAGGAAATATGTTGGAAAGCATTATATGGGGTATGATTTATGGTCTCTTGGAGAGTTCAGCAATTATTAGGAATTCCTAGCATGACATTTGTTAACTTTGGTCTCGTCTCATTAATCTGATTGAATTCCGCGAAGAAGTTACCGGAATGGTGGATGAAGATAATTCTGCTTCTGCCATGTATTTTAGTTTGCAGACTGATTTAGTCAAGTGAATGGACCCGTGTGTGGTAAATGGCCTTTAAAGTGGACAAGGGCAGTGTTATGCACTTGAGGTTAGCAAACTCCAGGTATGTTTATACCATGCAGGTGTATCTGTTAAGGTAATGGAACAAGAGAGATTCAAGGGTAATAGTTAATAGTTTGTTAAAGGTGCACAAGCAGTGTGTGATGGTTGTAGGGAAAGCAAATAGAGTATTGCATTGAGTACGAAGCAAAGAGTACTATACTTTTTTTTTTATTCGTTCACGGGATGTGGGCGTCGCTGGCAAGGCTGGCATTTATTGCCCATCCCTAATTGCCCTCGAGAAGGTGGTGGTGAGCCACCTTCTTGAACCGCTGCAGTCCGTGTGGTGACGGTTCTCCCACAGTGCTGTCAGGAAGGGAGTTCCAGGATTTTGACCCAGCGACAATGAAGGAACGGCGATATATTTCCAAGTCGGGATGGTGTGTGACTTGGAGGGGAACGTGCAGGTGGTGTTGTTCCCATGCGCCTGCTGCCCTTGTCCTTCTAGGTGGTAGAGGTCGCGGGTTTGGGAGGTGCTGTCGAAGAAGCCTTGGCGAGTTGCTGCAGTGCATCCTGTGGATGGTGCACACTGCAGCCACAGTGCGCCGGTGGTGAAGGGAGTGAATGTTTAGGGTGGTGGATGGGGTGCCAATCAAGCGGGCTGCTTTATCTTGGATGGTGTCGAGCTTCTTGAGTGTTGTTGGAGCTGCACTCATCCAGGCAAGTGGAGAGTATTCCATCACACTCCTGACTTGTGCCTTGTAGATGGTGGAAAGGCTTTGGGGAGTCAGGAGGTGAGTCACTCGCCGCAGAATACCCAGCCTCTGACCTGCTCTCGTAGCCACAGTATTTATATGGCTGGTCCAGTTAAGTTTCTGGTCAATGGTGACCCCCAGGATGTTGATGGTGGGGGATTTGGCGATGGTAATGCCGTTGAATGTCAAGGGGAGGTGGTTAGACTCTCTCTTGTTGGAGATGGTCATTGCCTGGCACTTATCTTAGGCTAGATATGGTTCTTGTGTGTCCGCAATTGAAATTTTGTGTTCAGTTTTGGTCTCTGCATATGGTGAAGTTCTGTAGAAGATTCAGAAGATAACATCTAATCTTTGAGTTTGAGGACAGGCTCCATGAAAGTGGATTATTTACTTTGGAAAAATATTGGGCTTTGAGGGAATGAGGCTTTAAAATCCTGACAATATTGGACTCAGGCTGGTTAGATAGGTCATTAGAGAAGGATAGGGTGGTAGGACTGGAGGTCCGGCATATGAAATCCATAGGGAAAGAGTTAGATGTATTTCTGTTTCGCAAAAAGTCCTCGCCCAATGGAACAAACTGCCGAAAATTGCGATGGGTAAGGAATTGCTACTGCCCTTTAAAAGGAAACTTGACATGGGACAAAAGGTGTATTGTTAGTTTGCTGTGGTGATGAGGAGTATAATGGGCTTTGACAGTGTCCAGGCGTTTTGTTTGATTGCCTAAGATTTGGAGAGGAACTTCCCAGAGTTTTTCTTGAATTGGCCGTGGGTTTTTTCTTTATTTTTTTTGCCTCTCCCAGGAGATAACATGGTTAAGTGGTCAGCAAATGGCGTACGAGGCTGCACCAGTGTCTGGATGCGGTGGGTTTCATGAGCGTGATGGTCCTTTCTATCCATTTTCTTTCCTATATTTGCATATTTACAATCTCATGTACTTTTGGTATAAGTAAATTGAAAAACAGATGTAGTACGAGCCGATCTGTTTATACTGCCATTAACTGTCATCTGATATTTATGTGTTTTCAGAACTACCTGAAAGTATGTGGCTTGAGTTTGACTGCGGTGTCCAAATTCAACTTGGTTTTGCTGCCGAGTTCTCAAATGTCATGATAATTTATACACGAATTGTGAAGAAACCAAAAGAAATTATAATGTGCGAGGCATATGTCACGGATTTTCCACTGGTAAAAATTGTTTTCTTTCTCCTAAGAGGTTCATTGTTGTAATTGATAGTTGGCTGCACTGACACAGTTTAAGTGCCAGCACGTCAGTGTTCTGTTAGAAAGGTAGTCGAGGAAAATTCTTGATTATGTTCATGGAACATAATTAAATTTATGTAATTAAATTAACACTGCAGTTAAATTTAACAAGTGCGACATGATGTATGACTGAAAACTCAAATCTGAAAACTATTACTTAAATCGTTATTAAATATGTTCGATTATTTTTTTAAATGATGCCGGTTGACTGGCTGCTGAACAGGCTTTAATCCAAATAAAGTTCTGTACTATTAAGAATGAAGCTGGAAATTCAAAAATCATTTGGATTTTTAAAGGACTGTCTCATGTTTTAATCTGCTCTCTGCCCTGTTCCAACATAGGATTTTTGGGATCATATTTTGCCATAATAAACCTCCTGAGCACTGTGGACTGCAGGAATGCATTGGCCATTCCAGGTTCTAACACGTAACTGGAACTCTGGTCCTTTAAGTCACTTTTCAACCAATCAGAAATTTATTTTTAAAACTTCCATGTCCAAAGTAGAGAGTAGGAGCCAGAAGAAAACAAGTAATTAGAGTGTTTAAAACGTAGAGGGGATTTTAACCAGTGGAAACTGGGCGGATGGGCAGTTAAAATGCCTCGGGTGACTTACCCGCTGATTTCCCACCTGCTTTACGCTGATCCTGATTTTAACCATCTCTTCTGAGCAGGCGGAAAAAGCATCCACCTGAAGCCGACGGGGTCCTTCTTTAAATATGCAGATCATGGGTCAAGACTGTAAATTTAACTCAGGCCTGAGTGGGGAAGTCGCTGTAGTTTTCTCACCAGTCTGAAGCCAATCAGAAGAGGATCGGGACTTGCCCCTAATGGCCTCACAGGAAAGTTTAGGCTTCCTTTGCCCTGCATTCCACTCCTTCCCTTTCGCAAGAGCCCCCTGCAACCCCCTTCCCTACTTACCTGCATGCTGGCGGGTGGTCGTGGGCTGCCTGACTTTATGGAGGCCAGCGGCCACTTTCCACCCACTTCCTGCCTGTTCTGGCAACATGTTAATGAGGCCCGGGAGTTAAAATAGCCCAGGCCTGTTTTCTGCAGCAGCGGATGAGTTTCTAACTCGCCTGGCCACCCTCCCACTCAGAGTTAAAATCAGCACCTTCATTTTGTATTAGGAAGAAATGATTTGGAAAAATAGGATAGGGTAGATTCGGTAAAAATAAAGTAAAATTGAATTTTAAATAGAAATAAGACCGAGAGAATACAAAAGAGGATTAGTAAGATAGAGACAGAATATGGAAGAGGAACAAATAGGAAAAAAGGCACTGTACAAAAGTACTTAAAGGCACAGTAAGTTGTGTAGATGGGAGCAGGAAGTTGCAAAGGGACATGGACAGACTAAGTGAGTGTGCAAATCTTTGGCATATGGACTTCAATATGGGATAGTGAAAGTCATCCACTTTGGATCTGAGAAAGACAAATTGGAATATTTTCTTACTGCTGAGAGACTAGGAACTGTGGAGGAGCAAAGGGATTTAGGTATTCAAGTGCACAAATCACTAAAAGTTAGTGCACAGGTATAAAAGGTAATCAAAAAGGCTAATGGAATGTTAGCCTTTATCTCAAGGGGGTTGGAATACAAAAGTGAGGAAATTATGCTTCAGTTGTACAGAGCCTTGGTCAGTCCCCATCTGGAGTACTGTGTTCAGTTTTGGGCACTAAACCTCAGGAAAGTATATTGGTCTAGAGTGAATTCAGGAAGCACTTCTTCAAACAAAGGGTAGTAGAAAATTGGAACTCTGAGGGGTAGATGCTGAGAGGATGTTTCCCCTTGTGGGAGAGACTGGAACTAGGGGACACAGTTTAAAAATAAGGGGTCTCCCATTTAAGACGGAGATGAGGAAAAAAAAATTCTCTCATAGGGTTGTGAGTGTGTGGAATCCCTTCCCCAGAGTGCGGTGGAGGCTGAGTTAGATAGATTCCTGATTAACAAGGGAGTCAAAGGTTATAGTAGGAAGTCAGGAAAGTAGGGTTGAGGTCACCATCAGATCAGCCATGATCTTATCAAATGGCAGAGCAGGCTCGAGGGGCTGTATGGCCTACTCCTGCTCTTAATTCATACGTTCGTATGTTTGTACTCTCACTCCCAAAGGCTGTGGATACTAGGTCAATTGAAGCTTTCAAGACTGAGGTCGATAGATTCTTGTTGGGTAAGGGTATCAAGGAATATGGAGCAAAGTAGGTAAATAGGGTTGAGGTACAGATCAACCTTGAACTAACTGAATGGCGGAACAGGCTTGAGGGGCCGTATGGCCTACTCCTGTTCCTATGTTCGTAAATCATGGACACTCCTGGGATAGAACATTCCAAAGAGACTGGGGTATTTTTATTGCAAAAAGATGACCGATTGTATTGAATTAGGAAATCCTAACCATCAATCATTTAATGATAATTAGGGTTTCCCAAGTTCTGTAAAAATTACTGATTATTTTATTGATATTAAGTAATTACCTAGAAGGGAAGCCGAAGGTAAAATAGTTTACTAGGGCACTGTGCACGGGCATAAATGTTGAGATGAACTGAATGACCATTTCTTGTTCAATCTAAGCTGCTCGACATTTCAGAATTGGAGTCATTCATTGTGTTGTGCTGAAGTTTTGAGTCAAACAGCCAGTAATGGGAAGAACGTTGACATCACCAAGGTGGATAATTCCTGTTTATATCATTAGAATACTGGGGGTAAAAGTCTAATTGGGAGTCTGCTCCTCAGTGACTGCTATCATGGAGTCACAAGTGTTTTTTGAAACAGAATCACAATCTAATTTCTGTAAATCTTTGGCCTTTTTTTAAAAAAATGATTTTTACTGTTCATAGGAACAGGAGTAGGCCATTTAGCCCCTCAAGCCTGTTCCGCCATTCAATGAGGTCATGGCTGCTCTGTGACCTAATTCCATATACCCGCCTTCGCCCCATATCCCTTAATATTTTTGGTTACCAAAAATCTATCAATCTCAGATTTAAAGTTAACAATTGAGCTAGCATCAACTGCTGTTTGCAGAAGAGTGTTCCAAACTTCTACCACCCTTTGCGTGTAGAAGTGTTTCCTAACTTCACTCCTGAAAGTCCTGCCTCTAATTTTTAGGCTATGTCCCTTAGTCCTAGAATCCCCAACCATTGGAAGTAGTCTCTTTTTATCTACCCTATCGGTTCCCCTTAATATCTTGAAAGCTTCGATCAAATCACCATTAATTTTCTAAATTCCAGGGAATACAACCCTAGTTTATGTAATCTCTCCTTGTAATTTAACTCTTGCAGTCCAGGTATCATTCTAGCAAATTTACGCTGCACTCCCTCCAAGGCCAGTATATCCTTCCTAAGGTACGGTGCCTAGAACTGAATACAATACTCCAGGCGTGGTCTACCAGGGTTTTGTATAGCTGTAGCATAACTTCTACCCCCTAGTATTCTAGTCCTCTAGATACAAAGGCCAGCATTCCATTAGCCTTTTTGATTATTTTCTGTACCTGTCCATGACATTTTAATGATCTATGTACTTGGATCCCTAAGTCTCTTTGGACCTCCACTGTTTCGAGCTTTTCACCATTCAGAAAGTACTCTGATCTATTCTTTTAACTCCAAAGTAGATGACTTCACATTTGCCTACATTGAAATCTATTTGCCATAGTTTTGGCCATTCTCCTAATCTATTAATATCTCTGTAATTTTACGCTTCCATCCACATTGCTTACAGTGCTGCCTATCTTTGTGTCATCGGTAAACTTGGCTATGTGGCTCTCTATCCCATCATCCAGGTCGTTAATAAATACAGTGAATAGTTGAGGCCCCAACACAGGTCCCTGTGGGACACCACTAGCCACATCCTGCCAGTTTGAATACCTGCCCATTATCCCTACTCTCTGTCTCCTAACACTTAGCCAATTTCCTAACCAGGTCAATAATTTGCCCTCAATTCCATGAGCTTCAACTTTAGCTAACAGTCTCTTATGAGGGACTTTATCGAATGCCTTCTGGAAGTCCATATAAACAACATTCATAGATATTCCCCTATCCACTACTTTAGTCACTTCATCAAAAAATTCAATCAGGTTCATCAGGCATGACCTACCCTTTATAAATCCATGCTGACTGACTCTGATCAGCTGAAAATTTTTAAGGTGTTCAGCCACTCTATCCTTAACTATAGACTCTAGTAACTTGTTCACTTTGGTTGAAGAATTAGGGATGATTTTCTGAGTTCACGCTACTGGTGGGGAGCCTTGCTTGCCCACTCTGCGTGTCAGGAAATCATGGGTGCACTGCCCAAGATTTTTCGTCCATTAAAATGAATGGCTGGAAAACTGTGGGCCTGTGATTTCCGAGCATGCACGGGATGGGGTGGGGGGGTGGGGGTGGTGGTGAGGCTCCCCGCTGATAGCCTGGACTCAGAAGATTACCCCTCTTACACATTTTATTCAGGTAGCATTTGTGAGAGCATTCATTGTTGCATGAGTCTAGCATGTACCTCAGTAATGCATTTTAACTAAAGATCGGCTTGTTTTGTGGGTAGGAGTACAGCAGGCACAATTGGATGGGGGCCACTCAGG
The DNA here is from genome assembly GCF_035084215.1 of Heptranchias perlo. Classification (NCBI taxonomy): domain Eukaryota; kingdom Metazoa; phylum Chordata; class Chondrichthyes; order Hexanchiformes; family Hexanchidae; genus Heptranchias; species Heptranchias perlo. The sequence goes on from NC_090325.1 coordinate 39,536,555, forward strand.
GTCCTCGTTACCCTGTCTTGGGCTAAGTGACCTTTCAAAACTACGGGACCAGCACCACAATGCTTATCATTAACAGTGTGACAGTAGATAGTTTCAACATGCAGCCAGCTGAATATATTTTGTAAATATAATCATGTGCACCTGCTTTTGTATCTTCAGTATCTTAAAATAGCATAGATGGTATTTAAATCCATATAAAAGTCAAATCTTGGGTCTCTTTTACATTCAGATTCTCTCCAGATGGTGAGCTGTCAATCTCAACTGGATCCTCAGGCTTAGTGCAGAGCAGAGCTGGCATGCCTAGCTGGCAGGATTTGGCAATGAGCCCAGTTCTGTTCAGAATTCCCACACTAGCTGGCCACAGGGTGGCACGGACATTGTCCACAAGATATCCAGCTGTCTACCTGCCTACCTTTTCAGTTGAAGTTCAGGGTGGGGAGGATTGAAAAGGAGTAAAATACATCAAATAAAATAAAATTGAAATTAAAGTAAGATCTACAGAATGTCTTTTTTTAGATACGCCAGGCATATATAATATAAAAACACTGCTATGAAACATAGAAAAAAAAACAGAATAGGAAATCAAATCTTGAAGAGGTAAACAATAAAGTAGTTCAGAATATATATGGTTTGAGAAATTGAAAGCCCCTTCACATTTTTGGGGCGAACACTGAAAACTGCAAATGTTTTATTACTGTAAGCAGAGGTTAATGCAAGGTTTAAATAAGTGATTGATATAATTTTACTTAAGTCATAACGTATCCCTCCCTGTGGTCCAGTTAAGGTATATTTTCTGACCAATGTTGCATTTGTACTAAATTCCTCTGTGAAATTTTTTTATCACAATCATTTACCCATTTAAAATAACCAGGCTGATTAAAGTAATTCAGTACGATTGTGTGTAAGTGTTCATATGAGAACAGCACCATTCAGAAAATGTAGTCCATTAAGGGCAGGAGAATACTAAAATGGTTGCCACTTACTCAGACCATTTATGTGACCAATGCCATACAATAATGTTTCATCTGATGAATTCTGCATCAATGTAATGGTGAAGTATGATGAAGAAATGTCACTGTATATGTCTGTGATGGGAAAATGAATAACTAGCATTTCATTGTACTCCACTGGTATGTTGACATACACTTGAAAGGGAAATATCTGTTAGATGTGTATGAAGTTGAGGGAATGTGGAGACTTTGGTTAAATATTTAGGAGCTCTGCCAATGCAGGAGCTCTACCTGAGGATGGAGAATAGCAAATGTCATTCCAATATTAAAAAAAAAGATGGGGTATGAGTCAGGGAATTTTAGCTAGACTAGTTAACCTAATGTCTGTAGTAGGGACAATGTTCACTAGCACCATGTGGCTTGCTATTGATGCTCATCTCAAGAACACACAAGCCATAAGGAAGGCAAGTGATTGATCGCTGCGTGAAATGTCACACTAAATCCTGCAAATTTCCACATTTGCCAAATATAATGCTGACTGAGTAGGAATATAGGAACAGCAGTAGGCAATTCAGCCCTTCGAAGCCGTTCCGCCATTCAATTAGGTCATGACTGATTCTCAACTCCATTTATCTGCCTTTGCTCCATATTCCTTGACTACCTAACAAAAATCTATCGGTCTCAGTCATGAAAATTTCTATTGACCCAGTATCCACAGCCTTTTGGGGGAGTGAGTTCCAGATTTCTACTACCCTTTGTGTGAAAAGTGTTTCCTGATTCCACTCCTAAATGGCCTCACTCTCATTATAAGATTGTTCTGGATTCCCCTATTCTCTGTATCTATCCTATAGAATCCCTTTATCATTTTAAACACCTCGATGAGATCACCTCTCAACCTTCCAGGGAATACAAACCAAGATTATGAAACTTTCTCAGAATTTAATCCTTCAAGACCTGGTATCATTCTGGTGAATCTGCACTGTACCCGCCTCAAAGGCCAATATATCTTTCCTGAGGTGCGATGCCCAAAACAGAAATCAGTACTCTAGATGGACTCTGACCCAGGCTGCGTACAATTGAAGTGTCATTTCCTCAAGTTAAACAACTGGGATTATCCAGTGGATATAGGGGTAGATTTTATGACATAATGCTCCTGGCACAGAGCATCATACAACATGAGTGAATATTAGGAATTTGGGTGCAGAAGTCATTGCCCTCTGCATGATTGTCTACCCATTCATTTTAATAGGCAGAAAATTGTGAAGGTGCCTATTCAGTCTGAATGAAGCTGTTATGAATAAAGCTAATCATGTAATCAGATGCATCTCTAGGACATTTCACTATAGGGTAAATTCAGAAATACTGCCCTCTCAGCAGAAAAACTCACTTGACGGGGGCACCCGTGGAGGTGGGGCTACAATACTATAGAAATGATTATTTGACCCACGGTCTCATTGAGTGAGATGTCCAGCTGGGAGCACAGGATCACTGAATAAACCCTTATAAGTCAAAACAAGTTGTTCTAACTTATATACAGAAGATCATTTATGAGACAACTTTTGGAAGATTTCTTCTGTGTGTTACGTGTAGCAAAATCGCAAACGCATTCTTTGTAAATGGGATTCATTACACATGCTGCACAGAGGAAATCATCCCCCCCCACCCCACCATTGTGTGCAGTTTTTTAAAAGGAAAACAATGTCTTGCTGAAAGTTTGGAGAAGAACAATGAGGTTGATTCCTCATCCAGCACAAATGTGCAGCTTGAACAGTCTATGAATATTCTGTTGAACTGATTTGTCTTTGTATACAGAGATGTTTTGTTCCGTAACAATTTCAATGTCGGGTTCTTTATGTATTCTAGTGAAAATCAGGTGAAACCTGTTATAAAGCAGAAATGCAGTAGTAGCAAAATGTTTTGATAATCAGGCAGAGCATGATCTGATCAAACCTTGTGTGTTTTTTTAAATTGCAAATTCATCATATCCAGTAGTATGTTACTTTCAAATTTTCACTGTATATCACCATGCCACCTAATAGAATTATATAGAATTTACAGCACAGAAACAGGCCATTCGGCCCTACAGGTCTGTGCCGGTTTTTAATGCTCCATACGAGCCTCATCCCACCCTATTTCATCTAACCCTGTCTGCATATCCTTCTATTCCTTTCTCCCTCATGCACTTATCTAGTTTCCCCTTAAAAACATCTATGCTATTTGCCTCAACTACTCCATGTGATAGCTAGTTCCATATTTTAACCACTCTCTGGGTAAAGAAGTTTCTCCTGAATTCTTTATTGGATTTATTAGTGACGATCTTATATTTATGGTCCCTAGTTTTGGACTAACCCACAAGTGGAAACATCTTCTCTACGTCAACCCTGTCAAACCCCAACATTATTTTAAAGACCTCTATTAGGTCACCCCTCAGCCTTCTCTTTTCTAGAGAAGAGAGCCCTAGCCTGTTAAGTCTTTTCTGATAGTTCAATTTAATGCTCTCAAGTTTCACTGTCAGCCCAACAAAGATCGTACCACTTCCAGCTTTTCAATGTTTTATCTGTAAAACACTATACAAACAGCAAATGTGATCTTTTTCTTTAGTTGTTAATGATAATAATAGACATCCACATTATAGACCATGTTCAAACTTAAGGCAGATAAAGTAATAATATGGTCATAATACCTCTTATTTATTTTTGATATTGAAAGCTAACATGCTGTACCTAAAACTGAATGAGAGTGATCTTATCAGTAACTAATTTATATTTATTTTCAACATGATTGATACCTGAGACATGAAACCACAAACCAATACTATTCATGATTTTTTTTGTTATGAGAACAGGACCTAGACATAGATCCTAAAAAGACAAACAAAGGAACGCCAGAAGAAACAGGCAGCTACCTACTCTCCAAGGATTTACCAGAGCAGTGCCTATACACCAGGCTGAGCGCCTTACAGAAACTGAAGGTAAGAGGTTCATATTCCGAATGCAGGTATGAAACCATTGTAATAGATGATGTCTGATTCTTATTCCGTGCTATTTAAAACCAATCTGGTAAGTGCACTGCTCTTAATTTGAAGTCAGTTTTTGCTCAAAATAAAAATGTGTGAATTGAATTAAGCAACTTAAATAAAATAATACAAGTGGGATTGGTGCTCAAACAAAATCGAAGTAACAGATAATTCAAATTTGAATAAAGAACTTCAGATTGGTTTGTAAAAATGTAAGGAAAATGTAGTGAAAAGAATAAATGTTAGGTCACGACTGATCCTGCTGACATTTTAAGCCAAAATATTCCAGTGTCAGGCACCTGTTATAGCAGCTAAGATTGGGCTGATAGTAGAGGAAAATGGGTGGGAGTTCCATCCCGCTAGAGCTGGCCCACCTTAGGCCACGGTGGTAGTTTACTAGGGGTGGGAACCAACAGTGTAGGAAGTACCCGTCTAAAACAGGCGGTGCCTCATTTCTGCATTCCTTTGAGAAGAGGGACATGCTGCTGCTACTTCCCGATGTTTTGGCATGCAGGCAATCATTTCTAAACAATACTCATGGGGATCCAGAATTAATAGGAAATCAGCTGAATTAAAAGGCACAGGTAAATACATTGACCTGCAGTATTTCAGCCCTATTTTGATTATTTTGCTTTTCTCTTTCAATCGATACTTGAGTTCTCATGGGCCTTTGTGTCAATTGTTGTAATTCTTTCCTCCCCAGCACCATTATAGTCTCCAATTGGCTTCCTAATAGAATTCCCCCTATTTGAAGTGTTAGAAAAATGAAATGACTTAACAACAACAACTTGTATTTATATAGCGCCTTTAATGTAGTAAAACATCATAGAGCGTTATCAGACAAAACTTGACACCGAGCCAATGAGATATTTGGACAGGTGACCAAAAGCTTGGTCAAAGAGGTAGATTTTAAGGAGCCTCTTAAAGGAGGAGAGAGAGGCAGAGAAGTTTAGAAAGAGAATTCCAGAGCTTAGGGCCTAGGCAGTGGAAGGCACAGCGTTGGAAATCGGGGATGTACAGAAAGCCAGAATTGGAGGAGTGCAGAGAGGGCTGGAGGGGATAGGGAGGGGTGAAGCCATGGAGGGATTTGAACACAAGATTGAGAATTTTCAATTCGATGTGTTGCTGGATCGGGTGCTAATGTAGGTCAGCGAGCACAGGGATTCCAGAGCAGGTCAGGTTCTGTGCCCATTCATCAGGACCTACACACCCACACCCTTCGAGCCCATTCTGCCATTCAATCAAATCATGACTGATCTGTACCTGAACTCCATTTACCCGTCTTTGCTTCATATCTCTTGATATTCTTACCCAATAAAAATCTATTGATTCCAGTCTTGAAAATTTAAATTGACCCAGCATCCACAGCCTTTTGGGGGAGCGAGCTCCAGATTTGGACTGCTAAAGACAGCTGTGAATTGACCATCTAACTGGTCTATTGGAGAATTGTCAAATGCAGGAAGGAAAAAATACTGAGATTCAATTTCAGGCCTTCTCAATGAATCTCCTGACCTACTAAGTTGTCTCTGGTGTATTCCTTACTTCAAACAAAACAGAGCCCTTCTGTGGTACACCATTACTCTTCAGTTTGGATTCAGACATGCCAAGGGAAGAAACAGAGACATATGCAGCAGCTTTAACTTTAATGCACCTGTTTGGCTTTCTCATTTACGTCAACTGGTGTACTTTCCATGGTGAAATGCTCCTGGCTGCAACATTATAAACATACTCTGAACTAGGTCACAGAGGGATATATGAAACTAAAATATTGCAAAAACAAAGTTCCACTCATTCTCTAATAACATTGTTCAGTATTTGTAAATGTTTCATTAACCAGGCGTAAACAAAAATAAAACCTGATCTTTCTTTTTATAGATGTAGCTGTGCACGTCACTCTTTTGCCAAGCTTTTTTTTCCTGGTGTTTTCCTCGGTTGCTGTTACATTTAAAATCTTTTAACCTTTTTAGTCCTTCAAAATTGTTGCTTGGATTATACATTTTAAAGTAGGACACCTCATAGTTTGTGGTTTTGATTCCCCCCTACAGACACACACACACACACACACACATACTCTAACTGTTGCTCGCATTTTAACTTTTGTAGTCTAACTTTCCGGAATTCTATTTCCCTCCTCATTCAAAACGTGTGCTCCAGAACTAGCCGTGCCTCTAGCCCAGCTGCTCCAGTACAGCTACAACATTGGCATCTACCCAACAACGTGGAAAATTGCCCAGGTGCGACCTGTCCACAAAAAGCTAGGACAAATCTAACCCAGCCAATTACGGCCCAATCAGCCTACTTTCAATCATCAGCAAAGTGTTAGAAGAAGTCATCGACAGTGCTATCATGCAGCAATTACTCATCAATAACCTGCTCGCCGATGCTCAGTCTGCGTTCCACCAGGAACACTCGGCTCCAGATCTCATTACCGCCTTCATAGGATCATAGAATCATAGATTGGTTACAGAGCAGAAGGAGGTCCTTCGGCCCATCGAGCCCTTGCCAGCTCTTTGTGAGAGCAATCCAGTTAGTCCCATTTCCCCGCTCTTCCTCCGTAGCCCTGCAAATTTTTTCCCTTGAAGCATTTACCCAATACCTTTTTGAAAGCCATGACCGAATCTGCTTTCACCACCCCTTCAGGCAGCGCATTCCAGATCACAACCACTCGCTGCGTAAAAAAGTTTTTCCTCATGTTGCCTTTGGTTATTTTGTCAATAACCTTGATTCTGTGTTCTCTGGTTCTCGACCCTTCCGCCAATGGGAACTGTTTGTCTTTATTTACTTTATCTAAACCCTTCATGATTTTGAACACTTCTATCAAATCTCCTCTTAACCTTCTCTGCTCTAAGAAGAACAACTCCAGCTTCTCCAGTCTATCCATGTAACTGAAGTCCCTCATGCCTGGAACCATTCCAGTAAATCTTTTCTGCACCCTCTCTGAGGCCTTCACATCCTTTCTAAAATGCGGTGCCCAGAGTTAGACACAGCCAAACCAGTGTTTTATAAAGGTTCAACATAACTTCCTTGCTTTTGTACTCTATGCCTCTATTTATAAAGCCCAGGATCCCGTATGCTTTTTTAACCGTTTTCTCAACCTATCCTGACAGCTTCAAAGATTTGTGCACATATACCGCCAGGTCGCTCTGTTCCTGCACCCCCTTTAGAATTGTACCTTTTTATTTTGTGTTACCTCTCCAAAATGTATCACTTCACACTTCTCTGCATTAAATTTCATCTGCCATGTGTCCACCCATTCCACCAGTCTTGATCTAAACATGGAGACGAGCTGAATTCCAGAGGTGAGGTGACATCATGGCAGCATTCAACTGTGTGGCTGGAGTCATACCTGGAATAAAGGAAGATGGTTATAGTTGTTTGGAGGCCATTCATCTCAGCCCCTGGACACCGCTGCAGGAGTTCCTCAGGACAGCATGCTAGGCCCAACTGTCTTCAGCTGCTTCATCAATGACCTTCCCTCCATTATAAGGTTAGAAATGGGGCAGTTCGCTGATTATTGCACTGTGATCAGCTCCGTTAATAATTCCTCAGATAATGAAGCAGTCCATGCCAGCATGCTGCAAGACCTGGACAATATCCAGGCTTGGACTGATAAGTGGCAAGTAATATTCACGACACACTAGTACCAGGCAATGACCATTGAAAACAAGAGAGAGTCTAACCACCTCCTCTTGACAGTCAATGACATTACTATTACCAAATCCCCCACCATCAACATGTGGGGATTTCTATTGAATAGAAACTCAACTGGACCAGCACATAAATGCCATGGCTATTAAAGCAGGTCGAAGGCTGGGTATTCTGTGGCAAGTGGCTCACCTCCTGAATCCTCAAAGCCTCTTCACCACCTACAGGACACAAGCTAGGAGTGTGATGGAATACTCTACTCACCTGGATGGGTGCAGCGACAACAACACTCAAGAAGTTTGATACTTCCAGAACAAAGCAGTTCGCTTGCTCAGCACCCCATCGATCAGCTTAAACAACCATCCCCTCTACCACTGGAGTACCGTGGCTAACAGTGTGTACTACCTACAGAATACACTGCAACAAATCCCCAAGGCTTCTTTGGCAGTACCTGCCAAATCCGTGACCCCCACCACTAGAAGGACAAGGGCAGCAGGTGCATGGGAACACCAACACCTCCAAGTTCCCCTCCAAGTCACAAACCACCCCGACTTGGACATATATCGCTGTTCCTTCATGGTTGCTGGGTCAAAATCTTGGAACTCCCTACCTAACAGCACTGTGGGAGCACCCTCACCAGACGGATTGCAGCGGTTCAAGGCGGCTCACCATCATCTTCTCAAGGGCAACCAGGGATGGGCAATAAATACTGGCCTTGCTAGTGATGCTCATATTCCCAGAATGAACAAAAAAAAATTCATAAGGACATAAGAAAACATGACACAACAGAACCTGTTCCCATCACAAGCCTGGTAAAATTTACCCTACCACAAACTCCACCCTATCTAATCAATACTAGAGGCAAATTTTGACATAAATACTCCCTAATTTGCAAAGATAATCACCCTGATATCGGAACTGTGCAGACAACAAGCCCTCTGCTCCTAGTAACACAAGAACTATTGATGCCCTGTGGAATATTTGATCATCTCAATCCATAACTAAAGGAAGAAGAAAGAACTTGCATTTATATCATGCCTTTCATGACCTCAGTACATCGCAAAGCACTTTCCAGCCAATGAAGTATTTTTTTGAAGTGTAATCACTGGAAATGTAAAAAAAAAATGACAGCCAATTTGCACCAACTGCAAATATCCCGATAACCTTAAAACCAGCTCTTTACACAGGATCGTTTGCTAGAAGCATGTCCACATAACCAGCAGGGAGGAGGGGCGAAGTCTTCCTATCTCTTGTCTTACTAGAGCCATATTAATTTTAAACCTGTGCGCTGTAGTTCTGCACTCCCAAGAACTGGTTACTTACCATCATAAGCGCCACCACCTCCATATCATGAGCAAAGCCATCCCGTTCAGTTCCTGCTATGCCTAGCAATGCCGATTCCATCTCTCTTCTGGCTGCTTGCTAAGAATGAACCCGAAGGTATGTGGTCCCAGTGTCCTACTTGACCCTGACCTGAGCTTCAAAAACCCCACATTTGGTCAATTGCTGAGAGCACTTACTTTCATCTTCACATCATTGCTTACCTGAACCCTTAAATAATGGCCACAACCACAAAGCCTCAACTGTACCTTTATCACCTCAAGGCTTGATTTCTCCAATGTTCTCCTTACAGCGGTTCCTAGCCCCAAGTTATACAGAATTCCATGGCCAATTTCAGTTTCGGGTCTCATTTTGAATGCTGCCGGCGAGGTGCGGGCACTGCTGCACCTTGCCAGTTGTGAGAGGGTGGGAAATCAGCCGGCTCCCACACGAAGCCGACCGGCAGGTCAGGCCTGGGAGAGGAGACCCATCTGAAAGTTGCATCAGGAAGGCCTTGGGTATCAGTGAAGCGGCCAAGGTACGCTCCATTCCCCCCCACCCTTCACGGATTTTCAACTGCTGCCGATACCAAATTGGGGGATATAGTTAATACCGAGAAGGACTGCGACAAAATACAGCAAGACATTACTAAACTTGCAGAATGGGGTGTGTAATTGACAAATTAATTCCAATATAGATAAATGTGAAGTGTTATATTTTGGTAGGAAGAATATGGAGGCCACATATTCCTTGGAAAATAAGAGTCTAAATGGGGTAGAGGAGCAGAGGGATCTGGGGGTACAGATACACAAATCACTAAAAGGAGTGACACAGGTTAATAAGGCCATAAGAAAAACTATCCAAGCACTGGGGTTCATTTCTAGAGGGATAGAATTGAAAAGCAGAAAAGTTTATGTTAAACTTGTATAGAACCTTGGTTAGATCACACTTGGAGTACTGTGAACAGTTCTGGTCTCCATATTATAAAAAGGATATAGAGGCATTGGAGAAGGTGCAAAAAAGATTTACTAGGTATTAATTGTATCTTTGTTATTTATATCAATTAGTGTTAATTGGTGGATAATTAGTGTCAGGTGGTGCGTATCAATTGGGAACTTTCGTATCAATTTGTAAGAGAGCTGATCTAGGGTGTGGTGTGGGTATAAATGTGGAGCTCTGTGAATAAAGACTTGGAAGCAGCTGAAGACTAGGCTCCAGTATTCTATCCTTCACTACCTGGCCATCCAGTTTATAATTCTAGGATGATACCAGAACTGAGAGTTTATACCTATCAGGAAAGAATTGAGCAGGCTGGGGCTCTTTTCTCCAGAAAAGAGAAGACTGAGGGTGACCAGATAGAGGTCTTTAAGATTATGAAAGGGTTTGATAGGGTAGACAAAAGAACATAAGAAATAGGAGTAGGCCATATGGCTCCTCGAACCTGCTCCGCCATTCAGTAAGATCATGGCTGATCTTCAACCTCAACTCCACTTTCCTGCCCGATCCCCATATCCCTTGATTCCCTTAAAGTCCAAAAATCTATCAAACTCAGTCTTGAATATACTCAACAACTGAGCATCCACAGCCCTCTGGGGTAGAGAATTCCAAAGACTCACAACTCTGAGTGAAGAAATTTCTCCTCATCTTAGTCCTAAATGGCTGACCCCTTATCCTGAGACTATGCCCCCTAGTTCTAGACTCTCCAGCCAGGGGAAACAGCCTCTCAGCATCTACCCTTTCAAGCCCTCTCAGAATCTTACATGTTTCAATGAGATCACTTCTCATTCTTCTAAACTCCAGCGTGTAGGCCCATTCTACTCAATTTTTCCTCATAGGATAACCCTCTCATCCCAGGAATCAATCTAGTGAACCTTTGCTAAAGGGATGTTTCTATTGCAAAAGGGATCAAGGGATATGGGGAAAAAACAAGAACAGGGTACTGAGTTAGACGATCAACCATGATCATTTTGAATGGCGGAGCAGTCCCGAAGGGCCGAATGGCCTACTCTTATTCCTATTTTCTATGTTTCTATTGTTGCATCGCCTCTCAGGCAAGTATATCCTTCCTTAGGTAAGGAGACCAAAATTGTACGCATTACTCCAGGTGTGGTCTCACCAAAGCCCTGTACAATTGCAGCAAGATTTCCTTACTCTTGTACTCCAACCCCCTTGCAGTAAAGGCCCACATGCCATTTGCCTTCTTAATATCTTGCTGTACCTGCATGTTAACTTTCTGTGTTTCATGTACAAGGACATCTAAATCCCTCTGAAACGTAATCGTTTCTCACCATTTTAAAAAATATTCTGTTTTTCTATTCTTTCTACCAAAGTGAATAACCTCACATTTCCCCGCATTATACTCCATCTGCCACCTTCTTGCCCACTCACTTAACCTGTCTATATCCCTTTGCAGACTTTTTGTGTCCTCCTCACAGCTTACATTCCCACCTAGCTTTGTAGAGAAGATGTTCCCACATGTGGGGGTGGGCAGAACTAGGGGCCGTAAATATTAGAAATTCACGAATAAATCCAAAAGGAATTCAAGAGAAACTTCTTTACCCAAAGAGTGGTTAGAATGTGGAACTCGCTACCACAAGGAGTAGTTGAGGCGACTAACATAGATGCATTTAAGGGGAAGCTAGATAAACACATGATGGAGAAAGGAATAGAACGATATGCTGATAGAGTTAGATGAAGTAGGGAGGGAGGAGGATTGTGTGGAGCATGAACACCGGCATGGACCTGTTGGGCTCAATGGACTGTTTCTGTTCTGTACATTCTATGTACTTCTCTGTAATGGCTGCCCGTTTTTGTGGTGAGAAATGGATGTTCGGCAGTTTTAAATCGCCCCCTGACTGACTACCTTTTCCCACTGTATCAACTTCTAAAATTCTCATCCATGTCTTTTGACCTCTCTCTGTCCTCGCTCAACCCTATTGTGTTGTGCTTGATTTTATGACCATTAAAATTAATATGCGCTACTTGTGAGTAAGGCTCCCTGTCAGCAAAATGAAGTCGTAAAATTACCCCTTATAGATATGTAATTTGTTGTTGTTATTGTTGAAGATTAAGTAGAGGGAGGTCCATGGAATGGGGTCTCCTCAACCACTGAGAATAACATTCCATAGACAGCTGACACAAGAAAAACGCTCATAAATTACATAGAATTACATAGAGTCTACAGCACAGAAACAGGCCATTCGGCCCAACTGGTCTATGTCTGTATTTATGCTCCACATGAGCCTCCTCCCACCCCTCTTCATCTAACCCTATCAGCCTAACTGTGTAAAATTATGAGAGGTGAGATCAATTTTCCCATTATCTCCAATCCACCCCACCCCACCCCAAACAACTGTTTAAAAAAAACATTTTCCCTGGTAAAGTTCCCAACTGTTTTTTGGTTCTCCACTCAATGCCATGAAGAAGAGTTGACTGGCCTCATCCCAGCTGTGGAAAATGACTTTGATAAACAGTCTGGGTTTACTATAAATATTGGATGTGTATATATATATGTTACCTTTACTACAATTTCAAAAGTCAGTGAACCCATGTGAGATATCGGAGTCCGCGGATGGGAACCTACAGCCCATTGATTGTTACAACTCTCCCATACAAAGCTGGGCTAGAGGATGTGAGCTGAATGGAAGACAACACCATTCGGTCGCCCAGGAAACAGAATGAAACTTTTCCCCTAGACCAAGATATGGGGCAGGATTTTCCACTGCATATTATTGCAGCATCAATCAGATAGCTGGAGTAGCAAATGGTCACCAGTTTCACCCCAGTGGAACTACAATCCACTGGTAGATTTTCATCAGGTAAAGGGTATCAAGTGGTATGGAGTTGAGATACAAGATCAGCCACAATAATGGTGGAACAGACTCGAGGTGATGAACGGCCTGCTCCTGTTCCCATGTTCCTACAATCGCTTTACACCATGTTGCAGTTTCCTGTGGAGAGGGGGACTAGGCTGATGGAAATGCCTGACTCAGAACTGGTGGGCATTTCATTCAAATATTAATTTGTGGGTGTGCCAGTCCTGCATGCTATTTCCCACCATTCTGACATGCAGGAGATAAGACATTAATTACGCCCATGTGGAAAGGGTATCCCAGATTTGCTAGGCAGTGGCAAATACACTGGAGATGATGGAAAGTATACAGTATTATTAAAGTGAGTGTATTTCAGGCATCTCTTAACTGTTTTTCTCTTTTGTCAATGGAAATAAAAATCGGGAGAAATGTAAAGTGGGCTGCCAACTCGCTATCAACAATTTTACGCTATCACTCATTTTACACTATCGACAAAGTGAAAAATTACCCCCTTTGAGTGCAGATGTTCGCTATATATATATATATCAGAATTTAAAGATTTATTTTTCTGCCAGTAATGTCCTTCTGATAATCTCATTCGAGCTGTAACAACCACAACCCACAGTCATGTTTTGCAAGTTGAAAAACATAGTACAAGGTTATAATACTTCATTTGAACAATCTCTATTTTGTAATATCCTATTCACATAGTAACCTTTTTAGGAGGAGTGTCTTCTCATTATTTCATAACATTAGTAGGTTTACATAACACATCTAAGTTACAACAACAAAGCGGGAGAAACTCCAAGACAGTTATACTATAAATGCCATGTTGAGAATACACACCCATACTATACCAGTGTGAAAAATCGGTATACGGCTTTTCTATTTTAAAGTTTAAGAAATGTTTTTACCTGGGCCATTAGTTTTTAAATGTTATCCAGTTTCCTGTTTCAACTTGTAATCCGTTTGTTGTGTTTAGTTTGTTTAAATAAAATGATGGAGAAAAAAAGACCTCAATTCATGTTCTTCTGCTGTAGGAGCGGCTAGTGTTCACAGTCTGCCTTCGGTACCAGTACCAAGGACTCGATGAATCTGTAGAAGAAGCCAAGGAGGTAGACGTAGGCAAACCGCTCATCGCAAAGCTGGACATCCACCGTACTATCAGGAGGAACAGCTGCCTCGTGACCTGTCCTATGCCTCACAGTCCATCGCACAGCCCAGTGCACAGCCCGTCTCATAGTCCAGTGCGAAGCATGACGTATAGTCCGGAATTTGAGCATTACCATCACCATCACAACCAACATTATCAAGATAACTCTCATCTCGGGGTCTACAACCCAAATTCGGCTGTAATGGGTGCTATGGGCTGCACCATTCCTTCTGACAGCTGTAAATATACCACATATGCACTCATGTCAGACTGGGGTCAAAGACCTCGCTTCTGTAGTAGCAACATAAGGGAGATCAATGTCCCTGTTGAGAATGATATCAATGATCTGCAGTCTGATTTCACTGACTGCCTGCAGTTCACTGAGTGAGCGTAAATGCACAAATAATTATTCTGAATATACTGGGGAGGATTTTCCACTGGAGCAATGCTGGCACCCCACTGGAAGTTACAGGATATAGAATACATACAGCCTAATGACACGCAAATGATGGGAAAAATCATCCAAGATATTTCCCATCATTTGCACACTAGTAACACTGATCACTAGGAATACCAAGCATCCAGGGTTGTTAGGACCGTAGAGGAGAGTTTTTAAAAGTTGAAGAGCCAACTTAGTCTATGCAGTCGGATGCAGGCCAATCAACTGCGTAGGGTAGGTGGGTTTTGGTCAACAATTTTTTCAAAATTTGGGCAGCCTCGGAGGTCATTGGCCATTTTTCACCCCTCCCCAGGCAGGCTTCCTAATGATGGCTAGGGTCAGACATGTAGGAAATGGGCAGGGAGAAAGACCCCCCGCTACCACCTTCAATGCGATTCCATTGGAGAGGAGAATGTTGGCCACTATCTCCAAAATATATATCTGTATACCTGTATATATCGATGTGTATCTCATCAGGAAATGTTTAATATTCCTTGAACTTTCTTTAATAATCTCCCTTACTCAAAGGTCCTATACTATCAGCGGTAGCCTGAAAATCCAGGAGTACTCTTAGAAATTCAGAGTGCATCTGCCACTTCAGCTAACCACTGATGACTTCATTCTTTAATATAGATATATAGATATATGCTGGGACATGGTACTGAAGGATGATCAAAGAATAACTTGTGCTTTTAGCGGGTTGCTGTGTCACATTCTAATACAGAACTTATCCATACAGCTTGGACCTATGACCCATAACAAACATACACACACACACACACACACACACACACAATGTCTGCGCACTCCACTGAGTCACACATTATAAAGTAGTCAATACAAAAGGAAATTGCATCAGTTGTGCTCCTTTTAGTCCTAGTGGCCAATCTGTACATACTCCTTCCTGCTTGATT
Organism: Heptranchias perlo; assembly: GCF_035084215.1. Lineage (NCBI taxonomy): Eukaryota > Metazoa > Chordata > Chondrichthyes > Hexanchiformes > Hexanchidae > Heptranchias > Heptranchias perlo. The sequence goes on from NC_090325.1 coordinate 39,551,804, forward strand.
GTGGACATGATACTTTAATATCAATTGACATGAAATCATTTAGAGCATGAGTTTAGTGATTTCAACACATAAAACCATTTCATGTGCATATTTGGGGATGAGCAGGTTTATAATTTTTAAAGCAGGACTGACCACTGACTCCAGCAACAGCATCGACATTCAGAACTCCCAGGTAAGGGATAGCACATGCAGCTATCGGGTATAAAGTTCCCTGTACTTTGCCTCAATAATATGCCTTAAGGGTTCACCTCAGAAGAGCATCTCATAGTGTACCAGTGTTACATTTCAATTTTCTGCATCAGCTATCCTTGTGGTCAATTAATGCCAAATACGTTTTGTTCTGTAGACTCATACCTGCTAAGTGTTGGATTAAGACTGGCCAAACTCATTTTACATTCCATTCCTTACATCAGTGGAGGGTGATTTATGTCCCATCTGGGCTGGATTTTAACTCAGCCCTGAGGTGAAAGAACAGTGTGCCAGCACACCACACTACCCCATCCTTTAACTCTCACTTCTGATGGTGGTTGTTGCTTTTATGATATTCTGTTTCCATCTCCCAGTATCCCTTATAAACTTAGACATAAACTACATTTCTCCTATTATAGAAGCTGTACAATTTCTTGGGTGGGGGTATGTTTAGAAAGATAATATCTTTTTATCTAATGATATTACTGCAGTAGTAGACAACTGTGCAATAATATTTATCTGTTTCTTAGAAAATCACAGCATACACTTAACCTCCTCGTTGTCATGCAATGTCCTAAATATTCTTTATCAATGGCGCTCTCTGGAAGAATTCATGGCCCTGAAATTCCTCTGAGGTTTTGCCCACTGAATTCATGACAGGCGATCAGTGGAATGCCTAAGGAAATGGGAGAGACCTGGTGACATTGGTCTCCACCATATTCCAGGAGTTTCTACGTTGACTTGTGGAACTTCCATCTGCCTCTTACCAGGCAAATGACAGGCTGGGGTTAGGGCCTAGACAGGGACTCCCTGTCTCAGGAGATCAACCTCCTGAGCCTTAATTGGGACACAGCCTGCTAGTGTTGGTTGGTATACCGAGGAAAGTGAGATGTACCAGTCTCCACCAGGGCATGTGTAAAGTCCCACTGGTGGGGTCCAGGCCTGGCTAGAAGTCTGAACCCTGAAGAGAAAAAAAAACATAAAGAAGAAGACCTCTTCCTTGGGGACCGATCTGATCAGTGCCATGGACAGGGGGCACTGGGCAGCTCCCCACCTCCCATAGGTGGCCAACTGAATTCCACTGGCATGGGGCAGGCAGGTGCCAAAGATGCGCCTGAATTAGTACATTTGCCCACCTGCCCCATGCATACAAGGTGCCCTCACCTTTCAAACCCCGGGGGGTGGGGGGGGGGCAATATTGGAGGGCATTGCTGGGATAGCCGCTTGTAGAATTTTGGAGCCCTTGTATTTTTAAAAGATTCTGTCGGTTCCAATGCCAAACAGCCAAATATGAGAAAGGTTTGTGTCGAAGTTGCAACCCATTTATTTGTCAACAGAGTGCCTAAGCCATTCCAGAACCAACCAAAACTCATGTTCATTATACAAGCTTTATTTGTTAGAACTATGCAGTGAATGACAGTAACATGAATTTATAGCATTATGGTGAGATTTAACTACTGCGTTGCAACAGGTGTTTTGAAATGTTTTCTGTGTCGTGTTCAGCATACATTCAATATATCAGCATACAATCATATACTTTTGTGTTCAAAATCATGAATGGTTTTGATAGAGTAAATAAGGAGAAACCGTTTCCAGTGGCAGGAGGGTCAATAACCAGAGGACACAGATTTAAAGTAATTGACAAAAGAACCAAAGGAGACATGAGGAAAAAAAACATTTTGCATAGCAAGTTGTTGTGATCTGGAATGCACTATCTGAAAGGGTGATGGAAGCAAATTCAATAGCAACTTTCAAAAGGGAATTGGATAGATACCTGAAGGGGAAAATTTTGCAGGGCTATGGGGAAAGAGAAGGGGAGTGGGACTAATTGGATAGCTCTCCCAAAGAGCTAGCACTGGCACGATGGGCCTGATGGCCTCCTTGTGTGCTGCATCATTCTATGATTCTATGATTATCATTATTTATTGGAAAACTTAGGTGAAGGGCCAAGGCCTATAGTGCAAAAGACCACAAGGGTAAAAGAATTGTAGCAAAAGATGGGAGTAAGCCAGGAAGTCGTGTTGAGGAGATTCCAAATCCAAATTTTAAAAACTTGTAGTTTGCAGGAGGAAGAGGAGACAGTGGGAGTAAGAAGTTCCATAGTTTTGAGATTCTAGAAAAGAACGAGTTAGAGCAGAAGATGCGGTGGTAAGTCTTGATTTCAACACAATGAGGACGCAGTGGTTTTTACTCGACAGCCATTCACAATAATTCATCTCTCTCAGTCCCCCTAAATTTCAACCCTAAATTTATTTTAGAGCTAGACTGGAAATCATTGTTCAGGCATTCCAGAATTGTAGCATTAACAGCATTGCCTTAGTGAAAGTGAGCTTTATTATCAAATACAAAGATAGAACTGGAGACCCATTGTGAGGAAGTTTTCCTTTGTCCACTATATTTGGTGAAACTTTTATAAACCATTTAGGTTTTTGCTATATACATTGCACAGACAAGTGTGACCAGAACCTGGTCTGCATGGCCGCCGGTCATAATATGTTATCTCCTTCCTGCCCCTTCCGAGGGCACTTGGCCCTCCTCGGGGGTCTGCGCCAAAGTTATGGTGGGAGGTCGTGACAACCCCCGTGGAAATTCCGGATCACTGTGTTTTAAGACTAAAACATCTCAATATTCAGATGCCACTCCCAAACCACTCAAGCTTCATTTTATGGCGCCATCTGGACCCTTCCAACAAATATTTATAGTGCCCGAACTAAAATGGCAGTGGGTGGGAATACAGCGAGAAGTTTTTTTTGGAGTGATTTTGGCCTCGCTACAGCCTTGCCCCCTCTATCTCTCTACCTGTGGATATGAACATATGAGGTCATGCCAATTAATGCCCACCCTTTCAGTTAGACAATACAACCTCATCCACCATCTCCCTCAAGAGCTAGTAATTACTAACTCCCAGGAAAGGCAAAAAAAAACATAGACCTGGAGCCAATTAGAGGAAAAACTCTGAGAACTCTGCCCTCACTCTCTAAGACAACCAAATTCCTGGAGATCATATTTCCTTATGATGTATTACTAGACATACTTAACCAAACTCCCTTTCTCTTCCCCCCTCCTTCCAGATATGTTCCTGTGACCGTAGGAATATAGAACTCTAGAGGACCAGAAAACATTATTTTTAACCATCAGGCCAGTCACAAAGCTCACAAACTTCATACTTCACTTTATGTTTCATCTATTCAATAAAAGGGCCAAGACATGTAAAACACCATATACACTACAGCTAACCCAAATGATAACTGGGTTGAAAAGAGTAGGAGAGAAGGATCTGCCAAAAATGTAAACATCACTCTCTTGAAATTTATAATGTCCTCTGCTTCCAACACCTCCATGGGTAGGTTATTCCACATATTCAGCATCTTCTGCATGAAGATGTGATATCTTAACTGTGTAGTGATTTTAACCACTGGGCCTCATTAACATGCTGCTAGCCAATTTCCCACCTCTTTCAGGCTGGAACCGGCTGCCAGCCTGCGGAAATTCACGCGGCCTCCACAGTCAACTACCCTGTCCACGCTCACTATCTAAGTTTTCACACATAGAATGGCCACTTGGGTGAAGTACTGGTGGGTAGCCAGTACGCATGGAAACGTACAGATTATGAGTCAGCATCTTCAGGAGAGGAGGTGAGGAAAAAAGAAAATGCTAGCTCTTGCATTATTTGTTTCCATTTCTCAAAAGCTGTTAAGATGTGCATTATGGGTCTGCACAAAGTTCTCAAACATTGTTCCTGTTGCATTAATCAAATAGTCCCTTTATTACACATTGCGTTGTGATGTATTTTGTAAACATGTACAAGCTACGTTATTGTCACATACCTAATAGAAAAACAAAGAGCTCACAGTACTCGAAGCAATACTACTACTGTTTTTTAGCCACGTCAAAACTGTTGAAAATGTTCAAATTTACTTTTGTATTCTGAAATGTTTTCTACATAGTTGTAATTAAACATTCTTTAACCATATTGTGACTCTAACAATGGGCCAGAAATTGCTAAAATGGTGCATCTCACAACAAGCGATGTTAATTGGACTTTTTACCTCGTCGCAAATTGCTGGAACGTCGAAGTGATAATGGTGCAACGATGTCAACGTCACATCTGGGACCGCATGAACATCATGACCACTGGTCTATCTCCTTAGCCAATAAGGATGGAGAAAGACACAGAGTGAACAACAGAGAAGAAAATAGGGTGAATTAGAGTCAAATTAGATACAGAAAGAGAAATCAAGAGAGGGCAAGAAAGAAATTGATTAAGAAAGAGAGAAAAAAGCAGAAAAGGAAAGTAAGAAAAAAATTAAAACACACATGCAGAAGAAAAGGACACTGTAACGCAGTTGTGATTGGGAATTGTTGTATTGATGCTTTAGAAGTTAATGAATGAATGGCAGAGTAGGTGTGTGAAATGTACAAACATTCTTGACCCATGAAGTATAGAACCAACGGCCCCGTCCATCATGATGAGAAACAATGGAACTGCTTTCATAGGAACACAGGAATTGCTAAACGAGAAAAGACCACGGTTCATCTAGTTCGCCTTCTAACATCCTGGTAGTCACATGATACAATAACAATGGCGCTGTTGACTAATCATAGCAATCAATCTCTATCAATTAATCTACAACAGAACCAGAAACGACACGAGGAAAACCCCAATGGTGGAGAGCTTTAGGAACCATACGCCCTAAGTCAACTTTTTCGTCCCATGCATGCTACACTTAACACATCATGTCTCAAATTCTGTATCCACCATCACTGAGGGTGGGGATGTTGCCTAATTGTCCACCACCATTGAATGTAGCAAGACTGTAGAGTTTTGACCTGACCTGTTGGTTGTGGATAGCTCAGCTCTGTCTATAGCATGCTGCTTCCACTGTTTAGCATGCAAGCAGTCTTGTGTTGTAGCTTCACCAGGTTGGCACCTCATTTTCAGTTGCGCCTTGTGCTGCTCCTGGTATGTTCTTCTACACTCCTCTTTGAACCAGGGTTGGTCATCTGGTTTGATGGTGATGGAGGAGTGAGGAATATGCCGGGCCATGAGGTTGCAGATTGTGGTAGAATACAATTCTGCTGCTGATGATGAGTCACAGCATCACATGGATGTCCACTTTTCAGCTGCTAGATCTGTTCTTAATCTATCCCATTTAGCACGGTGGAAGTGCCACACGGGATGGAGGGTGGTGCCCTCAGTGTGAAGACAAGACTTGGTCTCCACAAGGACTGTGCGGTGGTAAATCCTACAATTGCTGTTGTGGATAGATGTATCAGCCACAGGTAGTTTGGTTAGGACGAGGTCAAGTAGGTTAATCTCTCATGTTGGTTCTCTCACCACCTGCTGCAAGCCCAGTCTGGCAGCTATGTCCTCCAGGACTCAGCCAGCTCGGTCAGTGTTGGGATTACCAAGCCATTCTTGGTGATGAACAATGTACTGGTGATGTAAACTCTGATGACATACCTGTGGCGTAAGTGTAGGTTAATAATGGTAGAAGTTGCTACTTGTGGTAATGTTAGGAACAGTAACTTCCAATAGCTCAACACTGACATCAACAAGAATTTAGTGGTACTGCTGCTAGTTGTGATAATCATAAAAGTATGATCACAGAATTATTTTAATTTTTAAAACACAATGTAATGGCATTAAAAATTAAGAGTTTTTAAAATTTATTTTTGGGATGTCCCTGGACCTGGGATTCAATAAAGGAGAGTTTTCATAAAATGATAAAAATTACAGCACAGGATGAGGCCATTCAGCCCCCTATGCTGTTGCTGGCACTCTCTCCTGTAACCCCAATCCATTCTGATCTGTTTATATTCCTCCTTTTCAAATATTTATCCTGTTTCCTTTTAAATTATGTTCTGGTCCCTACCTCGATAGGCACTTGTAGTGAAGTATCCTATGGTCGAATAGCCCTCAGTCCAAAAAACCTTCCTTCTCCCTTTCCCCTTGGTTCTTCCAGTGAGAATCCTCGGTCTCTATCTCCTTGTTTCCCATTTGCCCACCAGTGCAACAATCTTACACTATTTACCCACAGTAAAGTCCCAAGTTTTCACTCTCCCCTTAACTGGCTGATCCTCTCCCACAGCCACCAACTCTCACCAGGTTCCTTCCGCTGCTGCTCCTGGCTCTGCAGGAAAATGGACCCCATGCTCACCCCATTTCACCGTCCTCCTTTCTCCCCTCCCCGCCCAGCCCCAATCCCCCTATCCTGTACTCTTCTCTCACCCAGAGCCCCCACCCTCATTCCCCAGTCTCCCTCTCCCCCCCCGCCCATTCCTCGGTTTCCCTCTCTCCCCCATTCCCCAGTCCACCTCACTACACTCATTCTGCAGTCTCCTTCTCTCCACCCATTCTCCAGTCTCCCTCTCTACCCATTTCCCAGTCTCCTCCTCTCTACCCATTACTCAATCTCCCTCTCTCCATCCATTTCCCAGTCTCCCTCTCTCCCCCCATTCCCCAGTCTCCCTCTCTCCACCCATTCCCCAGTCTCCCTCTCTCCACCCATTCTCCAGTCTCCCTCTCTCTACCCATTCCTCAACTCCCTCTCTCCCCCCATTCCCCAGTCTCCCTCTCTCCACCCATTCTCCAGTCTCCCTCTCTCTACCCATTCCCCTGCCTCCCTCTCTCCACCCATTCTCCAGTCTCCCTCTCTCTACCCATTCCCCGTCTCCCTCTCTCCACCCATTCCCCAGTCTCCCTCTCTCTACCCATTCCCCAGTCTCCCTCTCTCCACCCATTCTCCAGTCTCCCTCTCTCTACCCATTCCCCTGCCTCCCTCTCTCCACCCATTCTCCAGTCTCCCTCTCTCTACCCATTCCCCTGCCTCCCTCTCTCCACCCATTCTCCAGTCTCCCTCTCTCTACCCATTCCCCAGTCTCCCTCTCTCCACCCATTCCCCAGTCTCCCTCTCTCTACCCATTCCCCAGTCTCCCTCTCTCTACCCATTCCCCAGTCTCCCTCTCTCTACCCATTCCCCGTCTCCCTCTCTCCACCCATTCCTCAACTCCCTCTCTCCCCCCATTCCCCAGTCTCCCTCTCTCCACCCATTCCCCAGTCTCCCTCTCTCAACCCATTCCCCAATCTCCCTCTCTCCACCCATTCCCCAGTCTCTCTCTCTCCACCCATTCCCCAGTCTCCCTCTCTCTACCCATTCCCCAGTCTCCCTCTCTCTACCCATTCCCCAGTCTCCCTCTCTCCACCCATTCCCCAGTCTCCCTCTCTCTACCCATTCCCCAGTCTCCCTCTCTCTACCCATTCCCCAGTCTCCCTCTCTCTACGCATTCCCCAGTCTCCCTCTCTCTACCCATTCCCCAGTCTCCCTCTCTCTACGCATTCCCCAGTCTCCCTCTCTCTACCCATTCCCCTGTCTCCCTCTCTCCACCCATTCCCCTGTCTCCCTCTCTCCCCCCATTTGGATGTTGACATATTGCGAGGCCCTGTGAAACAAACCGTCGGTTACCTGTCTTATGCACTTGTGTGCAGACGACTGAGAGACCCCAACGATGTCACCGGTGGCACCCTGGAATGATCCGGAGGTGAAGAAGTTGAGGGCAGTGGTCACTTTAACAGCGATGGGTAATGAGATGCCGCCAGGCCCAGCCGGGAACAGCTCGGCATGAAGGAGGCTGCAGATGTCTGCGACTACCTGGCGACTCACTCTAAGCCTCCGTATTCACTGCTCCTCAGAGAGGTCCAGAAAACTGAGCCTCGGTTTGTAGACCCTCTGGCGAGGGTAGTGCCTCCTGCGATGGCGCTCCCTCTGTTGTTCCCCTCTGTGCACTTGTGCAGGTGCCTGTGGCGCAGCACTGTGTTGTGGAGCTATGAGTGGTGGAAGTGCACGCCGTGCCTGGTGAGGATGGTGATGTTCCTTGTCCTCGGATGTAATGGTAAATGCAGCCATCGAGCCCCCCCATCCTGATGGTGTCAGTTTGAGGGAGACCGAAAAGTTGGTAAATATGTGTAAACAGAACAATTCTGAGTGGAAACCAAGAATTTTCAGTCTAAACACAAAGATCTTCCAGCCAAAAATTTGTCTGAGAGAACTGAGTGCCCTGCTGCAATAACTCAACTTTTATCCCCATCTGTCAAACAGGGATTTAAATGGCCAAATGGCTGCTGGCTGCAACCCCACGACTTCATACAGCACGGGAACACATTGAGGCAGCGTTGAAATCGCTTGCCTTCATTCTAAATTATATTTATTAATTTTTTAACAACTTTAAATAGATGAATTGCTGCTTTAAATATCGTGCTGCCGACTTTAATTGCCGGTGGGACTTCCGGGTTTGGGATAGGTGTGTGCACCCAGATGGCTCTGGGTTGTGTGTGTTCTTTGGCGTCTTGGAGTTGGGATTTCTGCCCGGTTCTCGAAAAGCCGATTTTCTTTGCCCCCGAACTTTTGTTTTAAAATCGAGCTCCATATCTCTGAGACACATGAAAGCTCCTCGCATAAATTACTTTTTGAAGTGCAGTTACTGTTGTTTAGGCAAACATAGCTGCCAACTTACTGCACACAGTAAGATCGCACAAACACCAATGAAACAAACAATCAGCTAATCTGTTTTTTGTGGTGTTGGTTAAGGAAGTTTCTTCATGTTCATATCACTATTTTACTTTGACTTTATTTATTCTGGGGATGTGGGTGACGCTGAATGAAGCAGTCCATGATCGCAGGCTTGGGTGTTAAGTGGAAAGTAACATTCATGCCAGACAAGTGCCAGGCAAGGACCATCTCCAATAAGATAGAGTCTAACCATCTCCCCTTCACATTCAATGGCTTTATCAGCGCCAACATCCTGGGCTCGTTATTGACCAGAAACTCAACTGGACCAGCCACATAAATACTGTGGCTATTAGAGCAGGTCAGAGGCTGGGTATTCTGTGGCGATTGGCTCACCTCCTGACTCCCCAAAGCCTTTCCACCATCTACAAGGCACAAGTCAGGAGTGTGATGGAATACTCTCCACTTGACTGGATGAGTGCAGCTGTAACAACATGCACGAAGCTTGACACCATCCAGGACAAAGCAGCCCGCTTGATTGGCACCCCATCCACCACCCT